>NW_027507870.1:1037068-1679568 GCF_037356315.1 Lithobates pipiens | reverse complement strand
AAAAAAATGTCAATAAGCGTATATTTATTGGTTTGCGCAAAAGTTATAGCGTCTACAAACTAGAGTACATTTTCTGGAATTTACACAGCTTTTAATTTATGACTGCCTATCTCATTTCTTGAGGTGCTAAAATGGCAGGGCAGTACAACCCACCCCCAAATGACCCCATTTTGGAAAGTAGACACCCCAAGGAAATTGCTGATGGGTATGTTGAGCCCATTGAATATTTTTTTTTTTTTGTCCCAAGTGATTGAATAATGACACAAAAAAAAAAAGTTTACAAAAATTTGTCACTAAATGATATATTGCTCACACATGCCATGGTTATATGTGGAATTGCACCCCGAAATATATTCTGCTGCTTCTCCTGAGTACGAGGATACCACATATGTGGGACTTTTTGTGAGTCTAGCCACGTACGGCACCCCGAAAACCAATCACCACCTTCAGGATTTCTAAGGGTGCAAATTTTTTATTTCACTCCTCACTGCCTATCACAGTTTCGAAGGCCATAACATGGCAAAATAACACAAAACCCCCCCAAATGACCCCATTTTGGAAAGTAGACACCCCAAGGAAATTGCTGAGGGGCATGTTGAGCCCATTGAATATTTTTTTTTTTGTCCCAAGTGATTGAATAATGACACAAAAAAAAAAAACGTTTACAAAAAGTTGTCACTAAATGATATATTGCTCACACATGCCATAGTTATATGTGGAATTGCACCCCAAAATATATTCTGCTGCTTCTCCCGAGTACGAGGATACCACATATGTGGGACTTTTTGTGAGTCTAGCCACGTACGGCACCCCGAAAACCAATCACTGCCTTCAGGATTTCTAAGGGTGCAAATTTTTGATTTCACTCCTCACTACCTATCACAGTTTTGAAGGCCATAAAATGCCAAAATAACACAAAACCCCCCCAAAATGACCCCATTTTGGAAAGTAGACACCCCAATGAAATTGCTGAGGGGCATGTTGAGCCCATTGAATATTTTTTTTTTTTGTCCCAAGTAATTGAATAATGATACAAAAAAAAAAAAAGTTTACAAAAAGTTGTCACTAAATGATATATTGCTCACACATGCCATAGTTATATGTGGAATTGCACCCCAAAATATATTCTGCTGCTTCTCCTGAGTACGGGGATACCACATATGTGGGACTTTTTGGGAGTCTATAAAACAAGGAAATTGTTGGGACTTTATATGACTGTACAGTACACAGGTCTCCATCCCTAATATTTGATAAGGAGGGGAGATAGAGGGAAATTGGATTTTATATGAGACACAACACTTGGGTAGAATGAATCAAACAAAATTAGTAAATAGGATATTTATTATTATCATAATTGGGCATGGTGCATTAATAGTAGGCCAATATGTACTATACAGAATTATAAAAAAACATGGTTAGTAAATCACATAGTAATACGAATAACATGATAGAGATTATTGCACATAGTAGATAATGAACCAGCAACATACCCAATAGATGAGAAAAAAAAAAACACGATAAATAGTAAAATTCATTGATTCAGACAAGTAAAACCCATGGAAAATCACATGATTGCTGTGGCATCCCGTCAAATAAAAATGTCCGACGCGTTTCGTGGGCTGTTTCCGCTCATCGGGAGCGGCTAGACACTAGGAGTGTCTATGATGGAATTCAAAATTCACAATCAGGGGTAAATGGTTAAAAACAGGAAGAGAGGGAGCACAAAAACTATGGTGCTAACACTCTTACCTATGGGTAAGGTTGTAAGGAACGTAGATGGTAGTGATGATATAAAAGAGGCACTACCGTGTTCCCCCTCGAAAAGTAAGCCCTACCCCAAAAATAAGACCTAGCACAAATTATCAGGCAGGGCTGCAATATAAGCCCTACCCCGAAAATAAGCCCTAGTAAAGTTCATTTTTAAAAAACGGTATCCGCTTTGTAAAATTTACACACTGGCACAAGGTGCATTAGTGCCCCCTCCCTTGCAACGATCATGCCCTACCACGAAAATAAGCCCTAGTAAAGTTCATTTTAAAAAAAATGGTATCCGCTTCGTAAAATTTACACACTGGCATAAGGTGCAGTGTGTCCCCCCCCCGGAACGATCATGCAAAATACCCCATCCACAGCCGCCAGAGGTCTTCTCCTCTCCTCCCGGCTGACATCTGCGGCCCCTCCCTCTGCACCGCTCGGAGCGGGCTGATGTCCGCGGGAATCTCGGAGCGGAGAAGAAGAGCTCAAGGCAAGGTTACATGATCGCCGAGGGCTGCTGTAAAAAGGTACATCTCAAAAAAAAGGGCCCCAAAGGGAGACACACTGCACCCTACCCCAGCATAATCCTCCCACAAAACGCACTACATAATCTTAAAAAAGTACTTTAACCAAGATTGTTTTGGGGGGATTAAAATGATGTCAATATACCGATAATAATAAGACAACCCCCGAAAATAAGCCCTAGGGTCTTTTTTGTAGCCAAAATTATTATAAGACCCGGTCTTATTTTTGGGGGTGAAGAGCAACCCTCCCCCCCCCCCGGGAGCTGAGGTGATAGCAATGCAGACGAAGGGAGGGCCAAGAGAACAGGAATAGGAGAACATCACCTGAGATGGGTAACGCTTTTCAAAGGTCAGTAGTGATAGGTATGAGCCTAGGGCTTCTGTAACAATAAAGGGAGAAAGGGTATTAACATCTAGTGGACATATCAATTGATGTGAGAGGCCAGTAAGAAAGGAGAAAGGAAAAAAGTGCGAAAAATAGTGAAAAGTGAAAAGGGTTAATCAAACCCAGTTCAAACCGGACCCAGAGCAGCTTGGCTCATCCCTAGTCATAGTGTTGCTGATCTCTAGTGATGAGCTGAACATACCTGGGTACTCATAAGCCCGTCGTCTGCAGACCCCTTCCTACAACCACTGGGCCAGGGTTGCGGGGAGGAGGCCCTTGTTCTCTTCAAAATTGGGACAAGTGTGTTTTGCCAGTGGAGTCCTTCCTGGAAAGGTTCCTCCCTATCTTAAGGGCATGTGACCTGGGAGGGTTCAGGAGGAGGGGGCACCCACTGCCCCCCCCCCCTTTTGATAAAGAGCTTGTATTGATTTTTGGGGGACCTCGGGCCATTTCTTTTTTTTCCCCCCAAAATCCAAAGTGCCTGTTATGAATAAGAAGGGAAGTCTGGGGGATTCCTAGCCATGCAAGCGAATGGAGTCTGTGATGTCACTGGTTGTTAAAGGACTGGGAGGTGTCTGCTCCCGCCCCTGCTTGGTGTCAGCCTCTTGCAGCCCCTGTACAGCAGAGCTTAGACTGAGAGAGGGAGAGGCAGCACAAGGAACCAATAATTCCATGTGCTTACAAGGAACATGCTGATAGGAGGAGAGAGAGAGCAGAGAGTTGAGCTCATCAGTCTTGTTTCTTCTCCTCCAATCACAGGCTGGGGGATTGAATGAGACCTATAAGTGTTATTGAACTGCAACAGAAAAAAAAATCATGTTTCTTCCCCTTCAAGGTAGGTCTGTGCTGTGGGGCAGAGCTGTGTAAGTCTCAGGACTGGATGGACGGGAATGTAAATACTTCGGCAGGTAGAACAGCTCCCGTATACGGTAAGTAACTCAATTGTGTATTTTGCTGATTGCCTAGAGTTCATCTTGCTGGATGTGTGGTAAGTACTCCTCCAAGTTCTCCCGGATCTGGAAAATATTTACATAGAAAATAATGTTCTCCATTCTGTAACTACTAAACATAATAGAATTGATCTTGGAGGTCATTGACCCTATATATACACACAATGCATTTCTAAAAAGTTATGGACCTCCCAGGTGAATCCCGATACCCTTTAACCGCTTCAGCCCCGGAAGGATTTACCCCCTTCCTGACCAGGCCATTTTTTTGCGATTCGGCACTGCGTCGCTTTAACTGACAATTGCACGGTCGTGCGACGTGGCACCCAAACAAAATTGACGTCCTTTTTTTGACGCCCCTTTTTTTTTGTATTTGATCTCCTCTGCGGTTTTTATTTTTTATGCTATAAACAAAAAAAAGAGCGACAAATTTGAAAAAAAAAAAAACAATATTTTTTACTTTTTGCTATAATAAATATCCCAATTTTTTTATTTTGTAAAAAAACTCATTTCTTCCTCGGTTTAGGCCGATACGTATTCTTCTACATATTTTTGGTAAAAAATCACAATAAGCGTATATTGATTGGTTTGCGCCAAAGTTATAACGTCTACAAAATAGGGGCTAGATTTATGGCATTTTTATTATAAATTTTTTTGTTTATTAGTAATGGCGGAGATCTGCAATTTTTACCGGGACTGCGACATTGCGGCGGACACATCGGACACTTTTGACACTTTTTTGGGACCGTTGTCATTTATACAGCGATCGGAGCTGAAAATAGCCGCTGATTACTGTGTAAATGTCACTGGCAGGAAAGGGGTTAAATGTGTTCCCTAGGGAGGTGTTTCTAACTGTGGGGGGGGGGGGGTGGGACTGCCTGGGGGAGGAGAGCTATCGCTGTTCCTAATCAGTAGGAACAACAGATCGCTCTCCTCACCCCTGACAGAACAGAGATCTGTTTGCTTACATTGACAGACCTCTGTTCTGTCTCTATCAGGAGTGATCGCGGATGCCCGGCGGACATAGCGGCCGCCAGGCACGTGCATCGGCTCTGTCGTCGCGCCCCCTAGTGCTCTTAAAGCGTCTGATGTACAGCTACGACGGCTCACCCAGGGGAGCCAACCTGTCGCAGTGTAACTGCGGTGGCTGGTCTCTAACTGGTTACGCAAACCTTCATCCACATTTTTTTTTTTTTAAATGCCATACCTTATAGCAGTGATTGCGAACCTTGGCACCCCCAGATGTTTTGGAACTACATTTCCCATGATGCTCACCTACACTGCAGAGTGAATAAGCATCATGGGAGATGTAGTTCCCAAACATCTGGGGGTGCCAAGGTTCGCCATCACTGTCTTATACTATATTTTCACCTTTGCAGCCAAAATGAAAAATACTTGATTATGGCCACTAGATGGAGCTGATGATTGTAGGAGATAACGATAATAGATAAATGGCTGTATGAATGCTCATACATTCTCACAGTGATTTTTTTTTTTTTTTTTTTTTTATAATACACCACTATATGTTTGTTATGTGTTTCCATTCACACAACATACCGAATAAAAAGTAAGAAATAGTTTATGTTATCTCATACATAGAACTCTAAAGGTTCTCTATACATTTTATAAATATGGTTTTTCGCACCTAAAATCAGAGTGCAGGTGCATTCCCAGGTGTGAATTCATACTTATATATCAGTGATCTTGCTTGAACGATCCCTATAGAGGTTGTTGAATTTTCAGGAGCTTCCTAATCAGAGACATTATTTAATCAGTTCCCGACCGGCGCACACCGATGTACGTCGGCAGAATGGCACGGGCAGGCATATTGGCGTACAGGTACGTCCATTTTTAAATGCCGCCCTGCCATCGCGTGAGCGCCGGCAGCGTAGTCGCACGCGTGCCAGTCGGGAACCCCCATAAGTCCGGTCGCGGGTCCCGCGGACTTGATCGCCGCGGGGATACCCGCGATCGTCTCACGGGGCTGCTGAACGGGGAGACGCCGTTGTAAACAGCATCTCCCCGTTCTGCCTAGCAACAAGTGATGCTGATCTCTGCTCCATGTGATTGGAGCAGAGATCAGTGTTCACTAACACAAAGCCCAGCCCCCCACAGTTAGTAACACACCCCTAGGAACACTTAACCCCTACACTGTCACCCCCTGGTTAACCCCTTCCCTGCCAGTGTCATTTACACAGGAATTACTGCATTTATATAGCACTGATTGCTGTATAAATGACAATGGTCCCAAAAATGTGTCAAAAATGTCCGATGTGTCCGCCATAATGTCGCAGTCACAATAAAAAAAAAATCGCTGATCGCCGCCATTACTAGTAAAAAAAAAAATTATTAATAAAAATGCCATAAAACTATCCCCAATTTTGTAAACGCTATAACTTTTGCGCAAACCAATCAATAAACGCTTATTGCGATTTTTGTTTTACCAAAAATATGTAGAAGAATACGTATCGGCCTAAACTGAGGGAAAAAAAATGTTTTTTTTCTATATATTTTTGGGGGATATTTATTATCACCAAAATTAAAAAATTATGCTTTTTTTTTCAAAATTGTCGCTCTATTTTTTGTTTATGGCGCAAAAAATAAAAACGGCAGAGGTGATCAAATACCACCAAAAGAAAGCTCTATTTGTGGGGGAAAAAAAAGGACGTCAATTTTGATTGGGAGCCACGTCGCACAACCGCGCAATTGTCAGTTAAAGCGACACAGTGCCCGAATCCCAAAAAGCGGTCTGGTCTTAAGCCAACAAAGTGGTTAAAGGGAAAATATCCGCGCTAACCAGAAAAAATGATGTGCATATACCCTTTGATTAGGTATTAACAAGTGACATATAAATGTGTAAGTTACTAAAAAGACGAAAGCAAAACAAGGTGCTGCAACTAAAAAAACCTGAATATTCGGCTTATATATAAATGTAAAAAAGACTTCAATTGTAAATATGTTAATTAATTGGCTGAACATTTGAGGTACACACACCCCTAAGTGAATAAAAAGTGAATAGTCTAAATGATAATTATCGAGTGACCTAGTGTGCCACACATCTAGTTACCTTTAAAAGTGAATCAACAAATCACTAAATGAAAATAAATATAAATGCAAAAATAAATTAACAAAAAAAAATAAAAATAAATGAATCTGCTATTAAATTCAAACCAATGTCCATAATATCCACAAACCATACAATAAGGGAGGGTTGAACAACTGTAGCAAAGAGTCAATAATTCTGACACAAAGGGTCAAAAAAATTCTAAGAATCCTTTCCGATGTAGCAAAGGTAGCCAATAGTTAAACAATGTAGCAAAGATTCTCTTTTCTTCCTCACATTGATTTAATCCAGCAGATATCAGCCAAAAGAGTGAAGTGTGACCAGGTGGCCGCTTACCAGATCTGTAGGATCTCAAACTATAGAGATCATATGGGCACATATGAGGATAGACCCTCCACACTGGGCGATATTTCCTTCCAATTTCCTTCCAATCCCATGCGTAGGAATTTTGCGCGAAGGAATTGCATAGAGACGAACTACATTTCCAAAAGAAACTTTTTCCGTCGGAAAAATAAGAGAACCTGCTCACAATCTTTTGCTGGTGGAAATGCCGCCAGCAAAAGTCCGATGGAGCGTACACGCGGTCGCAATTTCCGACCAAAGGATTGCATCAGAATTTTGTTGGCGGAATTTCCGATCGCGTGTACGCGGCATTTATGTACAGAATGCACCTTCTGCCTTTACAACCACTTTAAGTTGGCTTGGGCTTTCTCACTGTCACCTGTAGGTGTCACTGGTCGTAGCAGGAGGTTTCACAAGCAAAACAAAATTATGAGTATTAACATTGCCTACAGCCAATCTGATAGGCCACTGGTTGCCACTGGTGCATGCTGGGGGAGTGAATAAATAGTTGGGATGGGCCATGTGCTTGGTCTCTTGCCCTGGGCTGAGGCCTAAGGGAGGTGCTGCTGGATGGAGCTCTGCTGTTAGGCCCAATATCCTGTTTTGAGGCCTAACGTGTGCTGAAGTGGTCCCGAAGCTGTCCTGCCTGGTCTGGAGGAAGCTGTGCCAAGGATAGAGACCCAGGGGAGGCCCCTCGCTGGAGAGAGCCAGGAAGAAGGTCTCTCAGAAGAGGGCCTGGTGACTCCCTTGGGGGACACACTGAAATTTGAGAATGTGCTTACAATGTTCCTGGGTCAGCTTCAAGGTTCTTACACTGTGAAGCTGGACAATGATCTGGATCTGGAGAGTCTGTAAGTGATCTGCTACGACATTTGGGAGCCCTAACCCTCATCTCTTTAAATGATCTGCAATAAAACTTTAAAGACAAAAGTGGCTGGGTCCAATATTCTTTCTCTGTCCCCCCTCATTTTAGCCATGGACTCAGCCATGGAGTGAAATGCTACCCCTCCCCTGGTGGTGCTATCCTGCCTTTGGGGTGTCAGAGGGGTGCTACAGGTAAATTCACAGGTGTGAATGCACCTAAAGAGTTCAAAATATTTCATCATGCAAGATAAACCAACCTGTTTTGGGGGACTGTAGTGAACCCCCCCCCCCCCCCCATCATGGCTCCTGACTAAGTTGATTGGGATAGTGGATGCAAATGGGTAAATGATTTAGCAATATCAGCATTGTATTTTTTTGTTAATATTTTCAAACCTTTATACCCATTTGATTACACAATCCCATTCAACGTGGCTGAGAACCCTGATAAAAGGGCTACCTATAAATGCATTAAATTGACATTTATGAGAAAAATAATTGATTTATTTATTGTTAATGTGGTATTAAACCCCATTCTACCACTTGTACCTACAGGCAAGCCTATAGTAAGTCTTACCTGTAGGTACTGTGAATATCACAGTTTAGGAAATATTCAGAGTGCGCGCAGCCAGTGACGTCACCAGCACATTCGCTTTGAAGGTCCGTCATACAGTGTCGAACCTTCAGAGCCCATGCCGTAAAGGGCAGCTCCCGCGTGCATGCGCAGGAGTGATGTCATCGCGCCCTCGGTCACTCATTTAGCTGGAGGACGTGACCCCGGAAGGCAGACCGGGGGTGGGGGGGAGGTCAGCCCTCTCAGCGGTAGCAGCACGGTGCTGGAGGGCTTTGTTCTAAGGTAATGTGAATGGAGAAATGTCATCAGCACAACAAGGTTTCCTCAGAAGGGTGCAAAGCAGGGCTCAAGTCCTGCGGGAACGCATGGGAACGGAGTTCCTCTACTTTTTCCACAACAGGAACTCAGTTCCCATTAGCAGCCGTGTCCTGCAAGACTTTGAAGTATGTGAGGTGAGGTGTGTGGCAGGTTACTGTCAATCACATCCACTGACGTGGAGCGCCGTGGGGGTGGGGGCCGTGTGACACAGTGAGCGGCTATAGCCGCCGGCTGTATCACGGGAGCGCGCCCGCAGGTGCTTCTCACCATGTGAGGGAGCTCGCATGAATGTGAGAAGTACCTGCGGGAAGAAGCCGAGACAGCCGCCGAGGGACCCCAGAAGAGCAGGTTCGGGGTCACTGCACAGTGGAGGTAAGTATAACATGTTTGTTATTTTTTTTAAAAACATTTTTTAACTTTACAATCCCTTTAAATCAGGATTCCTAGAGCATCCCTTATGTTAGAGTCCCCAGAGTTCAACCTTACATCAGAGTTGCCAGTGTTCCCCCTTACAGTGTAAGGCAACTCTATGAGTTCAGGTATAAAAGGAGAACTCTGTGGACTCTGATGTAAAGGGGGACTCTGTGGACTCTGATGTAAAGGGGGGACTCTGTGGACTCTGATGTAAAGGGGGACTCTGATGTAAAGGGGGACTCTTGTTATTAACTTCATATGATTAGAAATGTTATTTAATAGCAAAATATATGTATAGTTTATACTATAAAAAACAAAAATGCTGTGCGCCGCTAAAGTGTTTGGGTTTGACTTGAAGAGAAGGTGGCAACCTTACATGCAGATCAATTCTATGGATCACAGCACCAACCTTTGAGACTATTACCTTTTTATGGATGGATTCTTGCATGTTATCACCTCCCTCCGCTAACTTGTGATATGGCATCATACAGTCCCCTCCACTTGCTGATGGCTTTATGGCCCTCCGAACTGGCAGTGCGGAACTTTAACTTTCCTGAGTGAGAACTGAAGAACAATAGAAGAAGAAGTGTGAGTAAAAAGACCTGGCGCATGACAATAATAATAATAATAATAAATTAGTACATCTAAATTTATGTAACACAATGGACAAAAATGTGGTTTAACCACTTCAGCTCCGGAAGATTTACACCCCCCCCCCCTTAATGACCAGGCCATTTTTTTGCGATACGGCACAGCATTATTTTAACTACTTCAATACACCCCCCTTCCTGCCTAAGCCGATTTTCTGCTTTCAGCGCTGTCACTGTTTAAATGACAATTGCGCGGTCATACAACGCTGTACCCAAATTACATTTTTATAATTTTGTTTCCACAAATAGAGCTTTCTTTTGGTGGTATTTGATCACCTCTGCCATTTTTATTTTTTGTTAAACAAATAAATAAAAAATAAAACAAATCTGAAAAAAATAAAAAGTTTTTCTTTTGTTTCAGTTATAACATTTTGTAAATAAGTAAGTTTTTGCCTTCACTGATGGGCTCTGATAAGGTGGCACTGATGAGGTGGCACCAATCAGGTGGCACTGATGGGCACTGACAATGGGCACTGGTAGGCGGCACAGATGGGTGGCACTGATATGCAGCACTGATATGCAGCACTGATGGGCATTGATAGGCGGCACTGATGGGCACTCATGGGTGGCACTGGTGGGCACTGATAGGTGACACTGATGGGCACTGAAAGGCTGCACTAATGGGTACTTATGGGTGGCACTGATAGGCAGCACTGCTGGGCACCGATACATGGCACTGATGGACACTGATAGATGGTATTGATAGGCATCACTAGGGATGAGCCGAACACCCCCGATTCGGTTTGCACCAGAACCTGCGAACGGACCGAAAATTTGCACGAACTTTAGAACCCCATTAAAGTCTATAGGTCTCGAACGTTCTAAATCAAAAGTGCTAATTTTAAAGGCTAATATGCAAGTTATTGTCCTAAAAAGTGTTTGGGGACCCGGGGCCTGCCTCAGGGGACATGTATCAATGCAAAAACAAAGTTTTAAAAACTGCAGTTTTTTCAGGAGCAGTGATTTTAATGACGCTTAAAGTGAAAAATAAGTGAAATATTCCTTTAAATATCGTGCCTGGGGGGTGTCTGTAGTATGCCTGTAAAGTGGCACGTGTTTCCCGTGTCTAGAACAGTCCCCGCACAAAATGAAATTTCTAAAGGGATAAAAGTAATTTAAAACAGCTTTCAGTTTTAATGTAATGTCTGGTCCCAGCAATATGGATGAAAATCAGTGAGACAAACGGCATGAGTACACCCCCCCCCCCCCCCCCCAGTCCATTACCAGGCCCTTTGGGTCTTGTATGGATATTAAGGGAAACTCGCACCCAAATTAAATAAAGGAAAGACGTGGGGCCCCCAGACCCTATATACTCAGAACAGCAGTATACAGGCGGTGCAAACAAGACAGGGACTGTGTAGGTTTGTTGTGTTAAGTAGAATCTGTTTGTCATTTTGAACTGGTACATTTTTAAAGTGTAGCTCCAGTCAAAAAATCTATTTTTATGCTTTTTGGAAAACATAGGGAAGGGTTATCACCCCTGTAACATTTGTTTTGCTGTCTGTGCACCTCTTCAGAAGATTTCACCTCACTTTCTGTCCCAATGACAAATGTTTTTTGAAAATTTGAGGTTTTTAGTGAAACAAAGATTGGGATACAGCATCAGTGTAGGGGAGACACATTTTTCCCATATCAACTCTTACAGGAGAGAATTTCCCTTCCTAGGGGTAGGTTGAATCTCACTTCCTGTTGTCTCCTTCCGTTTGCAAGTAGGAGAAGTTTCTAAGTTGGATGTTTGAGTAGGTTAAGTAGGGGCCTGCCCTATATGCTCTGCAGAAACTTGGGCCTAAAGTGTTGGTGTTGCCACAACACTGTAAGCCCTCAAAGTGACTCTTGGTGGGCGCTGGAACGCCCTGCTGTGAATTATTATATCAAGAATTGTAATTACATGTCATTGTTGAACAGTGGTAGAAAAATTGGGCCTTTGGTGGTGGAGGTGGTGGGGCTGGTGCCACAACACTAAGTTCTCCCAGTTTCTCTTGGTGGGCTCTGGAACAGGCCCTGATGTGAAATATTATATCAAGAATTGTATTTACATGCACCTGTTGAACAGGGGCACAACAATTGGGCCTTTGGTGGTGGTGCTGGTGTTGCCACAACACTGTAAGCCCTCACAGTTACTTGTGGTGGGTGCAGGAATGGGCCCTCCTGTGAAATTTTAGATCAAGAATTGTAATTCCATGTCCCTGTTGAACAGGGGCAGAGAAATTGAGCCTTAGGCACTGGTGCCACAACACTACAATGCCTCACAGAAACTCTAGTTGGAGCACAGGAATGAGCCCTGCTGCAAAGTATTGCATCAAAAATTGTAATTACATGCCTCTGTTAAACAGGGGCTGAGAAATTGGGCCTTAGGCACTGGTGCTGGTGCCACAACACTGCAACCCCTCCCAGATACTCTAGTTGGAGCGCAGGAATGAGCCCTGCTGCAAAGTTTTGGATCAAAAATTGTAATTACACACCCCTGTTAAACAGGGGCTGAAAAATTGGGCCTTAGGCACTGGTGCTGGTGCCACAACACTGCAACCACTCACAAATATTGTAGTTTAGCGCAGCAACGAGCCCTCCTGCAAAATATTGCATCAAAAATTGTAATTACATGCCTCTGTTAAACAGGGGCTGAAAAATTGGGCCTTAGGCACTGGTGCCACAACACTGCAACCACTCACAAATATTGTAGATGAGCGCAGCAACGAACCCTCCTGCAAAATATTGCATCAAAAATTGTAATTACATGCCCCTGTTAAACAGGAGCTGAAAAATTGGGCCTTAGGCACTGGTAGCGGTGCCCAGAACCAAAAATGTTCTTACAAGCTATCAGCATGATCATTGAGGAAGAAGAGGATAGTCACTCAGCATCAGCTTTGGCATTCTTGAAGGGATGTGACATTTCCAAAAAAATTATTCGGTTACATCAGCTTTAGGTGCTTGGTAGCTGGTGGTGATCCAAGACTGATTCATCTTTTTGAAGGTCAGTCGATCAATCGAGTCCGTGGACAGGCGCACCCTGTGATCGGTTACAAAGCCTCCAGCAGCACTGAATGTGCGTTCCCAAAGAACGCTGGATGCAGGACAGGTCAGTAGCTCAATTGCATACTGTGCAAGCTCTGGCGAGTGATCCATCCTCAAGACCCAGTAACCCAGAGGATTTTCGATGGGAAAGGTGTCCAAGTCGGATATTGCCCTAGGTATTCCTGCACCATGTAAAATGGATGCTGGCGATGGTTGCTGGAACCGATCATACCTTGAGGCTGCGGACTAAAAAATTGTCTGAATGCATTGGTCAGACGGCCACCTTCTCCACAGCTCCTTCTTTGACTGACCGAAGCCTCAGTAACATGTTGTCCAGGACCAGGAATTTGTAACCACCCAGTCTCTGGGAACGCGTTGCACAGACCTTTCTGCAAGGCCTCCCAAAGATGTTTCATCCTCTGCTCCCTCTGCAATGGCAAGATAAGGTCCGCAACCTTTCCCTTGTAACGTGGATTAAGGAGGGTTGCCAGCCAGTTATGATCCCTCTCCTTGATCTGACGAATACGAGGATCCTTCCGCAGGCTTTGCAGGATCAGGGAGGCCATGCAGAGTAGGTACTGCTGAGGCATTCGGTCCGGAGTCCTCTGGGTCACTAAGGACGACATGATCCGCAGCCACCTCCTCTCAGCCACGTACAAGTCCACGGGTTTCTTGTGACTGTAAATGATACCTAAAAGACTGCTGCTGATGCTGAGTGCCAGGCTCCACCTCCATGCTGACACAATCCTCTTCCTCCTCCTCCTCCTGTGTGATCAGCGGGCCAGCAGGAACACTGTCTGGATAAAGGGGGCCTTCAGAGGCAAGAAAGTCCTCCTCTTGCTGCCTCTGTTCTGCCTCAAGTGCCCTGTCCATTATTCCACGCAGCGTATGCTCCAACAGGTGGACAAGAGGGACAGTGTCACTGATGCATGCACTGTCACTGCTCACCATCCTTGTGGCCTTCTCAAATGATGACAGGACAGTGCATGCATCCCTGATCATGGCCCACTAGTGTGGGATAAAAAACCAAGCTCTCCTGACCCTGTCCTGGTGCCGTAGTCGCACAGGTACTCATTGATGACCCTCTGCTGCATGTGCAGCCAATGCAGCATGGCCAATGTTGAGTTCCACCTGGTGGGCATGTCACAGCTTAGGTGGTTCTTGAGCAGGTTCAATTCTTTTTGTAGGTCAGACAGCCGAGCACTGGTATTATATGACCGGCGGAAATGCACACAGACTTTCCTGGTCTGCCTCAGGAAATCCTCTAAGCCTGGGAACCTGCCCAAGAACTGCTGCACCACCAAGTTAAGGAATTGAGCCACACAGGGAACATGGGTAAGTAGTCCCTGTCGGAGGGTGGAGAGGAGGTTGGTGCCATTGTCGCAAACCAACATTCCTGGCTTAAGCTGACGTGGCATCAACCACCTCTCAGCCTGCCCCTGCAGAGCTGCCAAAATATCTGCCCCAGTGTGGCTCCTGTCCCTCAAACACACCAGCGCAAGCACGGCATGGCATCTTTTTGCCTGCATACTTGCGTAGCCCCTGGAACGCCTACGGAGCACCGCTGGTTCTGAGGACAGAGCACAGGAAGAGGCCATGGAGGAAGAAGAAGAGGAGGGGATGGAGAAGAGAGGTGTGTCAGAATCACCAGTAGTAGCATTTTGGAGGTGTGGTGGTGGAACAACCGCCAACACTACTGCATCTTGTCCTGCATCCTTCCCAGCTGCTAGAAGAGTCACCCAATGCGCCGTGAAAGATAGGTAACATCCCTGTCCATGCCTGCTGGACCATGAGTCAGCGGTAATATACACCTTACCGCTAGCCGCCATGTCCAGCGAGGCATAGACATTGCCTTCCACATGCCGGTACAGGGCTGGAATCGCCTTCCGTGAGAAAAAGTGGCGTTTGGGAACCTGCCACTGAGGAACCGCACATTCCACAAACTCACGGAAGGGGGCAGAGTCTACCAACTGAAAAGGCAGCAGTTGAAGTGCTAGCAATTTAGCCAAGCTAGCATTCAACCACTGGGCATGTGGATGGCTGGGAGTGAACTTCTTTCGGCTGTGCAGCAGCTGGGACAGGAAAATTTTCCTGGTACAATCGGACGTCGGTGTAACAATAGCAGAGTGCCCGCAAGTACTTGGCTGTGACACACCTAATTCTACACCTTCATTCCTCTCACTGCAGGTTTCAGAGAGGACTGAAAGTATAGCGGGGATGGAGATCCCAGCAGATGAGGAGCAAGGAGAGGTCCGCTTTGTTATTTGGTGTCTGTCTTTTAGGTACACCTGCCAATGAACTGCATGGCAGATCGACATATGTCTGGCCAAGCATGTGGTGCCAAGCGGCTGATGTTTTGGCCACGTGAGATACGCTTGAGAATTATGTTGCAAATAGCAGTCGTGCGATCTAATGCACTTGTATCAAAAAAGGCCCACACCAAAGAACTTTTGGAATAACGCGCAGAGGCAGCGCCCTGCACATGCGGATCTCTGCGGTGTGATGCAGTCGATGTGCTGCCCTTAAGCTGGCCCCTGGAGGGCATCCTGCCTCATTGGAGATGTGCCTCCTCTTCCTCCTCTCTCCTATAAGGCACCCACGTGGAGTCAGTGACCTCATCATCCCCTCCCTACTCATCACTGGAGCAAACCTGGCAGTATGCTGCAGCTGGGGGAACATGACTGCCAGATTGCTGTCCTTCTTGGGCATCCCCTCTCTCTGCGCTCACGTTACTGCCTTCCTCTAGCTGGGTATCATCATCAGAGCCTTCAAAATGCTGGGCATCCTCATGGAGCATGTACCCAACACTGTGCTCAAACAGTTCAGGGGACTCCTCAGGAGGACATGGTGGAGCTAGGGAAGCAGTGACTGATGAATTTGAGCCAAGTGAAAAGGCCGTGTTGGCAGCTGCTTTGCCAGTACCCTGAGTCTGGGTGAGAGAGGATAAGGAGGATGAGGACGGCTTGGTCATCCACTCTACCAAATCTTTGGCATGTTGCGGCTCAACACATCCAGCTGTCGAAAAAAAGGACAAGCGTGTCCCATGGCCACGTTCCAATGAGGATGTACCGTGTCCACGACTAGCACTGTTGCCTCTAGACACAGAGCCTGCTTGCCCTCTTTTATTGACTCGCGACTGTTTGCCTCTCCTTGTTGGCCTTCCAGACATACTAATGGCCTGCGGGGAGATGTAGCTGCACCAAGCTGGGACGTATATACTGATATACTGCATCTAGCAAAATCAACGACCTGCCTGTAGTATTATTACTATCATGAGAACACCAGCAATTGGGGTAGCTTTATGTGCACACTGTGCAGAGTACATAGTACACCAACTGTAGTTACTGCAGCTGCCTGCGGTATAGGATCAGAAGAACACCAGCAATTGGGGTAGCTTTAAGTGCACACTGTGCAGATGGCACAATACACCAACTGTAATTGCTAAAGCTGCCTGCAGATAGGATCAGCAGAACACCAGCAATTGGGGTAGCTTTAGGTGCACACTGTGCAGAGTATACGGTACACCAACTGTAATTACTGCAGCTGCCTGCGGTATAGGATCAGAAGAACACCAGCAATTGGGGTAGCTTTATGTGCACACTGTGCAGAGTACACAGTACACCAACTGTAATTAATGCAGCTGCCTACCTGTGGTATAGGATCAGAAGAACACCAGAATTTGGGGTAGCTTTAAGTGCCCACTGTGCAGGGTACACAGTACACCAACTGCAATTACTGCAGCTGCCTGTGGTATAGGATCAGAAGAACACCAGAATTTGGGGTAGCTTTAAGTGCCCACTGTGCAGGGTACACAGTACACCAACTGCAATTACTGCAGCTGCCTGCGGTATAGGATCAGAAGAACACCAGCAATTGGGGTAGCTTTAGGTGCACACTGTGCAGATGGCACAATACACCAACTGTAATTGCTAAAGCTGCCTGCAGATAGGATCAGAAGAAAACCAGCAATTGGAGTAGCTTTAGGTGCACACTGTGCAGATGGCACAATACACCAACTGTAATTGCTAAAGCTGCCTGCAGATAGGATCAGCAGAACACCAGCAATTGGGGTAGCTTTAGGTGCACACTGTTCAGAGTACACAGTACACCAATTGTAATTACTGCAGCTGCCTGCAGATAGGATCAGAAGAACACCAGCAATTGGGGTAGCTTTAGGTGCACACTGTGCAGAGTACACAGTACACCAACTGTAATTACTGCAGCTGCCTGCGGTATAGGATCAGAAGAACACCAGCAATTGGGGTAGCTTTAGGTGCACACTGTGCAGAGTACACAGTACACCAACTGTAATTACTGCAGCTGCCTGTGGTATAGGAGCAGAAGAACACCAGCAATTGGGGTAGCTTTAGGTGCACACTGTGCAGAGTACACAGTACACCAATTGTAATTACTGCAGCTGCCTGCAGATAGGATCAGCAGAACACCAGTGACAGAAGTGACATGTGGGGCAGCCGGAAGTTGCGGGTGGAACGCATTTCCACCCGCACTTCCTGTATAGGGGTGCAGCATGCGTTCCACTTTAGGTATTCTGGAATATGTGGATGTGACCTCTTCACCCCCCCATGACCCTGACATCCCGTATGGTTAGAGCAATAAGGAAACATAGGTACTGTTGCTACTATTACAATTACCACTATTTTAGAGTCCTCGCTACTACTCCACTATGGGCTGGTGTTGGATGATAGTGTTCCTATGCATATTACCATAGAGATCTGGTTTGGTGAGTTTTTGTGGTGTTTGACTTTTGAGTTTTGATGTATCTATGCACTACTACTATTAATATTACTATTATACTATATACATAAAATGATTCTATTGCCATACAACAATAATGTCTAATTTAATGTAGTTAATGAACAAATACCCTTTTTTTTCCCCTTTGGGGTGTGGCTTGTAGGGGTAGTTCAGGTGGAGCCTGGGGTGCGTGGCCGCACGCACACTGAGACACACACACATATATATAGGGCTGTCTGTATGTGAGAAACCATTGCCCGTCTAGGCTCTGAAGAAAGGGGATCTCCCCTGAAACGCGTCAGCCATTTCTTGGGGTATTGCTTGATCTACTTGTCATCAGGTCCAGGCTTGTCGATGTTCTGAAAAGTTGACCCTGCTTTATTGATTATGCCTTCTATCAATACTCATTTGTGAGTATATATTTTGCTGTGTTTTATTGAATAAAGCTCTATTAGTGGTAATGCACTAGGTCGGTGTGCCCTCCTTTTCTTTTTTGTTTATTATAGGATCAGAAGAACACCAGCAATTGGGGTAGCTTTAGGTGCACACTGTGCAGAGTACACAGTACACCAACTTTAATTACTGCAGCTGCCTGCGGTATAGGATCAGAAGAACACCAGCAATTGGGGTAGCTTTAAGTGCACACTGTGCAGGGTACACAGTACACCAACTGTAATTACTGCAGCTGCCTGCGGTATAGGATCAGAAGAACACCAGCAATTGTGGTAGCTTTAGGTGCACACTGTGCAGATGGCACAATACACCAACTGTAATTGCTAAAGCTACCTGCAGATAGGATCAGCAGAACACCAGCAATTGGGGTAGCTTTAGGTGCACACTGTGCAGAGTATACGGTACACCAACTGTAATTACTGCAGCTGCCTGCGGTATAGGATCAGAAGAACACCAGCAATTGGGGTAGCTTTATGTGCACACTGTGCAGAGTACACAGTACACCAACTGTAATTAATGCAGCTGCCTACCTGTGGTATAGGATCAGAAGAACACCAGAAATTGGGGTAGCTTTAAGTGCACACTGTGCAGGGTACACAGTACACCAACTGTAATTACTGCAGCTGCCTGCGGTATAGGATCAGAAGAACACCAGCAATTGGGGTAGCTTTAGGTGCACACTGTGCCGATGGCACAATACACCAACTGTAATTGCTAAAGCTGCCTGCAGGTGGGATCAGAAGAACACCAGCAATTGGAGTAGCTTTAGGTGCACACTGTGCAGATGGCACAATACACCAACTGTAATTGCTAAAGCTGCCTGCAGATAGGACCAGCAGAACACCAGCAATTGGAGTAGCTTTAGGTGCACACTGTGCAGAGTACACAGTACACCAACTGTAATTACTGTAGCTGCCTGCGGTATAGGATCAGAAGAACACCAGCAATTGGGGTAGCTTTATGTGCACACTGTGCAGAGTACACAGTACACCAACTGTAATTAAGGCAGCTGCCTGCCTGTGGTATAGGATCAGAAGAACACCAGAAATTGGGGTAGCTTTAGGTGCACATTGTGCAGATGACACAATACACCAACTGTAATTGCTAAAGCTGCCTGCGGATAGGATCAGCAAAACACCAGCAATTGGGGTAGCTTTAGGTGCACACTGTGCAGAGTACACAGTACACCAACTGTAATTACTGCAGCTGCCTGCGGATAGGATCAGAAGAACACCAGCAATTGGGGTAGCTTTAGGTGCAGATGACACAATGCTAACGCTGCCTGCGGATAGGATCAGCAGAACACCAGTGACGAAAGTGACATGTGGGGCGGCCGGAAGTTGCGGGTGGAACGCATTTCCACCCGCATTTCCTGTATAGGGGTGCAGCATGCGTTCCACTTTAGGTATTCTGGAATATGTGGATGTGACCTCTTCACCCCCCCCATGACCCTGACATCCTGTATGGTTAGAGCAATAAGGAAACATAGGTACTGTTGCTACTATTACTATTACCACTATTTTAGAGTCCTCGTTACTACTCTACTATGGGCTGGTGTTGGATGATAGTGTTCCTATGCATATTACCATAGAGATCTGGTTTGGTGAGTTTTTGTGGTGTTTGACTTTTGAGTTTTGTTGTATCTATGCACTACTACTATTAATATTACTATTATACTATATACATAAAATGATTCTATTGCCATACAACAATAATGTCTAATTTAATGTAGTTAATTAATGAACAAATACCCTTTTTTTTCCCCTTTGGGGTGTGGCTTGTAGGGGTAGTTCAGGTGGAGCCTGGGGTGCGTGGCCGCACGCACACTGAGACACACACACATATATATAGGGCTGTCTGTATGTGAGAAACCATTGCCCGTCTAGGCTCTGAAGAAAGGGGATCTCCCCTGAAACGCGTCAGCCATTTTTTGGGGTATTGCTTGATCTACTTGTCATCAGGTCCAGGCTTGTCGATGTTCTGAAAAGTTGACCCTGCTTTATTGATTATGCCTTCTATCAATACTCATTTGTGAGTATATATTTTGCTGTGTTTTATTGAATAAAGCTCTATTAGTGGTAATGCACTAGGTCGGTGTGCCCTCCTTTTCTTTTTTGTTTATTATAGGATCAGAAGAACACCAGCAATTGGGGTAGCTTTAGGTGCACACTGTGCAGAGTACACAGTACACCAACTTTAATTACTGCAGCTGCCTGCGGTATAGGATCAGAAGAACACCAGCAATTGGGGTAGCTTTATGTGCACACTGTGCAGAGTACACAGTACACCAACTGTAATTAATGCAGCTGCCTGCCTGCGGTATAGGATCAGAAGAACACCAGCAATTGGGGTAGCTTTAAATGCACACTGTGCAGGGTACACAGTACACCAACTGTAATTACTGCAGCTGCCTGCGGTATAGGATCAGAAGAACACCAGCAATTGTGGTAGCTTTAGGTGCACACTGTGCAGATGGCACAATACACCAACTGTAATTGCTAAAGCTACCTGCAGATAGGATCAGCAGAACACCAGCAATTGGGGTAGCTTTAGGTGCACACTGTGCAGAGTATACGGTACACCAACTGTAATTACTGCAGCTGCCTGCGGTATAGGATCAGAAGAACACCAGCAATTGGGGTAGCTTTATGTGCACACTGTGCAGAGTACACAGTACACCAACTGTAATTAATGCAGCTGCCTACCTGTGGTATAGGATCAGAAGAACACCAGAAATTGGGGTAGCTTTAAGTGCACACTGTGCAGGGTACACAGTACACCAACTGTAATTACTGCAGCTGCCTGCGGTATAGGATCAGAAGAACACCAGCAATTGGGGTAGCTTTAGGTGCACACTGTGCCGATGGCACAATACACCAACTGTAATTGCTAAAGCTGCCTGCAGGTGGGATCAGAAGAACACCAGCAATTGGAGTAGCTTTAGGTGCACACTGTGCAGATGGCACAATACACCAACTGTAATTGCTAAAGCTGCCTGCAGATAGGACCAGCAGAACACCAGCAATTGGAGTAGCTTTAGGTGCACACTGTGCAGAGTACACAGTACACCAACTGTAATTACTGCAGCTGCCTGCGGTATAGGATCAGAAGAACACCAGCAATTGGGGTAGCTTTATGTGCACACTGTGCAGAGTACACAGTACACCAACTGTAATTAAGGCAGCTGCCTGCCTGTGGTATAGGATCAGAAGAACACCAGAAATTGGGGTAGCTTTAGGTGCACATTGTGCAGATGACACAATACACCAACTGTAATTGCTAAAGCTGCCTGCGGATAGGATCAGCAAAACACCAGCAATTGGGGTAGCTTTAGGTGCACACTGTGCAGAGTACACAGTACACCAACTGTAATTACTGCAGCTGCCTGCGGATAGGATCAGAAGAACACCAGCAATTGGGGTAGCTTTAGGTGCAGATGACACAATGCTAACGCTGCCTGCGGATAGGATCAGCAGAACACCAGTGACGAAAGTGACATGTGGGGCGGCCGGAAGTTGCGGGTGGAACGCATTTCCACCCGCATTTCCTGTATAGGGGTGCAGCATGCGTTCCACTTTAGGTATTCTGGAATATGTGGATGTGACCTCTTCACCCCCCCCATGACCCTGACATCCTGTATGGTTAGAGCAATAAGGAAACATAGGTACTGTTGCTACTATTACTATTACCACTATTTTAGAGTCCTCGTTACTACTCTACTATGGGCTGGTGTTGGATGATAGTGTTCCTATGCATATTACCATAGAGATCTGGTTTGGTGAGTTTTTGTGGTGTTTGACTTTTGAGTTTTGTTGTATCTATGCACTACTACTATTAATATTACTATTATACTATATACATAAAATGATTCTATTGCCATACAACAATAATGTCTAATTTAATGTAGTTAATTAATGAACAAATACCCTTTTTTTTCCCCTTTGGGGTGTGGCTTGTAGGGGTAGTTCAGGTGGAGCCTGGGGTGCGTGGCCGCACGCACACTGAGACACACACACATATATATAGGGCTGTCTGTATGTGAGAAACCATTGCCCGTCTAGGCTCTGAAGAAAGGGGATCTCCCCTGAAACGCGTCAGCCATTTTTTGGGGTATTGCTTGATCTACTTGTCATCAGGTCCAGGCTTGTCGATGTTCTGAAAAGTTGACCCTGCTTTATTGATTATGCCTTCTATCAATACTCATTTGTGAGTATATATTTTGCTGTGTTTTATTGAATAAAGCTCTATTAGTGGTAATGCACTAGGTCGGTGTGCCCTCCTTTTCTTTTTTGTTTATTATAGGATCAGAAGAACACCAGCAATTGGGGTAGCTTTAGGTGCACACTGTGCAGAGTACACAGTACACCAACTGTAATTACTGCAGCTGCCTGCGGTATAGGATCAGAAGAACACCAGCAATTGGGGTAGCTTTATGTGCACACTGTGCAGAGTACACAGTACACCAACTGTAATTAAGGCAGCTGCCTGCCTGTGGTATAGGATCAGAAGAACACCAGAAATTGGGGTAGCTTTAGGTGCACATTGTGCAGATGACACAATACACCAACTGTAATTGCTAAAGCTGCCTGCGGATAGGATCAGCAAAACACCAGCAATTGGGGTAGCTTTAGGTGCACACTGTGCAGAGTACACAGTACACCAACTGTAATTACTGCAGCTGCCTGCGGATAGGATCAGAAGAACACCAGCAATTGGGGTAGCTTTAGGTGCAGATGACACAATGCTAACGCTGCCTGCGGATAGGATCAGCAGAACACCAGTGACGAAAGTGACATGTGGGGCGGCCGGAAGTTGCGGGTGGAACGCATTTCCACCCGCATTTCCTGTATAGGGGTGCAGCATGCATTCCACTTTAGGTATTCTGGAATATGTGGATGTGACCTCTTCACCCCCCCCCATGACCCTGACATCCTGTATGGTTAGAGCAATAAGGAAACATAGGTACTGTTGCTACTATTACTATTACCACTATTTTAGAGTCCTCGTTACTACTCTACTATGGGCTGGTGTTGGATGATAGTGTTCCTATGCATATTACCATAGAGATCTGGTTTGGTGAGTTTTTGTGGTGTTTGACTTTTGAGTTTTGTTGTATCTATGCACTACTACTATTAATATTACTATTATACTATATACATAAAATGGTTCTATTGCCATACAACAATAATGTCTAATTTAATGTAGTTAATTAATGAACAAGTATCCTTTTTTTCCCCTTTGGGGTGTGGCTTGTAGGGGTAGTTCGGGTGGAGCCTGGGGTGCGTGGCCGCACGCACACTGAGACACACACACATATATAGGGCTGTCTGTATGTGAGAAACCATTGCCCGTCTAGGCTCTGAAGAAAGGGGATCTCCCTGAAACACGTCAGCCATTTTTTGGGGTATTGCTTGATCTACTTGTCATCAGGTCCAGGCTTGTCGATGTATGGAAAAGTTGACCCTGCTTTATTGATTAGATTGATTGGGGTAGCTTTAGGTGCACACTGTGCAGAGTACACAGTACACCATTTCAAACCTATTAGCTGCGCTGAAAAAGTGTTTAAATAACTAATCACACAAAAATATTTATATACATATATGACAAATTGTGATAAATCAATAAATGACACACTCCCCAAAATGATCAATATTTAGGAAAATAGCTCTATATGCAAATTCTCAAAACGTCCAATCAGACCAGTGAAACATGATAAGTAAAAAAAGTCCTCCAAAGGTGCTTATATCCTTAGAGATATATTCCTCGTGACATCACATAAAAAAATACACCCGGAAAGTAGTGACCCGTTCCAAGAGAGAAATCCTCCACCTCTGCACACACTGTCGTTTACCAGATTTTAAGATCTCTTTTTAGGGAGATCTACACAGACATGTAATCCTTTCACAGGCAGGAGTTCACTTTCAGGTTCTCAAAAGCAGCTCTCATAGAAACGTCAGAGATGACACAGAGATATTCTAGGCAATGATCCTCCCCCATGCAGAAAACATGGGCACGGTCGACGTCAGTTGTGACGAAACGGCGTAGGGAGGAGCGACGTGCTGACGTCACCGCGTACTGCGCTGGACCCGGAAGACACGGGCAGCGTCTAATTGAGCCGGCCAGCTTGTTGATTTTATTTAGAGTGCGTACGAGAAAGAATATGTGTGTAAGTGCAATATTTTATCTTTAATAAATCGTTGTGTGTACGAATTACACTATGGAGGCATTTTTGTTTTCTGCATGGGGGAGGATCATTGCCTAGAATATCTCTGTGTCATCTCTGACGTTTCTATGAGAGCTGCTTTTGAGAACCTGAAAGTGAACTCCTGCCTGTGAAAGGATTACATGTCTGTGTAGATCTCCCTAAAAAGAGATCTTAAAATCTGGTAAGCGACAGTGTGTGCAGAGTTGGAGGATTTCTCTCTTGGAACGGGTCACTACTTTCCGGGTGTATTTTTTTATGTGATGTCACGAGGAATATATCTCTAAGGCTATAAGCACCTTTGGAGGACTTTTTTTACTTATCATGTTTCACTGGTCTGATTGGACGTTTTGAGAATTTGCATATAGAGCTATTTTCCTAAATATTGATCATTTTGGGGAGTGTGTCATTTATTGATTGATCACAATTTGTCATATATGTATATAAATATTTTTGTGTGATTAGTTATTTAAACACTTTTTCAGCGCAGTTAATAGGTTTGGAATAGTATGATTGTGTGGGTATCTCACATAATTTAGCTGCTGCAGTTAAGTGAGTGTTTATCATTTTGAGGACAGCGCAGTATGATATGTTTACAATTTTTACACAGTACACCAACTCTAATTACTGCAGCTGCCTGTGCTATAGGAGCAGAAGAACACCAGCAATTGGGGTAGCTTTATGTGGACACTGTGCAGAGTACACAGTACACCAACTGTGATTAATGCAGCTGCCTGCCTGTGGTTAGGGATGAGCCGAACACCCCCTGGTTCGGTTCACACCAGAACTTTCAAACTGACCCCAAATTCGAACGAACGTTAGAACCCCATTGAAGTCTATGGGACTCGAACGTTCGAAATGAAAAGTGCTAATTTTAACGGCTAATATGCAAGATACTGTCCTAAAAAGGGTTTGGGGACCTGACTCCTGCCTCAGGGGACATGGGTCAATGCAATAAAAAGTTTTAAAAATGGGCGTTTTGGCGGGAGCACTGATTTTAATGACGATTAAAGTGAAAAAAAAAGTGAAATATTCCTTTAAATATCGTGCCTGGGGGGTGTCTGTAGTATGTCTGTGAAGTGCCACGTGTTTCCCGTGTTTAGAACAGTCCCTGCACAAAATGACATTAAACGGAAATAACACCATTTAAAACTGCTTGCGGTTTTAATGTTATATCTGGTTCCTGCAATATGGATGAAAATCATTGAGAAAAATGGCATGGGTAGCCCTCCCTGCCCATTACCAGCCTATTTGGGTCTTGTACGCATATTAAGGGGAACCCTGTACCCATATTAAAAAAAGGAAATGCGTGTGGCCCCCGGGCCCTATATACTCAGAACAGCAGTATACAGGCGGTGCAAACAAGACAGGGACTGTGTAGGTTTGTTGTGTTAAGTTGAATCTGTTTGTCATTTTGAACTGGTACATTTTTAAAGTGTAGCTCCAGTCAAAAAAACTATTTTTAAGCTTTTTGGAAAACATAGGGAAGGGTTATCACCCCTGTATAATTTGTTTTGTCGTCCATCTTTTTCATCTCACTTGCTGTTGTCTCCTTCCGTTTGCAAGTAGGAGATGTTTGTAAATTGGATGTTTGAAAGTAGGGGCCTGCCCTATATGCTCTGCAGAAATGGCGGAACAAGGTGTTGGTGTTGCCACAACGTTGTAAGCCCCCAAAGTGACTCTTGGTGGGCGCTGGAGCGCCCTGCTGTGAACGATTATATCAAGAATTGTAATTACATGCCATTGTTGAACAGTGGTAGAAAAATTGACCTTTGGTGGTTGTGGTGCTGGTGCCACAACACTATAAGTCCTCACCGTTACTCTGGGTGGGCACAGGAAGGGGCCCTCCTGTGAAATATTATATCAAGAATTGTAATTACATGTCCCTGGTAAACAGGGGCAGAAAAATTGGGCCTTAGGCACTGGTGCCATCACACTGCAACCTCTGCCATATAATTACAAATGACATTTGTTCTGCCTATGAAGCAATAAAATATTAATTTAAGTGGGAGTTTAATGTAGTGGTACTGGAGAAAAGAAAGAAGAATGCAATAGGAAAATAATTAGAATGCATAATTTGCTGGATCCATTGGGCTCCCAAAATGTTTTCTCTACCTCTTCATTATTTGACTTAAATACCCACTATCTTTTTCTATTAGGCCTTTTCCCCCTTACTGTGTGAAGCCAGATATACCCACGTAAATCCCCAAACTAGATCCCACATCCCCACTGTTAGGAGTACCACCGACCCAGGGGACCACCAGTCTCCTCCAATCCTCTCTGCTGACGTCCACCTTTTTTTTACCATAGCCCATCCAATAGGAAGTGGCTACAACAGGCAGGGGTGTGGATTTTATCTCTGAGAGGGGCTTTAAATGAAAAGTATAACATACAGTGGCAGTGCGTCCGTAAAGGGCGCAGGAGCGCTGCCCCCTCTCTTCTGTCACCGCTCTATCACCATAGATGGATTCATGCCTTGCATGAATCTATTTATAGTCCCCGCTGACACCCCCTATTCAGGTGTCTGGCCCCTTTTCTGGCGCTGGGCACCTGAATTATAGTGATGTTTTTTTTTTTTTTTGGAAGCACCTGATTAGAGCCGTAGACTCTAATAGGCACCCAAAAAGGTGAACAGCGGGTGCAATGCTGTGCGTTTGCTGCTCACTCAATTGTTTGTTAGCAAAGCGAAGGAATTCACTTTGCTAACACTGAACCACCTCTCAGCCAATCAGGTGCTCGGGTCTGTTATCTGTCACCTGATTGGCTGAAACATCAGACGCTGTGATTGGACGCCTGATAGAGAGGACGGAAGAAGACATCAAGGAGCACACAGGACACCGCCACTGACCCGCTGCGAGACAGGCAAGTGCCGGGGTGATACACACTGCCAGCATTTGATGGGGCACAGTTGCAGCGGCAAATGATGGGCACACTGGCAGCATTTGATGGGGCACAGGAGCGGCAATTGATGGGTACACTGGCAGAAATTGATGGGCATACTGGCAGCAATTGATAGGTATGGTAGTTGGCACAATGGCTGCTCTTGATGGGCACAGTAGCTGTCTTTGATGGGCACAGTGGCTGCGTTTCATGGGCATAATGGCAGCATTTGATGGGCACAGTGGCTTGCGTTTGATGGCACAGTGGCTGCATTTGATGGGCACAGTGGCGGCGTTTGATGGGCACAGTGGTTGCATTTGATGGGCACAGTGGCTGCGCTTGATGAGCACAGTGGCTGCGTTTGATAGACCCAGTGGTTGCATTTGATGGGCACGGTGGTGGCAATTGATGGGCACAGTGGCTGTGGTTGATGGGCACAGTGGTTGCATTTGATGGGCACAGTGGCTGAACTTGCTGGGCACAGGGGCTACGCTTGATGGGCACAGTGGCTGCGTTTGATAGACACAGTGGTTGGGCTTGATGGGCACAGTGGCTTAGTTTGATGGCACAATGGCCGCAATTGATTTTCTTTTTTCAGTTTGTTTGCGCCTCCCCAAAAATTTTGAGCACCAGCCGCTAGTGGCACCAGTAGCTGCATTTAATGAGCACAGTACTTGCGTTTGATCGGCACAGTGGCTGCGCTTGATAGGCACAGTGGCTGCGCTTGATGGGCGCAGTGGCTGCGCATAAAGATCAAGTAGGCTTTGTCCATTTGAGGGGTACATGAGACAGCATTTGCAGAGTGATCCAATTGATTGATATTGCAAAATCCTACTCTAACTCAGCACGCACTATCTCCTAACACTACTGACTGCAAGCTCTATTATAAAAGATAGATCACTACTACTAGCTATATAGGTGAGGTGAATATAGCGGTGTATACTGTGGTCAGGGCACACAGACAATAACCACTACACAACAGCAAGATGGAAAATCGGACGAAAACGATCGGTGTGTACTGTGTTGAAGGTACACAGAACACCCACTGCTTCAGACGCCAACACACTACACGAGGCCGCCGCGATGGCGTCCTTATATAGTGTGGGGCGTGCACTACACAGCCTGAGCTATGATTGGCCACAGGCATCCTGCCTGTGGCCAATCATGGCTCTCCTCGCTGCTGGCGCTGCGATTGGCCAAGCATGCGGGGTTACAGTGCATGCTTGGCCAATCATGAGCCAGCAATGCACTGCGCCATCGCACACGAATTTGACGCGAACGGACTAAAATGTTCGGATTTCGCCGAACGAACAGCCAATGTTCGGGTCGAACGCACGTTTGACTCGAACACGAAGCTCATCCCTACCTGTGGTATAGGATCAGAAGAACACCAGCAATTGGGGTAGCTTTATGTGCACACTGTGCAGAGTACACAGTACACCAACTGTAATTAATGCAGCTGCCTGCCTTTGTTATAGGATCAGAAGAACACCAGCAATTGGGGTAGCTTTAAGTGCACACTGTGCAGAGTACACAGTACACCAATTGTAATTACTGCAGCTGCCTGCGGTATAGGATCAGAAGAACACCAGCAATTGGGGTAGCTTTATGTGCACACTGTGCAGAGTACACAGTACACCAACTGTAATTAATGCAGCTGCCTGCCTGTGGTATAGGATCAGAAGAAAACCAGCAATTGGGGTAGCTTTAAGTGCACACTGTGCAGAATACACAGTACACCAACTGTAATTAATGCAGCTGCCTGCCTTTGTTATAGGATCAGAAGAACACCAGCAATTGGGGTAGCTTTAAGTGCACACTGTGCAGAGTACAAAGTACACCAATTGTAATTACTACAGCTGCCTGCGGTATAGGATCAGAAGAACACCAGCAATTGGGGTAGCTTTAGGTGCACACTGTGGAGATGGCACAAAACACAGACTGTAATTGCTACATCTGCCTGCGGATAGGATCAGCAGAACACCAGCAATTGGGGTAGCTTTAAGTGCACACTGTGCACAGTACAAAGTACACCAATTGTAATTACTGCAGCTGCCTGTGGTATAGGATCAGAAGAACACCAGCAATTGGGGTAGCTTTATGTGCACACTGTGCAGAGTACACAGTACACCAACTGTAATTAATGCAGCTGCCTGCCTGCCTATGGTATAGGATCAGAAGAACACCAGCAATTGGGGTAGCTTTAAGTGCACACTGTGCAGAGTACACAGTACACCAACTGTAATTAATGCAGCTGCCTGCCTGTGGTATAGGATCAGAAGAACACCAGCAATTGGGGTCGCTTTAAGTACACACTGTGCAGAGTACAATGTACACCAATTGTAATTACTACAGCTGCCTGCGGCATAGGATCAGAAGAACACCAGCAATTGGGGTAGCTTTAGGTGCACATTGTGCAGATGGCACAATACACCGACTGTAATTGCTACAGCTGCCTGAGGATAGGATCATCAGAACACCAGCAATTGGAGTAGCTTTAGGTGCACACTGTGCAGAGTACACAGTACATCAACTGTAATTACTGCAGCTGCCTGCCTGCCTGTGGTATAGGATCAGAAGAACACCAGCAATTGGGGTAGCTTTAAGTGCACACTGTGCAGAGTACACAGTACACCAACTGTAATTACTGCAGCTGCCTGCGGTATAGGATCAGAAGAACACCAGCAATTGGGGTAGCTTCATGTGCAAACTGTGCAGAGTACACAGTACACCAACTGTAATTAATGCAGCTGCCTGCCTGCGGTATAGGATCAGAAGAAAACCAGCAATTGGGGTAGCTTTAAGTGCACACTGTGCAGAGTACACAGTGCACCAACTGTAATTACTGCAGCTGCCTGCCGTAAAGGATCAGAAGAACACCAGCAATTGGGGTAGCTTCATGTGCACACTGTGCAGAGTACACAGTACCCCAACTGTAATGAATGCAGCTGCCTGCCTGTGGTATAGGATCAGAAGAACACCAGCAATTGGGGTAGCTTTAAGTGCACACTGTGCAGAGTACAAAGTACACCAATTGTAATTACTACAGCTGGCTGCGGCATAGGATCAGAAGAACACCAGCAATTGGGGTAGCTTTAGGTGCACATTGTGCAGATGGCACAATACACCGACTGTAATTGCTACAGCTGCCTGCGGATAGGATCAGCAGAACACCAGAAATTGGGGTAGCTTTAGGTGCACACTGTGCAGAGTACACAGTACACCAACTGTAATTACTGCAGCTGCCTGCCTGCCTGCCTGTGGTATAGGATCAGAAGAACACCAGCAATTGGGGTAGCTTTAAGTGCACACTGTGCAGAGTACACAGTACACCAACTGTAATTACTGCAGCTGCCTGCCGTATAGGATCAGAAGAACACCAGCAATTGGGGTAGCTTCATGTGCACACTGTGCAGAGTACACAGTACACCAATTGTAATTAATGCAGCTGCATGCCTGTGGTATAGGATCAGAAGAAAACCAGCAATTGGGGTAGCTTTAAGTGCACACTGTGCAGAGTACACAGTACACCAACTGTAATTACTGCAGCTGCCTGCCGTATAGGATCAGAAGAACACCAGCAATTGGGGTAGCTTCATGTGCACACTGTGCAGAGTACACAGTACACCAACTGTAATTAATGCAGCTGCCTGCCTGCCTGTAGTATAGGATCAGAAGAACACCAGCAATTGTGGTAGCTTTAAGTGCACACTGTGCAGAGTACAAAGTACACCAATTGTAATTACTACAGCTGCCTGCGGCATAGGATCAAAAGAACACCAGCAATTGGGGTAGCTTTAGGTGCACACTGTGCAGAGTACACAGTACACCAACTGTAATTACTGCAGCTGCCTGTGGTATAGGATCAGAAGAACACCAGCAATTGGGGTAGCTTTAGGTGCACCCTGTGCAGACGACACAATACACAGACTGTAATTACTGCAGCTGCCTGCGAATAGAATCAGAAGAACACCAGCAATTGGGGTAGCTTTAGGTGCACACTGTGTAGATGGCAAAAAACACTGACGTAATTGCTACAGCTGCCTGCAGATAGGATGAGCAGAACACCAGCAATTGGGGTAGCTTTAAGTGCACACTGTGCAGAGTACAAAGTACACCAATTGTAATTACTGCAGCTGCCTGTGGTTTAGAAGCAGAAGAACACCAGCAATTGGGGTAGCTTTATGTGCACACTGTGCAGAGTACACAGTACACCAACTGTAATTAATGCAGCTGCCTGCCTGCCTGCGGTATAGGATCAGAAGAACACCAGCAATTGGGGTAGATTCATGAGCACACTGTGCAGAGTACACAGTACACCAACTGTAATTAATGCAGCTGCCTGCCTGTGGTATAGGATCAGAAGAACACCAGCAATTGGGGTAGCTTTAAGTGCACACTGTGCAGAGTACAAAGTACACCAACTGTAATTACTACAGCTGCCTGCGGCATAGGATCAGAAGAACACCAGCAATTGGGGTAGCTTTAGTGCACATTGTGCAGATGACACAATACACCGACTGTAATTGCTACAGCTGCCTGAGGATAGGATCAGCAGAACACCAGCAATTGGGGTAGCTTTAGGTGCACACTGTGCAGAGTACACAGTACACCAACTGTAATTACTGCAGCTGCCTGCGGTATAGGATCAGAAGAACACCAGCAATTGGGGTAGCTTTAGGTGCACCCTGTGCAGACGACACAATACACAGAATGTAATTACTGCAGCTGCCTGCGAATAGAATCAGAAGAACACCAGCAATTGGGGTAGCTTTAGGTGCACACTGTGTAGATGGCACAAAACACTGACTGTAATTGCTACAGCTGCCTGCAGATAGGATCAGCAGAACACCAGCAATTGGGGTAGCTTTAGGTGCACACTGTGCAGATGGCACATTACACCGACTGTAATTGCTACAGCTGCCTGCGGATAGGATCAGCAGAACACCAGCAATTGGGGTAGCTTTAGGTGCACACTGTGCAGATGGCACAATTCACCTACTGTAATTGCTACAGCTGCCTGCGGTATAGGATCAGCAGAACGCCAGCAATTGGGGTAGCTTTAGGTGCACACTGCACAGATGGCACAATGCACCGACTGTAATTGCTACAGCTGCTTGCGGATAGGATCAGCAGAACACCAGCAATTGGGGTAGCTTTAAGTGAACACTGTGCAAAGGACACAGTACACAGGAATGAATCTAGCTAAACTGAATACAGTATATATACATATATATATATATCTATATATACACATACACACAACACCTAGGATGCATTTTTATATAACACAATACACTGACTGCAGCTAACTGACTAGTCTCCTGCCTGCTCTATCTAACTCAAATGAAGTGAAATCACACTGTCTCTCCGTCTATCTCTCTCCGCCGCCACAACACACTAAACAAGGTCGCCACGCAGGCAGGCTTATATAATGTGGGGCAGGTACTAAACCCCCTGAGCCATAATTGGCCAAAGCCACCCTGACTTTGGCAAATTATGGCTCACTAGACAGACGGCGCTGTGATTGGTCAATCATGTGGGTCATAGTGCATGCTTTACCAATCATCAGCCAGAAATGCACTGTGATGCCGCAGTGAATTATGGGCCGTGACGCATCACTCAAATTTGGTGCAAATGGCCCATAATGTTCGGAATTCGCCCGAACGGAGGAACGGACGATGTTCGAGTTGAACATGGGTTTGACTCGAACATGAAGCTCATCTCTAGGCATCACTTATGACACTGGCAGGCATTGGGCATAGGCACTGATTGTCAGCTGCCTGGGCACAGATTGGCATTTGCCTGGTGGTTCTGGCGGCATCCTGGTGGTCCTGGGTGGGCATCCGAGGGGGAGCTGTGCTGATAATCACCACAGACCCCCCCTGTCAGGGGAGCAGCCAATCGGCTCTCCTCTAGTCGCGTCTATCAGACGCGAGTGAGGAAAACTGGCTCTTCCTGTTTACATCGTGATCAGCCGTGGTTAGACACAGCTGATCACGTGGTAAAGAGTCTCCGTCAGAGGCTCTTTACCAAGATCGGTGTAGCGGTGTGTCAGATTGACACACCGCACCACAGATCGCTACAAGGTGTGCCCACATGAGCGCACAAGGGTGGTTGTTCTGGAGGGCCATCATGTGACAGTGGGCAGGCGGCAATTGGTTAACTTGCAATTACGCACTTGTGCGACGCTGTACCCAAAAAATGTACCTTTGTTTCCCACAAATAGAGCTTTCTTTTGGTGGTGTTTGACCATCTCTGCTCTTTTAAGTTTTTTCGCTATAAACAAAAAAAAGCGACAATTTAGAAAAAAAATAAAAACAACAATATTTTTTACTTTCGCTATAAAACATAAAAAAAATGTAAGATCATTTTTTAATTCCTTCATCAATTTAGGCCCAATATGTATTCTGCTGCATCTTCCAATAAGCATGTCCAAATAATAAATGTATTCTGCTGCATGTCCCAATAAGCGTATATTGATTGGTTTGCTCAAAAATTATCGCGTCTGCAAACTATGGGATGGATTTATGGAATTTTTATTTATTTATTTTTTGTTACTAATAATGACGGCGATCAGTGATTTTTAGCGGGACTGCAATATTGCAGGGAACAAATCGGACACCTATTTATTCAAAAGAAGGAAACATGGACTTTAGAGGCACATCTGTAGCGTTGAAATACAAAATGAACCTTTATTCATCTTTAAAATTCACATTATTAACATGACATGTTAAAAAACAAAAGACGGTGTTTGGTCTAAACGACGCTCATACCACCTAATACAACCATCGATCTGTTCCACTGTAGTAATAGTTGGTTGTGTTGTGTTGTTTAGACCAAACATCGTGTTTTGTTTTTAACATGTCATGTCAATAATGCGAATTTTATAGATTAATAAAGGTTCATTTTGTATTTCAACGCTACAGATGTGCCTCAAAAGTCTATGTTTCCTTCTTCTGAATACATTTTGCAATATATTTAGGAAGTTGGTACACTCATACCTATCTGTATCCACAACGCCATCTTGTGGTGATACATTTAAATAAAAATTTCAAATTGGACACCTAACTGACACTTTTGATACTTTTTTGGGAACCATTGACACTAATACAGTGATCAGTGCTATAAAAAAAATGCACTGTCACTGTAATAATGACACTAGCAGGGAAGGGGTTAATATCAGGGGCGATCAAAGGGTTAAATGTGTTCCTAGGGAGTGCTTTCTATCTGTGTGGGAGGTGCTTTTACTGAGGGAAGGCAGAGATTCGTGTTCCTGCTTTACAGCAACACAGGATCACTACCTTTCCTTGTCACAGAGCAGCGATCTTCCCTTTTCCATAGGCAGATCACCGTTCTGTCTGTCTCCCGACCGATCGCTGGGTGCTGGAGTATATCGCAGCCCGCCGGACCTGTTGATTGGCTCCTACTATGTCTATTCACAGCCTCTGGCAGCGTGTCGCCGGCAGTGCGCGTGTGCTCCCCAGTCCCAGAAGTACAGAATCACATACAGGTACGCGATTCTGCCCAGAGCGGCCACCCTGCCGCAGTAAATGTACATGGGATGGCCGGCATCTGTCTCATCATTCTATGATTAACTTCTTGAGGAGAACCTGTGATCAGGCTCTGGACACACAACTATTGGCATGTTCCTAACAGGCAGCAAATGGGCTTTAAAAGCTCTAACTGACCTCTGTAGCTGCAGGCAGCATGGAGCAGTTCACCATCAAAAGATTGTGGTAGAAGCACTTAGGTGGTTTAAATGTTTCTCTCGGTAGCTTATCTCCTCCCCAGCAGAAACAATGCAGCTCAGCATACTCTGATTCCCCCTCCCAGCAGTGACTCAGCAGCTCAGCTCCTCCCCTTCCAGTAGTGACTCTGCATTTATCTCCTCCCATCATACATTTAAGTCAGTAGCCTTCCAGACTTGTATTGTCTAAATGAAACACAGAACAGTAGCTGTGGGAGAGAGGAGCAGGGGTAGCTGAACTGCAGAGAGAAGGACTTGAACCACTTTAGGGCTTCTGCTGTAAACTTTGAAGATGAATTGATCCACAACAAATACTTGAATGTGTTTAGCCTTGCCATAGGTCTACTTGAAAGCCTATGGCCCCTTTCACACAGGCAATCCGATCAGGTCCACCTGTCAGTTTTTCAAGAGGACCTGATGGGATGTACAGTATTCCTATTAACTACCTCAGCCCCAGAAGGATTTACCCCCTTCCTGACCAGAGCATTTTTTGCAATTCGGCATCGTATTGCTTTAGCTGACACCTGCACAGTCGTGCGACGTTGTACCTAAACAAAATTGGCGTTTGGTATTTGATCACCTTTGCGGTTTCTTTTTTTTGCACTATAAACAAAAACTTTTTTTACATAGTTACATAGTAGGTGAGGTTGAAAAAAGACACAAGTCCATCAAGTCCAACCTATGTGTGTGATTATATGTCAGTATTACATTGTATATCCCTGTATGTTGCGGCCGTTCAGGTGCCTATCTAATATTTTCTTGAAACTATTAATGCCCCTCGCTGAGACCACCGCATGTGGAAGGGAATTCCACATCCTTGCCGCTCTTATTGTAAAGAACCCTCTACACAGTTTAAGGTTAAACCTCTTTTCTTCAAATTTTAATGAGTGGCCACGAGTCTTGTTAAACTCCCTTCTGCGAAAAAGTTTTCTCCATATTGTGGGGTCACCAGTACGGTATTTGTATATTGTGGGGTCACCAGTATGGTATTTGTATATTGAAATCATATCCCCTCTCAAGTATCTCTTCTCCAGAGAGAATAAGTTCAGAGCTCACAACCTTTCCTCATAACTAATATCCTCCAGACCCTTTATTAGCTTTGTTGCCCTTCTTTGTAGTCGCTCCATTTCCAGTACATCCTTCCTGAGGACTGGAGCCCAGAACTGGACAGTATACTCCAGGTGCGGCCGGACCAGAGTCTTGTAGAGGGAAGAATTATCGTTTTATCTCTGGAGTTGATCCCCTTTTTAATGCCAATATTCTTTTTCTTTGTTAGCAGCAGCTTAGCATGACATGCCATGGCTGAGCCTATCATCTACTAGAAGCCCCAGGTCCTTTTCCATCCTAGATTCCCCCAGAGGTCCCCCCCCCCCCCCCCCAGTGTATAGATTGCATTCATATTTTTGCCACCTAAATGCATTATTTTACATTTTTCTACATTGAACCTCATTTGCCATGTAGTTGCCCCTCCCCCCATTCATTTGTTCAGGTCTTCTTGGAAGGTCTCCACATCCTGCGGAGAAGTTAGTGCCCCGCTTAGCTTAGTATCGTCCGCAAATACAGAGATTAAACTGTTTATCCCATCCCCATCCTCCAGGTCGTTTATGAACAAATTAAATAGGATTGGTCCCAGGACAGAACCCTGGGAGACCCCAGTACCTACCCCCGACCATTCTGAGTACTCCCCATTTATCACCACCCTCTGAACTCGCCCTTGTAGCCAGTTTTCAATCCATGTAATCACCCTATGGTCCATGCCAACAGATCTTACTTTGTACAGTAAACGTTTATGGGGAACTGTGTCAAATGCTTTTGCAAAATCCAGATACACCACGTCTACGGGCCTTCCTTTATCCAGATACACCACGTCTACGGGCCTTCCTTTATCCAGATACACCACGTCTACGGGCCTTCCTTTATCTAGATACACCACGTCTACGGGCCTTCCTTTATCTAGATACACCACGTCTACGGGCCTTCCTTTATCCAGATACACCACGTCTACGGGCCTTCCTTTATCTAGATGGCAACTCACCTCCTCATAGAAGGTTAATAGATTGGTTTGGCAAGAACAATTCTTCATGAATCCATGCTGATTACTGCTAATGATACCGTTCTCATTACTAAAATCTTGTATACAGTCCCTTATCATCCCCTCCAAGAGTTTACATACTATTGATGTTCATCAGAAAATGTAGTTTCGGTTTTTGTGATTCGTTTTAATTTGTTACTATTGTATTTTCGGAAATTCGGATATATCCGAACTCCCGAATAACGAAAAATGTGTCCGGATTTGAAAACGAACCGCACATGTCTAGTATTTACCTCCTGGGGCGGTGCTTATAATATATGTTGGGCTAGTGGCCCTGAGTGGAGATAATTCATCATCATTTAGCCATTGTTTATAATAGGACCCACGCTCAGTGACACATTCTGGGCATTGAATGGCTACCTGCTGTTGTGATTAAAATGGTATTTCTATATACCTGACAAAGACCAGCTAGAGGTATAACTAACGCAATTACAATACTCACGAAACCCTTTACTTAACACTGCTGTGTTAAGGAGACAACGAGAAAAGAGCTCAGTCAAGACTGTAGTTCAGCAGTTGTCTAGTGTATTGTGGGAGGGGCTGCATTTTATATTCACCCTTATCAGCCAATCATTGTATAGAACATGGGTGTGGTTAATACAGAGGCGTACATTACACATCATCATTACATATCATTACATATCATTACTCACGTCATCTGCTTCTGAATCACAGTCATGGAATATGTGGCTCAGACATATTGTGACACAATTTCTTTATTTAGACAGCACAGAACAAAACTGCCTATGCGAGCTATATCTCCTTATGTGCATGTCCAAAGAAAAACTGCCTATGTCTGCAGATACAGAGTCTAAGCCAACTAGTAAAGTTAACCCAAGTTAATCCTATATGAAGTTACAAAGATGGAGTCACTCTGGTTCAGCCATATCACGACAATCCCCTCTAAGTCATGAAATCAAAGCATGAACATGACTTACTTCTTCTCACTGTGACTCATCCCGATGGCCATAATAAAAGTTAAGATATATCCTATTAGCTGCAGCTGGGTTGGAAGGTCAAGTACCTCTGAAACCATGCACATAATAAACTTGAAGCAGGCATATAAAAGTAATACCATAAGCAAAATCAGTACAACACAGATTGCAATATCCCTAATCCAGGATTAATCCAGGATTCAGCATTGAGACCAAACCCCCCATGTTACCCAGGGGGCTCCCAAGCAATTATTTTGCTTTTTACCTGTACAGACCTGTTCAGAGTTCACAATATCTGGCAAAGGAAAGTCTTCTAGCACCAATAAGCTCCTCGATGTCATTTGACTGATTGCTGAAGCTGGAAACTGTTAAAAATGTTGTCCTAATAAAGCATAGAAACACCTAGCAATGCAGCACCAATGTACACTTTGCATGGTACACTTTATTTATCCTACAGAAGGACTTCCAGGAATGGAAAGGCCAGTTGGTTAAGTTTGCCCCCCAAGCCGAAAGTTCTCAATCTTCCCATGTCCCAAATGGCAATTATAATAAAGCTTTTTACCTTTTCTGAGTCTATTTATAGCTTCTGGGGAAAGGGGAAACAGTCACATTTAGAAGACGTTGGAAAGTGGTTTCAGCTAGACATGCTCAATTAATCTGTATGCCAATGCGTGTGGGCATTGCTTAGGTCATCTTCATTATCATAATCTTAGCACAGGTTCAGTTTAATAAAGTAATTAGAACATGCTCCTCACCTCTTCACTTGAAGCACAATGGTCTCAGACGATGAGTTCTTTCCGGGGTAATATTCTGTGGACACGGTTGTTCCATCATCCTTTATAGATATCATTTTTACTCCTCTGCCACCAATTAGGTCACTCTTAGTTAGGACACTTAGTTCCAAGTCAAGGTTTGGGTCGTTGCCCACTAGTAATTTGGTTATATGAGACTCGGCTTCCTCTGGTTTTATTTGGGTGTCCTGCTCTCCATTCCTGTGATTTTGCTCCACCTTCATATTTTGGTCATTACAGAAGTATGTCTGTGGTGTCTTGTTAAGCCACTCCTTTGCTTTGTCTGTCAATTTTGTCACATTTTTGTTAACGTAAGGAATTTGCCATAGTCTTTGCAGGAGGGATGAAACTTGGTCAACCAACAGGCCAATAACCGTTTTGGATATTTCTTCTGATACTAAATCCTTTGTTTCTTCTTTCAATTTGATAACCTCCTTGAACTCTCTACGTCTATCTTTCACACTAGGAGAGCGTTCAGAAATATCCGAGACAATATTGTGTATTATTTTATCATTGATTATTGGTTCAATGGGAATCAATTTGACAAGATCTGCAATCTCAAGTGCTGATTTTGCAATACATGCACACAGCTTAACTTTTTCTATGTGTGCTTCTGGTATTTTCATAATAAAATAAGCGATGTTATCCAGGTGTGGTTGAACCTCATTGTAGGCTTTAGATTGACTAATGGATGCTTCCACAGCTAACTGAACCAGCATTCTCAGTGAATCTTTAAGTGATTCTTTCTTATGTAGGGAAATCTCATAATCCATAGATTGGTCCTTTGCAGCCTCTGGAACAACTTGTGTTACAATGAAGTTGATGAGACCCTCCTCCAGATCTTTATTGTTCTTTACAATGGTGTTTACTTTACTTAAAAAACATTTAAAAATAATTTTTTTAAGTGCTTCTTTTACAGCTGCGTCATTTGAAAATAACATTGCTTTTGATACGTTTTGGCTGATCAGTTCCCTGCCAGCATGTTTTGCACCCTCGAGCATGGCTTTCTTTGCAGCTGGGTTGGTGGCGAGTCCCTTGATGGATTTTATGACCGCGTCCCTTGTTGCTGAAGATGTTAGTGATTTCAGATGAGAAGGGGCTGATGAAAAAAATATCTTACCTGATTGAAGTGTATCCTTAGCCAGTGAGCAGAATGAACGTGTCCCATTCAAAAGATCTTTGGTGATGTTGCACATCGCTTTAGAACCTTTCATAATGATTTTGAACCCCGCTGTCGCAAGAGACACCCCTATACTTATAGCTTTTGATATTGCCCATTGAGCCCAACTAAAAGTACCCTTGATCATACCTTCTATGCCTGCCACCATGTCACTAACACCTTCAGAGATAAGACCTAATCCAAATTGACTTGCTGCTCCACATGTTAATCCACACACCAATATCCCAGCTAGAATTTGTGCTGCTCCAAGTAAAAAACAAATGAGGGCATCAAAGCAGAACTTTGGCTTTTGTTTCACCTCGTAGACAAAGGAAAGTCCATAATCATAGAGAAGGTACATCTCATCTGCCTCTACTTTACTGCTGTGCTCAGTTGTAGAGAGTGTGAACACAGTTGTCATCTCAGTTACTGCATCATTTCCCTCTCTGTCCAAGTCCTCCAACTTTTTTACTGAATTTTCAATGTCATTTTTCCAGGAATTCAGCAATTGCATCTTTGTTTGTTTCTGCAAGGTGAAATTTGATTCATGATTGTGTTGCTCAAATCTTGAGCATTGTGTCAAGTCTCCAAAGACATGAATATTGAAAATTTCAGAGGCATAAATGTCCAGAGCTGCTTCGGCTTGTCTCAGTAAGGTAATAGCATTTTGTTTATAGCCTTTCTTAGCCATGTTAATAGCGATGAAGGCACGATTGTAAAGGGAGATTGCCTGGTACATTTTGTCAGCTTTTTCCATGTTTTCCCAACAAGATAATGCACCATAATCATTTTCCTTGTCATTGCTGTGTAAGCATGTCCGATCCACAGCGGCCTTAACATAGTCATAAAAATTTTCACTTCTTCCGTGTAGAAGATTCTTAGACTTGGCCTCCAGAATTAAGCTAAGATTATCTTTTAATGGCCCTAAGTCCTTGTGGTCATTGATGTCATCTTCATGAGTGGTGAGCCATAAAGCCCAGGTCTCTTTTAAGGAGTTTAGGGCCGGATGGTAATCCATTTTTGAGGTTGCTTCCACCCTTTGTTGACTAATATTAGATTCCCGTTTCTCCTCATCTGAATAATGACTGTCAAACTTCTTCAGGAATTGACAAAATAAATCAAAGAGCTCATGACGCATGTTGACTTCCACAAGCTCATGGTTTTCCATGTCTGCAATACGTTCTTTTTCATAATCTTCCCTCAGTTTCCTCATTTCCTCCACAGTTTGTCCCTGATACGAAGCAGCCAGATCATTCTGATTTAACACCATTTGCACCATTCCTGGATTTCCTTTACGTGATGTACGTCCAAATATTTGCTTTTCTACTCGTCTGTTGCTGGGAAAATGAGTGACAATGACACTTAGACCTCCACTTTCATTGACTTCTTCTGTAACTTTGATATCTGTTCCTCGACCCCCAAGGTTTGTTGCCAAAATTACTTCACCTGACTGAAATGTTTTTGTTTCCACATTGTGTTTGTCACTTCTGGTGTACATAGTAATTTTGTCTGGATTGGATATTGCCCTAAGATTGATCAACTGATGTTGAAGTTTTTCTGCAGTTTTTACATCTTCACAAACCACCAAGACACATTGTCCTTTGGTCCCACATTTTGGACTTATTTGTTTCTTCACCAACATACAGATTTCCTTAATCCAGGCCTCCTGACCTCCAACCACTTGCAGAACTGGTAGCTCCAACCTTTTAGTGTGATGGTGAGTAGGCATAGGGTAGCAATAAGTTTTGTAATGCTTCTTAAGGAAGTGGAAATCAACTTCATCCCCTAGAGTACCTGACACCCCATATATTCCAGAGCCAGAGAGGTATCTTTGAAAGAAATGGAAGTTGGACATAAAGTTGGTGACACAAGATATCTGAGATAGGGCTAGTCGGTGTTTTAGTTCCAGAAATTGCTGCAGACCGTCTCCCCAGCGCTTGTTTTTCTCCAACACGCCTGTGGATTTAAAGTCAATTGGAATGATGCTGTGATGCTCGGCTGAATTTGATTTGTCTCTGCTGTCTATAGTATATTCTCTACCCTTTTCCATCATGATGGCCTGAAGGGCATTCTCCACAAAGACGGGAAGTCTATTCTTGGTGTACTCTTTCAGGTGTTTAGGGATTAGAATGACACCTTCATTTTCTTTATCAGTGATGTCTTCTGGTCTGTAGTCATCAGAGTATTTAATTTTCAGAGATAGCTCTTCAATGGTGGCATTCAGCAACTGTTTTATTGTCATCAGCACACATGCTTGTCCTTGTGGGAGGAGGAGGACACTGATCGGCTCTCCGGAATCACAGCTGGTGTCAATAAAAGAAGCTTTGTCATCCTTTAGTTCATAAAACCTAAACTGGATGGAATCTTCCAAAACTTTGCCAAAGACTTTCAGCAGATCTTTCTCTTGCTGTGGTCCAAATTTTACAATCAGCTTTTCTAGCTCTGTCTGTTGTAGGTCACTTATTTCAGAAGAAGTCTGAACTTTAACCTCTTGTAGTTCTTCTTCACTGAGGAGACCGAGCTGCACCCCAAATTCTAGGATATGAATAGAACTGAAATGCTCAGATGTTTCCTGTCCAAAAACAGCATCTGTTGCAAGCTTGTGAAAATATTGTATTCCTGGACTCCAGTACACCTCACCTGATTCCGCCATGATTCTTTGACACTTATGAAGTTTTGCCCAAATTGCGGTCAGTAGCTGGTCCAAGTGTCTCATCCCCGTAGCATCATGAGAAAGAAAAGTAATTTGCACTCCATTGTCCAAGGTCATATAATCCACCTCATCAATGATGGCGACATCGAACTTTCGTTTATCTCGGGTCTTTTGTCTTTCAAATTCCTGTCTCAGAATGTCAGCAGCAAAGTCTTCAACCGTTCCATATACTATGTGTGAATTATAGGCCTTACAAATGGCTGCAGTTGGGTCTTTGCAATCAGAGGATACATCTACATGGACTGGAGGAATAACACTGCAGGTTATATCAAATTTTTCATATAGTTTGCTCCATTCTTCTGCATCCCGACGAGCCAAGACTGGAGAACTGGTGATAATATCTACTGTTTTTCCTCTTATTGCCTGTATCAAGGCAAACAATGCCACAATACAGGATTTTCCTTCTCCGGTACCAATTTCCAAAAGACAACCTTTACCATCCTGAGAATTTGAAAGGAACAGACTGATGACAGAAGCAAACTGAGTGGCTCGAGGAAAATATCCCTCCACATTTTGATTTTCAGAAATAACAGTTGTGGTGTCTTTCACTGCTACTGATAAAGTAATCAAGACTTTCACCATAACTTCCACACTGGGATTGGTCAGATCAAAATCCCTCATCATTTGGATGCCTTCTTTTTTCATCTCAGCATCTAGATCTTTCTGTGTGTACTGGGGAAGATCAGGCATCAATTTTTCTAAGACATTTTCAAGAAAATTTAGGATGTTTTCTGGATGGCTCAACTGTCTCATTTCTTGTATGAGTGCCTTCACATCTTTATCAGTTTCCTTCATAATTTCTTTGTTCAGATATGGTAAAGGGTCTTTTTTTTGCAGAACATCCACTGGCACATTGAGTCCAAGGTGGAAGGTCTTTACTTGGTGGAGAATTGTTTCTATGTTCTCCTGGGAACTTCCAGCTTTGCAGGCTTCAATGTAAAATGATAATGCCTGAACAGGATTCCATATTCCATTGAACAGGATCAGAGTCAGTTGTTTCTTACAGACATCTGAAAACTCTTGGATCATGTTCAGAGCAATGTTCCCAGCTGTGGTCTTACTGTCTTGATAGAGCTTTTGCATCACCCTGAGCAGAAATATCATCTTCTCTTCCATCTGTGTTGATCTAGATGAGATAAGAGTGTCTTCCATTGCAACATCGGTCATGGTGACCTCTATCAGGGCTTTCAGTAGCCTAACATGTTCTGTTAGAGACAGATTCTCATAGCAAAACACGTAATCCAAATTTCGGAAGGCCTGAAGAGGTAAATTCTTTTTTAGGGCATAGACTTGTACAATTTTATATTGAAGTACAATGATCCTCTCAGCTAAACATTTGTTTTGCATTATTCCATCTTCCAGAATTCCATGCATGGTCAAGAGTTTGCAGAATTTCTCTTCTACATCTGTAACCTTTGTAAAAAAAAAAAAAGGAAAGTAAAACAGGAACGTTTTTAAGATATCTTCTGTATGAGTCATATTAATCAATAAAAAGTTTTTTGACTAAGATATAAAATTATATTAATTTGACGATTACTTCTGTCCAATGCATTTAACACATTACTAAAACAACATTCTTTTGATCAAAAGGTGGAACCCAACCCTAAAGTTGATAATTCTATCTGGTCCAATTTCAGATTGTTTCTTTACAGAACTTTATTTAACTTGGATATAAAAATTCTAGACAAAATACTCACCCTGATACCCCTATCTAAATTCTAGTGGAGCCAATTGCATTCAGAAGTCACCTAATCAGTAAATAGAGTCCACCTGTGTGTAATTTAATATAAAAACAACTGTTCTGTGAAGCCCTCAGAGGTTTGTTAGAGAACCTTAGTGAACAAACATCACATTGCAGACCGAGGAACACACCAGACAGGTCAGGGGTAAAGTTATGGAGAAGTTTAAAGCAGGGTTAGGTTATAAAAAAATATCCCAAGCTTTGAACGTCTCACGGAGCTCTGTTCAATCCATCATCCAAAAATGGTAAGAGTATGGCACAACTGCAAACCTACCAAGACATGTCCGTCCACCTAAACTGACAAACTGGCGGAAAACTAACACAGCACATCACCCTGATCCCGACCGCGAAACATGGTGGTGGCAGCATCATGTTGTGGGGATGATTTTCTTCAGCAGGGACAGGGAAGCTAGTCAGAGTTATATGCAAAATAAACAAAAACCACTGCGCTAGCCCTGAATAGCAGCTGACACACTAAACGTGGAAAAACTTAGTGGAATCAAATAGAGTAGAAAAGTGCCACGCTAAACATAATAATCATACAAACTTGTATACAAAACATGTGATATATGTGACATTCATAATACTTCTATGTGTACATATACATAATATGCTCAAAGTAAAAAAAGTCTTTCCAATATTATCCGTGAAAAGAATGAAAAACTACAATTCCTTCCCTTCCTTTTTGTACATGAAAAGTGGATGAAAAAAGTCCATCAAAAAGTCCGAAGACGTGCAAAGTACATCAATTGCGTGATTACCACCACCGTGAATAAAAATAAAGGCTTACCAGATGCCTTGGATCCAAACAGGCATATACCTGAAGGATCAGCAAAGCTTTATTGTAAATAGATTGGATGGTCCCCGAAAATCGTGAGATATAGGCCAGGTTACAGCAGAAACTTCTCCAAACCATACGCGGTGTAAAACTATCTTCCAAAGAGCAGATCACACTCCACCAAAAAACGATCATACGGGATGGAGAAAGGGAACCAACATAGCGTAATTCCGTAAAATTCGTAATTTTATTAATCAAAATGGTATCACACTTACATTCCTGTAGCAGATATAGCGCTTTTTGTCAAATGGTTACAGCAGTGAGGTTCTACCGACGCGTTTCGTCACCCTAGGACGTTTTCTGGGGTATCCCCCCACTGCTGTAATACTCACTTATATATGTCCATACATCCAATGGGCCGAAATTCCATAATTGCGTGTGACCGCAATCTACTTCCTGTTTCCGGCCAAAATGGCGGCCGCGTGCACTCCAGGCCTCGTTTTGGGTTCCGTGTTATATGCGCCGTTTATATTAAATACAGCATCCCAAATATATAGTATGAAAAGGGGTCAGAAGCGGTACGGTACTTCCTTGAACAGGAGCCCTCTTTAGCAGACTTCCAATGTGACTATCTTATGGAACTGTTACAGTTCGCTACTGACCATAACTATTTTTGGTTTAACAGGTTGTTTTATCTGCAACAACGTGGGGTAGCCATGGGGGCCAAGTTTGCCCCCAGCCTGGCTAATTTGTTTATGGCCAAGTGGGAGGAGGATGTCGTCTATGCCCAACGTAATCAATTTTTGGTGTTTGGGGCACGTTATATAGACGACATCCTCCTCCTGTGGAGCGGGACCCCTGAATCCTTGAAAGAATTCTTTACTCTCTTAAACAATAACGATAGGGGTATAGTGTTGACCTATGAGATGAGTATGAATAAAATCATTTTCCTAGATCTAGAAATCAAACTTATAAATCAGAGGTTTGAATTCAAAACACATTTTAAGCCTACGGACCGTAATGGTTTCATCCCTTTGGACAGTTGTCATCATAGGTCTTGGTTGGGGTCGGTTCCTCGTAGCCAGTTTTTGAGGCTTCGTAGGAATTGTACCGGGATCGATGATTTTAGAACACAAGGTGACATCCTAAAACAAAGGTTTAGGGACAAAGGATATGATAATATGACTCTAGAATCTGAGTTTGAGAGAGCTTTATCAACTAATAGGGATTCACTTTTGGCCATTAAGCCTTCACAGGAGCCTGATGAGAGCCACAAATGGGCCTTGTTAACTTCCTTTTCAACACAACACGGACAAGTTAAAGCCATAATTAATAAACATTGGGATGTCCTCCGAAATGATCCAGTTTTGGGGTCTAAGTTGCCAGATAAAGCTAGGGTGCTTTTCAGGGGAGCTCCTGCCCTGAGGAGTACTATCGCACCCAATATTGTCAATCCGCCCACTAGGCCTTCCTTTTTTCATAATCTTACAGGTTTTTTCCCATGTAAGAAGTGGAAAGTATGTGCGCATAACACAGCTGGTAGACATAAAACTACACAGTTTAGGTCTACAGTTACTGAAAAAAATTATAACATCAAAACATTTTGCACTTGTGGGACTCGCTATGTTGTTTACCTTATAACCTGTCCCTGTGGGAAACAATATGTTGGACGTACTACCAGAACATTTTCCATCAGGGTGGGGGAGCATATTGCTCTGATTAAAGCCAGGGACACTAAACATACTGTCCCTAGGCATTATAGGGAATGTCACGGGAGTAATCCACAAGGTACCCAATTTGTGGCTATTGATAAATATATAGCTCCTTGGAGGGGGGGCTCTATGGTTAAAGGAGTATCCCGCCTAGAAACATATTGGATATATGAGATTCGGTCCTATTCTCCATAAGGTTTAAACGTAGAGTGGGATATTAATGCTTTGATAAACGAGGCCTAATATTATTCTAAAAAAAGTTAGGAGTTCATTATATATCCAGTTTCATATAATTTCTACATTCCTGATTTGGGATATATTTGATTTTAGATAGTACGTATGTATCCGATTAGCATCTCCATTTCATACTTTTTTGAATATTCATCGTTTATTGGCTAGGTAGCTATGTAAGTTCCGTGCATAATTTTGCCATATGGGTTTATTATGGCTTTATAATGATATCATATGTTTAATGGAATTTTTTATGCATTTCTACTTATTCTGATATTATTTTTTATATTTATTTTATTTGTTTTAAATTTTTTGTTTATTGTCCAATTTAAAGTGGTTTGGTACCTAAAAATGAAAGTACATGTTATTAAAATCAACAGATAGCATACTTACCTAAACGAACCCTGAAAAAAAAAAATATTATTTACTTACCCTTTATTTCTGATGTTTCAGCTGACTTCCGGGTTGTCCTCCCGTGGGAGTAGGCGTGGCTATCGTCCTCGCAATGGTCCCTGGGAAATTTGTAAGCTATTTCCCAAGAATCCATGGGGGACAATGAAATTGCGAAATCTCGCGAGATTTCGTTAGGACGCCGGTCACGTGACGAGGGCGTGTACGAATTTGCCATTTTTAAAGTGGGCAGGCAGCTGTATCTGCCATTACACTGCTCTCACTGAGCATGTGCAAGATGGAGAGGAGCATGCTGGGAGCCAGACGTCATCATATACCAGGAAGTAAATGCCTGTGGGCTTCAGACGCCCACAGTTAAAATTGAAAACGCCAGAGCAGGTTTTTATAAGTCATCCTGAGGAAAAGATTCGTCGCGCCGGGGGTCAAATAAACGCCGGACGTGGATGCCAATCGAAGGTAGCACTCGCCCACCTGTGAGACAGGTAAGAAAAAAAAAAAAAAGAGCGGAATCCCACTTTAAGTACATTTTTGGTGTATTCAAATGTAATGTGTACAAATATGGGCTTCTGTTGTTTTATCTATGTATATTTTACCATACTTATGGATAGTGATGGACGAACTTCCGACAGGACGTTTCGCGAACGAGGACCGCAAACGCGGCCGATAGTTCACGAACCGTAACTTTCGCAGCGGGCCCCATTGACTTCAATGGGAGGTGAACTTTGCAAACCTACAGGTCAAATTTGCAGCCACAAAATAATTAATAGCTGTGCAAACATAGTCCCACCACATGGCCAATGACATAACACATGTATGAGGTGAATCTGGGATCGACAACTACAAGCATTCTTTTTTATATGGGAAATTGTTGTGACAACTTAGGACTGTGGAGCGCATGAAGGCAATGGAGGAGAGGGAAGGTCAGGGTAGGCAAAGAAGAGGGTGCAGGAGATGATCACCAGCAGCGTGACATACAGCAATGACACCTGCACCGTGATAGAGAGCACTGACATCAGCAGCGTGACATACAGCAATGACACCTGCACCGTGATAGAGTGATCTGACAACAGCACCGTGATAGAGAGCACTGACATCAGCAGCGTGACATAAAGCACTAACACCAGCACCGTGATATACAGCACTGACAGCAGCACCATGATAGAGAGCACTGACATCAGCAGCGTAACATAAAGCACTAACACCAGCACCGTGATATACAGCACTGACAGCAGCACCGTGATAGAGAGCACTGATATCAGCAGCGTGACATACAGCAATGACACCTGCACCGTGATAGAGTCATCTGACACCAGCACCGTGATAGAGAGCACTGACATCAGCAGCGTGACATACAGCAATGACACCTGCACCGTGATAGAGTGATCTGACAACAGCACCGTGATAGAGAGCACTGACATCAGCAGCGTGACATAAAGGACTAACACCAGCACCGTGATATACAGCACTGACACCAGCACCGTGATAGAGAGCACTGACATCAGCAGCGTGACATAAAGCACTAACACCAGCACCGTGATATACAGTACTGACAGCAGCACCGTGATAGAGAGTACTGACATCAGCACCGTGATATACAGCACTGGCACCTGCACCGTAAGCAGCCCCAGGAGGAAGTCAGCATAGCACAGGGATGGTGGGAGCCCCTCATAATGAGCATAGCACAGGGATGGTGGGAGCCCCTCATAATGAGCATAGCACAGGGATGGTGGGAGCCCCTCATAATGAGCATAGCACAGGGATGGTGGGAGCCCCTCATAATATGCACAACAGAGGTACAGCCCCAGGAGGAAGTCAGCACAGCACAGGGATGGTGGGAGCCCCTCATAATAAGCAGCCCCAGGAGGATGTCAGCATAGCACAGGGATGGTGGGAGCCCCTCATAATGAGCATAGCACAGGGATGGTGGGAGCCCCTCATAATATGCACAGCAGAGGTACAGCCCCAGGAGGAAGTCAGCACAGCACAGGGATGGTGAGAGCCCCTCATAATAAGCAGCCCCAGGAGGATGTCAGCATAGCACAGGGATGGTGGGAGCCCCTCATAATGAGCATAGCACAGGGATGGTGGGAGCCCCTCATAATATGCACAGCAGAGGTACAGCCCCAGGAGGAAGTCAGCACAGCACAGGGATGGTGGGAGCCCCTCATAATAAGCAGCCCCCAGGAGGATGTCAGCATAGCACAGGGATGGTGGGAGCCCCTCATAATAAGCAGCCCCAGGAGGAAGTCAGCACAGCACAGGGATGGTGGGAGCCCCTCATAATAAGCAGCCCCAGGAGGATGTCAGCATAGCACAGGGATGGTGGGAGCCTCTCATAATGAGAATAGCACAGGGATGGTGGGAGCCCCTCATAATATGCACAGCAGAGGTACAGCCCCAGGAGGAAGTCAGCACAGCACAGGGATGGTGGGAGCCCCTCATAATAAGCAGCACCAGGAGGATGTCAGCATAGCACAGGGATGGTGGGAGCCCCTCATAATAAGCAGCCCCAGGAGGAAGTCAGCACAGCACAGGGATGGTGGGAGCCCCTCATAATATGCACAGCAGAGGTACAGCCCCAGGAGGAAGTCAGCACAGCACAGGGATGGTGGGAGCCCCTCGTAATAAGCATAGCACAGGGATGGTGGGAGCCTCTCATAATGAGCATAGCACAGGGATGGTGGGAGCCCCTCATAATATGCAAAGCAGAGGTACAGCCCCAGGAGCAAGTCAGCACAGCACAGGGATGGTGGGACCCCCTCATAATAAGCAGCCCCAGGAGGAAGTCAGCACAGCACAGGGATGGTGGGAGCCCCTCATAATAAGCAGCCCCAGTAGAAATATGACACCGCTCAACCTCTTCAAAGAGGAGGGTACGGGCATATAGTATGGTGTGCTTTTTTTGGACAAGGAAGTGAGCCAAATGAAGAAATAAGGTCTGTGTGCTCGATTTAAAAAAGTGTTTATAGACATATACATGGTCTACTGGTCACATGTGTTGAATTCCTCCGAGATCCATGCCTCATTCATTTTTAGAAATGTGAGGTAGTTAACACTGTCGTGAGCTAGGCGAGTACGCTTATCGGTCACGATCCCCCCTGCTGCGCTGAACGTCTTTTCGGACAGGACACTGGACGAGGGGCAAGCCAACAGTTCGATTGCAAATTGGGAAAGCTCTGGCCAGAGGTCAAGCCTGCCCACCCAGTAGTCCAGGGGTTCATCACTCCTCAGAGCGTCCACATCAGCCGTTAACCCGATGTAGTCGGACACCTGACGGTCTAGGCGTTCCCTGATGCTGGATCCGGATGACACCTGTCGATGGGTTGGCTGAAAGAATGACCTCATATCCGAAGTCACCAACACATCTTCAAACCGGCCTCTTCTTGCAGGTGCTGTTGGATTGGTACCCACAACTCCTTCTCTGGGAGTGGGAATTGCTCCTCTGCCAGTGCACGCAAAAGCAGAATGCAGCATTTCTCGAAGCAAGCCAGCCCTCTGTGACGGTGGTAACATTTCCGCCATTTTGTGTTTGTACCGGGGGTCTAAGTACGTTGCCACCCAGTACTGGTCCTTGACCCTTATGCTTTTTATACAGGGGTCCCTATTAAAACACTGGAGCATGAAGGCCCCCATTTGCACTAAACTGGAAGTGGTGTGGTGGCCTGGCTCCTGCTCATCATCCAGGATAATGTCGTCCTCTTCATTCTCCTCTCCCCATCCACGCAAAACAGGGATCCCAGAAAGGTTTAAAGCATGCTCTTCTTGTTCCTCCTCATCCGCCCCGGCACCATCCTCCTCTGATTCTTCAGACTCTTGTTGTTCACTTGTCTCGGATAGAGTAGCCCCCCCCTGGGAATTCATCCAGCATTGCGACTTCCTCATCTTCTCCTGCTCCTCCACAGCTTGATCAATGACACGACGCAATGCATGCTCCATAAAGAAGGCATAAGGTACCATGTCACCGATGGCGCCATGGCTGCGACTGACCAGTTTGGTGATCTCCTCAAATGGCCGCAGCAGTCTGCATGTGTCGCGCATGAGCAGCCACTGGCACGGTGAAAAAAAACCCAGCTCCCCAGAACCTGTTCTGCCACAGAGTTCATACAGGTAGATGTTAACTGTACGTTTCTGCTGGAGCAGCCTATCAAGCATATAGAAGGCTGAGTTCCATTGCGTCGGGCAATCGCAAATAAGCCGTCTGACCGGCAGATTGTGTCGCTGCTGAATGTCAGCAAGGCGAGCCATGGACGTGTAAGATCTTCTGAAATGGGCCGAGATTTTCCTTGCCTGCCGCAAGATGTCCTGGACACCAGGGTATTTGACAACGAATCGCTGCACGACCAAGTTTAAGGCGTGTGCCATGCATGGCACGTGCGTGATTTTGCCCTGTTTCAATGTGCTAAGCAGATTGGCACCGTTGTCACACACCACTTTACCACTTTACCAACTGTCAAATTGAGCGGTGTTAGCCACTGATCTGCCTGTGAACGCAAAGCTGAAAGGAGTGCCGGGCCAGTGTGGCTCTTGGCTTCCAGGCACAACAGACGCAGCACTGCATGGCAACGTCTCACCTGGCATGTCGAATAGGTTCTGGGGAGCTTGGGCGGCGCAGCAGAAGAGACGCTAGCAGCGGAAAAGGAGAGTCAGCCGAGGAGGAGAGGGAGGAGGATGGAGTAGGAGGAGGAGGAGAAGAAGGGCCAGGCCTGCATGCAATCCGTGGTGGTAAAACCAAATCTACACGGGTGCCACGGGTTACATGCTTGACGGCCGTCAGAAGGTTCACCCAGTGGGCATTAAAAGTGATATACCTTCCCTACCCGTGTTTGCTAGACCAGTGGTCAGATGTATCTTGGCACCGACACTGTGTGCCAGAGATACATTCACTTGCCGCTGAACATGGCCATATAGCTCTGGGATGCCCTTCTCTGAGAAATACTTCCTTCCTGGGACCTTCCATTGTGGTGTTCCAATGGCCACAAATTTGCGAAAGGCCTCCGAGTCCACCAGCTTATATGGCAGTAGTTGGCGGGCTATGAGTTCTGACAAGCCAGCCGTCAACCGTTGGGCAAGAGGGTTATCCGGTGTCATCATTTTTTTACGCTCGAACATTAGGCCCACGGAAGCCTGCCTTTTTGCAGAAAAACGTGAGCTTGGCGTGATGGAAGGTGGAGTGGAGGACAATTGTGAGGAGAGAGGAGAAGGAGAAGTAGAAGACGAGGCTGGACGGTGAGAGGCTGGAGTGTGGCTTTGTGTGTTCCGTTGCTCCCACTGGGCTCGGTGATGGCTGCTCATGTGCCTTCTTAAGGCGGTCGTCCCTAGGTGAGTGTTGGGCTTACCGGGACTAATGCGTTGACTGCAAAGATTGCAGATGGCAACGCTATTGTCAGCAGCGGACACGTTAAAAAAAGCCCACACTGCGGAGCATTGTGCCGGTGTCCTGGGAGCACCAGATGTGACCATACATGGTCGATGACTCGCTCCTGATACATTAGCAGTCTGCTTTGTCCCTCCTGTGCAATGTAAGTTATTCCTGCTTCTCCTCCCTATCTGCTGGTCCATATCTCCCTCTGAACTCCCCTCCTATTCCTCTCTTGTGAGCACCCACGTGACATCACTAGACACGTCATCATCGACGTCACCTTCCTCACTGCTATAAGTAGAGATCTCGGGGTAGGCAGCAACACCGGGGACCAACCTCCTCCTTGGGCTGATCTGGGTATTGTCGTCAGACTGCTGAGTAGCGGTTGTTGCTACCTCCTCTTCCTGATCCAATACCAATAGTGGCTGCGCATCAGAAATGTCTTGATATGGATCGGAAAATAATTCCTGTGACTCAAGTGGAAGGTATGTGGTGGTGGTGGTGTTGTTGGTGGGAGTGTCTTTGGGGGTGCACATAGCAGAGGTTGAAGAAGAGGGTGCAGATCGAGAGGATGAGGAGGGTGCAGAAGAGTAAGGCTGAGTGAGCCATTCAACCAAGTCTGGTGCGTCCTTTAAATGAATTGAACGCACCTTCTGCAACTTCCCACTTTGGCTCAAGCCTGTTGCTCCTGCCCTACCCCTACCACCCCTGCGGAAGGGCCTGCCTCTTCCTCTGCCTGTCATTTTTTAAATGACCCTGTGACAAAACTCTCAGTCCCTATACCGATGAAGGACTGCTGCAGTATAGGGCAGCGGTCAGCAGTAGTGCACCTCAACCCTATGTATTGTGGACCTATACCAGTCCTTACGGAATAGCAGACTGTACCTCACTCAACCCTATGTACTGTAGCACCCTAGACCAAGTTACCAGTCCTTATAAGGACTTTTGTGGAACAAGTAGGTTGTGACTGATTAGCAGACTGTACATCAGTCCCTATACTGATGAAGGACTGCTGCAGTATAGGGCAGCGGTCAGCAGTAGTGCACCTCAACCCTATGTATTGTGGACCTATACCAGTCCTTATGGAATAGCAGACTGTACCTCACTCAACCCTATGTACTGTAGCACCCTAGACCAAGTTACCAGTCCTTATAAGGACCTTTGTGGAACAAGTAGGTTGCGAATGAAATGGAAGAAAGCATATTATACGTGTACAAGCCTATTACCATACCAGTCCTGAAAAGAAGCTTTGTGGACCTAATAGTAACAGCTACTGATTAAACTGACCCTCACTGCCTCACACACAGCTTCCTGCCTGTCCCTATATAAACTGACAAAACAGAGGCTGCTGGAACAATAACTTGAATAGCACTTTTGTGGACCTAATTGTAACAGCTAATGATTAAACTGACTGTCCCTGCAGCACACACCGTCCTGTCCCTTTCTCTACACTGACAAAAGACACTCAGGCTGCTGCAACAATCACTAGCACAGCAAACCTATATCCTGAACTACACCTAACACCTATACCAGTCCTGAAAAGAACTTTTGTGTACCAAATAGCTAGCGATTTGGGTCACTGCAATCTCTCCCTGCTCCACACAGCAACCTCTCCCTATAGTGACAGAAGAAAGAATGTAAAATGGCCGCCGGCTCGGGTCTATTTATAAGTTAGGGGGAATGTCCAAGTGTCCATGTGCTGTAATGTCTCAATTGGCTGTCCTGTACCCCATGATGGATGTGTCATCATAGGTCAAAGTTCTTTTACACAGTAAACACGGAAGTCCCCCGGGCGAACGGCGGCAATAGTCCGCCGATCGGGCGGACGGCGAACAGCTGAAATTCGCCGCGAAAGGACCGCCGGGCGAACCGTTCAGCCATCACTACTTATAGATGGTTAATATTAGAGGTGATTGTAACCATTTGTTACTTTAAACTTTACTAGCAGTATTGCCTAGTGAATGGAGATGTTTATTTGTTTGTTTTTTACCTCTTATTTTATAACTTCCTGTTTCCTGGCTGTATATTTGCGGTCCAGATAGAAGTTAAAATGGCGGCAACGTCACTTCCGGTAGACGCGATTGCGTTCCAGCCTAAGGGCGCCCGGAAGTGATGTCGGTTACTCACATACACTTCCGGGTCTTGGCTGCATAGCGGAGGTAGGCTGTGCTGACGCTAGCTTGCCTCCGTATAAGTATTTTCGGTGGGCATTTGTGTTTGTTCATGAAGCCCACATGTTTACTATATATTTGGGACGCTGTATTTTTTTTTTAATTTCAAAGATTTTTATTTTCAAAGTACAAAGTACAAAAAAATACAGAAACACTTCTGGTGCCAACAACAGAACAGGAGTAAAGACCAAAGTAGTCACACTACTGGACATCTTCGATACATACAAAAACCTTACGGTCCTCCGAGAGATTAAGCAGTAGAAAATCTGTACTTATAGCCAGTAATTACAAGGAAAAACATGTATTCGATCTATATTGCTATAATTTAGCAAGAAAAAGGGGGAAAGCAGAGGGTCGGGAATCTGGGAGCCAGGGAGAACTGCCCAACACCCCTAATGGGAGCTCGCTGTGTTGGGCCGTCGCCCCCCCGAATCCCCGCTAGACCCTATTCCCACTGCAAATCTGAGAAAGGCACAGGGCGGTAAGGAATTATAAGGAGCATCTTAAAGCTATCAGGGGAGACCCACCAATTCAGACAATTAAGAAATTGGAATTTATCCTGGGTCCCTTCTAGGTCAACCTAGATGATTTGGCTCCGGTGTGGCACCACCATCGCCTACTCTTGTAAAAGAATAAAGAGAAAGAAAGAAATAAAGGAAAGGAAAGAATTGAGGCATTTAGATAGGGAGAACAAAGGGGAAAGGAGAGGGGGAGACAGGGGGAGCCAGGGGGAGCAATTGGAGCTCGGGCAGTTCTGTAGTAAAAGTATAAACTGAAAAGGGCGTCTTCAAGGGATGCAGACATTACGACCCGCGGGGCGGACGGGAAAAGAGGGAGAAACATTGAGCCAGGTGAGAGGAGCAAAACTGGACTATTGTTATTTAGCTGGTCCTAAGCGGTGGGACTCCCACAATGAGGGAGATGCCCACGTGTTTTGCCCAAGGTTCCCAAATAACCTCAAACTTCTCCTTGTAGTTTAGTAAACTACTCGTGACTTTTTCTTGTGTCATGATCCATGAAATCTTACGTTTAACAGCTTGGATCGAAACTTTGGGCTGTTTCCAAGCTTTCGCTATGGTAATCTTGGCCCCTAGCAACATATAGTGGATTAACACTCTAGTAGATTTGCCAGTCTGCGGGATAGGACCATTAAGAAGAGCTACCACCGGGGTTCTAGGTACCTGTATGCCCGTCACCTTAAAGATTAAGTTGAACATCTGCTTCCAAAAGGACCTAAGCTTTACACATTCCCACCAAATGTGGGACATACTTCCCGTCAACTCGCAGCCCCTGAAACAGAGGGGACTGGTTGAGGGGAACATGTGGGCCAACCTGGACGGTGTCAGATACCATCTAGTCATCACCTTAATATTAGCCTCTATTAGTGATATAAACCTAACCCCTTTATAGGCTTTGTCAAAAGAGGAGTACCAAGACTCCAGATCCCATTGAAGCGAGAGGTCCCTTTCCCAGGCTTCCATGTAGGAGGCCTTATTGCTATTCTGAGCTAGAGCCTGGTAAATCACCGAGATTCCACCCCTTTGGTCCGTGGCTTGTCCACACCATGCCTCATAATCAGTAAAGCCAGGGGGAGCCGGTTTTTCTTTCCAAAGCCCCTTAAGGAAATGTAGAATTTGAGAAAATCTAAAGAGTTCCGAGTTCGGAATCTCCAGTTTCTTTTTGCAGTATGCTAGGGTGATGGGGCCTGAAGCTGTGAAAAAATGGCCAATCCGGTACAGCCCCTTATCCAACCACCATTTAAATGCTTTAATGTCTGACCCAGGTGGGAAATTGCGGTTGTTAAAAATGTGAGCCAGGGGGTGGGAGTTGGAGACTAAGGAAGAGTTCAGTTTCATTCGGTCCCAGAGAGCTAGAGATTGAGATAATATAGGAGAGAGGATGGGAGGCCGCTCCTTGTGAGGGATCCAGAGTAGGTAATCTAGGGTATACGTAGGAACAGCTTGTCTCTCTATGTTCAACCAGTCAGGTTTCTCAAGTCTAGAGTAAATTGTGGACAATTGAGCTAGTCTGGCCGCTTGGAAGTACCAAGACAGTTTAGGAACACCCAAACCTCCCTTTCTCCTAAGTCTGTATAACGTGTTACAAGGCAGCCGGTGTCCCTTTTTGCCCCATATGAAGCGCATCATCTTTTTCTGAAGGGATTGCAGGTGGTCCGACCGGACGTTGATCGGAACTGCCCTGAATAAATATAGCAGCCTGGGGAGAAGTGTCATTTTGAGTGAATGAATTTTACCCAACCAAGAGAGGTTCCCCTGGGCCCAATTTTGCAAGTCTGCTTCTAATTTCTTGTAGGTAGGAGGGAAGTTGGCCGCATAAAGTTGTTCCACCTTGGGAGTCAGTTTGATCCCCAGGTAGTCTAGGAAATTGTCTTTCCATTCAAATTTAAAACTGCTTCGTAAGGTGTCAACCATGGACTGGGGAAGCGAAACATTGAGGGCATGAGATTTCGAGTAATTAACCCTGAGACCTGACGCCCTTGAGAAGGTGTCTAGGAGCTTGCATAGATTTGGAAGGGATGTGATAGGGGATGTAATGAAAAGGAGCACATCATCTGCAAATAGACCGCATTTATGTGTCTGAGATCCACAGGAAACCCCTTGTATATTGGGGTCGGTGCGGATTCCTATGGCCAGAGTCTCAATAGCTATAGCAAATATCAAAGGGGAGAGCGGACACCCTTGTCTGGTACCCCTCGCTATGTTTAGTGATTGTGAGTAGTGACCCAAAAGACGAATTGATGCCGAGGGTGTGGAATATAAGGAATGTAGAATGCCCATAAACCTATCACCAAACCCCCAGCGTTCCAGGAGTGAAAAAATATAAGGCCACTTCAAAGAATCGAAGGCTTTATGTAAGTCCATGGATAAAAGCATGCCCTCTTGTTTGGGATTCCCTTCCCAGTTGGATTGGAGGATCGACACTATATCAATAGCTCTACGAGTTAGATCCGGCCCTTGACGTCCCGGGATGAATCCCACCTGGTCTTTATGTACATATCTGCTAATAAAGGAGGCTAGCCTATTGGAAAGGATTTTTGTGAGAATCTTTAAGTCATTATTGATTAAGGATATGGGTCTATAGTTCTCTACTTCTTCCCAGTTCTTATTCGGTTTAGGGATGACCGAGATGTACGCGGAGTTCAACTGGGGGTCCAGGGGGGATCCCTTGGTTAATGAATTGAAAAATTTAGCCAGATGTGGCACCAGGATGTCAACAAAGGTCTTATAGTATGGCGAGGAGAGACCATCCGGTCCTGGGGCTGACCCTGTTTTAAGAGATTTTATAACATCCTTAATCTCCTCCTCTGAGATTTCGGCTTCCATGAGTTCTCTGTGGTCCTTTGAGAGTGTTGGGATGGGCAAGTCCCTCAGTAAGGTCTCATCTACATGCCGGTCATCCCCTGATGTCGAGCTGTAGAGCTTGGCATAGTAATCCTGAAACGCTCTAAGTATTTTAGTGGGGTTGGCAGAGGGGGCTTGTCCTGCAGTTCTAATTTTGGGGAAAGTATTGGTATGAGTCTTGGGCGATAATTTGGCTGCCAGCATGGAGCCAATCTTATCCTTCTGGCAATGAAATTTGGCACTGCTCCACCGGATTTCTTTTTCTGTTCTGGCAGTCAAAGCTAAGTTTAACTCTAATCTGGAAGCGTCAACCAAATCTGCCAGGGCCCTCGACGGGTCTTGTTTGTGTTGGGATTGTAGTGTTTTGAATTTGGTTTCAAGGTTTTTAATGAAGAACGTACGTTCCCTCTTAATACGTGAAGCTATGGCTATGATTTTACCCCTAATCACGACTTTGTGGGCAGCCCATAGAGTCTCTGGTGAGATTCCTCCCACTGCATTAAGAAGGAAGTATTCTTTCAAGGCGTCTTCAATGTCTTTTGATGAGCTAGGATCGTTCAAAAGAGATTCATTAAGCCTCCAATGGAACCCCGCTACCCTTGTCACTACCTTGTGTATTGAGACGCTGACTATTGAGTGGTCTGACCAGGAAACATCAGTAATCGATGCTTTGTGTATAGAAGGGATCATCCCCGGCGGGACCAGGATATGATCAATTCTAGCATAAGATTGATGTGGGGAAGAATAGTGGGTGAAATCTCTCTTGGTTGGGTGCAACTCCCTCCAGGCATCTATCAGGCCATATTCATGTAGTTTCTTAGCAATAGATAGGCTAGCCTTAGTGGGACGTGTGAGTTGAGATCCTTGCGGTCTGGATTTATCGAGCCCTTGATCAAAAGCAACATTAGAGTCTCCCCCAAAAATTACCCTGCCCTCAGTGAGGGGCCGGAGAATCCTTAGAAGGTCTTGAAAAAATTTGGATTGACCCTTGTTCGGGGCATAATATGAAACTATGGTGTAAAGGACTCCCTCAATTAGGCCCTTGACCAATATGTATCTACCCTCGGGGTCTCTGACGGTGGAAGAATGCTCAAATCTACAAGATTTAGCGAAAAGGACTCCCACCCCTCTGGTTTTATTCTCGGCGTTCGCTAAGTAAAAATTTGGGTATCGTGGGTGAAGAAATTTGGGGCTGTACCGGATTGGAAAATGTGTTTCCTGTAGGAGGATAATATCTAAGTTAAGGGAGCGATAATGCTCAAATGCTAGTTTCCTCTTACTGGGGGAATTAAGGCCCTGTACATTGTGAGAGGCAATTCTAAGAGGCCTCTTAGTGTTATCTGAGTTTGTCATAGAACCTCGGTGGTGAAAGGCTGCAAAAGTGGATATCTCTTACCCATAACGAGCTTCTTCCACGCAGGTCTGGTAAATGGCGATGGGGTGATCCTGCCTGAGAACTGGATCCTCTGACGCGAACTTCCTATCACCTGGCTCCAAAGGGGGGAGGGGAGGGAAAAGGGGAGAAAGAGAGAAATAAAAGCAAGAAAGTAAGACATCTTCCAAAGAGATCTACGTCGCCCAGGGGAGAGTACCCCTAGGGTCCGCAGAGTAATAAACGTCGGCGTCTGTATTCCAGAGCCGACTCCCTGACACGCAGAGACAAGGACTTGTCTCTGTGGTGAGGGTTGAGGCGCAAGGGGGTCACCTCTACCCCTTACTGAACTAATAACCAGTTAAATGGAGAGAAAAATTCCCTCCGGGATAATCCCGGTACAGCACTATAACTAAGTTAAACAGGATTGATAATGGTCAAGTGTATGCTAACAAAAGAATAATAAGACTAGTATTCATAGAGTTAAGACAATAAGTTGATAATAAAACCGGTCCCATTCCCCCCTCCCTCACAAGAATAGGTGGAAGCGGGCCTGTAAGGATAAGCGAGGTTAAACTAGAAATCCTAAACATTACCAACAAAGAGAACATGTGTACGACCCGGCTAAAGTCTCTAACCAGGCATCAGGACTGAGGAAACAGATGTAACCTGATCAGATGACCGAGGGGGGGGTGATCCCCGGAAATATAGGGGCCTCACCCCCCTTCCCCAGACAGCCTGCCACGCCCCCGAGCCCCCAGCCATGAATGGCGAATACATCACCATTCCAAAAGACACTAAGTCTCGCAGAAAATTGTCCTGGGGGGAGCTCTAGGGGACGCAGACACAAAAAAATGTGATGCCATAAAGATTGCATTTGGGTAAAAAAAAGGGGAAAAAGTAGGGGGTAATCCTGACCCCAACTGCCGGATAGCAAGTCAAATGTAAAAGAAAAATAAACCTGAGAAAGGGATCTCACTGGGGTAGGTTAACTAGAGGGGAATCCCAACCCCCTCTTAGACGGGAAAACCTAACCCAGGCATTCGATCCAAAACAAATCCAGGAACAAACAGGTGGATCAAAAAATGAAGAGAGTCACATTATGGGGGTCTTCCCTCTCTTGATTTCTTGTTCTTCCCAGGGATCCAGACTGGAGAGACCGGGCTTGATGGTTGCGGACGCTTGGCAGATGCAGCATAATTAGCCGTTACTTCCATGGGCGCCTCATGAGAGATGAGTTTAAGATGGAGAAGAAGCTTTTCACCTTCTGGGAGACTGGAGAAGGCGTAGGGATGCCCGTTGTAGTTGAATCTGACTGCAAAAGGAAAGGCCCAACGGTATTTGATCTCCTGATTAGATAGGACTGTAAGCAGAGGCTTCAGGGCTCTCCTCTTCTGAATAGTAACCGGAGACAGGTCTGCGAAGATCTGGAGTTGGTGGCCCTGGAAGGTTATCTGTGGTTGCAGTCTGGACTGCTTCAGAATCTCCTCCTTCACAGCATAGAAGTGTGGTTTGACGAGAATGTCTCTCGGGGAACCATCTTTCCTCATGGAACCGAGGGTCCTGTGGGCCCTATCTAACTCCAAGCGATGGGACGGGATGTTCGGAATTAACTCCTTAAAAAAATCCTGAATTGTTGCGGAAACATCCGTGTAGGACTCAGGTAGGCCTCGAATTCTGAGGTTATATCTTCTGGATCTATTTTCCAGGTCATCGATCCTTGATAGGGCCACATCTAATTGCTCCTGAAGGGTCTGGATATGGGCAGCATTTTGGTTAGTGCGGGAAACAGTAATGTCTAGCTTGTTCTCGATGGCTTCCATTCTGGAGCCTAAGTTTGCAAAGTCCGATTTCATATCTCCCGTGATCTGGGCTGCCGTGTTAGCTAGGCCTCTTTCCAGGAGTGTGGAGAGTTTGTGGAACAGGTCTCCCTGCTGTGATAAAGAGTCCTGGTCAGGGAGATATGGAGAGTGGGCTTCCAGGAGATTCGGGGAGGTAGGCCCTAGAGGAGTCAGGGCACTGTCTGCCGCATGGTGGCCCAGGAGAGACTCAGTGGAGGCTGGGGAGGGCGTTTGAAGAAGGTGTTGGGCTCCCTGGGCAACCTGGGAGTATGAGAGAGTAGCCGGGGCGATCACCTGCCTGTGTTCTGGCTTCTTTTCTCCGGAGGCCGCGTGTGGCTGTGAAACAGATTGTCCGGCGGCCATCTTGGTACACCCGTTCGCTCCGGCCCTGTGGAAGTCCGGTCCCAGGTCTCGTCTGGCGGCGGGGCCCGGCATCTAGGAACGGTCACGCTACGTTCCCCTGTGCCGAGAAGGTGGAATCCGGTCAATTTGATCGGTGTAGCGGCGCTTAGGGCTATCGCGGGGTAGAGGTGATGCGGAGCACCTAGCTTAAGCAGCCATTACGGCGCGCCCGCGCATGCGCACTCATGGGACGCTGTATTTAATATAAACGGCGCATATAACACGGAACCCAAAACGAGGTCTGGAGTGCACGCGGCCGCCATTTTGGCCGGAAACAGGAAGTAGATTGCGGTGACACGCAATTATGGAATTTCGGCCCATTGGATGTATGGACATATATAAGTGAGTATCACAGCAGTGGGGGGGTACCCCAGACGACGTCCTAGGGTGACGAAACGTGTCGGTAGAACCTCACTGCTGTCACCATTTGACAAAAAGCGCTATATCTGCTACAGGAATGTAAGTGTGATACCATTTTGATTAATAAAATTAAGAATTTTACCGAATTACGCTATGTTGGTTCCCTTTTTCCATCCCGTACGATCGTTTTTTGGTGGAGTGTGATCTGCTCTTTGGAAGATAGTTTTACACCGCGTATGGTTTGGAGAAGTTTTTGCTGTAACCTGGCCTATATCTCACGATTTTCGGGGACCATCCAATCCATTTACAATAAAGCTTTGCTGATCCTTCAGGTATATGTCTGTTTGGATCCAAGGCATCTGGTAAGCCTTGATTTTTATTCACGGTGGTGGTAATCACGCAATTGATGTACTTTGCACGTCTTCGGACTTTTTGATGGACTTTTTTCATCCACTTTTCATGTACAAAAAGGAAGGGAAGCAATTGTAGTTGTTCATTCTTTTCACGGATAATATTGGAAAGACTTTTTTTACTTTGAGCATATTATGTATATGTACACATAGAAGTATTATGAATGTCACATATATCACATGTTTTGTATACAAGTTTGTATGATTATTATGTTTAGCGCGGCACTTTTCTACTAAAGCTGGTCAGAGTTGATGGGAAGATGGATGGAGCCAAATACAGGAGAATCTTAGAAGAAAACCGGTTAGAGTCTGGAAAAGACTTGAGACCGGGGAGGAGGTTCACCTTCCAGAAGAACAACGACCCGAAACATCCAGCCAGAGCTACAATGGAATGGCTCAGATCGAAGCATATTCATGTGTTAGAATTGCCCAGTCACAGTCCAGACCTAAATCCAATTGAGAATCTGTGTAAAGACTTGAAAATTGCTGATTACAGATGCTCTCCATCTGATCTGACAGAGCTTGAGATATTTTGCAAAGAAGAATGGGCAGAAATTTCCCTCTCTAGATGTGCAAAGCTGGTAGAGACACCCCCAAAAAGACTTGCAGCTGTAATTGCAGTGAAAGGGGGTTCTACAAAGTTTTGACTAAGGGGGGGCGCCATACAAATGCTTCAGTATGTAACAGTACATGTCGGCATTCATGGTTCCCTCAATGATCTGTAGCTCCCCAGTGCCGGCAGCACTCATGCAGCTCCAGACCATGACACTCCCACCACCATGCTTGACTATAAGCAAGACACACTTGTCTTTGTCCTCCTCACCTGGTTGTTTCCACACACGCTTGTCACCATCCGACACCAACTAAGTTTATCTTGGTCTCATCAGACCACAGGATGTGGTTCCAGTAATCCATGTCCTTAGTCTGCTTGTCTTCAGCAAACTGTTTGCAGGCTTTCTTGTGCGTCATCTTTAGAAGAGGCTTTCTTCTGGTATGACAGCCATTTAGACCAGTTTGATGCAATGTGCAGCGTATGGTCTGAGCACTGACAGGCTGACCCCCCACCCCCCCCACCCCTTCAACCTCTGCAGCAATGCTGTAAGGACTCATACGTCTATTCCCCAAAGCAGTGGTGGCCTGTCCATAGGGGGCGCCCGGGCGCCACCCCCTCTCCTGTAGTGTCAAAAAACAAACAAAAAAAAAGTTTAAAAAAAAAAAAAAAAAAGTAAAAAAATAAAACGGGCCCTTTAAGACGTTTAAAAAAAATAAGTAATTTAACATAGTGCACTGTGGTGCCGGTCGCAGTGCACTATTTCTCACAAAATTGCATCCATGGCACTTCATTTGCGGGCCTTTAATCTGCCTTGTGGCGCAATGCAAAGCGCCGATTAGCTTCCGCCCGGAGCATTGTTGTTTACATTTAGAGGTTACTTCCGGAATTCGTGGGCTAAACGAAAACCGGAAGTGACGTCGGCAGCTCCGTTCTTTGCATGGAGCAGAGATGTCAGGTAGGAGAGCACGCCAGGCAGCTTTGAATATCACTAACTCAGTGAACAGGAGATCTGTGCATAATCCTGAGCGTCCCTGTCACAGCCATTCAGTCACAGAACAGCTGCAGGTGACACAGCCGATCTCTCCAGGAAACCTAACACTAGGCTAATCTGCCATCAGCTTCACTGTGCTAGCTGCCCCTGTCCCTGATCCATCCCACCCATCATCATTCTGTCCCTGATCCCTTCCACCATCCCTCTGTCCCTGATCCATTCCACCATCCCTCTGTCCCTGATCCATCCTACCGTCCCTGATCCATCCCACCCACCCTTACCTCAGTCCCTGATCCATACCACCCACCCATCCCTCTGTCCCTGATCCATCCCACCCACGATCCCTCTGCCCATGATCCATCCCACCCACGATCCCTCTGTCCCTGATCTACCCCACCCACCATCCCTCTGTCCCTGATCCATCCCACCATCCCTCTGTCCCTGATCCATCCCACCCACCATCCCTCTGTCCCTGATCCATCCCATCGTCCCTGATCCATCTCTCTGTCCTTGATCCATCCCACCCGCCATCCATCTGTCCCTCATCCATCCCTCTGTCCCTGATTCATCCCACCCACCATGAATCTGTCCCTGATCCATCCCACCCACCATCCCTCTGTCCCTGATCCATCCCACCATCCCTCTGTCCCTGATCCATCCGACAATCCCTCTGTTCCTGATCCATCCCTCTGTCCCTGATCCATCCCACCTACCATCCCTCTGTCCCTGATCCATCCCTCTGTCCCTGATCCATCCCACCCCCCATCCCTCTGTCCCTGATCAATCCCTCTGTCCCTGATCCCTCCCACCCACCATCCCTCTGTCCCTGATCCATCCCACCCACCATCCCTCTATCCCTGATCCATCCCTGTATCCCTGATCCATCCCACCCACCATCCCTCTGTCCCTGATCCATCCCTCCCACCCATCCCTCTGTTCATGGTCCATCCCACCATCCCTGTTCCATCCCACCCACCCATACCTCAGTCCCTGATCCATACCACCCACCATCCCTCTGTCCCTGATCCATCTCACCATCCATCCCTCTGTTCCTGATCCACCCACTCACCATCCCTCTGTCCCTGATCCATCCCACCATCCCTCTGTCCCTGATCCATCCCACCCACCATCCCTCTCTCCTTGATCAATCCCACCATCCCTGATCCATCCCTCTGTCCTTGATCCATCCCACCCGCCATCCCTCTGTCCCTGATCCCATCCCACCCACCATCCTTCTGCCCCTGATCCAACTCCCCACCCCACTTCCATTCCTCTGTCCCTGATCACCACCATCCCTCTGATCCCACCACCAAAGGCAAACATGTAAGATATTGCATTATTGCAGTCCCTAAATGTGATGACTGTATTTGTTTTTTTTTTTATTAGGCTTTCTTGTACTTCATTGTCTGCGGTGACCTCTGTCTATTGCTGTTTCCCGAGCACCCTTTTTTGTGTTTTGTGTTTTTTTTTTCTCTGGTGAACGAGGAGTGTGACTGGGCTGTCAGACAGATTAATGTCTCATTAGAACCTGGTGTATAATGTAGAGCTTGGTATATGATGTGCAGAGCCCTGTGTATAATTTCACACTGAAGCGTTGCGGGCACTGGCGGTAAAGCGGCGCTATATTTAACGCCGCTTTACCGTCATTTTAGCGGCGCCATTCAGCTACTAGCGGGGCAGTTTTAACCCCTGCTAGCGGCCGAAAAAGTGTTAGAACCGCCCGCAAAGCGCCGCTACAGCAGCGCTTTGCCAGTGGGTTTGCAGTGCTGCCCCATTGTTTTCAATAGGATGGGGTGCTTTAGGAGCAGTAAATACACAGCGCCTACAGCGCTCCAAAGATGCAGCTTGCAGGGCTTTTTTGACCGTCCTGCAAGCGCACCGCTCCAGTGTGGAAGCCCTCGGGACTTTCACACTGGAGACACAGCAGCGGCTGTTTCAGGGCTCTTTGCAGGCGCTATTTTTGGCAATGTAGCACCTGAAAAGTGCCCCAGTGTGAAAGGGGCCTAAGGGGATGTCTGCTGAAGATCTAGTCTGGTATCACTGGAGAAAGGTGTCACATGGATGTTGGAAGGAGGCAACCAACTTTCCTTGGACAGTCTGTGAGTACAGACTGCTGTGAGAGATCTTAGAGACTTTTTGGTCTGCTGCCATCCCTTTTTTTGTGCTAGAGAGTCAGTTTTTATCTAAAGTTGTAGGCCTAAAGAGCTTAGTCTATCTAGTTCTTTGTGAAGGGACTCTTCTCTGGTTAAAGTTTTTACCTTTTTAACTTCTTCTACTACAGAGCCAAGTCCACAATTTGGTAGTGGAAGGACTTTTGCTTCAGCTTTACAGAAGGGAGTTCACTGCCCTCAACCTGTACATAATTATTTTTTGGAGTATCCAACTCTATTCCCTCAACACTAGTTCTCCAAAAAAAAAAGAACACCGCTAGACGGGTCACTGAGCCAAAGAGTGACTGTGAACTTGTGCCACGCTATGGAGCGGTCTACTGGGAAAAGAACCTGGGCAATTTCCTGCAGCTTCTTTGGGGGTAGAGCTATACTTATATGCTGGATAGGAGGAACGTCCATATGCTTGTTATGACAATAAAACTAGGGACTCTGGAAGCTTCTGTTCATTATATCATTTCACAAGTACTCTGTTGGACTTTGTCGCCTATTGTGGGTTCAAACAAATTCTATTCTCTGTGGGAATTCATGTGGATTGAAGAAGGTTGCATTTTATACCTGTCGGTGGAATTAGGGGCGGGGCAGGGTAGAGATTGGGTGGGACAACTGGTGGCAATTAACACTTAAAGCCTGGCTAGTTGCTCAAGACTTTAAATTTTGAGCCCTGCTATAAAGGATAAAATCACTAACTGAAAATCCCTTGATAATTATCAACCCCTCTGATAAGGGGGGTAAAATTGTCGTGACGGACTATGTTATCTATGTAGACATGTGTAATAAGATTCTGAATAATGAAAAATGGTACTGCAAAATTCCTAATACCAACATTGCCAAATTCCATCAGGAATTCTATGACTTGGTAGACCAGGCATATGCTGAAAATATACTAACTAAAGCTGAGTGGGACTATATAAGAACTAAATTACCACGTACGCCCACCTTTTATTCTCTGCCAAAACTACATAAAAGCATGCATCGACTGACAGGAAGGCCCATTATATCAGGCAATGGTTCCAGTTCTGAAAAATTCAGTGAATTTCTAGATGGACATTTGCGTCTCTATGTGGCTAACTTACCCAGCTACATATGAGACACCATGCAACTGCTGCATAACATTGATGGTATGTGCATCACCTCCACGTCAGTCCTTGTGGCCATAGATGTGGAGGCATACATGATAGAGGGCTGGCTTGTCTTAGCCCTTGTACACACTGTCGGAGAATCCATTGGAGTGTGTCCTATCGGACCGTGTTGTCGGATAATCCGACTGTGTGTGGTATGCATCGGACTGATTCCGTCGGAATATCTGTCGGACCCAATTTTCCAACTTGTTGGAAATATTTTCCGACCAACTGGGCTGGTCGGACATACTCCGATTATGTGTAGAGAATTTTGATCGGACCAAGTGCCACGCATGCTCAGATCAAATTCCTACATCAAAGCTATTGGCTACTAGCCTGAACATAGTCCCCTCGTAACGAAATTACGTCATCACGTTCTGAATGATCGGATTTTTCGACAACTTAGTCCGACGGTGTGTATGCAACAGTTTCGGACAAGATCCAACGGACAAAATCCGACGGATTTGGTTGTCGAAATCTCTGACCGTGTGTACAGGGGCTTAGACATATAATCTCACAAAACAGTCGCTTTGAGAAAAAAAAAACAATGATTTCTTAGTAGATGCATTGGAGTTCATATTCCATCATAGCTACTTTGCCTTTAATGGTTCCCACTTCCTCCAGGTACAGGGTGCTGCAATGGGGACCTCCTGTGCCCCATCGTATGCCAATCTGTACCTGGGGGAGTGGGAACGCATGATCAACCTATCAGAAGATATGACATAATTTATGAGTAACATTGTTGTATGGTATCGCTATATAGACAATATTTTTATCGTGTGGGATGGACCTACTGACCTATTGCAACCCTTCCTGCACAAACTTAACCAAAATGACTTTAATTTAAGTTTAAAAATGACATGGGACAAGTCATCCATTACCGTTCATGATGTAACTATTCACAAGGATCCTAATGGCTTACTAAGCAGCAGTCTGTATAGGAAGCCCACAGCAGGCAACTCTATATTACATGTATAGCTTCCACCCTAAGGCATTAATCTCATCCATCCCTTATAGTCAATATTTGAGGATCAGGAGAAACTGCTCGGATAATGATGTGTTCAAGAGGGAAGCTGACTCCCTGAAAGCCAGGCTTCTGGCATGGGGTTATTCAAACACATGCCTGAAGAAGGCATATAAGAGAGCCTGTGTCAGTGCTCTGCTCATGCTGTGCGGGCAAATCTAGGCATTGGCGCGTGTGTGTGCGCCAGTGTGCACCTCAGGTGCACATGTGTGCGCAACGGGCACATGTGTGAGCACACGTGCACGCGCTAGCGCGGTTTGGCACCAGTGGCCTCATTTAAAGGTGACAGCTGCACTTGTTCAGTGCTGTTTGTCTGCAGCTTGTACCTGAGACTCCTGTTACCTGCCAATCTGATTACTACCACTGACCCCGCTTACGTTTGACTCTGCTGATCTCTCCTGCCCTGATCCCGGCCTGTCTGACCCTGTTTATGGACTAACTATCTCTGATGCTTAACCTCTGCTAGCCTGTGACCTTGCCTTTGCCTGCCGTTTCTGCCTATTGCCTATCTGTTCTGACCCGGCATGTTTGACCAACCCTCTGCTTGTCTGAAGTGTGCTGAGCTCTATCCAGGATCCGCTGCCGCTGTTCCTGTCCCTGCTTCCACCCGGCTGATTGACCATCCTTATGCTCTGCCAGCTTCTGCCAGTTTCTACAGTTCAAGCCTTTCTAAGGACCATCTCCACTGCCAGCACCAGCTGCTGCATCCGGCTCAGACACTCCTACCCCGCTGCGCTCACGGGACCACTGTCTTCACTCCAGTGGGCCCTGAACCAGAGTCGTCAGAGAAGTCTTCTCCCACCAAGTCAGGCTTACCAACCAGGTACCTAACAGCCTGCATCAGGACTCAGAGTGATATATTATACAACCCCCCCCCCCCCCCTCTAGGAACCAAAAAGAAAAATCCAATATCCATCATTACCAAATTCTCCAACCAACACAAGAAAATCAAACTTATCGTATCGGCATAAAACACATACAGGTGTATAACATGCACCTTCATTTTAGGAGACAAGTTTCAGGAAAAAAACATTTTAAATAAAGAACTTTGAAGAAAAATAAGGGTCAGTTCCCATAAATGCAGCCTCACAATGGGCGATCAATGTAGCCTGATCAATGCCCATCAATGTAGCTTCATCAATGCCCATCTGTAGCCTCACAATTGCCAATCTGGCATGAAGATCCTGCCAGAAATCTGCGCTCCAGGCTCTCTGGCACGCATTCGCGTGCGTGGGTGCGTGCACATGCACGCTCACCTCTTTTGCCGCCAGACGGGCTAGTTAAGCCTGTCTGTCACAGATGGTCCCCGCTGTCTGCTCTACAGCGTTCTGTGTACGCTAACCTGATCTGACCTGTGATTACCTGTTTAAAGACCCAGCTATCTGCTGTGACCCTTCCTGCCATCCGCCTGCATCTGACCATCGGCCTGCCTGACTATTCTCCTGCCTGATCCCTGGTACCTCTGGTGTCTGCCTGATATCCGACCACCGGCCTGCCTGACTTTTCTCCTGCCTGATCCCTGGCAGGGCAAGACTGGGAATAAAAACCAGCCCTGGAAAAAAAATTCATACCAGCCCCACAGCATTATTATACCAGCCCAACAGCATAACGTCATTATTTTTTTGTTCATGAATGGGAAAACCATATATTTTAAAGCACATTTGATGAAGAGCGTATTATATATAGATATGAAATCACATAGGGATATATATATATATATATATATATATATATATGCAAATTCCAGTTAAAAGTGGTAAGTGGACAATCATCAAGGGGGACCCCAGGAACTCAGAACATGGGGGACCACCTTCCACAGAAAGAATACACTAAGGTAAGGGGGGTGGGTGCCCACCAAATGCAGCTTTACTCTGCCCATGAATGCAGTCTCACTGAGCCCACCATTGCGGCCTCACTGTGCCCACCATTGCGGCCTCACTATGCCCATCAAATGCAGCTTTACTGTGCCGTGAATGCAGCCCACTGTGCCCATGAATGCAGCCCCTCCTGTGCCCCATGTCCCAGTCTGCAGTCCCTGTCTGTGGGAAGGTGTGTTGTTGATGCTCGGTACGGTACCTTGCATGCCAGCAGGATATCCATGACGGGCAGCAGCAGGCAGGGTCTGTTCTCGTTTTGGATGGGGATGGTGCTCCTTCCAGAGGATCTGTTTGCTGTGAGATGGAGTGGTCCCTGGCCACCTGCACCTTCAGCCGTCCCCATTTTCCGGCCCGTCAGCCTGTCCTCTGGTCCTGGGGAAGTGGAGAGCACTGGGTGGGAGCTGGAGAGAAGGGGGAGCAGAGAGTACTGGCAGGGTTGGAGAACACATGGCTGGGGGCAAAGAGCAGGGGGTAGTGGAGATCACAGGGGTGGGGAGCAGAGAGCACTGGGGGGGCCAAAAACAAGGGCAGAGAGCACTGGGGGGAGTGGAGAGCACAGGGGGGGGGTAGAACGGGGGGGGAGCACTGGGGGGAGTGAAGAGCACTGGAGGGGGAAAGAACGGGGGGAGTGGAGAGCACTGGGGGGGAGAACAGGGGGGAGCACTGGGGGGAGTGGAGAGCACTGGGGAGGGGGGGTGAAGAGCACGGGGGAGAGCACTGGGGGGGGTGAAGAGCACTGGGGGGAGTGGATATCACTGGGATGGTGGCTAGAGAAGGATGGAGAGAACTGGAGAGCAGGCTGGGGTTGGGGGGGCAGAAAGAACAGGGGTGGAGAGAACTGTGGGGGGGGGGATGGAGCACAAGGTGAACTGGGGGGGAGCAGTAAAAGAAGTTGGATAGGAGGATCAGCAGGGGGGCTGCATATAGAGGAAATAAGCTTTCTATATTTCTCCATGCAGCCACTGAATGCTGGATTCTCCTCCTCTCCCTAGAAAGCTAATCTCCTCTATATGCAGCCCCCTGCTGATCCTCCTATCCAGGCACACAGAACACAGATCACCCTCCTGATCACAGCACTGGCTGGCTCTGTGTTTCGGCAGCCGCTCTGCAACGCGGCCCCGCCCCCCCAGCCCGGCTCAAGTGATAGGCGGAGCGTTGATTCTCTCTACTATCACACATGCCGGTCTGGGGGGGTGGGGCTGTGTTGCAGAGCAGCCGCCGAAACACAGAACCAGCCAGCGCTGTGTGATCCATAGGCGACAGCACAAATGCAGCCGCAACTAAAAGCGGCCCCAGGGCAGGTGGCCCACCGGGAAATCTCCCGGTATCCCGGTATGCCAGTCTGGCCCTGATCCCTGGTACCTCTGCTGCCCATCTGATAACTGACCACTGGCCTGCCTGACCTCTCTTTGGTGATCCTGCCAGCTGCTGATTCCTGGTTCTAGTCCAGCACTCCAGTTTCCATCCTACCAGCCTGCTGCTGTTCCGCGCTTCCAGTCCAGCACTTCAGTTCCAGTTTGCTCTCCAGTTCCAGTCGCCTGCTTCTGCAAGTGGTTCCTGGACTTCTGACACTGACTATTGATCCTGCCAGGCACCCATACCACTCCTTACTCCTGTGCCCTCTGTCCCCATTCCAGGGGGCCGCAAGTGGGAGCCGTAGAGGAGGTCTATTTCTGCAATTCAGGCTCAAAACCACCAGGTACGTGACACCATCAATGCAGCTTGATCAATGCCCATCTGCAGCCTCACAATTGCCCATCAATGCAGCCTGTTCAGTGCCCATCTGCAGCCTCACAATTTCCCATAAATGCAGCTTGATCAATGCCCATCTGCAGCTTCACAATTGCCCATCAATGCAGCCTGATCAACGCCCATCTGCAGTCTCACATTTGCCCATCAATGCAGCTTGATCAATGCCCATATGCAGCCTCACCATTGCCATGAATGCAGCCTTATCAATGCCCATATGCAGCCTCACCATTGCCATGAATGCAGCCTGATCAGAGCCCATCTGCAACCTCACCTCAGATTACTGCTGCCTCGGAGGGGACGGGGGTACGAGGGGCGGTACGAGTGCCGTCAGATTACATACATTGAGAATCTCCTGTTTACTCGGCGGCCTCTTTAATACAAAGTTCCGCCTCCTGGACCAGCTTCTATGATGGACAGAACAGTGGTCCAATGTCGGCCCAGGAGACGGGACTTCCTATTACAGAGGCCGCTTATGCCGCTTACACACGTAGCAGACTATCCGGCGGGCTTAGTCTGGCGGACTTTCCACCGGACTTTCCGAACGAGCTACTTGCCCACAAACGGCACTTTTTTAGCGGACTAATACGGCGTACTAAGTCTGCCGGACTATCCGCCGTACTTTTGAAATGAATGTACTCGCCCACACACGCGGAGAAAAGTCTGCTCATTTTGAGCGCGTCTCCAGGTAGCCGAGGCCAGCGAAGGGGGTGTCGCTGGCCCCGTCACCTGGTATGGACTTAAAAAGGAACCCCTACGCCGAAAAATCGGCGTGGGGGTCCCCCCCACAGGTCCATATCAGACCCTTATCCGAGCACGCTACCCGGCCTGCCAGGAAAGGGGGTGGGGACGAGCGAGCGCCCCCCCTCCTAAGTCGTACCAGGCCGCGTGCCCTCAACATGGGGGGTGCCTTGGGGAAGGGGGGCCGCACGCCCCCCCCACCCCAAAGCACCTTGTCCCCATGTTGATGAGGACAAGGGCCTCTTCCCGACAACCCTGGCTGTTGGTTGTCGGGGTCTGTGGGCGGGGGGCTTATCGGAATCCGGGAGCCCCCTTTAATAAGCTCCGGGGGTCTTCTCGCCAGACCCCTCCGCTATCTTCTGCTCTTTTGCTAGCTCTTTCACTAGCGGAGGAGCCGGCTTTCTTCTTCGCCGCCGCCCTCTTCTTCCGACTTCGGGGGTCTTGTCCCCCTCTTCGGTTCTTTTTGCCGGGCCACCGCGCCTTCTTCTAGCTCTTTTACAAGCGGTGGCCTGGTCTTCTGTCGCCGCTGTCACCGTCTTCTGTTCTTCTCTTCTGGAGATGTTGCCTCGTCGCTGCCTCCGGTCACAATGGCAGGGGCGCGGCGACTTATATAGGGACATCCCGGATGATGTCGCTGCCTATTATGATGTCACAGTCCCAGAGGATGTCCCAGAGTCCCAGTCCCAGAGGACCAGCAAGAAGAACCGAAGAGGGGGGACAAGACCCCCGAAGAGGGGGACAAGACCCCCGAAGTCGGAAGAAGAGGGCGGCGGCGAAGAAGAAAGCCGGGCTCCTCCGCTAGTGAAAGAGCTAGCAAAAGAGCAGAAGATAGAGGAGGAGTCCGGCGAGAAGACCCCGAAGAAAGAAGACTCCCGGAGCTGTGCAATAAACTATTTTAACCCTTGTGTGTTGTGTTTTTTTTTTACTTTTTTTCACAGGTGAATGGGTAGGGGTACATTGTACCCCATACTCATTCACATATGGTGAGGGGCCGGTATCCGGGGGCCCCCTTATTAAAGGGGGCTCTCGGATTCCGATAAGCCCCCGGCCTGCAGACCCCGACAACCAATGGCCAGGGTTGTCGGGAAGAGGCCCTTGTCCTCATCAACATGGGCACAGGGTGCTTTGGGGGGGCCACACCCCGCTTCCCCAAGGCACCCCCCCATGTTGAGGGCACGCGGCCTGGTACGGCTCGGGGGGGTGCTCGTCCCCACCCCCTCTCCTGGCCGGCCGGGTAGCGTGCTCAGATAAGGGTCTGATATGGACCTAGGGGGGACCCCCACGCCGATTTTTTGGCGTAGGGATTCCCCTTTAAGTCCATACCAGGTGACGGGGCCAGCGACGCCTCCTTCACTGGTCCCGGCTACCTGGAGACGCGCTCAAAATGAGTGGACTTTTCTCCGGGCGGGAAAAGTCCGTTCTTTTCAAAAGTACGGCGGACTGGCACACACACGGCCGGATTGTTCGCCGAAATGCGAGTCCGGCAGACAGATTGGAGTGCAAAAATACTTTCTTGATCATACATCACGGGACACAGGAGCTTCATTACATAGTGGGGTTATATAGGCACCTCTGGTGATTGGACACTGGTTGACCCAATTAAAGAGAATTCCTCCCCTATATAACCCCTCCCATCAGGGAGGCACCTCAGTTTTTTCGCCAGTGTCTGGTCGATGGTCACGTAAAACTTAGCTCTATGCGGGTCCCGGCGAGGGCCGAAGGGCTACAACAAACCGGATCCATACCTCGGGCCGATAATTGACTCCCAAGATGGTATGGTACCCGGGCCTCGTCTGCCGAAGACACGAGGTTTTGCCTGTAAGTCCTCTCCATTGGAAGACTGGACTCTGGGACAACCAGACTTGGGGTACTGTTTACTCAGGGCGCCCGTAAGTTTCTGGCAGAGTTTTTTACAAGGCCCAGGTAGGAGAATCTTTTCGTAAGATTCCCAGATACGCCTGAAGGTTGGCTAACAATACCCGCCGTGATGGGTGAAGGCTGGAATTGGTCTGAAATCAGCAATTCCTGCGGCGGGGAACAGGTATGGGAAGTCATCCTATATATTTTAATATATGAATGGATTTCTTCATTTGAGTAGTTGTATGTCTTACCTGGTTTCCACCACTTGAGGGAGTAAGAGCAAGCCTGATGCATACTTACATGCCTTTCAAACAAACACGCTCAGTGAAATGCCTGGTTCTTCCAGCTATTCACGTCTCCTTGCAGTCCCTGCCACAATATAAGTAAAAAAGGGGTCCCACGCAGATCGGGGGGTCCCAGGTCACTCCTTTTGGGTTCCCCTTCCCCCCCCGGATCCCGCGGTCCTCGTGCACGCGCGCGGGCGCGTGCACGCGCGCCGGGCGCGCTCCCGGCCTAATAGGGAAAGGGGGGGGGTGTGGTTGCCAGCTGTGCACAATCAAGTGCTCCAGACTGCAATGCAGGCGCCAAAACGGCCGTTTTTAAAAGCCCAGAGCGTCAGGGGACTGTAAGGTGAGACACAGGAGCTGTGGGCTGTAAGCATCCGTGGGATTGGATCCAGGCGAACCTTAAGACACCTACTCGGCATCATATTGTGCAGTTAAGCTTATATTGATTTATTGTGAGACTTTAAGCACAACAAAGTGATTGCATTTTACACTAGTAACTCTGCTTTGTAGCTCAGTACTATGTCTCCTCGTAAGAGGGTTTCAGGGGAGAGGTAACAAAAGCACTGGCAGGTCACCGCCTGGGTCCAGGGGTTCTAAAGGTGCATGCAGATTACCATCCCCCTCTGCAAGAGTGGAGCCTGCATCTCAAGACAAGTCAGTGCCCCTTTCAGGCTTTGCAGCCTCTCCTAATGTCGCAGCCCCGGTCTATGTCACTGAGGACTCCCTTAGGGCTTCATTGGAGAGTTTTGAAGGGAGGATAATGAATTTTATTTCTGCTTCCCTAAAAGATAGCAAGAAAAGGGGTAGATCCCCTCCCTCTGCTGAAATCCCTCTCTCAGACAGCTGCTCTGAAAATGAGGAGAGATCCCTATCTTTGGAAAGGGATCATGAGCAGTCGGATCAGTCAGAGGATGAGGAGTCAGTCCCCTCCTCCCAGGCACTCAGAAAGCAGGTGCAGTATTATACTGAATTGGTGCGTACCACGTTCAGAATGCCAGCTGCTGAAGTCGCTACATCCTCTGTCTCTTCCCTGGGAGTCAGGAAAGCTCCACAGACTGCTTGTTCCTTCCCAATTCATCCTTTAATGGCTGACTTGATGTATAAGGACTGGGGACATCCCGATAAACTGTTTACTCCTCCCAAGAGGTTTTCTATGTATTATCCCGTGGAGGAAAGCTTCACCAAGAAATGGGGGGCCCCATCTGTGGATGCGGCTATCTCTTGTGTGAATAAAAACCTAACTTGTCCTTTGGATAATGCGCAGGTATTTAAGGACCCAGCTGACAAAAGACTGGAAACCTTGTTAAAAGCCTCCTTTTCCATGACCGGCGCTGTGGTGCAACCTACAGTCGCAGCCGTGGGGTTGTGTCAGTTCCTTAAGGAACAGGTTAAACAGATGTTTGAACTCCTTCCTAATGAGGAAGTAGAGAAATATGCAGAGATGCCTCACATCTTATGTTTCATAATTGATGCGATTTTGGATTCTGTCCAACAAGCATCACGTTTGTCCCTCATGCTGGTACACATGCGTAGGGCTCTATGGCTAAAAAATTGGGCTGCTGAAATGTCATGCAAAAAGCATCTGACTGGGTTCCCGTTTAAAGGGGAACGGTTGTTTGGAGAGGAATTAGATAAATTCGTCCAAAATATTTCGGGAGGTAAATCTACACTCCTTCCAGTCAAGAAGAGTAAACGTCCTTCATTCAGGCGTACTCTTTCTCCCGAAGCGTCGAGCTCTAAACAGTGGCGACGGCCTTCTCAGCCCTCCTCGGCTGCAAAGCCTCAGGGCCGAGCCCAGGGACAGAAAAAGACTTGGGGGCGGAAGCCTGCCAAGCAGTCCTCCAAGATATCCTTGTGAAGGGGCGCCCCCGCTCGGCCGAGTGGGGGGAAGGCTCCTGCAGTTTGCAGGCGCCTGGCGGGTAGAGATTCAGGACAAATGGGTGATCTCTTCAGTATCTCTAGGCTACAGGCTAGAGTTTCAGGAGATTCCACCTTCCCGTTTTCTAAGGTCAAGGATCCCCAGGGATCCGATAAAGCAGAAACCGCTATTTCTGGCCTTAGATCAATTACTATCCCAAGGTGTGATAGTAGAGGTGAGCCCGAGAGATCAGGGTTCAGGTTTCTATTCGAATCTCTTCACCGTTCCAAAACCAAACGGAAGTGTCAGACCTATCTTGGATCTGAGAGACTTAAACCGGTTTCTACACATCCAGACCTTCAGGATGCAGTCAATACGCACTGTGGTCTCCTCCCTGCAAGGAGGAGAATTCATGGCATCAATAGATATCAAAGACGCATATCTCCATGTGCCAATATTTCCCGCACACCAGAAGTTTCTGAGGTTCGCGGTAGAGCAGCGCCATTTTCAATTTGTGGCCCTGCCGTTCGGCCTAGCCACGGCCCCTCGAGTCTTCACGAAGATTCTAGACCCTCTCTTAGCAATCTTAAGAGTTCAGGGCATAGCCGTCATGGCTTACCTAGACGACTTGCTTCTCGTAGAGAGAACTGCAACATGCCTAAGTCGCAGCGTCACCAAAACGCTAGAACATCTGGGCCGCCTAGGTTGGATTATAAACCTAGAAAAGTCGTCTTTACAACCGACCACCAGGTTGGATTACCTGGGTCTGATTATCGACACCGCTCAGGGCAGGGTGTTCCTTCCAAAGCCAAAGGCCTTGGCCATTGGAGATCTAGTGCGCCTGATTCTGGGCAGAAGATTCTCCTCCATTCGGTTGTACATGAGACTGTTGGGAAAGATGGTCGCCTCTTTCGAGGCCGTTCCATTTGCCCAGTTCCACTCAAGGCCCCTGCAAAGATGCATCCTTGCGATTTGGAACAGGAAGCCCCAATCCCTGGATCTTCCTATGCGTTTATCCCCTCGGGCACGCAAAAGTCTTGTCTGGTGGTTACAGACCAAAAATTTGCTGAAAGGCAAAACCTTTCTTCCCCTCTCATGGAAGATTGTCACCACGGATGCCAGCCTGACAGGTTGGGGAGCCGTGTTGCAGGAAACATGCTCGCAGGGAAAATGGTCTGCGACCGAAAGTCTGCTGCCCATAAATGTCTTGGAGATTCGGGCAATTTACATGGCACTCAGAGAGTGGTCTCACAGACTGCGAGGTTTCCCAGTTCGGATTCAGTCCGACAATGCCACTGCAGTGGCTTACATCAATCACCAGGGCGGTACCAGAAGTCTGGTAGCCCAAAAGGAGGTGAATCGCATACTTGTCTGGGCAGAAGAGCATGTTCCGTGCCTCTCTGCAGTCTTCATTCCAGGAGTGGAGAATTGGCAGGCAGATTATCTCAGCCGTCAGCAGTTGTGCCCAGGAGAATGGGCTCTGCACCCCGATGTGTTTCAAGACATATGTCACAAGTGGGGCACTCCAGACGTGGATTTGTTTGCGTCCAGATTCAACAGGAAACTGGACAACTTTGTGTCAAGGACAAGAGATGCACTTGCTCAGGGGTCAGATGCTCTGACAGTTCCCTGGGATCAGTACAATCTGATCTATGCCTTCCCCCCGAACCCGCTGTTATCGAGGTTCTTGGGAAGGGTCAAGAGGGAGACGAAGCCGGTCCTTCTAGTGGCCTCGGCTTGGCCCAGGCAACCATGGTTCGCAGAAATCATGAAGTTGGCAGTGGGCAGGTCATGGACCCTCCCTCTCCGGCTAGATCTGCTCTCACAGGGTCCAATTTACCACCCTGCTTTACGCAGTCTGAATTTGACGGTCTGGCTGCTGAGACCCACATTTTGAGAGGCCGTGGTCTTTCGGGGCCAGTCCTCTCCACTCTGGTCAATGCCAGAAAACCGGCCTCCAGGCGTATCTATTACAAGATCTGGAGGGCATATGTTTCCTGGTGTGAACCCAGGAGATGGCATCCTAGAAGGTATGTCATTAGCAGAATCTTGGCCTTTCTCCAATCAGGCCTTGAAATGAATTTGGCCATAAGCACCATCAAGGTGCAGATTTCGGCCCTATCGGTCTTTTTTCAAAGATCGCTTGCATCACATTCCCTAGTACGGGCTTTTATCCAGGGGGCTATGCGGATGAGACCGCCAGTCAAACCTCCGGTATACCCTTGGGATCTGAATTTGGTTCTCTCGGCCTTAGAAGCCCAACCATTTGAACCTCTGCATCTGGCTTCTTTAACTCTCCTGACAAAGAAGCTGGTGTTCCTAGTAGCCATATCCACGGCTAGAAGGGTATCAGAATTGGCAGCTCTTTCCTGTAAAGAGCCCTATTTAATTATCCATAAGGACCGAGTGGTCATGCGTCCCAACAGGTCCTTTCTACCTAAGGTAGTTTCAGGTTTTCACCTGAATCAGGATGTAATCCTACCATCCTTTTTTCCAAATCCTCAGTCCACAGAGGAAGAATCCTTACACACTTTAGATGTGGTTAGAGCAATCAGTCTTTATCTTCAGGCAACTGCTCAGATAAGAAAGACTGACTGTTTATTTATTCTGCCAGAAGGCCCTAAAAAGGGTCAGGCAGCGTCAAAGTCCACTCTTTCGAGGTGGATCAGACAGGTTATTTCTCAGGCCTATGACTTAAAGGGGAAGATTCCTCCTTTTCAGGTGAGAGCGCACTCTACTAGGGCTGTAAGTGCTTCTTGGGCAGTGCATCACCAGGCCTCCCTGGCTCAGATCTGTAAGGCTGCGACTTGGTCATCAGTCCACACATTCACCAGATTCTATCAGGTGGATGTCAGAGGGTAGGAGGATATCGCCTTTGGGCGCAGTGTACTGCAGGCTGCAGTTTAGGTCCTCAGGTCCCTGGCGGTCTAGATTCATGATCTGTGTCTCCCTCCCCTCAACCTGAGCATTGCTATGGGACATCCCACTATGTAATGAAGCTCCTGTGTCCCGTGATGTATGATCAAGAAAATAGGATTTTTATATACAGCTTACCTGTAAAATCCTTTTCTTGAGAGTACATCACGGGACACAGGGCTCCCGCCCCTCTTGGGTTTTACGTGGTTTCTTATTGCTTTGCTACAAAACTGAGGTGCCTCCCTGATGGGAGGGGTTATATAGGGGAGGAATTCTCTTTAATTGGGTCAACCAGTGTCCAATCACCAGAGGTGCCTATATAACCCCACTATGTAATGAAGCTACTGTGTCCCGTGATGTACTCTCAAGAAAAGGATTTTACAGGTAAGCTGTATATAAAAATCCTATTTTCTTAGTCCGCCGGACTTTTGGGTAAAAAAAGTCCGCCGGAGCCCACACACGGCGGGATAGTTTGATCGTGTGTACGAGGCATAAGTGTATACAGGAGATTCTCGCTGTATGTAATCTGATGGCGCTCATCCCGCCCCCCTCTCCATTCCCTCCTAGGCAGCCCAAATTGTAGTATCGGCATATAACACGTACACACTATTTGCACCAGATTTCCAGGCTGAAAAAGTGCATGTTATACACCAATAACTACGGTAGTTGAAAAATACTGGCACGTCCTTACATTGGACTCTACTATAGGTCCTTTTGTGCCTGAATTTCCCTCATTTACTTTCGGAAGAGCTAGATCCTTGCGTGATCAACTGACTTCTAGTGAATTCAAAGCACATGGGCGCAAGGACCCTTGCAAGAGAGTAGGAACCTTCACATGTGGAGGTTGCAATTATTGCTTCTTCCTCAATATGTCTACAAACATCTTACTTCCTAATGGTGAATGGTATAGACCCCGTAACTATGCCAACTGCCAAACTCGGGGGATGGTATATATTTTCCTATGTGAATGTGCATGCTTGTGTGGGCAAGACGATACAGGAATTCTGGCAAAGGGCATATCGTCATATTGCCTCAATGAAGACATACAATCCAAGCTTACCCCTTGGTTGACATGTCACGAACATACATAACGGAATCTGTCCCAGTCTCCTTCCTAATCCTCGATTGTATACACCCGGGTATATGGGGGGGGGGAGACTGGAACAAGACTCTGCTGAAGCACGAACAAAGATGGATCTTCCGCCTAAATGCCACTCAGCCCCCTGGACTTAACGGCTCAGTTTCCTTTAGGCCCTTCATGGAGGGGTTTGCCTCAGGGAGATCGGACTGGGAGCCCTATGATCCTCTTTAGTAATCTACTTAATATATTCACTAGATTAGGTCCATAAGGCTAATCATTCTCCATGATTAATAATGTAAAACTGTGCTCATCACTTTTGACTGTCCTGAATTGCCTGTTGGTGATTGAGATTATCCTAATTCTGATAAATACTTTTCCCTATTTTCCTTTTTTCTATGCTCCTTTTTTTGCTATCAAGGGTTAATGTATAATTTTAATGTATTCCTTGAATCAATATGCAACTCTGCATTTTTTGGGGATTAAATAGCCTATATATTATAATTATTATTATTACTCTCATGATGTATTCTCTGGGCATTAATAGTCTATATATTATAATAATTATTATTATTATTATTATTATTACACTCATGATGTATTCTCTGGGTTTTCCCAGAGTTTCCTCTCTTTTCATTCTTTCATATTTTTTCTACATTTTACAATTAATGTCTCTATTGATGTATTTGGGTTTCTGTAAACACTCATATTTGTTTACCTTCCCATTTCTACTACTTGATTTCCCCTAGGTTCCGATCAAATGAGTCATTGTGGGTCATTGTGGTATTGTGGTATAGCGGCTAGGACGGCGTCCAGTTGCCATGGCTATGCACATGCGCCGTGGGAGGATGACACGGGATGGCGTCGCCCTTACGTCAACATCGGCGCTGATGCGCCTATTCCTATGACTGTTACCACGCTATGTCTGGTGTGTTTACACGCCAGGACACCACTCTCCCTTCCCCTCAATCAATTGATGGTCTGGACGGAGGCGCTGTTCGCGCGCCATCATCCCGGGGGACATTCCCTAAACCCCTCCTCTCCACACACATCACTAAGAGAATTGGTTGTTTCAGCTTTCACTCACACATTCAAAGCATGGTGCTGGCACACAAACACTCTCATGCAGCTTGTGTGCAGCACCAGGGATCACTCCACATACCAGCCATTTAACCAACCCTCTGAGATGATTTTTAAGGTCCTATTTTATATGAGGTGATCTGATGACTCACCTTGCATTTAACTTACCTACCCTTTATTTATCTACCTTATCATAGGTTACTTGTCTCTTGGGTAGGGATGAGCCGAACACCCCCGATTCGGTTTGCACCAGAACCTGTGAACTGGCTGAAAATTTGCACGAACTTTAGAACCCCATTAAAGTCTATGGGAGTCGAACGTTTGAAATCAAAAGTGCTAATTTTAAAAGCTACTATGCAAGTTATTGTCCTAAAAAGGGTTTGGAGACCCGGCTCCTGCCCCAAGGGACATGTATCAATGCAAATTTTTTTTTTTTAAATGAACGTTTTTTTCGGGAGCACTGATTTTAATGACACTTAAAGTGAAAAAAAAAAAAGTGAAATGTTCCTTTAAATATTGTGCCTGGGGGTGTCTATAGTATGCCTGTGAAGTGGCACGTGTTTCCCGTGTTTTGAACAGTCCCTGCACAAAATTAAATTTCTAACAGAAAAAAAGGCATTTAAAATGGTTTTAATGTAGTGTCTGGTTCCAGCAATCTGGATGAAAATCATTGAGAAAAATGTCATGGGTAGCCCCCCCTGCCCATTACCAGCCCCTTTGGGTCTTGTACGGATATTAAGGGGAACCTCGTACCCAAATTAAAAAAAGGAAAGGTGTGGGGACCCCCAGGCCCTATATACTCAGAACAGCAGTATACAGATGGTGCAAACAAGACAGGGACTGTGTAGGTTTGTTGTTAAGTAAAATCTGTTTGTAATTTTGAACTGGTACATTTTTAAAGTGTAGCTCCAGTCAAAGCTTTTTGGAAAATATAGGGAAGGGTTATCACCCCTGTATAATTTTTTTTCCGTCTCTTCACCTCTTCAGAAGATTTCACCTCACTTTCTGTCCCAATGACAAATGTTTTTTGAAAATTTGGTGTTTTTAGCAAAACAAGGATTGGTGATAAAGCATCAGTGGAGAGGAGACACGTTTTTCCTATATCAACTGTTACAGGAGAGAATTTCCCTTCCTAGGGGTAGATTTTATCTCACTTCCTATTGTCTCCTTCTGTTTGCAAGTAGGAGACGTTTGTAAGTTGAATGTTTGAAAGTAGGGGCCTTCCCTATATGCTCTGAAGAAACTTGGGCCTAAGGTTTTCTTGTTACCACAAGTTAACACTGTAAGCCCTCAAAGTGACTCTTGGTGGGCACTGGAGTGCCCTGCTCTGAACTATTATATCAAGAATTGTAATTACATGCCACTGTTGAATAGTGGTAGAAAAATTGGGCCTTTGGTGGTGGTGGTGCTGGTGCCACAACACTGTAAGTCCTCACAGTTACTCTTAGTGGGCGCTGGAAAGGGCCCTGCTGTGAAATATTATATCAAAAATTGCAATTACATGCACCTGTTAAACAGGGGCTGAAGAATTGGGCCTTAGGCATTGGTGCCACAACACTGCAACACCTCACAGAAACTCTAGTTGGAGAGCAAGAATGAGCCCTGCTGCAAAGTATTGCAGAAACATTTTTAATTACACGCCCCAGTTCACAGATGCTCTAGTTGGAGAGCAGGAATGAGCCCTGCTGCAAAGTATTGCATCAAAATTTTTAATTACACACCCCTGTTAAACAGAAGCTGAAAAATTGGGCCTTAGGCACTGGTGCTGGTGCCACGACACTGCAACCTCTCAAAGATACTCTAGTTGGAGCACACAAATGAGCCCGGCTGCAAAGTATTGCATCAAAAATTGTAATTACTCGCCCCTGTTAAACAGGGGCTGAAAAATTGGGCCTTAGCCACTGGTGCTGGTGCCACGACACTGCAACCCCTCACAGATACTCTAGTTGGAACGCTGGAATGAGCCCTGCTGCAAAGTATTGCATCAAAAATTGTAATTACATGCCCGTGTTAAACAGGGGCAGAAAGATTGGGCCTTAGGCACTGGTGGCGGCACCCAGAACCAAAAATGTTCTTCCAAGCTATCAGCATTATCATTGAGGAGGAAGAGGATAGTCAGTCAGCATAACAGGATAGTCACTCAGCATGAGCATAGGCATTCTTGAAGGGATGCGACATTAAAAAAAAAATGATTTGGTTACATCAGCTTCAGGTGCTTGGTAGCTGGTGATGATCCAAGACTGATTCATCTTTATGAAGGTCAGTCGATCAACTGAGTCAGTGGACAGGTGCACCCAGTGATCGGTTACAAAGCCTCCAGCAGCACTAAATGTGCGTTCCCGAAAGTACGCTGGATGCAGGACAGGCCAGTAGGTCAATTGCATACTGTGCAAGCTCTGGCCAGGGATCCATCCTCAAGACCCAGTAACCCAGAAGATTTTCGGTGGGAAAGTTGTCCAAGTCTGATCTTGCCCCTAGGTATTCATGCACCATGTAAATCAGACGCTGGCAATGATTGCTGGAACCGATCATACCTTGGGGCTGTGGACTAAAAAATTGTCTAAACGCATCGGTCAGGCCACCTTCTCCACCGCTCCTTCTGTGACTGACCGAAGCCTCAGCAACATGTCCTCCAGGACCAGGAATTTGTAACTGTCAGGGCTGGCTTAGCCCTTCCTTCTCTGGGCTGGCTGTTCAGCTGTCGGCTAATTGCCAGCTCTCATCTTTCTCCACAGTTACCAGCTGTTCCTTATCCAGCTCGTCTGACCTGCCTACTTAAAGCTGTCTAGCTCACTTCATATCTGCCTTGGACTGGTCACATCACAAGAAACTATCTCCTGCGGTTCTGTTTAAAGACTGGATTGCTGACATCCCTTCTGGCTCCTTATCCTGCTTGCTGTTGCTCCACTTGGATCCCTGACTTCTGGCCTGGCTGATTACCCGATCTGGTTATTGAATTCTGGACTGGCGGACTACCCGATCCGGTTACTGGACTATGGCTATGCTTTGACTACGCTTTCTCTATTTACCTTTTTTTTTTTAATTAATAAACAAGTGTGATTTAATTGTACTTCTGTCTCGGTCTGATTCATGGTTTCTGACAGTAACCTCCCAGTCTCTGGGAATGTTTTGCACAGACCTTTCTGCAAGGCCTCCCGAAGTTGTTTCCTCCTCTGCTCCCTCTGCAATGGCAAGATAAGGTCCGCAACCTTACCCTTGTACCGTGGATCAAGAAGAGTTGCCAGCCAGTAATGATCCCTCTCCTTGATCCGCTGAATACAAGGATCCTTCCGCAGGCTTTGCAGGATCAGGGAGGCCATGCAGCGTATGTTTGCTGAGGCATTCGGTCCGGAGTCCTCTGGGTCACTAAGGACAACATGATCCGACTTTAATTACTGCAGTTGCCTGCCTGTGGTATAGGATCTGAAGAACACCAGCAATTGGGGTAGCTCTAGGTGCACACTGTGCAGGTGGCACAATACACCATCTGTAACTGCTGCAGCTGCCTGTGGTATAGGAGCATAACAACACCAGCAATTGGGGTAGCTTCAGGTGTATACTGTGCATGGGGCACGATACACCGACTGTAATTGCAATAGCTTCAAAGGAAATTAAGACACTTTCTCTCCCTCTATCTTTATCTATGAGCCACAACACACTACGCAAGGCCGTCATGCAGGCGGCCTTTTATAGTGTGGGGCGTGTACTAAACCCCCTGAGCCATAATTGGCCACAGGCAGTTATGTCTCTCTTCATTGACGACGCTGTGGTTGGCCAAGCATGCGGGTCATAGTGCATGCTTGGCCAATCATCAGCCAGCAATGCACTGCGATGCCGCTGCATTATGGGCCGTGAGCACCACTCGAATTTGGTGAGAAAGGTCCATAATCTGGTTTCACCAAACGGGCGAACAGCCGGTGTTCGAGTCGAACATGGGTTCGACTCGAACACTCAGATCCTCCCTACTCCTGGGTATATCCAGGAATAATCCTGTCCATTTTTTTGGCTTTTATTTTTGGAGTGAGTCTCAGGTTCCCTTTTCATCCCATATGAAAGTTTGTGAAAGGTTATTTTCTATAATATGTTTATTTTGCCTAAGTAAATATACATAGACTTACATATCTATGTGACAATCCATACCTGTCTTAATGGCCAGGTAAATTTGATCCAACTATTTGATTTAATTACATAGAACTAGCTGTCTCTTTCCATTTCCTCTCTTCCCTCAGTGAATTGTTGCTTCACACACTTTAAGGACCAATAGGGAGGATCCCTCGTGATGTCCTCTGTAGGTGACCTTATTTGGTCATATAGGCCCTCTGTAGGTGACCTTATAGGTTTGTCCCTTAATATTTTAAATTGGATGCAAGATACTGTAAATGTCAATGCAATGTACGTGGTTAGTATATGTGTGCAAGAGTAAAAGAAAAAAAAAATCTTGTTTAATTGTTTGTTATAAATATATATCCTTACACATTTTCTTTTGCTAATTTTAGATGTATTAACGTCCCATTGTAAACCTCCTACCCCTGAAGAACAGAACCAATACCGTAAAACTTGAAACACGTTGGGTATCTCTGTTGCTTATACCTTATTCCCAACAGATCAATGGTGGTTGTCAACTGTTACTTGATTGCATACACCTGTAACTGCATCTGAAACCAATTTAACCAATTTTATGTATTGTATATTTTATAACCCTGATCTATTAAAATGTATGTATTTTTGGACTTCTCTGTGGTCGTTTAGTTGTTCACTGTCCTTTCAAAGTCCAATCTAGAGGAATTTTCCTGTTTTCATGTACATCCAGGGATGTGGGTTAGTGTAACTCTCTGCTTATGTGACCATTTAGCACCCTTTATCAAATTTGCTATAAAGGATATATCGATAGACTACAGAAGAACCTACAACAGGCCTACGAGAAAGCAGTGGAGAATGCTACAGCCCGTGAGCAGAGGAACAAAATTTGAATATGAAAGTAAAGATGCAAGACCTTCAGCCAGGAGATTGTGTGTTGTTGAGGTATCTAGAGGTGCCTGTAAAACACAAGTGGGCAGATCGCTGCTAACCTCAACCTTACATCATCTGCAAACTACTCCCTGGACTGCCAGTGTATCAAATTAGCCCTGAGGGAAAAACAGGCCCTTTAAAAATGTGGTATCAGAATCATTTGCTTCCTCTTTCCAATGTTGTCCGATTACCCCAGTCCATGACCTCTCCAGGCAATGAATCACCACCCCTCAGAACCTGGCTGTGCCAGCGGGGTCAGAATGACCAACCAACAGCAGAAGATGATCACAGTGATGAGGAGGAGATAGTGTCTCACTAGCTATGGCCAGTAACCCATGAACTGGCTTTGGCCTTCATACAGTTGAGGAAGAAAGAAGGAGATCTTCGGGTTCAGAAGTGGAAATTCTAACTCTACCTGAAAGGGCGTTTGAGGTTAAGCTTGAGATAGTCAGCCCATCTAATGAAGAGGGTGTTGAAGATCTGATCAGCTTCAGGGATGGAGATCTATTGCAACCCAGATTGGAAATCCTCCTGAAGCTGAAATCCCATTTGCAGTTGTGGAGTCAGATGAGAGAATGGAATCTCGTGGAAGTAGAACTTGTACAAACCCTGTTTACAAAACCACAGAAATCTTGAGGACTTGCTAATGTGTCTGGCTTCTAGGTATTAATGTAAAAAATGCTGTCCTCCCGTGAGAGTGATGGCCCAGCTAAACTGACAACAAAAAAGTTCCAACTGATGAATGCAGGTGCTGTTCCTTTGAGAACTGCTTAGAGGCGTAGGATGGCCTTGATGTGGCTATGAACTAGCATTAAGTGGTTTCTTGGTTGTGGATAGTGATGGACGAACTTCCGACGGGACGTTTCGCGAACACGAAACGCGAACGGACACAAACGTTCGCGAAAACGACCGTTCGCCGCGGGCTCCATTGACTTCAATGGGAGGCGAATTTCGCAAACCTTTAGGTCGAATTTGCGGCCACGGGGTAATTATTAGGGGGTAGCACGTAGTCCCACCACCTGGACAATAGCATAATACATGTATGAGGTGAATTTGGGATCGATAACTACAAGCATTTTTTTTTTATTTGGGAAATTGTTCTGACAATTCAGGACTATGGAGCTAATGAAGGCAATGGAGGAGAGGGAAGGTCAGGGACCAGGGTAGGCAAACAAGAGGGTGCAGGAGATACAGAGCACTGACAGCAGCACCGTAATACAGAGCACTGACATCAGCACCGTGACATACAGCGCTGACAGCAGCTCCGTGACATACAGCGCTGACAGCAGCTCCGTGACATACAGCGCTGACAGCAGCTCCGTGACATACAGCGCTGACAGCAGCTCCGTGACATACAGCGCTGACAGCAGCTCCGTGACATACAGCGCTGACAGCAGCACCGTGACATACAGCGCTGACAGCAGCTCCGTGACATACAGCGCTGACAGCAGCTCCGTGACATACAGCGCTGACAGCAGCTCCGTGACATACAGCACTGACAGCAGCTCCGTGACATACAGCGCTGACAGCAGCTCCGTGACATACAGCGCTGACAGCAGCACCGTGACATACAGCGCTGACAGCAGCTCCGTGACATACAGCGCTGACAGCAGCTCCGTGACATACAGCGCTGACAGCAGCTCCGTGACATACAGCGCTGACAGCAGCTCCGTGACATACAGCGCTGACAGCAGCTCCGTGACATACAGCGCTGACAGCAGCTCCGTGACATACAGCGCTGACAGCAGCTCCGTGACATACAGCGCTGACAGCAGCTCCGTGACATACAGCGCTGACAGCAGCACCGTAAGCAGCCCCAGGAGGAAGTCAGCACAGCACAGGGATGGTGTGATCCCCTCATAATAAGAACCCCCAGGAGGAAGTCAGCACAGCACAGGGATGGTGGGAGCCCCTCATAATAAGAACACCCAGGAGGAAGTCAGCACAGCACAGGGATGGTGGGAACCCCTCATAATAAGCAGCCCCAGTAGAAATATGACACCGCTCAACCTCTTCAAAGAGGAGGGTAGGGGCATATAGTACGGTGTGCTTTTTTGGGTCAGGGAAGTGAGCCAAATGAATTAAGAAGGTCTGTGTGCTTGATTCCAAAAATTGTTTATAGACATATACATGGTCTACTGATCACATGTGTTGAATTCCTCCGAGATCCATGCCTCATTCATTTTTAGAAATGTGAGGTAGTTAACACTGTCGTGAGCTAGGCGAGTACGCTTATCGGTCACAATCCCCCCTGCTGCGCTGAACGTCCTTTCGGACAGGACACTGGATGAGGGGCAAGCCAACAGTTCGATTGCAAATTGGGCAAGCTCTGGCCAGAGGTCAAGCCTGCCCACCCAGTAGTCTAGGGGTTCATCACTCCTCAGAGCGTCCACATCGGCCGTTAACCCAATGTAGTCGGACACCTGACGGTCTAGGCGTTCCCTGATGCTGGATCCGGATGACACCTGTCGATGGGTCGGCTGAAAGAATGACCTCATATCCGAAGTCACCAACACATCTTCAAACCGGCCTCTTCTTGCAGGCGCTGTTGGATTGGTACCCGCAAATCCTTCTCTGGGAGTGGGAATTGCTCCTCTGCCAGCGCACGCAAAAGCAGAATGCAGCATTTCTCGAAGCAAGGCCTGGAAGTGCTGCATTCTGACAGCCCTCTGCGACGGCGGTAACATTTCCGCCATTTTGTGTTTGTACCGGGGATCTAAGTACGTTGCCACCCAGTACTGGTCCTTGACCCTCATGCTTTTTATACGGGGGTCCCTATTAAAACACTGGAGCATGAAGGCCCCCATTTGCACTCAAGCGGAAGGTATGTGGTGGTGGTGGTGTTGTTGGTGGTAGTGTCTTTGGGGGTGCACATAGCAGAGAGTGAAGAAGAGGGTGCAGATCGAGAGGATGAGGAGGGTGCAGAAGAATAAGGCTGAGTGAGCCACTCAACCAAGTCTGGTGCGTCCTTTAAAGTAATTGAACGCACCTTCTGCAACTTCCCACTTTGGCTCAAGGCTGTTGCTCCTGCCCTACCCCTACCACCCCTGCGGAAGGGCCTGCCTCTTCCTCTGCCTGTCATTTTTTAAATCACCCTGTGACAAAACTCTTAGTCCCTATACCGCTGAAGGACTGCTGCAGTATAGGGCAGCGGTCAGCAGTAGTGCACGTCAACCCTATGTATTGTGGACCGATAGCGGTCCTTACAGAACAGCAGACTGTACTGCACTCAGGCCTATGTACCGTAGCACCCTATACCAAGTTACCAGTCCTTATAAAAACTTTTGTGGACCAAGCAGGTTGTGTGTTAGTGTTTAGCAGACTGTGCGTCAGTCCCTATACCGCTGAAGGACTGCTGCAGTATAGGGCAGCGGTCAGCAGTAGTGCACGGCAACCCTATGTATTGTGGACCGATAGCGGTCCTTACAGAACAGCAGACTGTAACGCACTCAGGCCTATGTACCGTAGCACCCTATACCAAGTTACCAGTCCTTATAAAAACTTTTGTGGACCAAGCAGGTTGTGTGTTAGTGTTTAGCAGACTGTGCGTCAGTCCCTATACCGCTGAAGGACTGCTGCAGTATAGGGCAGCGGTCAGCAGTAGTGCACGGCAACCCTATGTATTGTGGACCGATAGCGGTCCTTACAGAACAGCAGACTGTAACGCACTCAGGCCTATGTACCGTAGCACCCTATACCAAGTTACCAGTCCTTATAAGAACTTTTGTGGACCAAGCAGGTTGTGTGTTAGTGATTAGCAGACTGTACGTCAGTCCCTATACCAATGAAGGACTGCTGCAGTATAGGGCAGCGGTCAGCAGTAGTGCACGGCAACCCTATGTATTGTGGACCGATAGCGGTCCTTACAGAACAGCAGACTGTACTGCACTCAGGCCTATGTACCGTAGCACCCTATACCAAGTTACCAGTCCTTATAAGAACTTTTGTGGACCAAGCAGGTTGTGTATTAGTGTTTAGCAGACTGTGCGTCAGTCCCTATACCGCTGAAGGACTGCTGCAGTATAGGGCAGCGGTCAGCAGTAGTGCACGGCAACCCTATGTATTGTGGACCGATAGCAGTCCTTACAGAACAGCAGACTGTACTGCACTCAGGCCTATGTACCGTAGCACCCTATACCAAGTTACCAGTCCTTATAAAAACTTTTGTGGACCAAGCAGGTTGTGTGTTAGTGTTTAGCAGACTGTGCGTCAGTCCCTATACCGCTGAAGGACTGCTGCAGTATAGGGCAGCGGTCAGCAGTAGTGCACGTCAACCCTATGTATTGTGGACCGATAGCGGTCCTTACAGAACAGCAGACTGTAACGCACTCAGGCCTATGTACCGTAGCACCCTATACCAAGTTACCAGTCCTTATAAGAACTTTTGTGGACCAAGCAGGTTGTGTATTAGTGTTTAGCAGACTGTGCGTCAGTCCCTATACCGCTGAAGGACTGCTGCAGTATAGGGCAGCGGTCAGCAGTAGTGCACGGCAACCCTATGTATTGTGGACCGATAGCGGTCCTTACAGAACAGCAGACTGTACCGCACCCAAGCCTATGTACCGTAGCACCCTAGACAGACCAAGTTACCAGTCCTGATAAAGAGCTTTGTGGAACAAGTGAGTTGTGAATGATTAGCAGACTGCAGCAGAAGGGCAGCAGTCAAGTATAATATTCTTTCTATATTTGGAAGAAAGAATATTATACGTGTACAAGCCTATTACCGTACCACTGATACCAGTCCTGAAAAGAACCTTTGTGGAACTAATAGTAACAGCAAGTCTTTAAAATTATCCTCACTGCCTGACACACTGCTTCCTGCCTGTCCCTATACAAATTGGCAAAAAAGAGTAGGCTGGAACGATTAGCTGGAATAGCTCTTTTGTGGACCTGATAGTAACAGCTAATGATGATGATGATGATGATGATGAAGAAAGACTAATCTGGCTGAGCTGTCCCTAAAATAGCAGCATACAGCGCTCTGTCCCTTTATCTAAACTGACAAAAGAAACTCAGGCTGCTGACCTAACACCTATACCAGTCCTGAAAAGAACTTTTGTGTACCAAATAGCTAGCGTTTTCTCTGTCCCTACTCCACACAGGATCCTTTCCCTACAGTGACAGAAGAAAGAATGTAAAATGGCCACCGGATCGGGTGTATTTATAGGTTAGGGGGAATGTCCAAGTGTCCATGAGCTGTCATGTCTCAATTGGTTGTCCTGTAACACATGATAAACGTGTCACGAAAGGTTAAAGTTCTTGTATACATTAAACACGTAAGTCCGCCGGGGCGAACGACGGAAAAAGGCGTTCGAACCCGCGGACGGCGAAAGTCGGAAATTCGCCGCGAAACGACCGCCGGGCGAAACGTTCGTCCATCACTAGTTGTGGACATGCAAAATATTGCACCTTGCTGCCCTCCTCTATCCAGGCTTGGGACATGATAAAAAGAGGTTACTCACTCAGTTCCTCTTTGGTGAAACCTAGGATCCAAGAGGCTGCTACACAGGTTTCCTGCTATACAGGCCCAGATCTTCACCTAAGCCTGGCTGAGTGTTGTGAAACTTCAGCTGCTCCTTCTCTGTTCCTCTGACTCTCTCCTGCCCTTTCTTCTGCCCATGGGCAGAGCCCTGAGCATTGGGGTCCCCTTCAGGTGACTGGACCATGGACTCTGCTTCCCTCACTACTAGGCTTCTGAACATTTATGGGATATCTCCCCACCTTATGTGATTTGCCTACCCAGGGATTTGTAGAGACTCATATGCATATTCAGACTTTAGCCTCAGTTCCTCTACCCTCTAAGTTCCAGAACTATCCAGTAAGTTCTAGAAGCCAATGGAGGTAACAGAGGCCCAGCCCTTAGAGCTCTTTACAGCTAAACACAAACAAATGAACCCCAACTCCTCTGTCTACAAAGGAGCCAAACTAAATTTACCTACTGGACACTGAGGGTGCTACACCGGGAATCCATAAATACTCCATATTCTCAGACTCGTTGTTAGGAGCTTGGGCCAGGTGCTCTGTAATATCTCTGCAGAACAATGCAATTATGCTACACTCATCTGTACTTTATGGCAGCACCAGGGGTTTCAAAGCATATGTAGCACTAACCCCCGAAGGAGCTGCTGGCTATTTTTGGGCTTACCATTACCTTCCGTTCTCCTTGTTGCACGTCTAGGGGATGTCCCGTGGTAGATAGCCCAGTGACTTGAGACTGACAATAGATCCACTTGAATGGATTTTATTTGTAAAACTCAGTCAATTGAACAGTCTTTCAACTTGGGATCAGAAGGATGGTAAGGAAGTTCAGGTACTCCTATGCCGCGTACACACGATCGAATTGTCCGGCGGACTAGGTCCGCCGGACCACAGTACACCGGACAATTTGATCGTGTGTGGGCTCCAGTGGACTTTTTTATCGTAAAGTCCGGCGGACTTAGAAAGTAGTTTTGACTCAAAATTTGTCCACCGGACTTGGCTTTTAGCGGACAATCCGTTCGTCAGTGTGCTAGTCCGGCGGACTAAGCATGAGAGCATGCTCTGAAGCAAGTACGAGAAGGAAGCTATTGGCTACTGGCTATTGAACTTCCTTTTTCTAGTCCCATTGTACGCGCTGTACGTCATCACGTTAGAAATCGGCGGACTTTCGGAGCGTCTGCGTGTGGCCAAGTCCATTCGTTATAAAGTCCGCCAGATTGTTTGCCGGACCAATTCCGCCGGAAAATTCGATCATGTGTACGCGGCATAAGAGTCAAAGTCAAAAAAACATTGAAGAACTTGCTTACTTTGAAAAACTTGCACAGACCATTAGAAGGCAGGATTCCATCCAATCTCCATGGATTCCTCTCCTCTAAACTCTAAAACATTTAAGACTTTTAAAACCCTCTTTTTTTTTTTTCACTTGTAGAGCAGTACTAATTGCGCCGACTCATGCCACCTAGTGGTATGCGTCACTGAAGTGCAGTCTCTAACTGAAACAGGTTAAGTGTTCTTGACACGGTGGATGTTCCATTCTCTGTATATCTGGCTCTGTCTAACTACCCCACAGTTTAGTACAGTGATGGCGAACCTTGGCACCCCAGATGTTTTGGAACTACATTTCCCATGATGCTCATCCACTCTGCAGTGTAGTTGAGTATCATGGGAAATGTAGTTTGAAAACATCTGGGGTGCCAAGGTTTGCCATCACTGGTTTAGTAGCTTCAAGAAAAATTGCAAAGAGGCAAAGACCAAGAGAAACCCTCCTTGCAAATTTCAAAGTCTTGACTCAAGAGCAGTTCACCAGTAGAAGTGGGGATCAGGCAAAGTTAAATCTTTCCCTTGTGCATCCACATTAGTAATAAAGTACACAGCACTGTCTTTATCCGGTCTGCAGATCACAACTTTGTCCTCATAAATATGCCGACCGTAGCTCCAATGCCGTAGACATCCGACAAACCGTTCATACAGCTCCGGTGAAAAAAGCCTTTTTCTGAAGCAGCTTTGGTACCTTTAAATAGCTCCAAATATCGTCCTCGTACCATGCCTCACGGTTCTTTTCAATGACAGTCATAATGTCCCTTGGAACATAGGGGAATTCCAACCTGTAATCACTAGCTACTCTCTTGTGAAGGAGTCTCTGTGGCCTTGCAAGTCTCGGTAATGCATGGGCACTTCCCTCCCCGGGTGGTATGCAGAAGTTTGGGGACCGTTGTACCAACGTGGCAGAGTCCCTTTTAAGTGTGGGCAAATTCACGGGTTTAGTTAGAGTCACATTTACCGTGATGGGGTTTTCTGCACTTGGCGTTCCATCCCCTCAGGTCAAAGACAGCCAGTCTGAAACATCTGTACAAGTGGCGGCTACATCGTCCCCTCCAGCCCACAACAACTCCTGAGTCAATGTCCCCAAAATGTCATCATCTTCAGTATCTAAGACTCTAATTCTGAATCTCGATATTCCTCTGCCGGTAAATAATTCTCTAAAGGTGTACTCAGACTTTCTCCAGAAACAACCTTCTTCTGCCAATTGGATCCAGCCAGACTCAGTTGCGGTCCTTCATGTCGGTTCCGTTGTAAGCCCTACTTTCTCCAAAGGAGGCATAGTGATTTCAGAAACAGTAGTAGAAGCAGTGTCCATCTGCTCCAGAGTACTTTCCACGCCAATCTCAGTGGTAGACGCAGTGGTATCTCTCTCGAGCATGTCAACGATGATAGGTGTCCTGTGGAAGGCCTCATCAAATGGGCGAAGATGTCCGACTTCTCAGTTGTCACGCCCGTGGCCCAGTCCACGCGGTAGGCCCTTGGCAATGCTACTGACTGCTCCACTTTAAAGGTGTGCTCTCCACACCTCTTGCATCTGGCGAATGGTCGAGGATTGGCGACCAGGCTGTCGTACTTTCCGATAGCATGCTAAGGCCCTCGATATCTCCAGCGGTATACAGTATGAACCGCCCCTGCAGCAGCAGGCAAATGCCCGTGTCTGTGAGCACGGTACCGGGCAGCTGAATACCTGCGGAACCCCTTCCAATAGGCATTCTGGGTCCTGACACATACTGCATAGCCGGGGCACGGTACATTCTTGAGGAAAAAATCTTCTCTCCAACAATCCTAGACTGAACTCTCCTCCTTCCGTAACACACTCTCACGTGGTGCCTCATGCAGGAAAGAACACTCAGACTCCTCCCACTAGGATGCTTGGGTTGTGGAATTTCGCGGGCTTACGCACCTCAGCGAAAGTCTGAGTAAAGATGGTGCCGATGTGGGGTAGCGGTAAATCCCAGATGAGCCCCCACATGTAGCCCCCGAAGGAGCTGCTGGTTATTTTTGGGCTTAGCGTTACCTTCCGCTTCTCCTTTATGCACGTCTAGGCGATGTCCTGTGGTAGATGGCCCAGTAACTTGAGACTGACAGTAGATCCACTTGAATGGATTTTATTTGTAAAACTCAGACAATTTAACAGTCTTTCAACTTGGGATCAGAGGGTTGGAAAGGAAATTTGGGTACTCTTAGTGTCCAAGTCAAAAAAATATTGAAGAACTTGTTTACTTTGACTGCATCCAGAAAATAGCCATTCGCAGCTGGATGAACACTCAGGTTGGACAGTCCTTCTCTCACAAGGCCTAGCAGCCAACTTGGTGCTTACACAGGAACAAGTCTCTGCTACAGACGTTGTTGTAGAAATGTACAAGGTAATGTCTCTGCCGCAGACGTTGTAGAACCCGTAGGAAAACTAAGCTTGAGAACACTTGTAGGATACCTGGATCTTTCAGCCTGCTTGGCGATATCCACAAGACTGGATTCTCTTGGTTACTTCAGCCCTTCCAGGCTCTTGCTAAGAAAACCAACCCGCACGTGGTGTTCTTCTGAAGAGTCCTCCCTGGAATGCGTGAAGTAAACTGGTTCTCTCCCGAACCGGAGACGGCACCCAACCACCTCAGAATCCTCCTTTAGTTTCCCTGCTTCGGGCTAGCCAGCCCCAAGACATTAAAGTCGGGTGGATCCGCACCCCAGGCCATAGCCTTCCTAGGGGCTGGTCAGTAGGACCAAGATCATGAAGTCAGCACATCATTCTGGACCGGAACCCCGAACCACGTGACGTCCGCATCTTAAATACCCTCTCCCAGAAAGCACAGTGAGCGCCACTCTCACTGGGAATGCTCTGAGAGAGAGTAACTTAAACACCTGACCAGACCATAGTTCCATGCCTGCCAGAAGAGACAGTGCCCCCTGTGGCCAGGCTGAACATCTCACGGTCTAGTTAGACTGATGCTGAGGCCCATTTAGGCAATTGTACCCAAACCAAACTGCAGTTTAGGCAACTTTAACTTTAGAAAAACGCATAGCGCATGCTCATCAGTAGCCGCCGCTACACATATCAGAATTAAATAGCACAGTGAATATACTGTATATAATATATTTTGTACATATTATATATAATGTTACCTCAGTGGTTTGGATCGGAAGAGCAGCATCTTCTACTATGTGGTGAAGGATTTGGGATTGCTTCTGTCTATGTAGCCCTTTGTTTCTTCTCATCTTCAGCTCCTTATTGAATTGGGCTTGTTTTTCCTCTAGAGCTTTACTTTCCTTCTCAATCTCCTCCTGAATCCTCCTCTCTCGCTCAATCTGCTGCTGCCTCCTCCTCTCTTCCTCTTGAAGTCTTCTTCTTTCCTTCTCTTTCTTGTCCTCTTCTTGTTTGCCTTTAAAAGAACACATTTCATTTTATGAGACACTTGTAATGGTAAGACACCGCAATCCATGGTAAAAAACAGTTTTTACCAACCTTTATCTGATGACCATAGTTCTAATTCATTAGAAAGGCATTCTCTGTGGTTTGTGTCTGTACATTTAGGTCTGTTGGAGCCGCAATCGGAATGCTTGAGCCCTGTAGATCTAATTGTTTAGGAGGACACCTTACCTTTACATTGAGTCCTGAGGACACTTCCTGCAAACACACCTGTCTGCAATTAATTTACAAAAATTTTTGTTTTTCGATATTAATATATATATATATATATATATATATATATATATGTTGTTTTTGTTTTGGACTACTGCTTCTGTATGTCAAAGTAGGCCTACAAAAAAATAAAAAGTGAGTACAGAGCCTCTAATAGTGTAGAAATCCTTAAGGTAGCCAATTTATGAAAAAGTATTGCACGTACATCAAATAAAATTTAAACAAGCCTTTATAATGGTAATCCAATCTTTCTGGGTAACCCTGTGCTACAATCTCACCGCTCCTTCACTTGCACGCCACAAGTCACCCTCCCGTCATCAGAGTACAGTTGCCGTGTAGCCACGCCCCGATGCGTTTCGTCACTTCCGACTTCAGCACAGGGGGTGGCGACATAGCACGGCAACGGAGCTCAAGTATCTTCCTCCTGCCAAATTAGCCAATCAAGTCTTCCTACAACACAACTCCCAGTGCCACTAAGCACACACGATATTGTCCGTCTCCTCAAATAATCTTTTAATAGCAGACTAGAAGACTAAACCAATGCACAATTTATCAGAATATATCCACTAAGCTCTACTTGTGACCAAACACCCAGCCCACACATGGGGTAACACACCATACATGGATACCACGGCTTCGTCCATATGTGCAATTAACCCCACAGTTACTGAATAGAAATTAAAACTTTGCAGGGAAACAAAACAATGATCAGTAGCTTTGATCAAAGAAAGCTAATTTATTAATAATTTATTAATACTACATATTGATAAATCAGTGTCAATATTATTACACTAATTAAAATTAAAGGTTATATATATACACACACACAATATTATAGATCATATGAAAAAGATGATATGGCTATCAATTAAAGCTTATGAAATATATATATATATATAAAATATGAAAATAATTCCTTTAACCACTTCAATACAGGGCACTTAAACACCTTCCTGCCCAGACCAATTTTGAGCTTTCATCGCTGTCGCACTTTGAATGACAATTGCGCGGTCGTGCTACACTGTACCCAAATGAAATTTTTATAATTTTTTTCCCACAAATAGAGCTTTCTTTTGGTGGTATTTGATCACCTCTACGGTTTTTATTTTTTGCGCTACAAATAAAAAAATACCGAAAATTTTGAAAAAAAAATGTTTTTTTTTGTTTCAGTTTCAAAACTTTGTAAATAAGTACGTTTTCTCCTTCACTGATGGGGCTACACTGATGGGCACTGATAAAGCGGCACTGATGGGCACCAATGTGGCACCAATGAAGTGGCACTGATAGGCGGCACTGATGGGCGACACGGATGGGCGACACGGACGGACACTGATAGGTGGCACAAATTGGCACTGATAGCTGGCACGGATGGGCGGCACGGATGGGCGGCACGGATGGGCGGCACGGATGGGCATGGATAGGCGGCACAGGTGGGCATGGATAGGCGGCACAGGTGGGCACTCATAGGCGGCACAGGTGGGCACTCATAGGCGGCACAGGTGGGCACTCATAGGCGGCATCGGTGTTATACTATAGTAATGGATGCCAATTAGTGCCAAACAATAATGCATGCCAATCAGTGATGCCCATTGTGGGCACTGATTGGCATCCATTATGGGCACTGATTGGCACCCATTGTGCTGACTGGCATCCCTGGTGGTCTAGGGAGGATTATGACCTTTATTACCTTTTCCCTGGTGGTCTGGTGGCATCCCTGGTGGTCCAGTGTGGGCATCCTCGGGGGGGCTGTGCTGATAATCGATCAGCACAGACCCCCCCCTGTCAGAGGAGCAGCCGATCGGCTCTCCTCTACTCGCGTCTGACAGACGTGAATGAGGGAAAGCCGATCACCGGCTCTTCCCATTTACACTGTGATCAGCCGTGATTGGACACGGCTGATCACATGGTAAAGAGTCTCCGTCGGAGACTCTTTACCGAGATCGTAGTTGCCGGGTGTCAGACTGACACCCCGCAACAACGATCGCCGCGATGCGCGCCCCCGGGGGCGCGCAGCGGCTCATAATCCTGATCACGTCATATGACGTCCGGTCAGGATTATGAAACCACTTTGCCGCCGTCAATTGCCTATAGGGCGGGCGGCAAGTGGTTAATATAAAAATTTACATTTTAATTAAAAAGTATATATACCTTCAGTAAGAACCCAACAAATAAAACAAATATTCTATAATGACTAATAAAGCAGTTTATATCAAGATCGATGTTTAACCCATTCAGGGCTCCTTGTCTGTACCAAGTGAATCCACTTAGTTTCCCTCCTGGAGAGGTCCCTGACTCTATTTGACCCCCTCCAAGAAGGAAAAACCCTTTGAACGCCCCAACAATTGAAGAGTAGAGGGATCCCTAGCATGTTCTGAGACACTGTGATATTTATATCCTTTTAGCATATTTACTATATTTACCACATACTCGCCAACAAAGTGAACATCATCCTACCTGGCTGTGCAATATACCAAGAGGGCAATTAATACGTATCAGAAGTAATTGCACCTTTTGATGATGATTTTGTGGAGCAGGCCGGACATATTACTACTCATGTCGTATATGCACTGGTCTGTCCTTGCGGACTGATGTATATAGGACGTACAAAACTTGTTAGTAGACAGTTTCTAGGGCCACCCCCACTCACACCCTCTATTGGTAACTATACCCTAAGTTTTCTTAATGGAAACTGTTTACTAACAATTTAATGATACTTGAAATGTTAAAATTGAATTTCCTAAACAGCAAACCTATCCCCGAAAAAGACCGTGACCATGTAGGTCGAAACACGTCGGAAATTTTATACGACAGTCTCTCTTTTGGGTTATTTATTTGTAACAGAAACAGAGTCTTTCAAAAAAGGGTAGAGGGCTAGGAGTAAGTTCAGGCACTTTAGACTGCAAAAATAAAGGAAGTCCTTATAGTAAATCCAGAGAATAAAGACCGTTTCACAGCTGGATTTTACAACCTCCGGATAGACCTCTCTCACTAGGCCTAGCAGCCAGTAGGATGCTTGACAAAGTCTCTGCCACAGACTTGTGATGTACACTGGAGCGTTACTGAGGGATGTAGATAAATTTAAAGAGCTATCATACAGTACCAGGTTCTCTCAGCCGATCCAGCCATACCATATGAGTGTTGATCCAGGTTGCATCTTTCAGGCTCCTTTAAAGAAGCCAGCCTTGTGCACAGCCTTCTCCTAAAGAGTCCTTCCCTGGGGTTCTTCAGTTGCTGGGCCTCTCCTTTCAAATGAGACGGCACCGGCCCACCCTCGGATCAATAGGCCCCAAGAAATCCACTCGGGCCTGTCCCTGCAGTTGTGTTGCCGCGGGCCAGCTGGCCCAGAGACTTGAAATGCATGGTTCCACACCCCAGGCCAGGAGGGCCATGAGGCTGGGTCAGGAGGACCAACAGAACTGAACAGACAGAAAATCAAAGATGGAACCCCGAACCACGTGGCGTCGGTACCTTAAATACCACCCCCCCAGAATGCACAGCAGAAGAACACTCCCACTGGGCTGGTTCCGAGAGAACAGTGGCATGCAATACACCCAGCTAAACTGCGTTCTTACTCTTGCCAGCGGTGACAGCGACACCTGTGGTCAAGGAGAACCCAGTGCAACCCAGCTGGACTGGTACTGAAACCAGAAATTTAGAAAATAGTCCTGAAACCCAACTGTGGTTTCAGGCAAATTAACTTTAGAAAAAAACATAGCGCCTGCTCGTCAGTGCTACATATATATATATATATATATATTTTTTTTTTTTACTTGATACTCATTTATTACCTTATTTTTGCATTAATTATTGTGTCTTGAATCTGTAACCAGTCTAAAATAATGTATATATATGCCCCTGGTCTGCTGGTCCTTCTAGTTCCTCAGCCAGATTGCATATGCACTATTACTGCACATTATGTGTCAGGCCAGTAGAAGGAGCTGTATGCTCCGAGCACGTAGCCTTGCTTCCTGTCCTCCCTACACTGAGGTCGGCCCTCTAGGTGATGTCATTTCCTTCTGTGCAGTCCACGCCAGGCTGCCTCTCCTCTCCACTTTCTGGTATGGAATCAGCTCCCTACACAGTTCCTGACATCTATACACCTGGGAAGCCCTCGAGGAGGAAGTGTTTTATACAGATATGCCCTTGATTTCTGCTTTATGTAAGTGCTTTACTTTGCGCATTAAACATGCTATTCTAATGCTACACTTAGGTGCGCCTCTCTCCTTCCCTCAGTTTGGTGCCCATTAACCACTTAAGGACCGAGCCTCTTTCTGAGATTTGGTGTTTACAAGTTAATAAAAAATTTTTTTGCTAGAAAATGACTTAGAACCCCCAAACACTATATATATATTTTTTTCTAACACCCTAGAGAATAAAATGTGGGTCGTTGCAATACTTTTCGTCACACCGTATTTGTGCAGCGGTTTTGAAGGCCACTTTTTATTTTTTTTAATTCACTTTTTTTAATTAAAAAATAAGACAACAATAAAGTTAGCCCAATGTTTTTTTTTTATATTGTGAAAGATAATGTTACGCTGAGTAAATTGATATCCAACATGTCACGCTTCAAAGTTGCGCCCGCTTCGTCGAATGGCGACAAACTTTTACTCTTAAAAATACCCATAGGCGTCGTTTAAAAAATTCTTCAGGTTGCATGTTTTGAGTTACAGATACCTGGTATGTGTGGTTTGAAAACCGTTTTCATATGCGCGGGCACTACTCAAGTAGAGCTCGGTGGGATGGGGAGCGTTTAAAACATTTTTTTTTGTTTCTTATTTATCTTACTTTTTATTTTGAATTTTTACACTGTTCTTTTTTTTTTTTTTTTTTTTAAGTGTCACTTTTATTCCTATTACAAGGAATGTAAATATCCCTCGTAATAGAAAAAACGCATGACAGGACCTTAAATATGAGACCGTGGGTCAAAAAGATCTCACGTCTCATATTTACACAAAAATGCAATAAAAAAATAATAATAATTAAATGTAACTTGGAAAAAAAAAAAGTCCCTTTAAGAGCTATAGACGGAAGTGCCTTTTTGACGTTGCTTCCGCCCTGCAATGATATGGAGCTGGGTGGGGGCCATCTTCCCCTCACTCGTCTCCATGCCACATACAGGACAGGACGCGATCACCTCCGCCGCTGCAAGCGGCGGAGGACACCAGAGTGGCCCCTCTCCCACCGCCGCCCATAAAAGTGAATCCGCCGCAGAGACCACTTTTATCTTGAAGCGGACTGCCCGCTGAAGAAGAGGATACCGGGGTTATGGTAGCTAGCTGCTGCCATAACAATGATATTCCTCTTCAAAGTAGCGACGTAAAGCGATGGCGGGCGGTCCGTAAGGCGGTTAACAGTTCTTCAGTTGAACACTTAAAGCGATATTTGCTAGACATTTTTGAGAGTGAATGGCAACAGCATCTGGTGAGCTTTTTTTCCTTAAAGGAGCAGAAGTGCCACTTTTCACTGTGGTGGAGGAGCATCGGTGATGTAACATCCGTGTTGTTGCACTCATCTATCACATTACAGTAGATTGGAATTGATATTCTTTGCTTGAGACTGAAAGATATTGTTTCACATTTATATGGACACAGAATTATTTATATATACTATATGTTCAGGGCGTGGTCCCGGCGATGCACTAGAGCAGACATGTCTCTTGTGAGCTCTGGCGGCAGCACTGGATAAACAGCATTTACCGACATCTGGACCGTCCAGCCGCACCCGCAGTCGATGGGCAAGAGATCGGGTAGACCCCTGCCCAGGAAGGGGGAACGCTACCAGTTCGATTAAGCGATATATGTCCGCTGAACCAGCTGAGTCTGAGAGCCAGGACGGCCTAGGCCGCATGGTGCACCGTCCGGAGCAGGCTCCTCCTCCCGGTCTAGGCCCGAACGAAGACGCTGACTCATCGGGTGGCTCGGACAGAGAGGACGGCAATCCTGGTCATTCGGGCGTCACTTCCCTGGTGAGTGACCTGCCGACTAAAGAAGACCTGGCGTCCATGCTGCTAAACCTCGAGCGGGTCATTAAGAAGGAGGTGTCCGCGGTCCGTTTGGACTTATCGCAGGTCTTGCTCAGAGTTGAGGAAACGGAGCAGCGGCTGGACCGCCACGCGGCCGCCATCAGATCCTTGCAGACAACCACCCACCAACTTGCAATAGCGCATAGGATGGCTCTCTACAAAATAGAGGACCAGGAGAACCGTAACCGACGTCATAACATACGGATCAGAGGCCTGCCCGAGGCAACGGGGGATGAAGACCTCCTCCCTTCAGTTAAAGGTATCTTCAACGGCCTTCTAGACCAACCGGCGGATGACACTCTGAAGATTGACAGAGTTCACAAGGCCCTGCGTCCTCGCAACCTTAGCACGGACACCCCCCGGGACGTCATCTGCAGGGTTCACCATTTCCCTGACAAGGAACTTATCATGCAGAAGGCGAGAACGGCATCCCCGCTGGACTTTGACGGTGCTACGCTTTCCTTTTTCCCAGATCTTGCTAAGGAAACCTTGGACAGACGCAGGGCCCACTCACAGAACTGCTACGTGCGGCTTCTATCAAATACCGGTGGGGCTTCCCTGTGGCTTTGATCGCAAGCGTGGATGGCAAGACAACTGTCCTAAGATTCCCGAAGGACCTGGAGAAATTTTGCACGGATCTGAACATTTCCCCACCGCAACTCCCCGACTGGCAGCAGTTTCTTCCCCCTGCTACAGGCAACCCTGAGTCGCAATGGCGCAAGGAGGACCGCAAGCACCGTTCCTCTCCCCCTCAAGTGTCCGTGTATCCTGCCTAAGCCCGGGCCTTACTACGCAGAGCTCTACACCTTCGCCCCTGTCCGGTGATGCACCACCCTTGTGACAAGTACCCCACCTCCATTTCTGTGTTGTGGCAGCTGCACTTACCGCCTTACATCCTCTTGCTACCTATACTTTTATGAGTTTTACAGGAGATGTTTTTTGCGGATCTTTCTGTCTGACATTGCCCAGCACCCCACGCACATGCCTTAATGGGCACCTGTGTCGCTTAACACTAGTTGGACTATGGGTCTGGTAAACACTCTTAACCCTGATCTTTCCATAGTTATTGCTGTCTCTCTTTTAGTTTCTTAAGTTTTGGTTTACAATGTACGATTGCCCTTTGCTATCCCCACACCAAGAACTACTATGTGCTGCTGGTGCCGGGGCTTCGAGGCACTACTCTGACCCCCTTTGTGGTCTGTGTCTGGATGCCCGGGCTCCCTCGTCCCCCATGCACTAGGGGCTGCCCGGTTTGGCGTCCCTGCACCTCTGCTCCCACAGGGGCGGGCGGTGTGTGGGCGCTATGCCGTGCACACGCCCTGTCTTTGCACTGCAGTTTTTTGCGTGCATACGCAGCCTCTCGGATGGGTCTGCGGTATGTCTCATGTGTTTACTCTCTTTTCTTTACTCTTCTTCTTTCTTTGTCTTTTCTTTTACCCCTACCCCTGTTCCCTCACCCTTTCCCTCCTGCTCCCCCTCCTCTCTGATCTCCTCCACAACCTGCCTCCCACAGATCAGTAAGTTTAATGGAATGGTGTTTAAGGTTCTCCTCTTGTTGCCCCAATGGCCACGATAAACTTACTGTCTTTTAATGTTAGGGGGCTCCACGCCCCGGGGAAGAGGCATAACCTATATAGGGAACTGGGCCGCCTGCGGGGTGATGTGGTCTTCCTCCAGGAGACCCACCTCACACATACGACCACAGTCAAGCTTTGCTCTCATCAATACCCCACGTGGTATTACAGTCTTTCTGACACTAACAAAGCCAAGGGTGTGGCTATTGGGCTGCGCAGGGAAACCGCATTCACGCTTGAATCAATGCTGAGCGACCCATCCGGGCGCTTTTTGTTTTTGAAGGGTACCCTAGATAGCATGCCCTGTACCTTGGCCACTTTATACTCTCCCAACCGAGATCAGGCAAGTTTTATCGCCTCCACACTGCGTGACTTTTCACGTGGGTGCGTTCTCCTTGCTGGCGATTTTAATACCCCTCTGGAACCGACCCTGGATACTTCCAGGGGTGGCTCGGCCATCTCCCATAAACGCCTGAAGTATATACGTAAACAGCTGCATGACTCACAGCTCATGAATGCCTGGAGACTCATGCACCCACGCAAACGGGACTATACCTATTATTCGTCAGTTCACCAAACCTAAGTCTTTTTTGCCGCAGGTGCTTGTTTTTCCCCTTATATCTCTAAGCAGAATTTATCTTGCAATGGAAACTGTCGACTTTCTAACACTGTATGGAATAGTAGTGGTAAAGAAAAAAAGCACTTGTGGGTTTAACTAATCGTTTTTTGCATATTTCAGGCAGGGGGTGTGTCCTATGCCTACAAATTCTTGCTACCCCGTTTCCCCGAAAATAAGACCCAGCGTGATTTTCGATGATGGCTGCAATATAAGCCCTACCCCCCCAAATAGGCCCTACCCTGTTTCCCCGAAAATAAGCTATACCCTGAAAATAAGACCTACAGTGACTTTAACTAGGGCTCATTTGGGGGGTAGGACTTATATTGCAGCCATCACCGATAATCACGCTAGGTCTTATTTTCAGGGAAACAGGGTAATAGGTGTCCCTTGATAGTACTATTCTTACAATGTTTTGTATTATTAATATGAGACTTTTTTTAAACAATTTTTCTACAATAGATATCTAGCATTCAACTTCCTCCCCTACCCAACACATCAGGCCCAACACCACACAAAATACTCTCCTCCTTCTGCCCAGTTACCACCGATGAAGTTGATAGTCTTCTCCATGGCTCACCTCACCACCTGTCCCCTTACTGCGACCACCTTCCCACTCTATCCTAAACTCCCTAACCCACATCTTCAATCTCTCCCTCTCCTCCAGCACCTTTCCTTCCCCGCTCAAACATGCACTGGTTACCCCCCATACTTAAAAAACCCTCACTAGACCCCACCTGTTTGAATAACTTAAGGCCCATCTCCCTGCTCCCGTTTGCCTCCAAGCTCATCGAAAGCCTTGTCCATGACCAAATGTGTCGCTACCTCATGGACATCAACCTTCTCGACCCCCTACAGTCCGGCTTCCGCCCATAACATTCTACTGAAACTGCCCTACTAAAACTCACCAATGACCTACTAACTGCTAAAACCAATTTCCACTACTCCATACTCATACTCATACTTTTAGACCTCTCTGCTGCCTTCCACACAGTTGACCACCTTTTCCTCCTCAGCTAATTACACTCCCTTGGCCTCTGTGATTCTGCTTTATCCTGGTTCTCCTCCTACCTATCTCAGCGCACTTTCAGTGTCACTTACAACTACATCTCCTCTACTCCTCTTCCTCTTTCAGTTGGAGTACCCCAAGGTTCTGTCCTAGGGCCCCTCCTATTCTCTCTCTATACCTCTTCCCTGGGCCAGTTGATAACCTCCCATGGCTTCCAATACCACCTCTATGCCGACGACACCCAGATCTATCTCTCCACTCCTCAACTCACCCCCTCGATCTCCTCACAGATCTCCAACTTACTGAATGACATATCGGTATGGATGTCACACCACTTCCTCCAACTCAATCTTTCTAAAACTGAGCTTGTATTATTTCCTTCTTCCTGGTCCCCCCCCCCATGACTTTACCATTGAGATCAGCACAACCATTGGTCCCTCCACACATGCTGCCTTAACCTATGCAAAATTTCCAAAATTTGACCCTTCCTGACTAATGACACCACAAAGCAACTTATTCACTTATTATGCAGGCTATCCCCCCCTTAGTCTGCTGCTGCTAGAGTAATACACCTTACTAACCAATCCGTGACTGCTCTCTACCAATCCCTTCACTGGCTTCCCTCTCCCTACTGTATAAAATTCTAAATGTTAACCATAACATACAAGGCCATCCACAACATCACCCTCATCTACATCACCAACCTCATCTGCAGATATCACCCATATCGTCCCCTCCGCTCCTCCCAGGACCTCCGGCTCTCTAGCTCCCTTGTTACCTCCTCTCATGCTCGCCTTTATGACTTCTCCAGAGCCTCTCCCATCCTCTGGAACTTCCTGCCCTGGTATATCCGTTCAGCCCCTAACCTGTCCACCTTTAGGAGATCCCTGAAAAATCACTTATTCAGGGAAGCCTATCCCACGTCTTTGGCCAGTCACAGAGCCGGGGGGTCTGTGGCCCTGGAAGGAAGAGGGGCGAACATGGATTTGGCCACCAGCGGGGACAGCGCGGACTTCGTTTGTGGGTGAATACCACATAATGGGCTAGTATGCTATGCGTACAAGCCCATTATGCTTTTACTTTGCAGGGGGAAAAAGGAAGAAGTAAAACCCATCAGGGCTTACTTCCTCTTTAAATGCTGTGTGAAATGTATGTCTCTTCTTACATTTAGTTTATATCTTGTTGTTCCTTATAACCAGTAATGGTGCTCAGCACAGAGCAGTACATTTGCTGATGATTGATCATGCTTACCATAGTTTGGGCATGTAGGACTATCTCCTCCTCTGTCACATGTTAGCTGCAGCAATGACCTGTCAGCGCCATATTCCTGGATATAAACCGTGGGATGCAAAAAACACCAAAAAACTTGATGCAAATCTGCGTGGTGAAGGGTGTCCTGTTCTGAATGTTGTCCATATTTCAAGTAAATACGATTAAAAAAGCCGGCTTTTACGTAAATAGGGTCTAAAAAGCTCGTGTGACTCATGGATTTAGATTTAACAACGCCGTACGCCTGGAACAAAATACAACAGAAGAAGGAGTTATAAAGCACATCCAAATGTCAGTATTGTAGAAACAGGAGTTGCGGGTGTGACTGGGCCCCTTCTCTGGGTCCCACCTCCGAATCTGAGCATATTACAATATATTCTATTCATCTTACAAAGTACATTCAATCATTAATATTTCCCCCACTAGGGGGTGCTAAGAATACACTTTTTTTTTACTGTGAGTAATTTCTTTTGTATTTAGCTTTACCTCCATTTCTGAGTATAATAATAATGAGATTCAATTTTTGTGCTTCCTCTATGGCAAGCTTCATTTTTTTTCATTGTGTTAAATGTTTGTTCTCTTTCTCACCTCTTTGTTTAGTGGTCAGAAAAGTGTAGCAGTATCCTTACTTCTGTGCTTGTTCTAAATTGATTGACAAGTGAATTTGACTTCTTCCTGACCTACATTTGACCTGCAGTTGATTTCCTCCTAACCTACACATAACTTCCGCATGACTTGCACTTACCCCTCTTCTGATCTGCATTTAACCTTCATCTGACCTGCAGTTGACCTTTTTACCTGTCTTTGACCTCCAAATTCACATTTTACTTCCATCTGAAGTTAATTGAAGTTAATTAATAACTTGACCTGAATTCAACTCTCTCTTGACCTGCATTTGATCTCCATTTGACCTACATTTGACCTCCTCCTGAACAGAATTTCACCCATATTTGAACTCCTTCTGATTTGCATTTGGTACCCCTTTGACCTGCATTTCACCTGCAGTTGACCTCCTCCTGACCTACAATTGACCTGCAGTTGCCCTCCACCTGACCTACAATTCACCTGCAGTTAACCTCCTCCTGACCTACGATTGACCTGCAGTTGACTTCCTCCTGCTTTGCATTTAACCTCATCTGAGCTGCATTTAACCTCATCCAGACCTGCATTTGACATCCATCTGACCAGCATTTGACCTCCTCCTCCCCTGGACTTGATCTTTTCCTGATCTGCATTTTACCTCCAACGGACATAAATTTGATCTCCTCCTGACCTGAATTTGACCTCCTTCTGACCTGCAGTTCATCTCTGTGAGTGCTCGGTGTGGATAGTGTGGGTGTTTGCATTTAGAGCGAGACAATAATCATACTGCCCCTCCAGTGACAGCTGTTCTATACTTCCTCTAGGCCGAATTGGGCGTGAGAACTGCATACCTACTCAAACTTTACGGAGTAGATCCGGGTGCCTTTTCATCAGGGGACTTTGTAGGAAGGACTATTCAGTCCTCTTGTCCCTTCCTAATTAGAGGATTGGTTTGGCAAGTAGAACCCACCCTGTCAGCTAGTTATTTATCACTAGTATGCTGCCATGTTGGCGTCAGGAAAACTGAAAATTGTATCAAATACTTACCGTAATTTTCCTTTCCTGAGGCCAAACCATGGCAGCATACGGACCCACCTTGTTTGTTTGGTATGTAGCTTGTTACAAAGAATGGGGGGGGGGGGGGGCTAGGTAGTCCTTTTATTATGCCATTCACTGGTCCTAAGGTCCTGGGCTCTATCACTAGTATTCTGCCATGGTTTGGTGTCAGGAAAGGAAAAGTACGGTAAGTATTTGATACAATTTTCAATTTTTTGTGTTTACATTTTATCGGTGAACTTACCCAGTTAAATGTTGGAAAAGGTAGACATGAAAAGCAGTAGGAAAAATAATACGGAGTCTGATTTTTAATTGTTACAGACATTTTCCTTTATCCTTCCCTGGTGATGGAGCATACATCAGCTGGAAATCTGATCGGCTAAAGTTCGGATCTAGGATAGAAAAAGGACAGAGGTCATTTAGTGAGATTCTGGAAAGGAAAAACACATATACGTTAATTGCTAACACGTTTTCATTATTTAGTTTTTCATTGTACTTTTCAGGCTAGTTTACACTTGCTTCAAAACAAGGCTTTGGACATGCTTTGTAAAGCTCTCTGAATGCCAGTCAAAGCTCCTGTCACCAAATAAAATGGTTATTTTACAAGTCCTGTTTACACCTTTGCTTTTGCTTTAGCTTCAGTTCAAAAATTATACCTCATGCCGCTTTAGTGGTGCTTCAAGGCATCTTCAAAGTTGCCACAGATGTCTATGGCAAAGCTTGCTTGAAGCACCTGTAGCTTAAGAGAGGCTTTAATTCAGCTTTAGCTTCGGGTTAGTTTAGATGGTACTGCAGGTACGAGATATCAACACACAAAGCTTCATTTAAAGCGGAGTACCACCCATTTAAAAGTCAGAAATTACAAAAAAAAAAGGGTAACTGCCGCCTTTTAATAATCGTACACTTACCTGTCCCACGGTCCAGTGATGCGGGCAATTGAATCCCCGCTCCTCCCCCCCCCCCCCCTCTCCGCAGCACCAGAATTCTAACTGTGGGCGCTTGGCTGTCTAGTGTTAGTTCTACTTGAGGCTCGCTCATAAGAGTGAACGGGCACCTGTGAAGGACCATTGGTAGTGAAAAGCTTTCTGTGGATGTGGAAGAGGTGTCCGCTCCATGAAGATACGTCCACCAGCGAGGGCCCCTGCATTATGCGTAGACTTGTTCGTTTGGTGGGGATATGTTTGCTCTGCAAAGACATTATCAGTTTGATACCTATCTGCCATTGTGGCGGGATGTACGCTCATGTCTTTCTATGTGTCTGATCACCACGTGGAGAGAACATGACGCGTCCCTGCAGATAGCCTTGCATCCATAGAACAAGTAATATAATCCTGTTATGTGTTGTTCTCTGAACAAGGCAGAATAAGGATTCACACCAATGGTAGAAGCGGGAGTGTGCGCGCCTTTGGTCGGGACGGCATTCACGATTTCTTAGGCCAATCTCACTACATGTGGGTCCCTTTGTTAAACTGTAGAGGACAATATAACAGGTGTAAAGGGCAGGAAATTGTACACACTGGTCTGCACAAACACGCCCAGACACTCCCCTAGTCATTGTTCCATCGGTTGAGTTTTGTATAACACCTCCTGTTTGAAGGAATGCCTGGGCTTGATTGGGTGAATTGAATAGCCACCAAGCCTCTATTGTTACCCCTGTTCTACATCCTATAAATAAACTTCGCTCCCATTGTTACACAGGACTGTCTGGGGAGCTTCCAATGTGAGAACAACTACTATGTCTGTTTTACTTGGTAGCAAGAGTGCACTCGAAATGCATTATTCAAAAGAGCTGCAAAGTGCGCTTATTAGCACAAGAGAAATTGATTACGCATAGCTTATATCATTTCCACTACAGAATGGCGAGCCAGGATTTACGGGGCCAACAGAACTTCCTTCACAGCGGACTGAGAGGAGGGAGCGAATCCAGGGTCAGCGACAACAAACAGCCGGCCATTGGTAAGACCAATTTCATTTCAGTTTTTTAAAATCCTTTTTATCCTTTTCTCCGTTTTTAAAAAAATTCACTGTCCGCTGTGTTAGGTAAGTTCTGTTAGTTCTGCAAGGCAACGCCAGAGCTATAGCTAGTGAAGATTGGAATCATTTTAAGGGTCTGGGAATCTTTGTAGATTGTTTATTTTTCATCGGATCATGGTTGAAGGAAGTAGGGGTATATATACTCTTGTTTTTGTTTCTATTCCTTCTATATGCCATGATGAGGTGCTCCTGTTGCCTGATTGGACGAGTGAACAGAGACCGAGCAGATGACCACATCTTCCTCGCTGAGATGAGTGGCCCCGAAGCCCAACCCACGTACAAGACACAGAGGACTCCAGACCAACCGGTCTTCATGTCCACCCAGAAATGGAACTTTAGCTGATGGGATTCCTCCCTACCTCCAGTGCCACATTTGGCACCCTTCAGGGGGGAGGGGGAGCAGATACCTGTCAAATCCAGGTATCTGCTCCCACTTCCAAGCATAGATCGCCGCACCTTGTGCGGAGAACTATGCAATGTCCGTCCCCTCCTCCTTCCCCCCCCCCCCCCCCCCCCCGCTGTCTTCTGGGAGACACGCTGGTCCCAGAAGACAGCAGGGACCACTCAGATTGCGCAGTGAGCCTCGCTGCGCAATCTGCAGAAAAGCGAAAAAAACGGCGTAGGGGTCCCCCCAAGGTCCATTTCAGACCCTTATCCGAGCACGCTACCCGGCCGGCCAGGAAAGGGGGTGGGGACGAGCGAGCGCGCCCCCCTCCTCCTGAGCCGTACCAGGCCGCGTTCCCTCAACATGGGGGGTGCCTTGGGGAAGGAGGGGCCATCGCTGTCCTCCTATTCTCCATGTGCCTGCCCCTAATCTCCATACCGGGCACCGGATGCATGGATTTCTATGCTTTTTATTTTTTCAAACACATTATTACAGCCTGAGGCTCTAACTGGCTTCAAAATGGTTGGGCTTGAGGCACAGAGCACGGCGCCCCGAGCCCACCCACTTGAGACATTAGCGAATCAATATTCGCTATTGTCTTCCTGCTTCTCCTTCTGGCCATTCAGGACAGGAGGTGGGTCTTAAAACCAGATTGGCCAGGAGGAGAAGCTGGTGTTCCACCAGATTAGGTAATGGAAGTGACGTTCCGTCAGCTGAATGCTTATCACCTCTGTTACCTAATCTGATGGAACACCCTGACCTGGATGGGATAAGTGTGGACCTGGCAGGGGATGGGTTGTTTTTCCACCCCCCCCTTCCACCAAAACAAAGCACCAGCCACCACTGCCTCCAAAGGAAATACACCTTTGCAAATTGGTACTGACTAGCATTCCAATGCTTATCTTTTCCCTCAGTTCCTCTCCTTCACAGAGCTAATGTGACCCCAGTGCTGAGAGGCAGGGGAGGGGCAAACAAGGGTGCTGTGCAGGCACCCAACATTCTCCTTATCTACCAATGATGGCGTTGGTTGATAAGGGGGACCTTGGGTGCCTGCACAGGGTTTTAAAGAGGATATAAACCCTGATGAGTTTACGTCCTCTTTGATTCCCTGCAAAGGTAAAGCATAATGGACTACTATGCATCGCATCGCATCGCATAGTAGTCCATTATGTGTCACTTACCTGACACAGGAGCTAGCGAAGTCACCGCTGTCCCCTGTAGTCCGGCGCATCCATCTTCTCGGTGGGGTCTCGCTGCTCTGCCACTGTCATTCGGCGAAGCCGCGATGACATCACTCGTGCGCATGCGCACGTGAGCCGCCACTTGCGGCATATCACCGTTGACAGCGGCACACTCAGTGCACCTGCGCGCCGCTGTCTATGGCGCATGCCTGTCTTTCGGCAAATATCTCCTAAACCGTGTAGGTTTAGGAGATATTTCTTGGACCTACAGGTAAGCCTTAATCTAGGCTTCCCTGTAGTTCAAAGTTGGTTGTAAGGGTTTACAACCACTTTAAGGAGGCAGGTGGCTGGAAGGTTGTATCGGTGTACAATGACTTTTTGTAACGAAAGAGCAGGCTTGATCCAGCCGTCAGTTTTTATACAATCTTTGGGCAATTTTTAGGCATTTTGCCAAGGTGCTCCTGAAGAAACCTCAAGGCATCCTTGGTTGAAAAAGGCCGGTGTAACATCATCTCACAACAACTGGACTTTTTTTTTGTATAAATATAAAAATTATCAAATGTGTCTGAATGAATATACAGTATATTATAGATCACTTATTAAAACAGGGTGATTTACATCATCATTTCCTTCTTATAGCCCCCTCACTACACCACTTTTCCTTACATTTATAAATACAGATTTTGATTTAAAGAGGTTGCAAACCCTCAAGGTGAAAAACCTTCTGTCATGCTGCAGACCCTGCCTTTTACTTACCTGAACCCGGGCTTCCCCCCCCCCCCACACCCCCGGGGCAAGCACACCAGCTCTAGCTCTCGCCACAAAGTAAACCCTACAGATCAGCATCCCAACCAGAAGGGTTGGATCGGGGTTAGAAACAAACCACCACAGTGGGGCAATTGTTTGGGCTACTGATCTAAAAGGTTTACTTTAGGTTTGTGATGTGGTGCAAGAGACACACACACACACGAATCATCTCAACCAGATAAAAAAATAATCTAATGTTTAACTGCAATCCAAAACATTTAAAAAAGTGAAAAAATAGATTCCTTTTTTACTCACCTAAAGCTGTGTGAGAACAGACACCCCAAGGCTGTGTACATTTATGGTGAGAAGAACCTCTCGTGGTCACCTGCTGTAGATTAACCAGGGGCTGCCTTATTTGTTCAGAAGAAAGTGAAAGAAAAAGTAAATGTCTGAACTTTGATTGACTTATAAATCCTCCCAGTAAAACATGCCACCTCCTTTAGATAATATTAACTAATGACGTAAAAGAAATGTTCTCGGGATGGAGAAATAGATTTATTGTTATAGGGTTTAGTTATACTGTATAAAACAAAACAAAAAACACTCCTCTGTTAGGGATGAGCCTACGAACACCTGAACAATCTGTTCAGTGGGAGCCAAGCATTGAATAAAGAAGGGGTATTTACATTTCTTCTATGTGTAAGCCCTTGTACACACGGTCGCAGATTCCGACAACCAAATCCGTCGGAGTAATTCCGGAAGAGGTCCGGAAGTGATGTTGCATACACACAGTCGGACTCAGTTGTCGGAAAATCCGATTGTACATAACGTGATGACGTTATTTCGTTACGACGGGACTACGTTCACGCTAGTAGCCAATAGCTTTGGTCTAGGAATTTCATCTGAGCATGCGTGACACTTTGTCCGATCGCAGTAGGCTACACATGATCGGAGTATGTCCAATCGGAGCATTTTGTCTGAAAAGTTGCAAGTTGGAAAAGTTGGTCCGTCGGATATTCCGACGGAAACAGTCCGATGGAGACCACACACAAAACGGTCCGATAGGACACATTCCATCGGAATCTCCAACCGTGTGTACAAGGGGTAAGGGGGCTGCAAGTCATAAGGTTCCCCACTGTTGCAAAGCCACAACATTTCCAACTTGCATCCAGACTCAGAAAACAGTCCTTGAGTAGGGATGAGCTTCGTGTTCGAGTCGAACATACGTTCGACTCGAACATCGGCTGTTCGTCCGTTCGGCGAATTCCGAACGTTATGGGCCGTTCGCACCAAATTCGTGTGGCGCTCATGGCCCACAATGTACTGCGATGGCGCAGTGCATTGCTGGCTCATGATTGGCCAAGCATGCACTGTGACCCCGCATGCTTGGCCAATCACAGCGCCGGCAGCGAGGAGAGCCATGATTGGCCACAGGCAGGATGCCTGTGGCCAATCATAGCTCAGGCTGTGTAGTACACGCCCCACACTATATAAGGCCGCCAGCGCGGCGGCCTTGTGTAGTGTGTTGGCATCTGTAGCAGTTAATGGGTGTTCTGTGTACCTTCAACACAGTATACACCGATCGTTATCGGACGATTTTTCGTTCTTGGTCTTCTGTAGTGGTTGTTGTCTGCGTGCCCTGACCGCAGTATACACTGCTATATCCACCTATATATCTAGGGATATATCTATCTTTTATAATAGAGCTCTCAGTCAGTGTTAGGAGATTGTGCGTGCTGTCTGCGTGCTCTGAACGCAGTATACACCGCTATATCCACCTATATAGCTAAATACCTTGCTCGTTTTAAATAGAGCTTTCAGTCAGTGTTAGGAGATTGTGCGTGCTGTCTGCGTGCTCTGAAAAAGACGGACAGCAAAACAAATTATACAGGGGTGATAACCCTTCCCTATGTAGTCCAAAAAGCTTAAAAATAGTTTTTTTGACTGGAGCTACACTTTAAAAATGTACCGGTTGAAAATTACAAACAGATTCAACTTAACACAACAAACCTACACAGTCCCTGCCTTGTTTGCACCGCCTGTATACTGCTGTTCTGAGTATATAGGGCCTGGGGGCCCCACGCATTTCCTTTTTTTAATATGGGTACGGGGTTCCCCTTAATATGCGTACAAGACCCAAATAGGCTGGTAATGGGCAGGGAGGGCTACCCATGCCATTTTTCTCAATGATTTTCAACCATATTGCAGGAACCAGATATAACATTAATACCGCAAGCAGCTTTAAATTACGTTATTTCCGTTAAATGTCATTTTGAGCAGGGACTGTTCTAAACACGGGAAACAAGTGGCACTTCACAGGCATACTACAGACACCCCCCAGGCACCATATTTAAAGGAATATTTCACTTTTTTTTCATTTTAATCGTCATTAAAATCAGTGCTCCCGCCAAAACGGACGTTTTTAAAAGTTTTTTTTTGCAGTGACCCATGTCCCCTGGGGCAGGAGCCAGGTCCCCAAACCCTTTTTAGGACAGTATCTTGCATATTAGCTGTTAAAATTAACACTTTTCATTTCGAACGTTCGAGTCCCATAGACTTCAATGGGGTTCTAACGTTCGTTCGAATTTGGGGTCCGTTCGAAAGTTCTGGTGCGAACCGAACCGGGGGGGGGGGGGGTGTTCGGCTCATCCCTATCCTTGAGCTTTGTTTTTGTTTTATTTAGGGATAATAACTTGGACGGGGAATAGGAATTATGGGATGCCAAACTTGACTTGAAAAGTGACAAAACCAGGGACAACTTCCTCCCTATGTACAACTCCGATTGATTCTTCTGCACAGCTGCAATTGATTCCTCTGTACAGGCCAACAGTTTCTGTTAGATTAGACACAGCCCCTTACATGCTAGGAACTCCCTGTATTATGAACTGCATCCTGGAGTACCTTCAACTCCCTGTAGACACTGGCCCCAGCTCTACCACTGCAGGAAAATGTTAACCCACCTGACTGCCTCTTGGCTAGGGTACCCCCAGGGCAGGACTTAAGGTGGTGGGGGCCCCTGGGCTTGAGTCACTTGCGGGCCCTACCTTCTATACATTACCGTATTTATCGGCGTATAACACGCGCCGGCGTATAACATGCAACCCAACTTTAGGAGGGAATTTTAAAGAAAAAAACTTTTAGGAGGGAAGTTTAAGGAAAAAACTTTTAAATGCCCATCAATGCAGCCTTATCAGTGCCCATCTGCAGCCTTGCCCATCCATCTGCAGCCTTGTCCAATGTCATTGCAGTCTTGTCAGTGTAGCCTTGTCATTTGCAGCCTTGCCCTAGTGTCATTTGCAGTCTTGTCATTTGCAGCCTTGTCATTGCAGTCTTGTAGTTTAAAAATGGCGCCACCAAGAGGCTCTCGGGTCCTCTCGGTGGCTCTTGGGGCCTCTCTGCAGCTCTCGGGTCCTCTTGGCAGCTCTTGGGTCCTCTCGCAGTCCCGAGCAGGAGCCAAGATTAGCCAAGTGTACTCGGCTCACAGTCACACCCAGTCCCTGAGTTATGTCCATCATAGGGCAGGACTGGGCGTGACTGTGAGCGGAGCCGAGCCGAGTACACTCCGCTATGTATCTCAGCAGGGCCCACGGGGGCCCCCTACTGGACGGGGCCCATGGGCTTGAGCCCAGTCAAGCCCAATGGTAAGTCCAGCCCTGGGTACCCCATGTGTATACCAGATGTCTAAGCCCTTGTACACACGGTTGGAGATTCCGACGGAATGTGTCCTATCGGACCGTTTTGTCGGATATTCCGACTGTGTGTGGTATGCATCAGACTGTTTCCATCGGAATATCCGACGGACCAACTTTTCCAACCTGCCGGTAAAATTTTCAGACAAAATGCTCCGATCGGACATACTCCGATCATGTGTAGCCTACTCCGACGGACAAAGTGCCATGCATGCTCAGATCAAATTCCTAGACCAAAGCTATGGGCTACTAGCCTGAACGTAGTCCCATCGTAACGAAATAATATCATCACGTTCTGTACAATCGGATTTTCCGACAACTGAGTCCGACCGTGTGTATGCAACATCACTTCCGGACCTCTTCCGGAAATTAATCCGTCGGAATTACTCCGACGGATTTGGTTGTCGGATGCTCCGACCGTGTGTACAAGGGCGAACACTTTAAACTTCCCAAACATATATCTGAACAAATAACAAATGACACCAAATATTGGCCGGTTGGCCATTTATTAACAAATGAAACCATTACCATTTCTTAAAGTGGAAGTAAACTCCCCTATCGTTTTCAGCCAAGGAAGCTGCCATCTTTGCCTCTGTTTAATCTTCAACTGCTATGGTGCTGCACATGTGATTCGTTATGACACCAGCCATTGGATGGTTTTATAGTTTGGCTGAGAGCACAGCCAATGTGCAGCTAGCAATCCCGGCATGCCTTTTTTTTTTAACAGTTTAAATCGATGGGTTTACTTCCACTTTAACCACTTGAAGTCCGGGCCATAGCCGAATGACAGCTACAGCGCGGACCTCAGTTTCTGGGAGGGCATCATATGATGTCCTCCCCTGTGCACGCGCCCCGCGTGCACTGTGATCTCGAGTCACGGAGACTCGGGTGATCACCGATCCGAGTAAGGGGCTGATCCTGGCCCATTACCATGTGATCAGCTGTAATTGGCTGACAGCTGATCACATGATGTAAACAAAAGCTTGGTAATCTTTTTTTTCACCTCACGCTGACAGCATGAGGAGAAAAAAAAACCTGGCTTATGTTAAAGGGACATCGGTGCCGAAGAGAAAGGAGGCACATCTGCCTCCTCTGTGCACACCAGTACCTCCTGCCAGTCCCACCTGCCATTGTCACCTGCCAGTGCCCACCAGTGCCAACTATCGATGCCCACAAATGCCACCTTTCAATGCCCACCAGTGGTGCCAATCAGTGCCACCTAGCAGTGCTGCCTATCAATGTAAGCAATCAGTGCCCATTATTGCCACCCATCAGTTCCCATCACTGCCACCTATCGCTGCCCATCACTGCCGCCTCATCAGCGTACATCAATGAAGGAGAAAAATGTATTGTAAGGCCGCGTACACACGCGCGGACTGTTCGCCCAACTTTGTCCGCTGAACAGTGTTTGGGCGGACAGTCCGCTCGTGTGTGGGCTTTCAGCGGACAGTTTCAGCGGACAGTTGGACGGACAAGGTTTTTCGGAAATTCCGTAAAACTGTCCGCTGAAACCTTGTTTCAGCGAACAGTCCGCTCGTGTGTAGGCTTGTTCGTCAAACAAAGTTGCGCGCATGCTCAGAAAGGATTTTCACGCCGAAAGCTATAATGCAGTGTATAGGACGTCGTATTTTTCGTCCCGTCGTACGTGCCGTTCACGTCATCGCGCACGGTTTCAGCAAACTGTTCGTCCGTCGTGTGTGGCCATGTCCGTCCATGCTAAGTTTGAGCGGACTGTTTGCCGAAACTGTTGGACGGACAAAGTTGGGCGAACAGTCCGCGCGTGTGTACGCGGCCTTAGGGTAATATGATCAGGAGGGGAGGACTTCCTCCTCAAGTGTATAAAAGCCTGTATTCTTGTTCAAATAAACAGTTCAAGCTTTGTTCAAATGAGTCCTGCCTAGTTCTTGGTTGTAATTTGTGGTTATAATATCTAATATCTACAGTGGTGTGAAAAAGTGTTTGCCCCCTTCCTCATTTCCTGTTCCTTTGCATGTTTGTCACACTTAAGTGTTTCGGAACATCAAACCAATTTAAACAATAGTCAAGGACAACACAAGTAAACACAAAATGCAATTTGTAAATGAAGGTGTTTATTATTAAAGGTGAAAAAAAATCCAAACCATCATGGCCCTGTGTGAAAAAGTGATTGCCCCCTAAACCTAATAACTGGTTGGGCCACCCTTAGCAGCAACAACTGCAACCAAGCGTTTGCGATAACGTGCAATGAGGCTTTTACAGCGTCCTGGAGGAATTTTGGCCCACTCATCTTTGCAGAATTGTCCTAATTCAGTTACATTAGAGGGTTTTCGAGCATGAACGGCCTTTTTAAGGTCATACCACAACATCTCAATAGGATTCAGGTCAGGACTTTGGCTAGGCCACTCCAAAGTCTTCATTTTGTTTTTCTTCAGCCATTCGGTGGTGGACTTGCTGGTGTGTTTAGGATCATTGTCCTGCTGCAGAACCCAAGTTCGTTTCAGCTTGAGTACACGAACAGATGGTCGGACATTCTCCTTCAGGATCTCTTGGTAGACAGCAGAATTCATAGTTCCTTTTATCACGGCAAGTCTTCCAGGTCCTGAAGCAGCAAAATAGCCCCAGACCATCACACTACCACCACCATATTTTACTGTTGGTATAATGTTCTTTTTATGAAATGCAGTGTTCCTTCTACGCCAGATATACTTGGACACACACCTTCCAAAGAGTTCCACTTTTGTCTCATCGGTCCACAGAATGTTGTCCCAAAAGTCTTGGGGATCATTAAGATGTGTTGTGGAGAAATTCAGACGAGCTTTGATGTTCTTTTTGCTCAGCAGTGGTTTTCTCCTTGGAACTCTGCCATGCAGGCCATTTTTGCCCAGTCTTTTCCTGATGGTGGAGGCATGAACGCTGACCTTAACTGAGGCAAGTGAGGCCTGCAGTTCCTTGGACGTTGTTGTGGGGTCTTTTGTGACCTCTTGGATGAGTCGTCGCTGCGCTCTTGGGGTAATTTTGGGTGGCCGGCCACTCCTGGGAAGGTTCACCACTGTTCCATGTCTTCGCCATTTGTGGATAATGGCTCTCACTGTGGTTCGCTGGATTCCCAAAGCTTTGGAAATGGCTTTATAACCCTTTCCAGACTGATAGATCTCAATTACTTTCTTTCTCAATTGTTCCTGAATTTCTTTGGGTCTCGGCATGATGTGTAGCTTTTAAGGATCTTCTGGTGGACCTTACTGTGTCAAGCAGCTCCTATTTAAGTGATGCCTTGATTGTGAACAGGTGTGGCAATAATCAGGCCTGGGTGTGGCTAGAGAAATTGAACTCAGGTGTGGACAACCACAGTTATAGTATGTTTTAACAAGGGGGGCAATCACTTTTTCACACAGGGCCATGATGGTTTGGATTTTTTTTCACCTTTAATAATAAACACCTTCATTTACAAATTGCATTTTGTGTTTACTTGTGTTGTCCTTGACTATTGTTTAAATTGGTTTGATGTTCCGAAACACTTAAGTGTGACAAACATGCAAAGGAACAGGAAATGAGGAAGGGGGCAAACACTTTTTCACACCACTGTATATTCAGACTGGAGGAAGTGGTATATGACTGAAGCACTCAGAGTGTGGGAAGCGATATTGTTACACTATGTACTCCATATTCATTCACAATTACTGGCTAGGGTTGTGAGGATGAGACTCTTGTCTTCATCAACAAGGCACTTTGCCTCGGGAGACCCCCGTGCTATTTTTTGTTTTATTCCCCCTTGCTATTTAGCAAGGAAAATAGGCATTATTATAGACAGAGTCTCCTCCCATTGATTTCAATAGGGTTTGGGTTTGGCATGTGCTGAACTGGACCCAAGGCAGTTCAGCTTATCACTAGGCTAGCAATGTAAAATAAATAAATAAAAGAATGATAATTTCAGACAGTGACACCTATTAGCAAATGAATGTTGTTAGCAATTCTTTATCTCTATGACTAAGGCTGTTAATAATTTAAAAAGAGCAGAAATTACATTATTAAAGTAGAACTAAAGGCAAAACTTTTTTAAAAAATTTGGTTAGAGTAAGCAAGGGTCAACCCCTGTGAGTATTTTTTTTTTCAATCTGTGTCCAATTGTGGAGAATTTCTTTTGCTTTCTGTCCCAAGGTACAGGCAAACTTTGCCGCATTGAGGGGCCAATGGACAGGCCCATGTATTGTAAGATCTTGGATGAGGAACTTCTTCCCTCAGCCGGAACACTGAAGATGGGTCATGGATGGGTCTTTCATGACAATGACCCAAAACATACCGCCAAGGCAACAAAGGAGTGGCTCAAGAAGAAGCACATTAACCACCTCAATAGAGTGCACTTACACCCCCTTCCTGACCAGACCAATTTTCAGCTTTCAGAGCTCTCCCAGTTTGAATGACAATTACTCAGTCATGCAACACTGTACCCATATGAAACTTGCGTCATTTTTTCCACAGAAATAGAGCTTTCTTTTAGTGGTATTTAATCACTAGTGGGTTTTTTATTTTTTGTGCTATAAATAAAAAAAACATACATTTTGTAAAAAAATGCCTTTTTCTTTGTTTCTGTCATAAAATTTTGCTAATTAATAATTTTTCTTCATAAATTTTGGCCAAAATTTATACTGCTACATATCTTTGGTAAAAATAACCCACATTAGTATATATTATTTGGTCTTTGTGAAAGTTATAGAGTCTACAATCTATGGTGCCAATCACTGAAAATTGATCACATCTGATCAGGCCTTCAGTACATCAGGTGTATCTCATTTCTTGAAACACTAAAAAGTCAGGAAAGTACAAATACCCCCCAAATGACCCCTTTTTAGAAAGTAGACATTCCAAGGTATTAAGTAAGTAGCATGGTGAGTTTTTTTAAGTTGTCATTTTTTCCCACAATTCTTTGCAAAATGAAGATTTTTTAATTTTTTAATTTTTTTTTTACAAAATTGTCATATTATCAGGTTATTTCTCACACACAGCATAGGCATACAACATATTACACCCTAAAATACATTCTGCTACTCTTTCCGAGTACGGCGATACCACACGTGTGAGACTTTTACACAGCCTGGCCACATACAGAGCACCAACATTGATGTAGTACCTTCAGATGTTCTACAAGCAAAAATGACGCATCTCATTTCACAGCCACCTATTACACTTTTGAAGGCCCTGGAGTACCAGGACAATGGAATTTCCCCAAAAATGACCCTATTTTGTAAAGCAAACACCGCAACGTATAATCTGTGAGGTATAATGAGTATTTTGAACAGTTAATTTTTTTCCAGAAGTTTTTGGAAAATGTGGAAAAAAATGAAAAATTAAAACGCATTTTTTTTTTTACACACAGTTGTCAATTTATAAGATATTTCTAACACATAGCATGTATATAGCAAAAATTACACCCCAAAACATATTCTGCTACTCCTATGGCGATACCACATGTGTAGGACTTTTACACAGCCTGGCCACATACAGAGGCCGAACATTGAAGTAGTACCTTCAGGCATTCTAGGAGCATAAATGACACATCTCATTTCATTCCTACCTATCACACTTTTGAAGGTCCTGGAGCACCAGGACAGTGAAATTACCCACAAAATTACCCAATTTTGGAAAGCAAACACCCCAACGTATATTCTATGAGGCATGGGCTGCAAATAGGTACTCGGGTACTCTGATGGGCTGCAGATAGTTACTCTGGTACTCTGGTGAGCTGGTGACAGGTACTCGGGTACTCTAATGGCCTGGTGACAGGTACTCGGGTACTCTGATGGGCTGCAGATAGATACTCTGGTACTCTAGTGAGCTGGTGACAGGTACTCGGGTACTCTGATGGCCTGGTGACAGGTACTCGGGCACTCTGATGGCCTGGTGACAGGTACTCGGGTACTCTGATGGCCTGGTGACATGTACTCAAGTACTCTGATGGCCTAGAGACAGGTTCTCTGATGGGCTGGTGACAGGTACTTGAGTACTCTGATGGCCTGGTGACAGGTACTTGAGTACTCTGATGGCCTGGTGACAGGTACTCGAGTACTCTGATGGCCTTTGTGACAGGTTCTGGGGTACTCTGATGGCCTGCTGACAGGTACTCTGGTACTCTGATGGCCTGGTGACAGGTTCTCTGATGGTCTGGTGACTGGTATTTGGGTACTCTGAAGGGCGGTGATAGGTACTCAGGTACTCATATGGACTGTGACAGGTACTCAGGTACTCGGATGGACTGTGACAGGTACTCGGGTACTCTGATGGCCTGGTGACAGGTACTCGGGTACTCAGATGGACTGTGACAGGTACTCGGGTACTCTGATGAGCTGTGACAGGTACTCGGGCACTTTGATGGGCTGTGACAGGTATTCGGGTTCTCAGATGGACTGTGATGGGTACTCGGGTACTCTGATGAGCTGTGACAGGTACTCGGGTACTTTGATGGGCTGTGACAGGTATTCGGGTACTCAGATGGACTGTGATGGGTACTCGGATGGACTGTGACAGGTACTCGGGTACTCTGATGGACTGTGACAGGTACTCGGGTACTCAGATGGACTGTGACAGGTACTCGGGTACTCTGATGGACTGTGACAGGTACTCGGGTACTCTGATTGGACTGTGACAGGTACTCGGTTACTCTGATGGACTGTGAGTGACAGGTACTATGATGGACTGTGAGTGACAGGCACTATGATGGGTGGTGACAGGTCCTCTTTATTGGGAGGGGGGCAATCAGTGTGTGTTGGTGTACACTGTAAGCAGTAACGAGATGACATCTCGTTATCGAGGTTTGTTTACATTTAGTGATCAGCTGTGAAAGGATCAATGGCTGTTTACCAGCGTCGGTGACGAGCAGTGTTCCTGGGAACACGTAGCTAACCAACGTGCACGCACAGTGAGCTCGTGGTCGCGCACAGGAGCCATGCACAGTGGGGGTTTGACCATCTGTGATTGGCCGTGACTTCATCACGGCCGATCACGTGGTAAACAGCCATGCCCAATGGCTGTTCAACCCCCTCAGTGGCGAGCAGTGTCTCTGTGACACACCGCCACCGAAGGAACAGGGATGCATGCGCACGATCGTGCGCATTCCCTGTTTAAACCGGAGGGCGTCATATGACGCCCTCCCACCACAATAGGTGCGCCGCCTGGCCATCATTTGACGGCCGGAGGTCAGCATCTAGTTAAAGTCCTGGAGTGGCCTAGCCAGTCTCCAGACCTTCATTCTATAGAAAATGTATGGAGGGAGATGTAACTTCGAGCCAAGACACCTTAAGGATTTAGAGATGATCTGTAAAGAAGAGTGGACCAAAATCCCTCCTGAGTAGGGTTGATCTTCGTATTCAAGTCAAACCCATGTTCAACTCGAACATCGGCTGTTCATCCATTCGGCGAATTCCGAACAATAGGGACCATTCGCTCCAAATTCGAGTAGCGTGTCATGGCCCATAATTCACTGCGGCATCACAGTGCATTGCTGGCTGATTATTGGCCAAGCATGTACTATGACCTGCATGCTTTGGACAATCACAGCCCGGAAAAAACAGAGAGCCGTAAATGGCCAAAGCCAGGGTGGCTTTGGCCAATTATGGCTCAGGAGGTTTAGTACACGCCCCACACTTAATAAGGCTGCCTGCGCAGCGGCCTTGTGTAGTCTGTTGCAGCGGCGGAGTGAGATAGACAGAGAGATAGTGTGATTTCATTTCATTTGAAGCTGTTGCAAATACAGTTGGTGTATTGTGCCATCTTCACAGTGTACACCTAAAGCTACCCCAATTGCTGGTGTTCTGCTGATCTTATCCACAGGCAGCTGTAGCAATTACAGTCGGTGTATTGTGCCATCTGCACAGTGTGTGCCTAAAGCTATCCCAATTGCTGGTGTTCTGCTGATCCTATCCGAAGGCAGCTGTAGCAATTACAGTTGGTGTATTGTGTCATCTGCACATTGTGCACCTAAAGTTACCCCAATTGCTGGTGTACTTCTGATCCTATACCACAGGCAGGCAGCTGCAGTAATTACAGTCAGTAATCTCATCCTCTCTCACCCAGGCTCAGGGTACTGGCAAAGCAGCTGCCAATCCGGCCTCTTCCCCCGGCTCAATGGCATCAGTCACTCCTTCCCTAAACCCCACCATGTCCTCCTGAGGAGTCCCCTGAACTGTTTGAGCACACTGTTGGGTAAATGCTCCATGAGGATGGCCAGTGTTTTGAAGGCTCTGATGATGATACCCAGCTAGAGGAAGGAATGTGCGTTCAGAGAGAGGGGATGCCCAAGAAGGACAGCGATCTGGCAGTCATGTTCCCCCAGCTGCAGCATACTGCTAGGTTTGCTCCAGTGATGAGGAGGGAGGAGATGATGAGGTCGTTGACTCCACGTGGGTGCCTGATAGGAGAAAGGAGGAGAAGGAGGAGGAGGCACATCTCCAACTAGGCTGGATGCCCTCCAGGGGCCAGCTTAAGGGCAGTACACCGTCTGCATCACACCGCAGAGCTCCGCATGTGCAAGGTGCTGCTTCTGCGTATTATTCCAAAAGTCCTTTGGTGTGGGCCTTTTTTGAGATGAGTGCATCAGATCGCACCGCTGCTATTTGCAACATATGTCTCAAGCGTATCTCGCGTGGCCAAAACGCTTGGGCACCACATGCTTGACCAGACATATGTCGACCTGCCATGCAGTTTGTTGGCAAGTGTACCTAAAAGACCCATACCAAAGAACAAAGCAGACCTCTCCTTGCTCCTCATCAGCTGGGATCTCCAACCCCACTATACATTCAGTCCTCTCTGAAACCTGCACTGAGAGGAATGAAGGTGTAGAATTAGGTGTGTCACAGCCAAGTACTTGCGGGCAATCTGCTATCGGTACACCGACGTCCGATTTTACCAGGCAAATTTCCCTGCCCCAGCACCGTCGAAAGAGGTTCATTCCCAGCCATCCACATGCACAGCAGTTGAATGCTAGCTTGGCTAAATTTCTAGCACTTCAACTGCTGCCTTTTCAGTTGGTAGACTCCCCTTCCATGAGTTTGTGGAATGTGGAGTTCCTCAGTGGCAGGTTTCCAAATGCCACTTTTTCGCATCTACCGGCATGGGGGTGGCAATGTCTTGGCCTCGCTGGACAGGGCGGTCAGCGGTAAGGTGCATATTACCGCTGACTCATGGTCCAGTAGGCATGGACAGGGACGTTACCTATCTTTCACGGCACATTGGGTGACTCTTCTGGCAGCTGGGAAGGATGCAGGACAATGTGCAGTAGTGTTGGAGGTTGTTCCACCACCACGCCTCCAAAATGCTACTACTGGTGATTCTGACACACGTCTCTTCTCCACCCCCTACTCTTCTTCTTCCTCCATGGCCTCTTCCTGTGCTTTCTCCTCGGAACCAGCGGTGCTCCATATTACAAGTGTAAGGTTGCGGACCTTGTCTTGCCCTTGCAGAGGGAGCAGAGGATGAAACATCTTCGGGAGGCCTTGCAGAAAGGTCTGTGCAATGTGTTCCCAGAGACTGGGTGGTTACAAATTCCTGGTCCTGGACAACGTGTTGCTGAGGCTTCGGTCAGTCACAGAAGGAGCGGTGGAGAAGGTGGCCGTCTGACCGTTGCGTTCAGACAATTTTTTAGTCCGCAGCCCCAAGGTATGATCGGTTCCAGCAACCATCGCCAGCGCCTGATTTACATGGTGCAGGAATATCTAGGGGCAAGATCAGACTTGGACACCTTTCCCATGAAAATCCTCTGGGTTACTGGGTCTTGAGGATGGATCACTGGCCAGAGCTTGCATAGTATGCAATTGAGCTACTGGCCTGTCCTGCATCCCGCATTCTTTCGGAACGCATATTCAGTGCTGCTGGAGGCTTTGTAACTTATAACAGGGTGCGCCTGTCCACCGACTCAGTTGATCGACTGACCTTCATAAAACTTAATCAGTCTTGGGTCACCACCAGCTTCCAAGCACCTGGTGCTGATGTAACCAAATAATTTTTTTTTAAATGTCATATCCCTTCAAGACTGCCTATGCTGATGCTGAGTGAATATCCTGTGATGCTGAGTGACTATTCTCTTCCTCCTCAATGATCCTGCTGATCGCTTGTAAGAACATTTTTGGTTCTGGGCACCACCACCAGTGGCTAAGGCCCATTTTTTAAGCCCCTGTTTAAAAGGGGAGTGTAATTACAATTTTTGATGCAATATTTTGCAGGAGGGTTCCTTGCTGCGCTCAACTACAATATTTATATCTATAAACGCTCACTTATCCCTCACCTGCTAAACATGGCCAAAGCTTCAAAACCCGCCCTTTGTAGCAATCAACAACTCCGTCAATGAAATGTTCATCTCATGGAAGAAATTACCCACATTAAGGACACTTCTCAACGTCATGCATTAACTTGGGCTGCTTGGATAAAATTTACAGCTGCTCCCTACTATAAGGAACTCATAACACAAACCCACTGAGATTGGGATTGTCACTCAAAATGTCCTAATTGTTCTTTCCACCTGGCAGATGAATCTCTTGCTGATTGTGTTTGGGCTTTATCCTGTATGACCCTAAAGGTTTAGTTACAATCACTTTCAAAATGATGACATGCATGCCAACGACTCTCCCTAACCTACCAATATCTCTCCCAAAATCCCTCCCCACCCCCCCCCCCTTTCTCATCTTTGCCTTTCTTACTTCACCTTCTGAACTCTCTCCCTTTACTAGATAAACTTTATCAATCAAGATCGACTTAATTGTCTACATAAACGCACACATTTACCTGACTAGACTAGACCTAAATGGCATACTTACTTGTTCTACTTCTTTAACAAGTCTAGAGTTCATTATTTGCTTATTTACCCCAGATATTACAAAATGTTCAGGTATACTAATGTACTTTACATGTAAGATTGTATAATCTTTGTTGACTGTCTATTTTTTACCTTTCTTGTTCTAAAAAACATTTATTAAACAAAACTACAATATTTGTGAGTGGTTGCAGTGTTTTGGCACCAGCACCAGTGCCTAAGGCCCAATTTGTCAGCCCCTGTTTAACAGGGGCGTGTAATTACAATTTTTGATGCAATATTTTGTAGGAGGGTTTGTTGCTGCGCTCAACTACAATATTTGTGAGTGTTTTCAGTGTTGTGGCAACAGCACCAGTGCCTAAGGCCCAATTTTTCAGCCCCTGTTTACCAGGGGCGTGTAATTACAATTTGTCATGCAATACTTTGCAGTAGGGCTCATTCCTGCACTCCAACTAGAGTTTCTGTGAGGTGTTGCAGTGTTGTGGCACCAGTGGCTAAGGCCCAATTTTTCTGCCCCTGTTCAACAGGTGCATGTAATTACAATTCTTGATATAATATTTCACAGCAGGGCCCGTTCCAGCACCCACCGAGAGTAACTGTGAGGACTTACAGTGTTATGGCACCACCACCACCAAAGGCCCAATTTTTCTACCACTGTTCAACAATGTCATGTAATTACAATTCTTGATATAATAATTCACAGCAGGGCATTTCAGCACCCACCAAGAGTCAGTTTGAGGGCTTACAGTGTTGTGGCAACATCAACACCTTAGGCACAAATTTCTACAGAGCATATAGGGCAGGCCCCTACTTTCAAACATTCAACTTACAAACGTCTCCTACTTGCAAATGGAAGGAGACAACAGGAAGTGAGATGAAATCTACCCCTAGGAAGGGAAATTCTCTCCTGTAAGAGTTGATATGGGAAAAACACATCTCCTCTCCACTGATGCTTTATCCCAATCCTTGTTTTACTAAAAAAAACGAATTTTCAAAAAACATTTGTCATTGGGACAGAAAGTGAGGTGAAATCTTCTGAAGAGGTGCACAGACAGCAAAACAAATTATAAAGGGATGGTAACCCTTCCCTATGTTTTCCAATTAAAAATAGATTTTTTGACTGGAGCTACACTTTAAAAATGTACCAGTTGAAAATTACAAACAGATTCTACTTAACAACAAACCTGCACAGTCCCTGTCTTGTTTGCACCGCCTGTATACTGCTGTTCTGAGTATATAGGGCCTGGGGGCCACACGTCTTTCCTATTTTCAATTTGGGTGCGGGGTTCCCCTTAATATCCATACAAGACCCAAAGGGGCTGGTAATGGGCAGGGGGAGTACCCATGCCATTTTTCTCAATGATTTTTATCCGTATTGCCGGGACTAGACATTACATTAAAACCGCAAGCAGTTTTAAATGACTTTTTTTTCTCGTTAGAAATGTCATTTTGTGCAGGGACTGTTCTAAACACGGGAAACACGTGCCACTTCACGGGCATACTATAGACACCCCCAGGCACGATATTTAAAGGAATATTTCACTTTTTTTCACTTTAAGCATCATTAAAATCACTGCTCCCGTTTTTAAACTTTTTTTTGCATTGACCCATGTCCCCTGTGGCAGTAGCCGGGTCCCCAAACCCTTTTTAGGACAGTATCTTGCATATTAGCCTTTAAAATTAGCACTTTTGATTTCGAACGTTCGAGTCCCATAGACTTTAACGGGGTTCTAAAGTTTGTGCAAATTTTCGGTCCGTTCGCAGGTTCTGGTGCGAACCGAAACCAGAGGGGTGTTCGGCTCATCCCTACTCCTGAGATGTGTGCAAACCTGGTCGCCAACTACAAGAAACGTCTGACCTCTGTGATCGCCAACAAGGGTTTCTCCACCAACTACTAAGTCATGTTTTGCTTGAGGATGAAATACTTATTTTACTCACTGAACTGCAACTCAATTTATAACATTTGTATCCTATGTTTTTTCTGGACTTTTGGTTGATATTCAGTCTCTATCATTTAAAATACACCTATGATAAAAATTATAGACCCTTCATTTCTATGTAAGTGGGCAAACTTACAAAATATGTAGGGGATCAAATCCTTATTTTCCCCCACTGTATATTGTATTTTTGCGCAATAAAATTAAATAAAGTGTATTTTTTTCCCCAAAAATTTGGGTTTGAAAAACTGCTGCGCAAAGACGACATAAAATGTGACATAAAAAAATTTCAACACTCACCATTTTATTCTCTAGGGCCTCTGCTTAAAGCGGGGCTCCACTGCCTCCGACGTTTTTTTTTTGTGACATTTTTGTGACATTTAAAAACAAATTAGTGTTTAAATTTGTTACTTACATGTCCCATTTTTTTAAGTTTTCCCATTGCTTTTTCTCAATCAAAGAACGCTTTATAAAAATGATCTCCATAGTTGTCATCTTGTGGAGCCCACAGGCGTTCTCTTCCTGGATTCTGTGACGTGCATCTCCCAGAAGTCAAGATAACAGTATTTATCTAAATGACAGAAGGTAAATAGCTGTGTCTAACGATGTCTAGCACAAAGTACAAAAAAAATTTAAATATATTGAAAAAACATTTAATTTAATTATTATAATATTTAAATATGCTTAAAAAGAAAATAAATGAATAATATACATGAAACTAGTGATAAATTGATACATAGGTTTATATATATATATATATATATATATATATATATATATATATTTATATATATGTATATATATATAGAGTGAGATCCAGATCAATTATATATATATATATATATATATATATATATATATATATATATATATATAGTAAACTAAATATATCTATCTACATATAGTAAACTATATATATATATATATATATATATATATATATATATATATAATTTATCTGGATCTCTCACTCTATATTTATATATATATATATATATATATATTTATTTAAAAAAACTATGTATCAATTTATCACTAGTTTCATGTATATTATTCATTTATTTTCTTTTTAAGCACATTTAAGTATTATAATAATTAAATTTAAATTTTTTTCAATATATTTTAAAAAAAATTTGTACTTTGTGCTAGACATAGTTAGACACAGCTATTTACCTTCTGTCATTTAAATAAATACTGTTATCTTGACCTTTTCTTGTTTTCGAATAGCTTATCTAGGTTGTCTTTGGAATGTGTCAGACATTGATTTTATAAAAACAGGAGGTTGACCCTTTATTTTAAATAGTTTTATATATTTTTTTTGTATGGGTATATAGATATATATATAAATAACAACGGGACATGTACTTCAATGCAAATTCTTCTTTTACTTCTATCGTAAAAACTTTACATGCTATAAACAGCAGCAGCCACTGTACAGTTGCGAGTGAACTTCGCTCTTCATCAGGCTTCCCTGGCTTGTGTAACACACTAACTCAAACTACCACATATATACAACAGTCAAGGGAGTGTCCCACAGGTGTCTGACCCAAACACCTCAATCAACATAATTAGGAACACAAACATTAACCCCCTCAGTATGGAATGTATCCAACCAATTAAGATCACCATACATTGCATACAAAGCTAAATCGTTCCAATTCGACATAGTGATGCAATAAATGTCGGCCATAAATTCCTATAAATCGTAACCATCATTCTTCAGTAGTTTCCCGAAATAACACATTGTTCTGCTCCCATCAATTCCTGCAGGAAAGAAAAATTATTCGGTATCAAGATTCCAATAGAGAACTATACCAGGCCAAATCGTATCATACTCCATATTTCAAAGGAACAGATACATATCATAATCTTTATTCATTCTGTTTGGGCTCAGGGATTGTAACCGATTAATCCACCATACTTCTCTTTTTCTTAATTTCAATATACGGTCACCTCTTCTCTAGTGATGGACGAACGTTTCGCCCGGCGGTCGTTTCGCGGCGAATTTCCGACTTTCGCCGTCCGCGGGTTCGAACGCCTTTTTCCGTCGTTCGCCCCGGCGGACTTACGTGTTTAATGTATACAAGAACTTTAACCTTTCGTGACACGTTTATCATGTGTTACAGGACAACCAATTGAGACATGACAGCTCATGGACACTTGGACATTCCCCCTAACCTATAAATACACCCGATCCGGTGGCCATTTTACATTCTTTCTTCTGTCACTGTAGGGAAAGGATCCTGTGTGGAGTAGGGACAGAGAAAACGCTAGCTATTTGGTACACAAAAGTTCTTTTCAGGACTGGTATAGGTGTTAGGTCAGCAGCCTGAGTTTCTTTTGTCAGTTTAGATAAAGGGACAGAGCGCTGTATGCTGCTATTTTAGGGACAGCTCAGCCAGATTAGTCTTTCTTCATCATCATCATCATCATCATCATTAGCTGTTACTATCAGGTCCACAAAAGAGCTGTTCCAGCTAATCGTTCCAGCCTACTCTTTTTTGCCAATTTGTATAGGGACAGGCAGGAAGCAGTGTGTCAGGCAGTGAGGATAATTTTAAAGACTTGCTGTTACTATTAGTTCCACAAAGGTTCTTTTCAGGACTGGTATCAGTGGTACGGTAATAGGCTTGTACACGTATAATATTCTTTCTTCCAAATATAGAAAGAATATTATACTTGACTGCTGCCCTTCTGCTGCAGTCTGCTAATCATTCACAACTCACTTGTTCCACAAAGCTCTTTATCAGGACTGGTAACTTGGTCTGTCTAGGGTGCTACGGTACATAGGCTTGGGTGCGGTACAGTCTGCTGTTCTGTAAGGACCGCTATCGGTCCACAATACATAGGGTTGCCGTGCACTACTGCTGACCGCTGCCCTATACTGCAGCAGTCCTTCAGCGGTATAGGGACTGACGCACAGTCTGCTAAACACTAATACACAACCTGCTTGGTCCACAAAAGTTCTTATAAGGACTGGTAACTTGGTATAGGGTGCTACGGTACATAGGCCTGAGTGCGTTACAGTCTGCTGTTCTGTAAGGACCGCTATCGGTCCACAATACATAGGGTTGCCGTGCACTACTGCTGACCGCTGCCCTATACTGCAGCAGTCCTTCATTGGTATAGGGACTGACGTACAGTCTGCTAATCACTAACACACAACCTGCTTGGTCCACAAAAGTTCTTATAAGGACTGGTAACTTGGTATAGGGTGCTACGGTACATAGGCCTGAGTGCGTTACAGTCTGCTGTTCTGTAAGGACCGCTATCGGTCCACAATACATAGGGTTGCCGTGCACTACTGCTGACCGCTGCCCTATACTGCAGCAGTCCTTCAGCGGTATAGGGACTGACGCACAGTCTGCTAAACACTAACACACAACCTGCTTGGTCCACAAAAGTTTTTATAAGGACTGGTAACTTGGTATAGGGTGCTACGGTACATAGGCCTGAGTGCGTTACAGTCTGCTGTTCTGTAAGGACCGCTATCGGTCCACAATACATAGGGTTGCCGTGCACTACTGCTGACCGCTGCCCTATACTGCAGCAGTCCTTCATTGGTATAGGGACTGACGTACAGTCTGCTAATCACTAACACACAACCTGCTTGGTCCACAAAAGTTCTTATAAGGACTGGTAACTTGGTATAGGGTGCTACGGTACATAGGCCTGAGTGCGTTACAGTCTGCTGTTCTGTAAGGACCGCTATCGGTCCACAATACATAGGGTTGCCGTGCACTACTGCTGACCGCTGCCCTATACTGCAGCAGTCCTTCAGCGGTATAGGGACTGACGCACAGTCTGCTAAACACTAACACACAACCTGCTTGGTCCACAAAAGTTTTTATAAGGACTGGTAACTTGGTATAGGGTGCTACGGTACATAGGCCTGAGTGCAGTACAGTCTGCTGTTCTGTAAGGACCGCTATCGGTCCACAATACATAGGGTTGCCGTGCACTACTGCTGACCGCTGCCCTATACTGCAGCAGTCCTTCATTGGTATAGGGACTGACGTACAGTCTGCTAATCACTAACACACAACCTGCTTGGTCCACAAAAGTTCTTATAAGGACTGGTAACTTGGTATAGGGTGCTACGGTACATAGGCCTGAGTGCGTTACAGTCTGCTGTTCTGTAAGGACCGCTATCGGTCCACAATACATAGGGTTGCCGTGCACTACTGCTGACCGCTGCCCTATACTGCAGCAGTCCTTCATTGGTATAGGGACTGACGTACAGTCTGCTAATCACTAACACACAACCTGCTTGGTCCACAAAAGTTCTTATAAGGACTGGTAACTTGGTATAGGGTGCTACGGTACATAGGCCTGAGTGCGTTACAGTCTGCTGTTCTGTAAGGACCGCTATCGGTCCACAATACATAGGGTTGCCGTGCACTACTGCTGACCGCTGCCCTATACTGCAGCAGTCCTTCAGCGGTATAGGGACTGACGCACAGTCTGCTAAACACTAACACACAACCTGCTTGGTCCACAAAAGTTTTTATAAGGACTGGTAACTTGGTATAGGGTGCTACGGTACATAGGCCTGAGTGCAGTACAGTCTGCTGTTCTGTAAGGACCGCTATCGGTCCACAATACATAGGGTTGCCGTGCACTACTGCTGACCGCTGCCCTATACTGCAGCAGTCCTTCATTGGTATAGGGACTGACGTACAGTCTGGTAATCACTAACACACAACCTGCTTGGTCCACAAAAGTTCTTATAAGGACTGGTAACTTGGTATAGGGTGCTACGGTACATAGGCCTGAGTGCGTTACAGTCTGCTGTTCTGTAAGGACCGCTATCGGTCCACAATACATAGGGTTGCCGTGCACTACTGCTGACCGCTGCCCTATACTGCAGCAGTCCTTCATTGGTATAGGGACTGACGTACAGTCTGCTAATCACTAACACACAACCTGCTTGGTCCACAAAAGTTCTTATAAGGACTGGTAACTTGGTATAGGGTGCTACGGTACATAGGCCTGAGTGCGTTACAGTCTGCTGTTCTGTAAGGACCGCTATCGGTCCACAATACATAGGGTTGCCGTGCACTACTGCTGACCGCTGCCCTATACTGCAGCAGTCCTTCAGCGGTATAGGGACTGACGCACAGTCTGCTAAACACTAACACACAACCTGCTTGGTCCACAAAAGTTTTTATAAGGACTGGTAACTTGGTATAGGGTGCTACGGTACATAGGCCTGAGTGCAGTACAGTCTGCTGTTCTGTAAGGACCGCTATCGGTCCACAATACATAGGGTTGACGTGCACTACTGCTGACCGCTGCCCTATACTGCAGCAGTCCTTCATTGGTATAGGGACTGACGTACAGTCTGCTAATCACTAACACACAACCTGCTTGGTCCACAAAAGTTCTTATAAGGACTGGTAACTTGGTATAGGGTGCTACGGTACATAGGCCTGAGTGCAGTACAGTCTGCTGTTCTGTAAGGACCGCTATCGGTCCACAATACATAGGGTTGACGTGCACTACTGCTGACCGCTGCCCTATACTGCAGCAGTCCTTCAGCGGTATAGGGACTAAGAGTTTTGTCACAGGGTGATTTAAAAAATGACAGGCAGAGGAAGAGGCAGGCCCTTCCGCAGGGGTGGTAGGGGTAGGGCAGGAGCAACAGCCTTGAGCCAAAGTGGGAAGTTGCAGAAGGTGCGTTCAATTACTTTAAAGGACGCACCAGACTTGGTTGAGTGGCTCACTCAGCCTTATTCTTCTGCACCCTCCTCATCCTCTCGATCTGCACCCTCTTCTTCACTCTCTGCTATGTGCACCCCCAAAGACACTACCACCAACAACACCACCACCACCACATACCTTCCGCTTGAGTGCAAATGGGGGCCTTCATGCTCCAGTGTTTTAATAGGGACCCCCGTATAAAAAGCATGAGGGTCAAGGACCAGTACTGGGTGGCAACGTACTTAGATCCCCGGTACAAACACAAAATGGCGGAAATGTTACCGCCGTCGCAGAGGGCTGTCAGAATGCAGCACTTCCAGGCCTTGCTTCGAGAAATGCTGCATTCTGCTTTTGCGTGCGCTGGCAGAGGAGCAATTCCCACTCCCAGAGAAGGATTTGCGGGTACCAATCCAACAGCGCCTGCAAGAAGAGGCCGGTTTGAAGATGTGTTGGTGACTTCGGATATGAGGTCATTCTTTCAGCCGACCCATCGACAGGTGTCATCCGGATCCAGCATCAGGGAATGCCTAGACCGTCAGGTGTCCGACTACATTGGGTTAACGGCCGATGTGGACGCTCTGAGGAGTGATGAACCCCTAGACTACTGGGTGGGCAGGCTTGACCTCTGGCCAGAGCTTGCCCAATTTGCAATCGAACTGTTGGCTTGCCCCTCATCCAGTGTCCTGTCCGAAAGGACGTTCAGCGCAGCAGGGGGGATTGTGACCGATAAGCGTACTCGCCTAGCTCACGACAGTGTTAACTACCTCACATTTCTAAAAATGAATGAGGCATGGATCTCGGAGGAATTCAACACATGTGATCAGTAGACCATGTATATGTCTATAAACAATTTTTGGAATCAAGCACACAGACCTTCTTAATTCATTTGGCTCACTTCCCTGACCCAAAAAAGCACACCGTACTATATGCCCCTACCCTCCTCTTTGAAGAGGTTGAGCGGTGTCATATTTCTACTGGGGCTGCTTATTATGAGGGGTTCCCACCATCCCTGTGCTGTGCTGACTTCCTCCTGGGTGTTCTTATTATGAGGGGCTCCCACCATCCCTGTGCTGTGCTGACTTCCTCCTGGGGGTTCTTATTATGAGGGGATCACACCATCCCTGTGCTGTGCTGACTTCCTCCTGGGGCTGCTTACGGTGCTGCTGTCAGCGCTGTATGTCACGGAGCTGCTGTCAGCGCTGTATGTCACGGAGCTGCTGTCAGCGCTGTATGTCACGGAGCTGCTGTCAGCGCTGTATGTCACGGAGCTGCTGTCAGCGCTGTATGTCACGGAGCTGCTGTCAGCGCTGTATGTCACGGAGCTGCTGTCAGCGCTGTATGTCACGGAGCTGCTGTCAGCGCTGTATGTCACGGAGCTGCTGTCAGCGCTGTATGTCACGGTGCTGCTGTCAGCGCTGTATGTCACGGAGCTGCTGTCAGCGCTGTATGTCACGGAGCTGCTGTCAGTGCTGTATGTCACGGAGCTGCTGTCAGCGCTGTATGTCACGGAGCTGCTGTCAGCGCTGTATGTCACGGAGCTGCTGTCAGCGCTGTATGTCACGGAGCTGCTGTCAGCGCTGTATGTCACGGAGCTGCTGTCAGCGCTGTATGTCACGGAGCTGCTGTCAGCGCTGTATGTCACGGAGCTGCTGTCAGCGCTGTATGTCACGGTGCTGATGTCAGTGCTCTGTATTACGGTGCTGCTGTCAGTGCTCTGTATCTCCTGCACCCTCTTGTTTGCCTACCCTGGTCCCTGACCTTCCCTCTCCTCCATTGCCTTCATTAGCTCCATAGTCCTGAATTGTCAGAACAATTTCCCAAATAAAAAAAAAATGCTTGTAGTTATCGATCCCAAATTCACCTCATACATGTATTATGCTATTGTCCAGGTGGTGGGACTACGTGCTACCCCCTAATAATTACCCCGTGGCCGCAAATTCGACCTAAAGGTTTGCGAAATTCGCCTCCCATTGAAGTCAATGGAGCCCGCGGCGAACGGTCGTTTTCGCGAACGTTTGTGTCCGTTCGCGTTTCGCGTTCGCGAAACGTCCCGTCGGAAGTTCGTCCATCACTACTCTTCTCCTGTCTCTAATTACCTCCTCCAATACCATAAAGCACAATTCAGAATCATTATGTCCCTGTTCCAAAAAATGTTTGGAAACAGGGAAGGAACGATTTATTTTTGTAGTAGGTGTCCCGTCGTTATTTCTAAACATTTAATGGTGGAGTATTGGAAGTACCACTTTGACACAACTTTGATATTTGAATATTGTTCAAGGAAGTAACCTGCCCGAATTTTGATATATGTATATATATATATATATATATATATATATATATATATATATATATATATATATATATATATATATGTATATATAGTTATATATATATATATATATATATAGAGATAGATGTATTAAAATATATAATCTGCATATATAAATATAGAGCGATATATAAATAACATGTATATATCTAAATATATATATATTGAATCTAAATGTAAAATATAAAAATTATATATATATATATATATATATATATATATATGTATATATATAAAAATATATATATATATATATATTGAATCTAAATGTAAAATATAAAAATTATATATATATATATATATATATATATATATATATATATATATATATATATATATATATATATATATATATATATATATTGAATCTAAATGTAAAATATAAAAACTATATATATATATATATATATATATATATATATATATATATCTTATATAAAATATATTTATGGCACTTTTATTCTCTTATTTTATGATATTTATATAGAAACACATGACAATTGTTTACTGTGTTCCTCTCCAACTTATAATAGTATATATTTGTGGTGTCTAAAGGAGTCATTTATATTTTTCTTGTAGACAATCTGTGTGTCCATAACAATGGTACAGATAATGACTACTGCCCTGCAGGCCCAGTCTCTAAAGGGGGGAAAGGGGGGGGGGGGGTCATGATCTCCTTCACTATGTCACATTACATTAGTGATGGACGAACTTCAAATGGGACGTTTCGCGAACGCGAACTGCGAACGCGGCCAAAAGTTCGCGAACCGCAAAGTTCGGGGCGGGCCCCATTGACTTTAATGGCAGGGGAACCTTAAAAACCTCCAGGTCATATTTTTAGCCACAAAATACTTACTAACTGTGCACACATAGTCCCACAACATGGACACTGACATAACAAAAGTATGAAGTGAATCTGGGATCGACAACGACAATCATTCTTTTTTTATCTGTGAAATTTTGACAATTCAGGAGCGCATTAAGGCAATGGAGGAGAGGAAAGGTCAGGGCAGGCTATGAAGAGGGTGCAGGAGATGATCACCAGCACCGTGAAAGAGAACACTGACACCAGCACCGTGATAGAGAGCACTGACACCAGCACTGTGATATAGAGCACTGACACCAGCACCAGAACCGTGATAGAGAACACTGAGACCAGCACCGTGATAGAGAGCACTGAGACCAGCACCGTGATAGAGAGCACTGACACCAGTACTGTGATAGAGAGCACTGACACCAGCACCGAGATAGAGAGCACTGACACCAAACCAGAACCGTGATAGAGAGCACTGACACCAGCACCGTGATAGAGAGCACTGACACCAGCACCATAAAAGAGAGCACTGACACCAGCCCCGAGATAGAGAGCACTGACACTACACCAGCACCGAGTTAGAGAGCACTGACACCACACCAGCACCGTGATAGAGAGCACTGACACCAGCACCGTATTCTTTCTATATTTGAAAGAAAGTAGATTATACGTGTACAACCCTATATACTGTACACCTATACCAGTCCTTAAAAGGACCTTTGTGGACCTAGTAGCTAGTGATTTGCAGACTGTCCCTCAGTCCCTACACTGATAAAAGACAGCTGCAGAATCGGGCAGCAATCAGCAGCACAGCAGTCAGCAGCAGTGCACCACAACCCTATATATTGTACACCTATACCAGTCCTTAAAAGGACCTTTGTGGACGTAGTAGCTAGTGATTTGCAGACTGTCCCTCAGTCCCTACATTGATAAAAGACAGCCGCAGAATCGGGCAGCAGTCAAATATAATATTCTTTCTATATTTGGAAGAAAGTATATTATACGTGTACAACCCTTTTAAGGACCTATACCAGTCCTTAAAAGGACCTTTGTGGACCTAGTAGCTAGTGATTTGCAGACTGTCCCTCAGTCCCTAAACTGACAAAAGACAGCTGCAGAATCGGTCAGCAGTGCACTCAGCAATCACCAGCACAGCAGTGCACCAGCACCCTATATACTGCACACCTATACCAGTCCTTAAAAGGACCTTTGTGGACCTAATAGTAATAGCTAGTGATTAAACTGACTGTCCCTGCTCCACACAGCGTCATGTCCCTACACTGACATAAGACAGAATGTAAAATGGCCGCCAGATCAGGTCTATTTATAAGTTAGGGGGAATGTCCAATTGTCCATGTGCTGAAATGTCTCAATTGGCTGTCCTGTACCCCATGATGGATGTGTCATCATAGGTCAAAGTTCTTTCACAATGTAAACGCATATGTCCGCCGGGTGAACAGTGCCAGAAGTCCGCCGGTTTGGCGAATCGCAAACACGCAAAATTTGCCGCGAACCGACCGCCGGCCAAACCGCAAGGCCATCTGTAATGTTATTCATAGCTCCCCAGACAAACCAACTATATTAGTAAAATGTTGATATAAATTAGCCTATATGGGGCGCATGCGCGGCGAGAAACGAGGCAGCAGCTAGGTCTCTGAGCTCCCGGGGCTACGGAGAAGTTATATCACTCCCCAGGACGATTGGGCCCGAATTTTGGTCCACAAACAACGGTAATCGCCTGCGGGACCACTTGTGCATGCCGACATCTAAGAAAAGCAAGCGGAAGACCGCTCAACGCTCTCTTACGGCCTACCTTCTACGGACCTCGGACGGACCAGACATGTCCCAAGATGGCGCCCATTCCCCCAAGGCCGATGCAGCCTCGCGTCCAGCGGGCCCGCTCCACGGCATGGGCGACGCTCTCACTAAAGCGGATTTGGAGGACAGCCTGTCCTCTATGTACGATAGGCTGGCGAAGAAATTCCAAGCGGAGCTGCATAAATCCACGAGCTTGATTTCTCAGGAAATGGCGGCCCTGGGCAATAGGACAGACCTCCTGGAAGTTAAGCACGACGAACTGCACCTTGCCTATTCGGACTTACGAAGGGATCATGAGCTGCTCGGTGACACGGTCGTTCAACTTCAAAACCACTTAGAGGACCTTGACAACCGCAACAGGAGGAATAACGTTCGTGTGCGAGGTATTCCCGAGTCGGTGACAGACCTCCCGGCCACGATCGTTCGTCTGTTTCAACTCCTACTTCCGAACCAGTCTACCGAAGCCTTTACATGCGATCATCTACATCGCGCCCTGAGACCCAAACCTCCTCCCGATAAGCCGCCCAGGGATATAGTAATGTGTCTCAAGGACTACCTTATAAAGGAGGAAATCCTTCGTGCCTCACGAAATATGCCTCGGATCCAACTGGACGGAGCTTCTGTCCAGATCTACCCGGATATTTCACCGGCAACATTAGAGAAGCGAAGGAAGATGAAGGAGATTACCTCCTCCTTGCAGTCTGCCCACATACGGTACCGCTGGGGTTTCCCGTTCAAACTGATTGTGCCTCATAACGGTTCTACTTACATAGCCTCTACGATATCCGAAGGCAAAGATATTTTGGTGAAGCTGGGTCTTCTGGAACGACAACGTTCGCCTCGCCACCCACCGACCCCGCGACCATCCCCTATCTGGGCTACACCATCGCCTCAAAGGGACAGAAGGTCTCGCAGACTCCAGCCACTTCCGGATGTTTGAGGTCTGTTTCTCCATACCGTGACCTCTTCAGAATTCCTCCCTTCGTCTGTCCTGGTATCTCCCAATGCCCCCGTTTCCTAATGCTCAACAGGTGCTCGGCTACTACATCATCTGTTTTCTCCATGTCCCGGGAGGCTGAGGAAATTGACTTTGTTTTTTCGTTTCCTCCCTGGGGCCTCACCCTCTCTGACATTCGTAGCTGCGCTTCCCCCCTTCCATACCTGCACACCATTCCTCACGTATCCTTAGTCCCAGAGACCTGAGTATCAGGCTTTTTGGACACACTCATCTTGTTATAGTCTCCCAGTTGACTAACGATTTTCACCCACTGTGGGACATGTGTGTAGCAGGTGGCAGTTGGGCCGTAAGGCCTAGTATTTACACAATTTTCTTGGTCCGGCTGGACTTTCCAACCAGACCCCATAGAGTGTTAAGTTTTATTTTTATGCTTATGTTTATTAGCTTTGCTGACTTCACGACGGAATGTATTTTCTTTGCCTATAAACTCGGGGCTGATGGATCTCCGATTCATATCGGACCTCCTGACGGCCCCATAGGTACTAGATTGGGCCTGATATTGGCTCATGCGGGCCCCTCTGGTTTTGGTCTCAACCATTTTAACCCCAATTCTCCCCGCGGATCACCCGCACCTTTGCGGTTGAACACTGGCTGATATGGGTCTCCATGTTATCTCACATAATGTGAGAGGTTTTAACTCCCCTCATAAACGGAGGAAAGCCTTCCGATACTATAAACGTATTGGGGCGGATATCATCTTACTACAGGAGACGCACTTCTCCTCGGGGGCCTGCCCCACATTTTTTGATAAGTCATATAAATTACATTACACTACTACATTTGATTCCAGGACCAGAGGAGTGGCAATTTATATTCGTAATTCTGTTTCATTTGAACCCTCACATGTGTTTAAAGATCAGGATAGTAGGTTTCTAATTGTTCAGGGTACATTGCAGGGTAAGGAGGTAACGATTGCTAATCTGTACGCCCCTAATAATGCACAGAGTGCCTTCTATCACCTTTTCCTACGTACTCTCGACAGATACATCTCCCCCCACCTGATAGTGGGTGGAGACTTCAACTTAGTGGCTAATCCTGCGGAGGATAGAAGCCGAACGTCACATAGTGCTAGGGTTTTCCCTAAATTTCTCTCTAAAGCATTGGATGGTTTGCAGCTTATTGACACCTGGAGGGCCCTTAATATTGGAGCTCGTGAATATACACACTACTCTCACCCTCACGATAGCTACGCTAGGCTTGATTATATTTTTGCCTCCCCGGTTCTTTTGGCCAATTCCACACACACTACTATCCACCCGTGCCCATGGTCTGACCATCAGATTGTAGCCTTTCATACCTCCCACGTGGGCCTCTCCCCCTCTCTTGCCTCCTGGCGATTGAATGATTCCTTACTCTCAGACCCCACTACCCATACTCAGATTGAGAGCCACCTAGCAGACTACTTCGCGATCAATGACACCCCGGACGTCTCACCCCAGGTTCTTTGGACCGCCCATAAAGCGGTTCTCCGTGGTCGTTTGATTGAAATAGCAGTCACTAGGAAGAAACAATGTAATGCTAAGATTCAGGCCCTCACACGGGAGCTGCGTGCCCTCTACCAGTCCCACGTTCAGGCACATTCCCCTGATGTCCTTCTGTTGATTAATCAAAAGCGTACCGAACTAGACAATATCCTCTCGGAACCTACCGAGAAATCACTTCGGTGGTCAAAAGCTAGATTCCTGCTACATAGTAACACGGCTTCCAGGATGTTTTCGCGTAAACTACACCAATCTTTACAACCTACTCATGTTTATAAATTGAAAAATGACAAAGGTACTCTGGTTTCGCACCCTAATGAAGTACTCAAAATTTTCTCATCCTTCTACCGAGATCTTTTATCTTCCCCCTCGCATCCAATGCCGGATAATGTAGATGAGTGGCTGAACTCGCTCCCCCTTCCATCCCTCTCCGATGCACAGCGGGCCACACTTAACGCCCCCTGCACCGAACAGGAGGTGTTGGACACTATTAAGACACTCAAATCCTCTACAGCCCCTGGCCCGGATGGCTACACCTCCACGTATTACAAGAAATTTTCACAGATCCTGGCCCCTAAACTGTCCAGACTCATTAATCAGACGCTGCAAGGACAGACTCTCCCTGACGAGATGTTGCATGCTAATATGACCCTGATCCCCAAACCCCATAAAGACCACTCCCTACCCCAGAATTTTAGGCCCATTTCGGTGTTAAATAATGACATTAAAATACTAGGAAAGATATTGGCAAATAGATTGGCCCCTATTGTAGGTGCCCTTGTGTCACCGGAGCAGACTGGATTTATCCCCAATAGGCAGATCACTGATAACATTCGTTTGGCAACGAATATCATTCAAGATGCGAACCTTTTCTCCCGTAAGGTTTTGATTTTCGGGTTGGATATCCAAAAAGCGTTCGACAGTGTCCTCTGGCCCTATCTAGACCGGGTTTTGGCCAGGTTTGGATTTGTGGGCGAATTCATTAATGGTTTTAAAGCACTGTATCATAGACCCCATACGAGGATCAAACTCCCCGGTAGCTCCTCCGAATTTTTCCCTATAAGTCGGGGTACCCACCAGGGCTGTCCCCTGTCCCCACTTATATTTGCCTTGGCTCTGGAGCCCCTTGCCAGGGCCATTGTTACTAATCCAAACATAGGTGGTTACTTGAAAGAGGAAGGGGAGTACAAGCTTAGCCTTTACGCGGACGATGTCCTATTGTTTTTACCCAATCCTTTGATAGCTCTTCCCAATCTTCTGGAGCTCTTGGGCACCTTTCACAAGCTTTCGGGCTTGGGGGTGAATATAGCTAAGTGTGCTGCCCTTCCTATCAACTTTACCCCTGCAGAAGTTTCTAATTTGCGCTCATATTTTGGTCTCTCTCTCTCTAAAAACACCATTTTATACCTAGGGGTCCATCTAGCTCCTTCCTTACCAGAAATCTATAGCGCCAACTATCCTCCGGCCTTTACAATGGTTCGGAGGTGGCTACGTTTGTGGTCAACTTTTCGTATCCCTTTGATTGGGAGGGTGGTAGCGGTTAAAATGTCTATTGTGCCGAAACTTTTATATTACTTCAGGGCTCTCCCTATCTATGTGTCACGCCAAGCCCTCACCTCGCTACAACGCGATATTAACACTTTTCTATGGCAGGGAAGGAGGCCCAGGCTAGGGAGACATCTAATGCATCGCTCACTTTTACAGGGCGGCTTGGGACTCCCGGATGTATGGCTATATTACTTAGCGGCCAGGTTGGCCCAGACAGCTCAATGGCATGCTCCAGCGGTTGGTATACCGTGGTTGCAATTTGAAACTCAGTCTTTGCGACCTTATTTCCTCCCGGGTGTCCTGTGGCAGGAGAATCTCCGTCCAAGGGACTTAGCCCCTCTCAATAACATAGTGAGTAGCTCCTTATACCTCTGGTCACTGTATAAGACTAAATTTCGACTGCGACCTAACAGGCCTACTTTGGCATCGTTTTTGGGCGATAGGAGATTCCCCCTGGCGTTTGGGTCTCCTGTTGCCTTCAGATGGTGGATCCAAAGGTCTTTGGTCACTCTGCGGGACCTTTCTGGTAGACGAGGTGCCTTCACCTCCTTTTCACAACTCCAATCACAACATGAGGTGCCAAGGGCCGAATTCTACAAATATCTCCAGATTAGACACTTTTTTCAGACACATTATAGTTCTCTAGGTGACATCTCTAATACCCAATTTGAATCTTTATGCTATAGACACTCCAGAGACAGGGGTATTATTTCTACGGTGTACAAACACCTTCTGGAATCCCAAATGCCAGAGAAAACTAGGGCGATGTGCCTCTGGGAGGCGGATTTAGACACAGAGTTCACGCCTGAGGAATGGAGTGTGATGCTTGTGAATATGCATAAGTGTGCTAGATCTATGGCGGTGAAGGACACCGTTGTGAAGCTTCATACTCGGTGGTACCTCACCCCGGATAGGATTCACAGGTTTTACCCCACGGTTCCTGATCGCTGTTTTAGGGGTTGCCCGGTGACAGGCTCTCTGATCCATATTTTCTGGAGCTGTCCCCAGCTCCAGGGGGTTTGGGATCAGGTACGCACCACGGTGTCCTCGATTGTGGGATCCGTGGTTGACTTGTCACCTGCACACTGTCTGTTGTTCGCTCCTATAGCAGGGGTTTCCCGCCCCACCCAAAGGTTGATCAATACACTGTTCTGTGCTGTCCACTGGACGATAGCGCTACATTGGCGCTCGCAAGTTACCTCCTGGTCGGGGGTTCTTGGTAGGATGGACGCTATCCGTCTAATGGAACGGGTACATCACACCATTATGGACACCATGCATATCCATACTGCCAAATGGTTCGAATGGCCGGAGGGTTCCGGTCCTATGGGGGGTCCCTCCCCGCATATCCCCTAGTAGGTGTTACACCGGTGTCCGGGCGATCCCATTGCATTTGTATATTGATACCTTTTTGTTGGTTTATTCTCCTATATCCTTGATCCGGACCTGAGACTAGCGCCAGCTTGTAAACAGTACTGTAGTGTATTAACTATCTGTCGGTGAAGTCAATAGCAATGATTATTGCAAGGTTAACTTTTTGTTTATGTTTCTTTTATTTCCCCTTGTTTTACTAACTCTCTATTATGTACATCTTTGCACTTGATAAGCATCGTCTGGTGCATACGTTCCAGGCTGTGTACGTTAATCACTTTTTTAAATGTTCCTTGTTGGGCCTGGACCGCTGCTGTGCCAGCAACATTTGTATGATGTGTATATCCATTATGCTCTCCATTGATGCGGTCATGTACTTGTGTCTGTTGATCGAATTATGCTTCTTTTACCACCAATAAAAACGTTTGTAATCAAAAATAAATTAGCCTATATTTTACTTTACTTTATTTGATTAAAATTTACATTTTTGTATCACTTTATAATTTTTCAGATTAAAAAATATAAACAGAACAGTAAACAATTTATTCTCTATATCTAAATGGTAAGTTAAATTTGATTTATAAAATTTAATTATTGTTTTTTTGTTAGAACAACTCATAGTAACATTATTATATTTTTTCTTATTGATTCGTAGGCTATTAATGCAGTAACCATGGGACACTTAGTTGAAAACTATACTTCACTGAGTCAAGAGGAAAGAGTAAGTTTTATTACTATTCATAAGAACTATACACACATCTTAGTTGTGTATCTCAGCATTTTGACTACTTTGTTTATTTTATTTATTATTTTTGAAAAATAAATTAAAGTATGTATTATATATACATACATAGAACAAGACATAAAGAGATACATTTTTATTTATTTTTGTATATTATAAAACATATAATAAATCACATATACTTATCTCCTTATGCAAGTCTAATATTTATATAAAATTTAATAATAAAAATATTGTTAAAGATCAAAATTAAAATTTAAGACTGGATATAAATAAATATAAAATTATTTATTTTTAGTAAAAGAATTTTACTTTTCATATTTCTTTCTTTTGTTTTAGCGCAATATGTTAATCCAACAATTATTAGCCAGGTACCCTGCTCGAGACCGTGCCTTCCTAATAAATCCAACGGTTCCTTCGTCCAGTGTTGCTTCTTCAACATCAGAATCGCAAGACACTGCCGATGGAAGAGTGGCAAGAAAGCCATTTCTCAAAGATATCCATAAAAAGTCTCATCTAAAGTTTGCCACAAGCCACCTGGGAGACACACCAAACATGTGGAAGAAGGTGCTCTGGTCAGATGAAACCAAAATCCAACTTTTTGCCCACAATGCAAAATGATATGTTTGGCGTAAAAGCAACACAGCTCATCACCCTCAACACACCATCCCCACTGTCAAACATGGTGGTGGCAGCATCATGGTTTGGGCCTGCTTTTCTTCAGCAGGGACAGGGAAGATGGTTAAAATTGAGGGGAAGATGGATGCAGCCAAATACAGGACCATTCTGGATGAAAACCTGTTGGAGTCTGCAAAAGACCTGAAACTGGGACGGAGATTTATCTTCCAACAAGACAATGATGCCAAACATACAGCAAAATCTACAAAGGAATGGTTCACAAATACACGTATCCAGGTGTTAGAATGGCCAAGTCAAAGTCCAGACCTGAATCCAATCGAGAATCTGTGGAAAGAGCTGAAAACTGCTGTTCACAAACGCTCTCCATCCAACCTCACTGAGCTCCAGCTGTTTTGCAAGGAAGAATGGGCAAGAATTTCAGTCTCTCGATGTGCAAAACTGATAGAGACATACCCCAAGCGACTTGCAGCTGTAATCGCAGCAAAAGGTGGCTCTACAAAGTATTAACGCAAGGGGGCCGAATCATTTTGCACGCCCCACTTTTCATTTTTTTATTTGCTAAAAAAGTTTAAAATATCCAATAGATTTCGTTCCACTTCACAATTGTGTCCCACTTGTTGGTGATTCTTCACAAAAAATAAAAATGTTATATCTTTATGTTTGAAGCCTGAAATGTGGCAAAAGGCTGAAAAGTTCAAGGGGGCCGAATACTTTCGCAAGGCACTGTAGATCCAGCCAGCAAAATATTACCAGCAGGATACTGTTTTATTTTGGGCTGGCTTTCCCACAGCTTCAATCGATGGTCTGCACAACACGTTGAAAACACGGATACCAAAGTTCCAATTATACTCTTTTCAATTTTTTTAATTTTGGAAAAACATTTGTGATCAGGATATCTCTTTCTATATAATAATTGATCTAGTTTGGTTTAAAAAATTATACATTTTTTCTCTTTTACCAAATTAAGAGGATAAGTGAGTGTTTTCGGGATCTGTGTCCTCAACACTCTCACACAAACTAAGATCACCTTTCTGTGGTGTGTCGCAATCAGACAGGTGAAAACTCGGGTCTTCATAATATTTCAATTTTCGTTTCGGTCTGGTTTCCAGACATTCATCCTCGGACATCAAACGGGATCTCTTCTTTGTCGTTTCAAAAGTTGGTGTCACGCTAGGTTAGGGTGAAAATGCCATGCAGGTTTGTGGTTCTGATCGTCGCTCATGATGTAACGGTGTTGACCCAGCAAGGGGTATCAGTAAATCTTCTTCCAATTTGCAATACGAATAGTCCAAACTTATCACTCTTTCACTTGCTAATTTGATATAACTCTCTTCAGAGTTAGGAGATATTTGCCAAAAAACAGGCACCGCAGTCGCACTGACCACGCCGTTGTCAACGGCGATATGCCGCGAGTGGTGGCTCCCGTGCGCATGCGCAGGAGTGACGTCATCGCGGCTTTGCCGAATGACAGCGGCGGAGCAGAGAGACCCACCGAGAAGATGGAGGCTCCGGACTACAGGGGACAGCGGTGACTTCGCTGGCTCCTGTGTCAAGTAAGTGACACATAATGGACTACAATGTGATGCATAGTAGCCCATTATGCTTTACCTTTGCAGGGAATCAAAGAGGAAGTAAACCCATCAGGGTTTACTTCCTCTTTAAGTTACTCTCTCTCGGAGCCCACCCAGTGGGAGTGGCGCTCTCGCTGTGCTTTCTGGCAGAGGGTATTTAAGATGCGGACGTCAGGTGGTTCGGGGTTCAGGTCCAGAATGATGTACTGACTTCATGGTCCTGGTCCTGCTGACCAGCCCCAGGAAGGCTATGGCCTGGGGTGCGGATCCACCTGACTTTAATGTCTCGGGGCTGGCTAGCCCAAGGCAAGGAAGCTAAAGAAGGATTCTGAGGTGGTTGGGTGCCATCTCCGGTTCGGGAGAGACCCAGTGACTTCAAGCATTCCAGGGGAGGACTCTTCAGAAGTACGGGTTGGTTTCTTAGTAAGAGCCTGGAAGGGCTGAAGTACCCGAGAGAATCCGGTCTTGTGGATATTGCCAATCTGGCTGAAAGATCCAGGTATCCTACAAGTGTTTTCAAGCTTAGTTTCCCTACGTGTTCTACAACAACGTGTGTGGCAGAGACATTATCTTGTACGTTCTACAATAGCGTCTGTGGCAGAGACTTGTTCCTGAGTAAGCACTTTGTTGGTTGCTGGGCCTTGTGAGAGAGGGACTGTCCAACCTGAGTGATCATCCAGTTGCGAATGGCTATTCTCTGGATGCAGTCAAAGTAAGCAAGTTCTTCAACGTTTTGACTTTGACACTAATGCCGCGTACACACGAACGGATTGTATGGCGTACTTAGTCCGTCATACAATTCGACGGACAGTCTGTCGTACTTTCCACTGAACGGACTTGACCACACACGGATACACAAACAGTCCGTCGAAAGCTTGCGCGATGACGTGTACAGCACGTACGACGGGACTAGAAATAGGAAGTCCAAGACACAGCAAAGCACCCTTCCGCCCTGTAAATCCTTTCTGGGCATGCGTCATTCTTAGTCCATCCGACTAGCATACTGACGACCGTATTGTCCGCTGAAACTAAAGTACGACGGACAGAATTTCGAAAAAACCGAGATACTTAGTACTCCGGACTGCACGCTGAAAAAGTCCCCTGAAGCCCACACACGAGCGGATTGTCCGCTGAAATGTGTTTCGACGGACTAAGTATGCCATACAATCCGCCCGTGTGTACGCGGCATAAGAGTACCTGAACTTCCTTTCCAACCCTCTGATCCCAATTTAAGAGACTGTTCATTGTCTACATTTTGCAAATAAAATCCATTCAAGTGGATCTGTTGTCGGTCTCAAGTTACTGGGCCATTTACCACGGGACATCCCCTAGACATGCAACGAGGAAAACAGAAGGTAACGGTAAGCCCAAATCTAACCAGCAGCTCCTTCGGGGGTTAGTGCTACATGTGGGGGCTTGCAGTCCGGGATTTACCGTTACTCCCGCAAAGAACTGTACATGTGGTAAAGAATAGGACAGAGGGTTGTGTTTTTGGAACTGCGCCATCAGCGCCATCTTTACTTGGACTTTCACTGAGGTGCGTAAGCGTGGGAGGAGCCCTTGCCGAAAATCCCACAAAGTTGCGCAGCCCAAGCTATCAGTGGGAGGAGTCTGGGTTGTTCTTTTCCTGCACGAGGCACCACGTGAGAGTGTGTTGCGGAAGGAAAAGAAGCCAGTCTGTTCTTCTCTTGAAGTGTTGGAGAGAAAATTTTTCATTGAGAATGTACCGTGCTCCGGGTATGCAGTCTGTGTCAGGATCCAGGATGCCTACGGAAGGGGTCCCACAGGTATGCAGATGCCTGGTACCATGCTGACTACTGCTTCTACTACCATTACTGAAATCACTATGCCTCCTTTGGAGAAAGTGGGGCGTACAAAGTCTTCCCGGAACCGACGTGGAGGACAGCCACCAAGTCCGGCTGGATCCAATCGGCGGAAGAAGGTTGCTTCGGGAAAAGTTCTGACTGTGAGTAAACCTTTAGTGCAGGGGTCTCAAACTGGCGGCCCTCCAGCTGTTGCTAAACTACAAGTTCCATGATGCATTGCAAGGCTGACAGTTACAAGCATGGCTCCCACAGGCAGAGGCATGATGGGACTTGTAGTTTTGCAACAGCTAGAGGGCCGCCAGTTTGAGACCCCTGCTTTAGTGAATTATTTACCGGCAGAGGAATTTCAAGATTCAGAGTTAGAGTCTTTGTCAGATACTGGAGATGATGACATTTTGGGGACACTGTCTCAGGAGTTGTTGTGGGCTGGAGGGGACGATGTAGCCGCCACTTGTACAGATGTTTTGGACTGGCTATCTCTAACCTCGGGGGGGTGGAACACCGAGCGTGGAAAACCCCATCATGGTAAATGTGACTCTCCCTAAACCTGCAAATTTGCTCACTCTCAAAAGGGACTCTGCCACGTTGGTACAACAGTCCCCAAACTCCTGTATACCGCCTGGGGAAGGGAGTGCCCGTACACTGCCGAGACTTGCAAGGTCACAGCGACTCCTTCATAAGAGAGTGGCTAATGAGTACGGGTTGGAATTCCCCTATGTTCCAAGGGACATTATGAATATTATTGAAAAGAACCATGAGGAATGGTACTAGGAAGATGTTTGGAGCTATTTAAAAGTACCAAAGCCACTTCGCAAAACGGCTTTTTCACCGGAGCTGTATGAACGGTTTATCGGATGTCTACAGCATTGGAGTTATGGTCGGTACATTTATGAGAACAAAGTTGTGATTTGCAGACCGGGTAAAGACAGTGCTGTGTACTTTATTACTACTGTGGATGCGCAGGGGAAAGATTTAACTTTGCCTGATCCCCACTTCTACTGGTGAATTGTTCCTGAGTCAAGTCTTTGAATTTACAAGGAGAGTTTCTCTTGGTCTTTATCTCTTTGCATTTAGAATTACTGAACTGTGGGGTAGTTAGACAGAGCCAGTTACACAGAGAAAGGAACATCCGCTGTGTCAAGAACACTTTACCGGACAAATAGCCTTTTTTAGTAAGAGACTGCACCTTAGTGACGCATACCACTAAGTGGCATGAGTCGGAGCAATTAGCACTGTTTAATAAGTAAAAAAAAGGGGTTTTAGAAGTTTTAAAGTTTAGAGGAGAGGAGTCCATTGAGCTTGGATGGAATCCTGCCTTCTAATAGTCTGTGTACAGTATATTGTTTGCGTGTTTTTCTTCTTTTTCAGGATTCACCAAGGAGCATCTATCAAGCTGCCGGAGAATGGGTGGTTTAGTTAGACAGGCTTGGGTGGTAAACTTTACTGTATAATAAATTTTGTGTTTAACAATGTCTTCACACAATACTGGAAAGTTTGTTGTTTCACCTTTCCCATTCCTACCCTTAACATTCAGGTACTCTAAGGTTTTTTGGTAGAGCTAGTTTGTTATCTCTGGGTTCCTTTTTTCCTGCCTTTCCCAGACGATGAGGACAAATAAGCAGGGGGAGTGTGTAACGGCGGCTCCTGAAGAGCACGCGCTATGCGTTTTTCAAAGTTAAAGTTATGCCTGGACTGCAGTTTGGTTTCGGTACAATTGCCTAAATGGGCCTCAGCATCAGTCTAACTAGACCGTGAGATGTTCAGCCTGGCCACAGGGGGCACTGTCTCTTCTGGCAGGCATCGAACTATGGTCTGGTTATTTGCTTAAGTTACTCTCTCTCAGAGCCCGCCCAGTGGGAGTGGCGCTCTCGCTGTGCTTTCAGGGAGAGGGTATTTAAGATGCGGACATCACGTGGTTTGGGGTTCCGGTCCAGAATGATGTACTGACTTCATGGTCCTGGTCCTCCTGACCAGCCCCCAGGAAGGGTATGGGCTGGGGTGTGGATCCACCCGACTTTAATGTTTCGGGGCTGGCTAGCCCGAGGCAAGGAAACGAAAGAAGGATTCTAAGGTGGTTGGGTACCGTCTCCGGTTCGGGAGATACCCAGTGACTTCAAGCATTCCAGGGGAGGACTCTTCAGAAGTACGGGTTTGTTTCTTAGTAAGAGCCTGGAAGGGCTGAAGTACCTGAGAGAATCCGGTCTTGTGGATATCGCTAAGCTGGCTGAAAGATCCAGGTAGCCCACAAGTGTTTTCATGCTTAGTTTCCCTACGTGTTCTACAACAACGTCTGTGGCAGAGATATTATCTTGTACGTTCTACAACGTCTGTGGCAGAGACTTGTTCCTGAGTAAGCACCTTGTTGGCTGCTAGGCCTTGTGAGAGAGGGACTGTCCAACCTGAGTGATCATCCAGTTGCGAATGGCTATTCTCTGGATGCAGTCAAAGTAAGCAAGTTCTTCAACATTTTGACTTTGTCACTAAGAGTACCTGAATTCCCTTCCAACCCTCTGATCCCAATTTAAGAGACTGTTCATTGTCTAAGTTTTGCAAATAAAATCCATTCAAGTGGATCTGTTGTCGGTCTCAAGTTACTGGGCCATTTATCACGGGACACCCCTAGATGTGCAACGAAGAAAACAGAAGGTAAAGGTAAGCCCAAATCTAACCAGCAGCTCCTTCGGGGGTTAGTGCTACTCTAGTTTTGTGGGGGGGTTTTAACAGCCAAAAACTGTTGATAACAGCCTATGTGGGCATGGACACACTGAAGATTATGCTGCTCAATGACTGGATAATTTTTTACAATTTGACACTGCGCTGCTTTAACTGGTAATTGCGCGGTCATGCAATGTTGTACCCAAACAAAATTTACGTCCTTTTTTTCCCCACAAATAGAGCTTTCTTTTGATGGTATCTGATTGCCTCTGCAATTTTTTTTATTTTTTTTGTGATATAAACAGAAAAAGACCGAAAATTTTGATAAAAATATGATACTTTCTACTTATTGTTATAAGAAAAATCCAATAAACTCAATTTTAGTCATACATTTAGGGCAAAATGTATTCAGCCACATGTCTTTGGTAAAAAAAAATGTCAATAAGCATATATTTATTGGTTTGCGCAAAAGTTATAGCGTCTACAAACTAGAGTACATTTTCTGGAATTTACACAGCTTTTAGTTTATGACTGCCTATCTCATTTCTTGAGGTGCTAAAATGGCAGGGCAGTACAAACCCCCCCCCCCAAATGACCCCATTTTGGAAAGTAGACTGAGAGGCATGTTGAGCCCATTGAACGTTGTATTTTTTTGTCACAAGTGATTAAAAAATGACCCAAAAAAATTACACAAAGTTGTCACTAAATGATATATTGCTCAAACATGCCATGGTTATATGTGGAATTGCACCCCAAAATACATTCTGCTGCTTCTCCTGAGTACGGGGATACCACATGTGTGGGACTTTTTGGGAGCCTAGCCGCGTACGGGACCCCGAAAACCAATCACCACCTTCAGGCTTTCTAAGGGCCAAGATAGCACAACCCCCCCCCATGCCCCATTTTAGAAAGTAGACACCCCAAGCTATTTGCTGAGAGGCATTTTGAGTCCATGGAATATTTTATATTTTGCCACAAGTTGCAGGAAAATTACATATTGCTCACACATGCCATGGGCATATGTGGATTTATACCCCAAAATGATCCCTAAAAAGTGTCACTTATGCCGCGTACACACGACCAGACTTTTCGAGAGTCTAGGTCTGACGGACTTTCGGCGGAGTTCTGACGGAGTTCTGATGGAGTTCTGACGGACTTTCCAAATGAACGGACTTGGCCACACACAATCACACCAAAGTCCGACGGATGCGAACGTGATGACGTACGACCGGACTAGAATAAGGAAGTTCATAGCCAGTAGCCAATAGCTGCCCTAGCGTCGGTTTTTGTCTGTCGGACCAGCATACACACGAGCGGATTTCTCGGTAGGAACTGGGTCCGGCGGAGTTCCGGTGGAAAAATTTGAAACATGTGCCATTTCTAAAGTCTGTCGGATTTTTGCAAATCAAAAGTCCGCTGCAGTCCACACACGATCGAATAGTCCGCCGGAATTGTTCCGTCGGACCTTTGATGTCTAAAAGTCCGGTCGTGTGTACGCGGCATAGTGTCAGATCTGTCCGCCGCAATTTCGCAGTCCCCACTAAAAATCTCTGATCCCCACCATTACTAGTAAAAACCATAAAAAAGAGAAAAAGTCCATACATCTATCCCATAGTTTTGTAGACGCTATAACGTTTGCGTAAACCAATCAATATACGCTTACTGGGATTTATTTGTTTAACAAAAATATGTAGCAGAATACACATTGGCCTAAATTGATGAAGAAATTCGATTTTTTTTACATATTCTTATTTTGGGAATGTTTTATAGCAGAAAGAAAAAAAAATTGTAGTTTGTTTTTGTTTATAGCGCAAAAAAAAAAAAAAACGCAGAGGTGATCAAATACCACCAAAAGAAAGCTCTATTTGTGGGGGGAAAAAAAGACATACATTTTATTTGGGTGCCACATCGCAATGAGTGCGCAATTTTCAGTTAAAGCAACGCAGTGCCGTATCGCAAAAAAATGGCCTGGTCATGAAGGGGGGTAAAACTTTCCACAGCTGAAGTGGTTAAAGCAATAATGAGCTGAATTTTCCTATTGAAATCAATGGAAGCCGAATCTGTCAAGCCGCGTACACACGGGCGGACTGTATGGCCTACTTAGTCCGTCATACAATCCGACGGACAGTCCGTCATACTTTCGAATGAACGGACTTGACCACACACACCACTTTTTGAGCGGACTAATACGGCGTACTAAGTCTGCCATACTATCCGCCCTACTTTTGAAATGAACGGACTCGCCCACACACGTGGAGGAAAGTCCGCTCATTTCGAGCGCGTCTCCAGGTAGGTGGGGCCCGCGAAGGAGACGTCGCTGACCCTGCCGCCTGGAATGGACTTAAAGGGGAACCCCAACGCCGGAAAAAAACGGCGTGGGCCCCCCCCCCCCAAGTCCACAACAGACCCTTGTCCGAGCACGCTACCCGGCCGGCCAGGAAAGGGGGGCGAGCGAGCGCCCCCCCCTCCTGAGCCGTACCAGGCCGCGTGCCCTCAACATGGGGGGGTGCCTTGGGGAAAGGGGGGCCGCGCGCCCCCCCCCCACCCCAAAGCACCTTGTCCCATGGCTTTATGTCACATGGGTTGGTCACATGGGTTGATGTCACATGGGGACTATGACATCGTAAGGGGGCGGGGTCACCATGTGACACCAACCCATGTGACATAAAGCCATGTGACACCGCCCCTTGTCCCTATATAAGTGGCCGCGCAGCGCGTCCCTGGCATTCCGGCCGGAGAGATCGTCGAGGCAACATCTCCTGGAGAAGAAGAAGAAGAAGAACGGAAGGCGGCGGCGGCGGCGGCGACAGAAGACCGGGCCACCGCCTGTAAAAGAGCTATAAGAAGGCGCGGTGGCAGAAGAACCGAAGAGGGGGACAAGACCCCCGAAGTCGGGAGAAGAGGCCGGCGGCGAGGAAGAAAGCCGGACTCCTCCGCTAGCAAAAGAGCTACAAGAAGGTAGCGGAGGAGTCCGGCGAGAAGACCCCCGAAGACGGAAGACCCCCGGAGCTGTGCAATAAAGTATTTTATCTCGTGTGTTGTGTTTTTTTTTGTACTTTTATTTTACAGGTGAATGGGTAGGGGTACATTGTACCCCATATTCATTCACATAGGGTGGGGGGCCGGTATCCGGGGGCCCCCTTATTAAAGGGGGCTCCCGGATTCCGATAAGCCCCCCGCCCGCAGACCCCGACAACCAACGGCCAGGGTTGTCGGGAAGAGGCCCTTGTCCTCATCAACATGGGGACAAGGTGCTTTGGGGTGGGGGGGCCGCGCGGCCCCCCCTTCCCCAAGGCACCCCCCCATGTTGAGGGCACGCGGCCTGGTACGGCTCAGGAGGGGGGCGCTCGCTCGCCCCCCTTTCCTGGCCGGCCGGGTAGCGTGCTCGGACAAGGGTCTGTTGTGGACTTGGGGGGGACCCCACGCCGTTTTTTTCCGGCGTTGGGGTTCCCCTTTAAGTCCATACCAGGCGGCGGGGCCAGCGACGTCTCCTTCGTGGGCCCCGCCTACCTGGATACCCGCTCGAAATGAGCGGACTTTTCTCCGGGCGGGGTTGTGGTGTGGGGTTGTTTTTTTCAGGTGCTGGGCTTGGCTTAGTCCCATAAAGGTTACTCTTAAGGCTTCATAAATGAAAAAAATAAAAAGACATTTAAATTGATTTTCCCTGCAAGCTTTCTTTATTTAGTACACAATAGCTTGTGGAGCCAGTCTGTATGATGAGGCCACAATTTAGTGCACTCGAAACAACATTCGAGATTTTTTGTATAAATTCTGGTGTCTGGCAGATTTTGGATGGAAATACTCAAAGTTTTGCACCACTGTAATCAAGCCTTATGTGAAGAAGCCAAATTATAGTAAACTCAGACCAAAATGAAAAAAATGTTTTAGCTCAATTCTGGTGTCTCTTCATGGACTGTGTATAGAAGTAACAGGTGTGGAAAAATTGGGCATTGGGTGTCAGAGGTGCCTTCATACTGTAACGTTGTTGATGTACTCTTGATAAAAGCAAGACTTGGCCTTGCTGTAAAAAAAATGAAATGATATGCAAATGTCAATTGGGTGTTAATTGTGTCCATAAAACCTACACCAAAAAATGACTTCAAGATAAGATCAATGTGTATGTGACGAACCCTTGTCCTCAACAGGACTATGTCCGTAGTAAATGCTTCCTTGGTCCAGAACCAGCACTATCCAAGACCCTTTAGCCCACCCAGTCACTAGTCATAACACAGTGTAGGGTGAACAACAACATCAAACTGATGTTACCACAGATATCCAACTCCGAGACACTCCCCCCCCCCCCACCCTTGGATTCAGGGTGGGGTAAACTGACCAATCACAATTGACAGGTCAGATGTATTCAAACTTCTCATCAGTAAACAGTCTTATCAACAGGGTGAGGTGTTGGAGGAATCTCCCCCTTCCACATCCATCCCATAATATAAGTTTCTTCCAAGGCAGACAGACGCAAACAATGGAATCAAAAAAATAAGGCTGCGCTAAAACTTATACATTACAGCATTAACAATGTGACGTGTTAATTCTAGTGTTAAAACAATATCTACTATCAAGAAAAATTGTGTAAAAAAACATCAAACTTGAAGCACATAAAAAGTCCAAAGAGGGGGAAGAACGAAGGTATGGAGTAAGTCCCTTGAAGTGACTCTTTATAAACACCCTTTAGATGTATAGCAGGTGCGCCCAAAGAGGAAGTTCTATCCACCACCTATTTCAATGAGGCTTACCAGCTGCCAAGATCTCTTTTTAGGGAGATCATACAGGCATGAAGAAAAACCGATCGTTCCTGGTCTCCTCAATGGGTTCTTGCTGGCGTCTCCACCTCTTATATCTCTTTCTTACAACGTCTCACATTCCACCGAATTTTGGGACAAGACAAGAAAAAAAGGCTCCCATAGCGTAACTCCGCATAAAAATTTATTACGAACGAAATAAGGTAAAACAAACTCACAAATTCCAATTGAGTACAAGCGTAAGTACAAACACGAGCCGGCCGGCTCTCTCTTATTATCACTGCCCGTCCTTCCTAGTCGACGGGGAATGGCGGTAGCGTCAGCACGCCGCTCACCCTACGTCGTTTCGTCAAAAGTGACGTCTTCCTGGGGTACGGGCGGCGCGCTGACCCTCCGCCTAAATACTCACTAGCTACAGAACGTAACCGCCCACTTCCGAGCTCCTGGCTACAGCTCCTAATCAGCCATTTTAGGAATGGGCAAAATTGAACGTTCGCCCTGATCATTAAAAGAAAATAAAATAAGCTAAAAACTCGAACGCTGTAAGGAATCGGACACAAACCGATTCACAAATAGGTTCGTACTCATTTGATCTTTTTTTTTTTTTTTTTTTTTTTTTATTATTAAATTAAAGGATCTTTAAAAATAAACCACACTAAATAATAGTCTAGAGGATCAGGACTAACCTGTTCTCTAAATAGGATCATATATGATGGTATAATCCGGTCTCATACCTACCACTTATGAGAACACGATCGGACAAAATCAACCCCCCTTACCCGAACGCACAGTTCTAATAACTGCACCCAGAATATAGGAGGGCCCACCATCATTCCCCGACCTAAGTTTTCCACATAGGAAGAGGACACTGTCAGGTCATCAGACCATCAGGCCACTACCTAAACCTAAAAATTACATAAAACTCTATACAGAAGGAAAGGAACATTCTCGTATACAGGACATTATTCCAATTAGGCCTTATATAGCATAGGCCATTGGGAAAAACCTCAAATAAGCTACATGCATCACAAATAACAAAACCATCCCCAAGTGAGCTTAGTTAACCCAAACCCGCAGGGGGGGGACCACAATCACATACTTAATTGTGGGTCGCCCACCAATTATGGCAGACCTCTTAAGAGAGGGTATTGATTGATATTTATTATGGGTCTCTCACCAATTATGGCAGACCTTTTAAGAAAGGGCAGTCAAATATTAATATTAATTCATATCACCTAATATCTAACATTTTAATCGATACTAAGCCCTCAAAGGTCAGGGGTTCTATGATATCTCCATATGTAGGTAACAGAGACCATAGACACTCCACTTTACCCACCTAAAAGGTTAAACAGAGCTCGTTCACAGGGTGACCTAAAACATTACAAAGGGTGGCCAGAACCACTCAACCAAGTCTTACTGGTCAGTACTTGAAGCGGGATAAACCCTTCACATCACCTCGAAAGGGATGATGTCGGATAGATGGAAAAAATCCCACAAGATCACCAATTAATTGCTATAATTCAAAGTGTACTTCGAAGTGTACTTCACTAATTTGTCAAAAAGTGGATAATTCCACAATTCTCTAATCATATAAGGACCGAGAATACGGAACGACCCAGGAATTCGGAAGTGGTTCACATAAAAAAGGGTCTAGCTATTGTCTATGAAGGCGTTCACGTCAACATCCACATTAAGACCGTATGGGGTATAGCACCGGGTTTTATGTATCCACATCATTTCTAGTCTAGACAAATCACGCACCAGGGAGCTCCCCCTCCAATGTGCACTAAACTTGTCTATACCCAGAAATAGGGTGTTTGCTGGATTACGGCCATGATGTAAATCATAATGTTTGGATACTGAGTGAAATTTATACCCATTTTTAATATTTGTGATATGCTCACCCAAGCGTACTTGCATAGCTCGCTTGGTTCTCCCTATATATTGGAGCCCACAAGGGCATTGCAAAAGGTATACAACACCCTTAGAGCTACACGTTATAAAGGGTTCAATTTGATATTCTTTCTGGGTACTGGTAGAGACAAAGGATTCAGTTTTTCTCTTTTTACTCTTATTCAACCTACAGATCTGACACCTACGACATTGGTGGTACCCAGTTATATGTTGAAAGAAAGAAATATTCTTAGTAGGGGGATCAATTACATTAGGAGCTATCCTATGTCTCAGGGAGGGAACCCCTCTGAAGATGATCTCTGGTTTAGCTGGAAGAAAGGTACGAATGACTCTATCATTCGACAGCAAATGCCAATGTTTCCGCAGCATTTTCTTGACTAGATAGTGTTGGGTGGAAAAGGTCGTAACAAAAGGGACAATCAATTTCTCCCTTTCCTTGCCAGAACTAGCCCGCAAAAGAGCAGCTCTATCACCCTCAGCAATCTGTTCTATAATTGCATTCATGGGTTCGACTTCGTACCCCTTTTCTTCCAGTCTCCCTTTCAAAATGTTAGCCTGCGACCTAAAGTCGCTAACGTCAGAGCAATTCCTCCTCATCCTTATAAACTGACCCTTAGGGATTGATCTTAGCCATGAGTTATGATGGCAGCTCTCTATGGGTATAAAAGAGTTCCTGTCAGTTTTCTTGAAATAGGAAATCGTTTTAAAACCCCCTTCGAATTTACTAATGGTCAAATCAAGAAAATGGACCCTCTCTGGACTGGCCTCCACTGAAAATCTGATGCCCCTATCGTTGTTATTGATATTAAGAAAAAAATCTTCCAGTTGGGGTCTGGTCCCCTCCCACAGGAGGAGGACGTCATCTATATACCTCGCCCAAAACACCAAGTGCGGGCTTCGGTCTTTATAGATGGCGTCCTCCTCCCACTTAGCCATAAAGAGATTTGCTAGGCTAGGGGCGTACTTCGCCCCCATTGCCACTCCCCGAATCTGTTTAAAATATTTTTGCTCAAACCAAAAATAATTATGGCTTGCCGCAAACTCAAGTAACTCGATGATGTACTGTTGTTGCTGTGTTGACACAGTTGACATGGTATTCAAATAGTGTGTCGCAGCCGCGACCCCTAATTCGTGTGGAATGATCGTATAAAGCGAGGTGACATCGGCTGTCACCAATAACGTACATTCATTCGATCTCAATCCTGAGAGTAAATTGATCACCTGTCTTGTATCCTTCAAATAGGAGGGCATTTTCTGGACCAAGGGCTGAAGAAAGAAATCAATATATTTCCCCACCCGGGACGTAATGGAGTCTATACCACTCACTATAGGACGTCCCGGGGGGGAAATAAGGTTCTTATGGATTTTTGGCAGGTAATATAGCACCGGAGTCCGTGGTGCCTTAGGGACAAGGTATGCTTTCTCCTTCTCATTCAATATCCCAAGTTGAAATCCCTTATCAACCAGGGACTGTAAAGTCTTTTTATATTGGACCACGGGGTTACCTGGCAATGTGATATACGTATCACCGTCATCAACTATATTATGCATCTCTTTGATGTAATCTAGCCGGTCCAGAACTACTATGCCCCCCCCCTTATCCGCAGGGCGAATGACTAGATTTTTATTATTACAGAGCGAGTCTAGACCTTCTTCCGTGCTCTTATCCATCTTATGGTTGGCAATCTTAACTTGTTCTAAATCTTTTAATAATACGTCCCTAAAGACTTTTAGTGAGGGTGCCATCGTCCCTGGGGGATTAAACGTCGAGGCGTTTGAGAGTCCCGAATGTAATACCTCCTGGGGTGTTGCTACATATTGTTTGGTCGGCAAGGTTGCAAAATGTCTCTTGATATTAACCTTACGGACAAATTTATGGATGTCCATATAGGTCTGAAACCTATCAAGTTTCTTTGGTGGTGCAAATTTCAAACCTTTATTGAGTAAGGCAATTTCTGATTTAGTCAGTGTTTGGGTACTAAGATTGAATATTCCCTCTCCCTTTACTTCCTTAATCTTTTTTGACTGTGCTCTCCTCCCCCCTCTGCTTCCTCTTTGTTTTCTACTGGTCTTTTTACTCCTTGAGCTCCCTTGGGAAAACCCCAATTTTGTTGTGACTGGTCCCCGACATTGGACCTCCCATTGGAGTCCCCAAATGGTTCTCTTACACGACCCTCAAATTCAAAGTCGTTGTATCCCCCATTGAAAGAACCAACTCTGTCCCTTAGAGGAAAAAAACGATTATGTGTATCCACACTATAGTCATAGTCATTCTCCTCACTTTCCCTATTATAGTAGGGTCTATTGTCGTACTGGGGGCCCTGATACCTAGGCATATTATGCACATAATTATCATAATACCCTCTTACAGGTCCCCTACCAACAGAGGGATTTCTCCTAGGGTACGGAGGTTGCATGCTCTCATAGTTCTGACCATACTCCCGGCTACTGCCGCCCATATTACCTTGTGGGTATGGCTGATTCCGACCTGAGTTCCCCACAGGTTGCCCTGTCCTCCCCATGCCTAAAGGCCTCCTAGGTGACTGATGTGTAATGTTTTTCCCCCTTTTACCCGATTTGGTATGTGTTTTTTTAGGGGTTCTTGGGGGTTGACCCCCAGTGGGTGGGTGCTGAACACGCATAGCCCCCTCCCCCCGGGATTCCTCCCCTTGTGTAATTGCATCCATCCTAGGATCTGTTTTTATGGATTGCTCACCCAATAGTTTCTTCTGCCACTCGAAGACTATAGTGGCCTGATAATCTGCATAGTCCCTATTATACTTTTTTCTTTTTTTGGCTTTTTGTTCCTTTTCCTCCTTATCTAAAACCTTTAAAAGATTCATGGATCTATCTTTATATTCATCCTTATCTTTATGTAGGAGTAACGTGTCTCTGAGGGCCTTAATTTCTCCATCCAATCTTACAAGTTTACTCTTTTTACGAGCAACTAGAAACTGTAGAAATTTGACCCCCGCTTCATTGAAATAACGGAACCACTCCTCCAGTTCTGTCTCACCTTTTTGGGGGCACACCTCCCACCTAAGGCTCCTGGGGACCATGTTTAGTTTAACATAGGTCTCCAGGAAGGCCACATCCCATTGTGTATGGATCTCTGAGATGGTTAGATTTTTCAATCTCATAAATAACCCACTCAGATCTCCTTCGTTCTCATTGTACATTTCAAATACCCCATCAGTATTGACTACTTTAGATGCTCTATATTCAAAAATGTCCATATTGCTAAATGTGTTCAGTATCAATCAAAAGTACAGTTAAGTGCATATAATAAAATATATAATCACTGTGAAAGTGCAGGACTGCTGCTATTATTTTGTATCTCTATGTAACCTAAAAAACTTTTTGGAAAACAGCGCTGTCCAAACAATATCTCAATTAATTCAAACCAAGGCCTAAGCCAGTGAAAGCAAAAAAAATTTATGATGTAAATAATAACAATATAAATTCCTGCTGCAACCCAATGTGAGATACCCACACTAGATCCAAACCAAAAAAATAAGGCTGCGCTAAAACTTATACATTACAGCATTAACAATGTGACGTGTTAATTCTAGTGTTAAAACAATATCTACTATCAAGAAAAATTGTGTAAAAAAACATCAAACTTGAAGCACATAAAAAGTCCAAAGAGGGGGAAGAACGAAGGTATGGAGTAAGTCCCTTGAAGTGACTCTTTATAAACACCCTTTAGATGTATAGCAGGTGCGCCCAAAGAGGAAGTTCTATCCACCACCTATTTCAATGAGGCTTACCAGCTGCCAAGATCTCTTTTTAGGGAGATCATACAGGCATGAAGAAAAACCGATCGTTCCTGGTCTCCTCAATGGGTTCTTGCTGGCGTCTCCACCTCTTATATCTCTTTCTTACAACGTCTCACATTCCACCGAATTTTGGGACAAGACAAGAAAAAAAGGCTCCCATAGCGTAACTCCGCATAAAAATTTATTACGAACGAAATAAGGTAAAACAAACTCACAAATTCCAATTGAGTACAAGCGTAAGTACAAACACGAGCCGGCCGGCTCTCTCTTATTATCACTGCCCGTCCTTCCTAGTCGACGGGGAATGGCGGTAGCGTCAGCACGCCGCTCACCCTACGTCGTTTCGTCAAAAGTGACGCTACCGCCATTCCCCGTCGACTAGGAAGGACGGGCAGTGATAATAAGAGAGAGCCGGCCGGCTCGTGTTTGTACTTACGCTTGTACTCAATTGGAATTTGTGAGTTTGTTTTACCTTATTTCGTTCGTAATAAATTTTTATGCGGAGTTACGCTATGGGAGCCTTTTTTTCTTGTCTTGTCCCAAAATTCGGTGGAATGTGAGACGTTGTAAGAAAGAGATATAAGAGGTGGAGACGCCAGCAAGAACCCATTGAGGAGACCAGGAACGATCGGTTTTTCTTCATGCCTGTATGATCTCCCTAAAAAGAGATCTTGGCAGCTGGTAAGCCTCATTGAAATAGGTGGTGGATAGAACTTCCTCTTTGGGCGCACCTGCTATACATCTAAAGGGTGTTTATAAAGAGTCACTTCAAGGGACTTACTCCATACCTTCGTTCTTCCCCCTCTTTGGACTTTTTATGTGCTTCAAGTTTGATGTTTTTTTACACAATTTTTCTTGATAGTAGATATTGTTTTAACACTAGAATTAACACGTCACATTGTTAATGCTGTAATGTATAAGTTTTAGCGCAGCCTTATTTTTTTGGTTTGGATCTAGTGTGGGTATCTCACATTGGGTTGCAGCAGGAATTTATATTGTTATTATTTACATCATAAATTTTTTTTGCTTTCACTGGCTTAGGCCTTGGTTTGAATTAATTGAGATATTGTTTGGACAGCGCTGTTTTCCAAAAAGTTTTTTAGGTTACATAGAGATACAAAATAATAGCAGCAGTCCTGCACTTTCACAGTGATTATATATTTTATTATATGCACTTAACTGTACTTTTGATTGATACTGAACACATTTAGCAATATGGACATTTTTGAATATAGAGCATCTAAAGTAGTCAATACTGATGGGGTATTTGAAATGTACAATGAGAACGAAGGAGATCTGAGTGGGTTATTTATGAGATTGAAAAATCTAACCATCTCAGAGATCCATACACAATGGGATGTGGCCTTCCTGGAGACCTATGTTAAACTAAACATGGTCCCCAGGAGCCTTAGGTGGGAGGTGTGCCCCCAAAAAGGTGAGACAGAACTGGAGGAGTGGTTCCGTTATTTCAATGAAGCGGGGGTCAAATTTCTACAGTTTCTAGTTGCTCGTAAAAAGAGTAAACTTGTAAGATTGGATGGAGAAATTAAGGCCCTCAGAGACACGTTACTCCTACATAAAGATAAGGATGAATATAAAGATAGATCCATGAATCTTTTAAAGGTTTTAGATAAGGAGGAAAAGGAACAAAAAGCCAAAAAAAGAAAAAAGTATAATAGGGACTATGCAGATTATCAGGCCACTATAGTCTTCGAGTGGCAGAAGAAACTATTGGGTGAGCAATCCATAAAAACAGATCCTAGGATGGATGCAATTACACAAGGGGAGGAATCCCGGGGGGAGGGGGCTATGCGTGTTCAGCACCCACCCACTGGGGGTCAACCCCCAAGAACCCCTAAAAAAACACATACCAAATCGGGTAAAAGGGGGAAAAACATTACACATCAGTCACCTAGGAGGCCTTTAGGCATGGGGAGGACAGGGCAACCTGTGGGGAACTCAGGTCGGAATCAGCCATACCCACAAGGTAATATGGGCGGCAGTAGCCGGGAGTATGGTCAGAACTATGAGAGCATGCAACCTCCGTACCCTAGGAGAAATCCCTCTGTTGGTAGGGGACCTGTAAGAGGGTATTATGATAATTATGTGCATAATATGCCTAGGTATCAGGGCCCCCAGTACGACAATAGACCCTACTATAATAGGGAAAGTGAGGAGAATGACTATGACTATAGTGTGGATACACATAATCGTTTTTTTCCTCTAAGGGACAGAGTTGGTTCTTTCAATGGGGGATACAACGACTTTGAATTTGAGGGTCGTGTAAGAGAACCATTTGGGGACTCCAATGGGAGGTCCAATGTCGGGGACCAGTCACAACAAAATTGGGGTTTTCCCAAGGGAGCTCAAGGAGTAAAAAGACCAGTAGAAAACAAAGAGGAAGCAGAGGGGGGAGGAGAGCACAGTCAAAAAAGATTAAGGAAGTAAAGGGAGAGGGAATATTCAATCTTAGTACCCAAACACTGACTAAATCAGAAATTGCCTTACTCAATAAAGGTTTGAAATTTGCACCACCAAAGAAACTTGATAGGTTTCAGACCTATATGGACATCCATAAATTTGTCCGTAAGGTTAATATCAAGAGACATTTTGCAACCTTGCCGACCAAACAATATGTAGCAACACCCCAGGAGGTATTACATTCGGGACTCTCAAACGCCTCGACGTTTAATCCCCCAGGGACGATGGCACCCTCACTAAAAGTCTTTAGGGACGTATTATTAAAAGATTTAGAACAAGTTAAGATTGCCAACCATAAGATGGATAAGAGCACGGAAGAAGGTCTAGACTCGCTCTGTAATAATAAAAATCTAGTCATTCGCCCTGCGGATAAGGGGGGGGGCATAGTAGTTCTGGACCGGCTAGATTACATCAAAGAGATGCATAATATAGTTGATGACGGTGATACGTATATCACATTGCCAGGTAACCCCGTGGTCCAATATAAAAAGACTTTACAGTCCCTGGTTGATAAGGGATTTCAACTTGGGATATTGAATGAGAAGGAGAAAGCATACCTTGTCCCTAAGGCACCACGGACTCCGGTGCTATATTACCTGCCAAAAATCCATAAGAACCTTATTTCCCCCCCGGGACGTCCTATAGTGAGTGGTATAGACTCCATTACGTCCCGGGTGGGGAAATATATTGATTTCTTTCTTCAGCCCTTGGTCCAGAAAATGCCCTCCTATTTGAAGGATACAAGACAGGTGATCAATTTACTCTCAGGATTGAGATCGAATGAATGTACGTTATTGGTGACAGCCGATGTCACCTCGCTTTATACGATCATTCCACACGAATTAGGGGTCGCGGCTGCGACACACTATTTGAATACCATGTCAACTGTGTCAACACAGCAACAACAGTACATCATCGAGTTACTTGAGTTTGCGGCAAGCCATAATTATTTTTGGTTTGAGCAAAAATATTTTAAACAGATTCGGGGAGTGGCAATGGGGGCGAAGTACGCCCCTAGCCTAGCAAATCTCTTTATGGCTAAGTGGGAGGAGGACGCCATCTATAAAGACCGAAGCCCGCACTTGGTGTTTTGGGCGAGGTATATAGATGACGTCCTCCTCCTGTGGGAGGGGACCAGACCCCAACTGGAAGATTTTTTTCTTAATATCAATAACAACGATAGGGGCATCAGATTTTCAGTGGAGGCCAGTCCAGAGAGGGTCCATTTTCTTGATTTGACCATTAGTAAATTCGAAGGGGGTTTTAAAACGATTTCCTATTTCAAGAAAACTGACAGGAACTCTTTTATACCCATAGAGAGCTGCCATCATAACTCATGGCTAAGATCAATCCCTAAGGGTCAGTTTATAAGGATGAGGAGGAATTGCTCTGACGTTAGCGACTTTAGGTCGCAGGCTAACATTTTGAAAAGGAGACTGGAAGAAAAGGGGTACGAAGTCGAACCCATGAATGCAATTATAGAACAGATTGCTGAGGGTGATAGAGCTGCTCTTTTGCGGGCTAGTTCTGGCAAGGAAAGGGAGAAATTGATTGTCCCTTTTGTTACGACCTTTTCCACCCAACACTATCTAGTCAAGAAAATGCTGCGGAAACATTGGCATTTGCTGTCGAATGATAGAGTCATTCGTACCTTTCTTCCAGCTAAACCAGAGATCATCTTCAGAGGGGTTCCCTCCCTGAGACATAGGATAGCTCCTAATGTAATTGATCCCCCTACTAAGAATATTTCTTTCTTTCAACATATAACTGGGTACCACCAATGTCGTAGGTGTCAGATCTGTAGGTTGAATAAGAGTAAAAAGAGAAAAACTGAATCCTTTGTCTCTACCAGTACCCAGAAAGAATATCAAATTGAACCCTTTATAACGTGTAGCTCTAAGGGTGTTGTATACCTTTTGCAATGCCCTTGTGGGCTCCAATATATAGGGAGAACCAAGCGAGCTATGCAAGTACGCTTGGGTGAGCATATCACAAATATTAAAAATGGGTATAAATTTCACTCAGTATCCAAACATTATGATTTACATCATGGCCGTAATCCAGCAAACACCCTATTTCTGGGTATAGACAAGTTTAGTGCACATTGGAGGGGGAGCTCCCTGGTGCGTGATTTGTCTAGACTAGAAATGATGTGGATACATAAAACCCGGTGCTATACCCCATACGGTCTTAATGTGGATGTTGACGTGAACGCCTTCATAGACAATAGCTAGACCCTTTTTTATGTGAACCACTTCCGAATTCCTGGGTCGTTCCGTATTCTCGGTCCTGATATGATTAGAGAATTGTGGAATTATCCACTTTTTGACAAATTAGTGAAGTACACTTCGAAGTACACTTTGAATTATAGCAATTAATTGGTGATCTTGTGGGATTTTTTCCATCTATCCGACATCATCCCTTTCGAGGTGATGTGAAGGGTTTATCCCGCTTCAAGTACTGACCAGTAAGACTTGGTTGAGTGGTTCTGGCCACCCTTTGTAATGTTTTAGGTCACCCTGTGAACGAGCTCTGTTTAACCTTTTAGGTGGGTAAAGTGGAGTGTCTATGGTCTCTGTTACCTACATATGGAGATATCATAGAACCCCTGACCTTTGAGGGCTTAGTATCGATTAAAATGTTAGATATTAGGTGATATGAATTAATATTAATATTTGACTGCCCTTTCTTAAAAGGTCTGCCATAATTGGTGAGAGACCCATAATAAATATCAATCAATACCCTCTCTTAAGAGGTCTGCCATAATTGGTGGGCGACCCACAATTAAGTATGTGATTGTGGTCCCCCCCCTGCGGGTTTGGGTTAACTAAGCTCACTTGGGGATGGTTTTGTTATTTGTGATGCATGTAGCTTATTTGAGGTTTTTCCCAATGGCCTATGCTATATAAGGCCTAATTGGAATAATGTCCTGTATACGAGAATGTTCCTTTCCTTCTGTATAGAGTTTTATGTAATTTTTAGGTTTAGGTAGTGGCCTGATGGTCTGATGACCTGACAGTGTCCTCTTCCTATGTGGAAAACTTAGGTCGGGGAATGATGGTGGGCCCTCCTATATTCTGGGTGCAGTTATTAGAACTGTGCGTTCGGGTAAGGGGGGTTGATTTTGTCCGATCGTGTTCTCATAAGTGGTAGGTATGAGACCGGATTATACCATCATATATGATCCTATTTAGAGAACAGGTTAGTCCTGATCCTCTAGACTATTATTTAGTGTGGTTTATTTTTAAAGATCCTTTAATTTAATAATAAAAAAAAAAAAAAAAAAAAAAAAAAAAAAAAAGATCAAATGAGTACGAACCTATTTGTGAATCGGTTTGTGTCCGATTCCTTACAGCGTTCGAGTTTTTAGCTTATTTTATTTTCTTTTAATGATCAGGGCGAACGTTCAATTTTGCCCATTCCTAAAATGGCTGATTAGGAGCTGTAGCCAGGAGCTCGGAAGTGGGCGGTTACGTTCTGTAGCTAGTGAGTATTTAGGCGGAGGGTCAGCGCGCCGCCCGTACCCCAGGAAGACGTCACTTTTGACGAAACGACGTAGGGTGAGCGGCGTGCTGACGCTACCGCCATTCCCCGTCGACTAGGAAGGATGGGCAGTGATAATAAGAGAGAGCCGGCCGGCTCGTGTTTGTACTTACGCTTGTACTCAATTGGAATTTGTGAGTTTGTTTTACCTTATTTCGTTCGTAATAAATTTTTATGCGGAGTTACGCTATGGGAGCCTTTTTTTCTTGTCTTGTCCCAAAATTCGGTGGAATGTGAGACGTTGTAAGAAAGAGATATAAGAGGTGGAGACGCCAGCAAGAACCCATTGAGGAGACCAGGAACGATCGGTTTTTCTTCATGCCTGTATGATCTCCCTAAAAAGAGATCTTGGCAGCTGGTAAGCCTCATTGAAATAGGTGGTGGATAGAACTTCCTCTTTGGGCGCACCTGCTATACATCTAAAGGGTGTTTATAAAGAGTCACTTCAAGGGACTTACTCCATACCTTCGTTCTTCCCCCTCTTTGGACTTTTTATGTGCTTCAAGTTTGATGTTTTTTTACACAATTTTTCTTGATAGTAGATATTGTTTTAACACTAGAATTAACACGTCACATTGTTAATGCTGTAATGTATAAGTTTTAGCGCAGCCTTATTTTTTTTGGTTTGGATCTAGTGTGGGTATCTCACATTGGGTTGCAGCAGGAATTTATATTGTTATTATTTACATCATAAATTTTTTTTGCTTTCACTGGCTTAGGCCTTGGTTTGAATTAATTGAGATATTGTTTGGACAGCGCTGTTTTCCAAAAAGTTTTTTAACAAACAATGGAATACAACCACACCCCAAATGATCACAGCAACAAGTCCACAACAGCATGAAACAACACACAATGTATACCTATATACAATATTGAGTCTGACTAGCACAGATCATAGTGGGGTTCTCATTCACCCTGTGCCCCTAATGGACAATATTGTATTCCTGTTGAACAGGGGCTGAAAAATTGGGCCTTAGGCGCTCCTTGCTGGTGCCACGACACTGCAACCTCTCCCAGATACTCTAGTTGGAGTGCAGGAATGAGCCCTGTCTGCAAAGCATTGCATCAAAAATTGTATTACATGCCCCTGTTAAACAGGGGCTGAAAAATTGGGCCTTAGGCACTGGTGCTGGTGCCACAACACTGCAACCTCTCCCATATACTCTACTTGGAGTGCAGAAATTAGCCCTGCTGCAAATCATTGTATCCAAAATTGTAATTACACGCCCCTGTTAAACAGGGGCTGAAAAATTGGGCTGGTGGCATCACCCAGAACCAAATATGTTCTTCCAAGCTATCAGCAGGATCATTGATGAGAAAGAGGATAGTCAGTCAACATAACAGGACAGTAACTCAGCATCAGCATAGGCAGTCTTGAAGGGATGTGACATTTCAAAAAAAATGATTAGGTTACATCAGCTTCAGGTGCTTGGTAGCTGGTGGTGATCCAAGACTGATTCATCTTTATGAAGGTCAGTCGATCAACTGAGTCGGCGCATCCTGAGGCGAGGCGCACCCTGTGATTGGTTACAAAGCCTCCAGCAGCACTGAAGGTGCGTTCCGAAAGAATGCTGGATGCAGGACAGGCCAGTAGCTCAATTGCATACTGTGCAAGCTCTGGCCAGAGGATTTTCGGTGGGAAAGGTGTCCAAATCTGACCTTGCCCATAGGTATTCCTGCACAATGTAAATCAGACACTGGCGATTGTTGCTGGAACCGATCATATCTTGGGGCTATGGACTAAAAAATTTAACGCATTGGTCAGATGGCCACCTTCTCCACCACTCCTTCTGTGCCTGACCGAAGCCTCAGCAACACATTGTCCAGGACGAGGAGTTTGGAACCTCCCAGTCTCTGGGAACGCGTTGCACAGGCCTCCTGGAGATGTCTCATCCTCTGCTCCCTCTGCGATGGCAAGAAAAGGTCCGCAACCTTGCCCTTGTAGCGTGGATCAAGTGATCCTTGTACTGGGTCACTAAGGAAACATGATCTGCAGCCACCTCCTCCCAGCCACGTGCAAGACCACGTGTTTCTTGGAACTGTAAATCATCCCTAAAAGACTGCTGCTGCTGAGTGCCAGGCTCCACCTCCATGCTGACACAAGCCTCCTCCTCCTCCTCTTCCTGTGTGATGGGTGGGACAGCAGGAACACTGTCTGGATAAAGGGGGCCTTGAGAGGCAAGGAAGTCCTCTTCTTCCTGCCTCTGTTCTGCCTCAAGTGCCCTGTCCATTATTCCACGCATCATATGCTGCAACAGGTGGACAAGAGATACAGTGTCACTGATGCATGCACTGTCACTGCTCACCATCCTCGTGGCCTCCTCAAATGGTGACAGGACAGTGCATGCATCCCTGATCATGCCCCACTGGCATGGTGGAAAGAAAAACGAGCTCCCCTGACCCTGTCCTGGTGCCGTAGTCGCACAGGAACTCATTGATGGCCCTCTGCTGCGTGTGCAGCCACTGCAGCATGGCCAACGTTGAGTTCCACCTGGTGGGCATGTCACATATAAGTCGGTTCTTGGGCAGGTTAAACTCCTTTTGGAGCTCAGCCAGCTGAGCACTGGCATTAAATGATCAGCCTAAATGCACACAGACTTTCATGGCCTGCCTCAGGACATCCTGTAAGCCCGGGTACCTGCCCAAGAACCGCTGCACCACCAGGTTAAGGACGTGAGCCACACAGGGCACATGGGTCAGTTGTCCCTGTCGGAGGGTGGAGAGGAGGTTGGTACCATTGTCACAAACCACCCTTCCTGGCTTAAGCTGGCATGACGTCAGCCACCTCTCGGCCTGCCCCTGCAGAGCTGACAAAATATCTTCCCCAGTGTGGCTCCTGTCCTCCAAACAAACTAGCGCAACCACAGCATGGCATCTTTTTGCCTGCGTACTTGCGTAGCCCCTTGAACGCCTACAGAGCACCGCTGGTTCTGAGGACAGAGCACTGGAGGAAGAAAAAGAGGAGGGGGTGGAGGAGAGAAGTGTGTCACATCCAGTAGTAGCATTTTGGAGGCAGGGTGGCGGAACAACCGCCAACGCTACTGCACCTTGTCCTGCATTCTTCCCAGCTGCTAGAAGAGTGACCCAATGGGCCATGAAAGATAGGTAACATCCCTGTCCATGCCTGCTGGACCATGAGTCAGCGGTAATATGCACCTTACCGCTGACCGCCCTGTCCAGCGAGGCAAGGACATTGCCTTCCACATGCCGGTAGAGATCCGGAATCGCCTTCCGTGAGAAAAAGTGGCGTTTGGGGACCTGCCACTGAGGAACTGCACATTGCACAAACTCACGGAAGAGGACCGAGTCTACCAACTGAAAAAGCAGCAGTTGAAGTGCTAGCAATTTAGCCAAGCTAGCATTGGTTCGCGTCCTTCCTAGGAAATCGGTCACAGACAGTGAAACTAGGAAAATTCCTCTCCGAAACTCGGGCAGTCACCTGCGGAGTCCCTCAAGGCTCTCCATTGTCACCCGTTCTCTTCAACATTTACATTCGCCCACTCCTTCAAATCATCAGATGCTCAGATCTCTGCTTCCACTCTTACGCTGACGACACACAACTTTATTTCCGGATCAATGGAAAAAAAGATCACCAACAACAACTTGAAAACTGCCTCAAATCAATAGAGGACTGGATGACCAGCAACTCCCTCCAGCTGAACCAATCAAAGACAGAGCTTCTTATCTTACACCCAAATCATAAGCCCGCAGCCAAAACCTCCTGGTCTCCACCAACCGTCTTTGGGCAGACTATCTCCCCAAAGACCAAAGCCAAGAGTCTCGGGGTTATTTTAGACGCACAAATGTCAATGGATGCGCAAATAGGATCTGTAGTCAGTCGATCTCACCATCTACTGCGCATGCTTCGCAGACTCATCCCTTTTATCCCAAAGAATGACAAAGCAGTGGTAGTTGGAACAATCATTAATTCAGGACTGGACTACGCAAACTCGCTTTACATAGGATTACCACAATATCAACTTGCGCGATTACAACTGATCCAAAACACGGCGGCAAGGCTGATAACAGGAAAAAAACCCTGGGAATCCATTTCTCCTTCACTGAGGAGCTTACATTGGCTAACCGTAAAAAATCGGATCACGTTCAAGACCATTTGCCTCACCCACAAATGCGTGCATAGAGAAGCTCCGCAATACCTAATGGAGAAAATAAATCATTACACACCAAACCGCAGTCTTCGATCAGCCAACAAAAACCTCCTCCTTGTGCCCAAATCCCAGTATAAATCCAAGGGTGATCAGAGATTCGCTGTCCAAGGGCCTCTGCTATGGAATGCTCTACCAATCAACATCCGCCTGGAAGAAAATCACCTGGCTTTTAGGAAAAAACTCAAGACCTTCCTCTTTTAGCAGATGATCAAAGCTCGCCACAGCGCCTAGAGGCGATTCAGTTCGCATTGTGCGCTATATAAGTATTTCATTCATTCATTCATTCATTCAACCGCTGGGCATGTGGATGGCTGGAAGTGAACTTCTTTCGACGGTCCAGCAGCTGGGGCAGGGAAATTTGCCTGCTACAATCGGACGTTGGTGTACTGCTAGCAGAGTGCCCGCAAGTAGTTGGCTGTGACACATCTAATTCTACACATTCATTCCTCTCACTGCAGGTTTCAGAGAGGACTGAAGGTCTAGTGGGGTTGGAGATCAAAGCTGATGAGGAGCAAGGAGAGGTCCACTTTGTTCTTTGGTGTGGGTCTTTAAGGTACGCTTGCCAACGAGCTGCATGGCAGGTTAACATATGTCTGGTCAAGCATGTGGTGCCCAAGCAGCTGATGTTTTGGCCATGTGAGAAAAAGGCCCACACCAAAGAACTTTTGGAATAATGCACAGAGGCAGCACCCTGCACAGGCAGAGCTCTGTGGTGTGATTCAGAAGGTGTGCTGCCCCTAAGCTTGCCCCTGGAGGGCATCCTGCCTCGTTGGAGATGTGCCTCCTCCTCCTCTCTTCTATCAGGCACCCACGTGGAGTCAGCGACCTCGTCATCCCCTCCCTCTTCATCACTGGAGCAAACCTGGCAGTATGCTGCAGCTGGTGGAACATGACTGCCAGATTGCTGTCCTTCTTGAGCATCCCCTCTCTCTGCACTCATGCTACTGCCTTCCTCTAGCTGGGTATCATCATCAGAGCCTTTAAAACGATGGGCACCCTCCTGAAGCATGTACCCAACACTGAGCTCAAACAGTTCGGGGGACTCCTCAGGGGGACATAGTGGGTCTAGGGAAGGAGTGACTGATGACATTGAGATGAGGGAAGAGGGTGCGTTGGCAGCTGCTTTGCTAGTACCCTGAGCCTAGGTGAGAGAGGATGAGGAAGGCTTGGTCATCCACTCTACCAGGTCTTTGGCATGATGTGGCTCAACACGTCCAGCTGCTGAAAATAAGGACAAGCGTGTCCCATGGCCACGTGCTGATGACAATGCACCGTGTCCACGACCAGCACTGTTTTCTCTAGACACAGAGCCTGCTTGCCCTCTTTTATCGTCTCGTGCCTGTCTGCCTCTCCTTGTTGGCCTTCCAGACATAGTAATGGCCTGCAGGGAGATGGGAAAACCAGCAATTGGGTAGTGTATATTGTGCTGGAGGCACACAACAGCCACTGTAAATGCTGCAGATGCCTGTATTAGAGAACACCAGCAATAAAGGGTAGAAACAGGTGTATACTGTGCTGGAGGCACACAACACCCACTTTAACTCCTACAGATGCCTATATTAGAGAACACCAGCAAAAAAGGCTATATACAAGTGTATACTGTGCTGGAGGCACACAACACCCACTTTAACTCCTATTGATGCTTGTATTAGAGAACACCAGAAAAAAAAGGGTAGATACAGGTGTATACTGTGCTGGAGGAACACAACACCCACTTTAAATCCTGCAGATGCCTGTATTAGAGAACACTAGCAAAAAAGGGTAGATACAGGTGTATACTGTGCTGGACGCACACAACACCCACTAACTCCTGCAGATGTCTGTATTAGAGTACACCAGCAAAAAAGGGTAGATACAGGTGTATACTGTGCTGGAGGCACACAACACCCACTAACTCCTGCATATGCCTGTATTAGAGAACACCAGCAATAAAGGGTAGATACAGGTGTATACTGTGTTGGAGGCACACAACACCAACTTTAACTCCTGCAGATGCCTATATTAGAGAAAACCAGCAAAAAAGGGTAGATACAGGTGAATACTGTGCTGGAGGCACACAACACCCACTTTAACTCCTGCAGATGCCTATATTAGAGAACACCAGCAAAAAAGGCTAGATACAAGTGTATACTGTGCTGGAGGCACACAACACCCACTTTAACTCCTGCAGATGCCTATATTAGAGAACACCAGCAAAAAAGGCTAGATACAGGTGTATACTTTGCTGGAGGCACACAACAGCCACTTTAACTCCTGCAGATGCCTGTATTAGAGCACACCAGCAAAAAAGGGTAGATACAGGTGTATACTGTGCTGGAGGCACATAACACTTACTAACTCCTGCAGATGCCTGTATTAGAGAACACCAGCAATAAAGGGTAAATACAGGTGTATACTGTGCTGGAAGCACATAACACACACTAACTCCTGCAGATGCCTGTATTAGAGAACACCAGCAATAAAGGGTAAATACAGGTGTATACTGTGCTGGAGGCACACAACACCCACTAACTCCTGCAGATGCCTGTATTAGAGAACACCAGCAATAAAGGGTAGATACAGGTGTATACTGTGCTGGATGCACACAACACCCACTAACTCCTGCAGATGCCTGTATTAGAGAACACCAGCAAAAAAGGGTAGATACCGGTGTATAATGTGCTGGAGGCACACAACACCCACTAACTCCTGCAGATGCCTGTATTAGAGAACACCAGCAATAAAGGGTAGATACAGGTGTATACTGTGCTGGATGCACACAGCACCCACTTTAACTCCTGCAGATGCCTGTATTAGAGAACACCAGCAAAAAAGGGTAGATACAGGTGTATACTGTGCTGGAGGCACACAACACCCACTAACTCCTGCAGATGCCTGTATTAGAGAACACCAGCAATAAATGGTAGATACGGGTGTATACTGTGCTGGATGCACAAAGTACCCACTTTAACTCCTGCAGATGCCTCTATTAGAGAACACCAGCAAAAAAGGGTAGATACAGGTGTATACTGTGCTGGATGCACACAGCACCCACGTTAACTCCTGCAGATGCCTGTATTGGAGAACACCAGCAAAAAAGGGTAGATACAGGTGTATACTGTGGTGGAGGCACATAACACTCACTAACTCCTGCAAATGCCTGTATTAGAGCACACCAGCAAAAAAGGGTAGATACAGGTGTATACTGTGGTGGAGGCACATAACACTCACTAACTCCTGCAGATGCCTGTATTAGAGAACACCAGCAATAAATGGTAGATACGGGTGTATACTGTGCTGGATGCACACAGCACCCACTTTAACTCCTGCAGATGCCTGTATTGGAGAACACCAGCAAAAAAGGGTAGATACAGGTGTATACTGTGCTGGAGGCACACAACACCCACTTTAACTCCTGCAGATGCCTGTATTAGAGCACACCAGCAAAAAGGGTAGATACAGGTGTATACTGTGCTGGAGGCATATAACACTCACTAACTCCTGCAGATGGCTATATTAGAGAACACCAGCCATAAAGGGTAAATACAGGTGTATACTGTGCTGGAGGCACACAACACCCACAAACTCCTGCAGATGCCTGTATTAGAGAACACCAGCAATAAATGGTAGATACGGGTGTATACTGTGCTGGATGCACACAGCACCCACTTTAACTCCTGCAGATGCCTCCATTAGAGAACACCAGCAATAAAGGGTAGATACGGGTGTATACTGTGCTGGATGCACACAACACCCACGTTAACTCCTGCAGATGCCTGTATTGGAGAACACCAGCAAAAAAGGGTAGATACAGGTGTATACTGTGCTGGAGGCACACAACACCCACTTTAACTCCTGCAGATGCCTGTATTAGAGAACACCAGCAATAAAGGGTAGATACAGGTGTATACTGTGCTGGAGGCACACAACACCCACGTTAACTCCTGCAGATGCCTGTATAAGAGCACAGCTGCAAAAAAGGGTAGATACAGGTGTATACTGTGCTTGAGGCACATAACACCCACTAACTCCTGCAGATGCCTATATTAGAGAACACCAGCAATAAATGGTAGATACGGGTGTATACTGTGCTGGATGCACACAGCACCTACTTTAACTCCTGCAGATGCCTGTATTAGGGAACACCAGCAAAAAAGGGTAGATACAGGTGTATACTGTGCTGAATGCTCACAGCACCCACTTTAACTCCTGAAGATGCCTGTATTAGAGAACACCAGCAAAAAATGGTAGATACAGGTGTATACTGTGCTGGAGGCACACAACACCCACTTTAAATCCTGCAGATGCCTGTATTAGAGAACACCAGCAATAAAGGGTAGATACAGGTGTACACTGTGCTGGAGGCACACAACACCCACTAACTCCTGCAGATGCCTGTATTAGAGAACACCAGCAATAAAGGGTAAACACAGGTGTATACTGTGCTGGAGGCACACAACACCCACTAACTCCTGCAGATGCCTGTATTAGGGAACACCAGCAATAAAGGGTAAATACAGGTGTATACTGTGCTGGAGGCATACAACACCCACTAACTCCTGCAGATGCCTGTATTAGAGAACACCAGCAATAAAGGGTAGATACAGGTGTATACTGTGCTGGATGCACACAGCACCCACTTTAACTCCTGCAGATGCCTGTATTAGAGAACACCAGCAAAAAAGGGTAGATACAGGTGTATACTGTGCTGGAGGCACACAACACCCACTAACTCCTGCAGATGCCTGTATTAGAGAACACCAGCAATAAATGGTAGATACGGGTGTATACTGTGCTGGATGCACACAGCACCCACTTTAACTCCTGCAGATGCCTATATTAGAGAACCCCGGCAATAAAGGGTAGATACGGGTGTATACTGTGCTGGATGCACACAGCACCCACGTTAACTCCTGCAGATGCCTGCATTGGAGAACACCAGCAAAAAAAGGGTAGATACAGGTGTATACTGTGCTGGAGGCACACAACACCCACTTTAACTCCTGCAGATGCCTGTTTAGAGAACACCAGCAATAAAAGGTAGATACAGGTGTATACTGTGCTGGAGGCACACAACACCCACGTTAACTCCTGCAGATGCCTGTATTAGAGCACACCAGCAAAAAAGGGTAGATACAGGTGTATACTGTGCTGGAGGCACATAACACTCACTAACTCCTGCAGATGCCTGTATTAGAGAACACCAGCAATAAAGGGTAAATACAGGTGTTTACTGTGCTGGAGGCACATAACACCCACTAACTCCTGCAGATGCCTGTATTAGAGAACACCAGCAATAAATGGTAGATACGGGTGTATACTGTGCTGGAGGCACACAACACCCATTTTAACTCCGGCAGATGCCTATATTAGAGAACACCAGCAAAAAAGGGTAGATACAGGTGTATACTCTACTGGAGGCACACAACACCCACTTTAACTCCTGCAGATGCCTGTATTAGAGCACACCAGAAAAAAGGGTAGATACAGGTGTATACTGTGCTGGAGGCACATAACACTCACTAACTCCTGCAGATGCCTATATTAGAGAACACCAGCAATAAAGGGTAAATACAGGTGTATACTGTGCTGGAGGCACACAACACCCACAAACTCCTACAGATGCCTGTATTAGAGAACACTAGCAATAAATGGTAGATACAGGTGTGTACTGTGCTGGATGCACACAGCACCCACTTTAACTCCTGCAGATGCCTGTATTAGAGAACACCAGCAATAAACGGTAGATACGGGTGTATACTGTGCTGGATGCACACAGCACCCACGTTAACTCCTGCAGATTCCTGTATTGGAGAACACCAGCAAAAAAGGGTAGATACAGGTGTATACTGTGCTGGAGGCACACAACACCCACTAACTTCTGCAGATGCCTCTATTAGAGCACACCACCAAAAAAGGGTAGATACAGGTGTACACTGTGCTGGAGGCACACAACACCCACTAACTCCTGCAGATGCCATGATTAGAGAACGCCAGCAAAAAAGGGTAGATACAGGTGTATACTGTGCTGGATGCACACAACACCCACTTTAACTCCTGCAGATGCCTGAGAATAGAACACACTGTCCCTGCTTATCTTGCTCTTTCCCTGCACGCCGGAACACACTACACATTTTCTGAGTGCAGCAGCCCTCTTAGCCCCCCTAATACTTACTGGAGCCCCATCTCTGTCCAGCTATGTCCACGAGTGTCTCGGCCACCCAGAACTCCCCGTCCTGATTGGCTGAGACACAGCATTGGTGCTGAGAGGAGATGGGGCTGGACCAAATCTCTGTGTTTGAATAGACACACGGAGCTGCATTTCGGCTCAGGTGCGCCCACAGCAAGCCGCTTGCTGTGGGGGCACTCAACAGGAGGAGGGGGCGGGAGACCCGAAGAGGCACCCGAGAAGAGGAGGATCAAGGCTACTCTGTGCAAATCCACTACACAAAGCAGGTAAGTATGTTATTTTTATAGAAGACTAAACTAAACGATACAAATTAAATAGATTACTGAATCTAAAAAAATAACAATTTTTTTCATCATGCACATGTCTAATGGCCATTACTTTTTACATAAAAAGGAGTGAGTTTTGTTAAGATTGTTTACTTCAAATTTTGTGTATGTCATATACTGTATGTATGAGGCAACCAAATTTCAATAAAATCAAGTACATATATTCCTTTCATACAAAGTTATGTTTATGTGAATATTTCTGGGGAGGGTCCATAGCTTTCATTAGATCCTTAAAGGAGTCCGAGTGTCATGTACCTGGTCACAGCCTGATCTGATGAGAGTGTTTCCCTTGTGACTGAGCACCAAGCACCCCTGGAGATGAGAACAGGGAGTGCTAAGCTCAAAGAAGCACAGGCGCCATTTATGTAGATGTCCTGCAAGTTGTTGCAGTGAAGGCCACACGGTAGCTGTCAGCTGGACTGTCAGGACTGAAGGCAGAAATTCTGTTGTCCCTGGAAGTGCAGCAGGATCAAGGCAGCCTACCACAAGCGAGGTGACACCAAAGGGAGAAGCGAGATCCGGCCGACAGGATTAGACTGAAGCATAGTCAAGATGGTAGTTGAGGTCATACATGGGAAGATAAGCCAGGGATTAGGCAGACGCAAGGGGCACTTATGTTCTATATACCCCTTACGCATTCACATGGTGGGCAGTATCTGGGGCCACCCTTATTTGAAAGGGAACTTCTAGATACCAATAATCTCCCCAGATATAGATCTTCCAGCCATCTCTGAGTGCAGCCACTGACCTTAAACAGGACGTTTGGCACCAATTCTGGCAGCAGGTGCATGCGAACGTGCACCACAGTGCATACCCACGGCTAGCGCACACATTTACTCTGATTCGTGTCCTGACACCATGACCCAAAAAAGAACCACTGCCCTATAGTATTCTCCTTCACTCTTTCTCCAGCAGCTATATAAAAAAAGTTACATTGAGAGGTGAGGGGAGGGGCAGAGGAGCTGTGCTAGCACAGACAGTAATGAGACACTGCTAGAAGAGGGCTATGATATGGCAGGAGAGGAGGGGGCTATGCCAGGGAACTGACTTTTCCTTTCAGTCTAGATGCCCATAGCACTACATATCTACGTGTAGCATCTTACCGTGCTGTAATGTACTGTACATCATTCGTGCTGCTTTTCAACTTAAATGACACCTCAACATACAAATACAGTAAGGCTTCACTGTGCATTGTGATTCATTGCCTAAAATACCATATTTATCGGCGTATAACACGCACCTTCACTTTAAGAGGGAAGGCTCACCAGCTCACATAAATGCAGATTGATAAATGCCCATCTCCAGCCTCAATGCCCATATGCAGCATTAATGCAGCCTGATAAATGCCCAACTGCAGACTCAATGCAGCCTGATAAATGCGCATCTGCAGCCACAATTCAGCCTGACCAATGCCCATCTGCAGCCTCAATGCAACCTGACCAATGCCCATCTGCAGCCTCAATGCAACCTGACCAATGCCCATCTGCAGCCTCAATGTAGCCTGATAAATGCCCATCTGCAGCCTCAATGCAGCCTGACCAATGCCCATCTGCAGCCTCAATGCAGCCTGACCAATGCCCATCTGCAGCCTCAATGCAGCCTGATCAATGCCCATCTGCAGTCTCAATGCAGCCTGATCAATCCCCATCTGCAGCCTCAATGCAACCTGACCAATGCCCATCTACAGCCTTAATGCAGCCTGATCAATGCCCATCTGCAGCCTCAAGGCAGCCTGACCAATGCCCATCTGCAGCCTCAGTGCAGTCTGATCAATGCCCATCTGCAGCCTCAATACCCATCTGCAGCTTCAATGTAGCCTGATCCATGCCCAGCTGCAGCCTCAATGCAGCCTGATAAATGCCCATCTGCAACATCAATGCAGCCTGATAAATGCCCATCTGCAGCCTCAGTGCAGCCTGATCAATGCCTTTCTACAGCCTGATCAATGCCCATCTGTAGCCTTAATGCCCACCTGCAGTCTCAATGCAGCCTGATCAATGCTCACCTGCAGCCTCAATTCACCCTGATCAATGCCCATTTGCAGCATCAATGCAGCCTTATCAATGCCCATCTGAAGCCTCGATGAAGCCTGATCAATGACCATCTGCAGCCTCAATGCAGCCTGATCAAAGCCCATCTGCCGCCTCAATGCAGTCTGATCAATGCCCATCTGCAGCATCAATGCAGCCTGCATTGCTCATCTGCAGCCTCGATGCAGCCTGATCAATGGCCACCCGCAGCTTCAATTCAGCCTGATCAATGGCCATCTGCAGCCTCAATGCAGCCTTATCAATGCCCATCTGCTGTGTCGATGAGGCCTGATCAATGCCCATCTGCAGACTCAATGCAGCCTGATCAATGCCCATCTGCAGCCTCAATGCCCATCTGCAGCCTCAATGCAGCCTGATCAATGCACATCTGCAGACTCAATGCAGCCTTATAAATGCCAAACTGCAGCCTCACTGCCCATCTGCAGCTTCAATGCAGCCTGATCAATGCCCATCTGCAGCCTCAATTCTCCCTGATCAATGCCCATCTGCAGCATCAATGCAGCCTGATAAATGCCCATCTGCATCCTTAATGCCCATCTGCAGCCTCAATGCAGCCTGATCAATGCCCAGCTGCAGCCTCAATGCAGCCTTATCAATGCCCATCTGCAGCATCAATGCAGCCTGATAAATGCCTATCTGCATCCTTAATGCCCATCTGCAGCCTCAATGCAGCCTGATCAATGCCCAGCTGCAGCCTCAATGCAGCCTTATTAACGCCCATCTGCAGCCTTGATGCAGCCTGAGTAATGCCCATCTGCAGCCTCAATGCAGCCTGATCAATGCCCATCTGCAGCCTGCATGCAGCCTGCATTGCTCAACTGCTGGATCAATGCCCATCTGAAGCATCAATGCAGCCTGATAAATGCCCAGCTGCAGCCTCAATGCAGCCTGATAAATGCCCAGCTGCAGCCTCAAAGCAGGCTGAAAATGCCCAACTGCAGGCTCAATGCTGCCTGATAAATGCCCATCTGCAACCTCAATGCCCATCTGCAGCCTCAATGCAGCCTGACCAATTCCCATCTGCAGCCTCAATGCAGCCTGACCAATGCCCATCTGCAGCTTCAATGCAGCCTAATAAATGACCATCTACTTCCTCAATGCCCATCTGCAGCCTCATTGCCCACCTGCAGCCTCAATGTAGCCTGATCAATGCTCACCTGCAGCCTCAATTCACCCTAATCAATGCCCATTTGCAGCATCAATGCAGCCTTATCAATGCCCATCTGAAGCCTCGATGAAGCCTGATCAATGCCCATCTGCAGCCTCAATGCAACCTGATCAATGCCCATCTGCAGCCTCAATGCCCATCTGCCGTCTCAATGCAATCTGATCAATGCCCATCTGCAGCCTCAATGCAGCCTGATCAATACCCATCTGCAGCCTCGATGCAGCCTGATCAACGGCCACCCGCAGCCTCAATTCAGCCTGATTAATGGCCATCTGCAGCCTCAATGCAGCCTGATCAATGCCCATCTGCTGCCTCGATGAGGCCTGATCAATGCCCATCTGCGGACTCAATGCAGCCTGATCAATGCCCGTCTGCAGCCTTAATGCAGCCTGATCAATGCACATCTGCAGACTCAATGCAGCCTTATAAATGCCCAACTGCAGCCAAACTGCCCATCTGAAGCTTCAATGCAGCCTGATCAATGCCCATCTGCAGCCTCAATTCTCCCTGATCAATGCCCATCTGCAGCATCAATGCAGCCTGATAAATGCCCATCTGCATCCTGAATGCCCATCTGCAGCCTCAATGCAGCCTGATCAATGCCCAGCTGCAGCCTCAATGCAGCCTGATCAATGCCCATCTGCAGCTTCAATGCAGCCTGGTCAATGCCCATCTGCAGCCTGACCAATTCCCCTCTACAACCTTAATGCAGCCTAAACAATATCCATCTGCACCCTCAATGCAGCCTGATGAATGCCCATCTGCAGACTGAATGCAGGCTGATAAATGCCCATCTGCAGCTTCCATGCAGACTGATCAATGCCCATCTGCAGCCTTACTGCAACCTGATAAATACCCACCCGCAGCCTCAATGCAGCCTGATAAATACCCATCTGCAGCCTCAATGCAGCCTGATAAATGCCCATCTGCAGCCTCAATGCCCATCTGCAGCCTCAATGCAGCCTGATTATTGCCCATATGCAGTCTCAATGCAGCCTAATCAATGCCTATCTGCATCATTTATGCAGCCTGATAAATGCCCATCTGCAGACTCAATGCAGCCTAATCAATGCCTATCTGCAGCCTTAATGCAGCCTGCTAAATGCCCATCTGAAGCCTCAATGCTGCCTGATTAATGCCCATTTGCAGAATGAATGCAGCCTGATAAATACCTATTTGCAGCCTAAATGGTCACCTGAAGCCTCAATGCAGCATAATCAATGCCTATCTGCAGCCTCAATTCAGCCTGCTAAATGCCCATCTGCAGCCCCAATGCCCATCTGCAACCTCAATGCAGCCTGATCAATGCCTATCTGCAGCCTCAATGCAGCCTGCTAAATGCCCATCTGCAGCCTCAATGCCCATCTGCAACCTCAATGCAGTCTGATCAATGCCCATCTGCAGCATCAATGCAGCCTGCATTGCTCATCTGCAGCCTTGATGCAGCCTGATCAATGGCCACCCGCAGCTTCAATTCAGCCTGATAAATGGCCATCTGCAGCCTCAATACAGCCTTATCAATGCCCATCTGCTGTGTTGATGAGGCCTGATCAATGCCCATCTGTAGACTCAATGCAGCCTGATTAATGCCCATCTGCAGCCTCAATGCCCATCTGCAGCCTCAATGCAGCCTGATCAATGCACATCTGCAGACTCAATGCAGCCTTATAAATGCCCATCTGCAGCATAAATGCAGCCTTATAAATGCCCACCTGCAGCCTCAATGCCCATCTGCAGCCTCAATGCAGCCTGATCAATGCCCATCTGCCGCCTCAATGCAGTCTGATCAATGCCCATCTGCAGCATCTGTGCAGCCTGCATTGCTCATCTGCAGCCTCGATGCAGCCTGATCAATGGCCACCCGCAGCTTCAATTCAGCCTGATCAATGGCCATCTGCAGCCTCAATGCAGCCTTATCAATGCCCATCTGCTGTGTCGATGAGGCCTGATCAATGCCCAACTGCAGACTCAATGCAGCCTGATCAATGCCCATCTGAAGCCTCAATGCCCATCTGCAGACTCAATTCAGCCTTATAAATGCCAAACTGCAGCCTCACTGCCCATCTGCAGCTTCCATGCAGCCTGATCAATGCCCATCTGCAGCCACAATTCTCCCTGATCAATGCCCATCTGCAGCATCAATGCAGCCTGATAAATGCCCATCTGCATCCTTAATGCCCATCTGCAGCCTCAATGCAGCCTGATCAATGCCCAGCTGCAGCCTCAATGCAGCCTTATCAATGCCCATCTGCAGCATCAATGCAGCCTGATAAATGCATATCTGCATCCTTAATGCCCATCTGCAGCCTCAATGCAGCCTGATCAATGCCCAGCTGCAGCCTCAATGCAGCCTTATTAACGCCCATCTGCAGCCTTGATGCAGCCTGAGCAATGCCCATCTGCAGCCTCAATGCAGCCTGATCAATGCCCATCTTCAGCCTGCATGCAGCCTGCATTACTCAGCTACTGGATCAATGCCCATCTGAAGCATCAATGCAGCCTGATAAATGCCCAGCTGCAGCCTCAATGCAGCCTGATAAATGCCCAGCTGCAGCCTCAAAGCAGGCTGAAAAATGCCCAACTGCAGGCTCAATGCTTCCTGATAAATGCCCATCTGCAACCTCAATGCCCATCTGCAGCCTCAATGCAGCCTGACCAATGCCCATCTGCAGCCTCAATGCAGCCTGACCAATGCCCATCTGCAGCCTCAATGCAGCCTAATAAATGCCCATCTACTTCCTCAATGCCCATCTGCAGCCTCATTGCCCACCTTCAGCCTCAATGTAGCCTGCTCAATGGTCACCTGCAGCCTCAATTCACCCTAATCAATGCCCATTTGCAGCATCAATGCAGCCTTATCAATGCCCATCTGAAGCCTCGATGAAGCCTGATCAATGCCCATCTGCAGCCTCAATGCAACCTGATCAATGCCCATCTGCAGCCTCAATGCCCATCTGCCGTCTCAATGCAATCTGATCAATGCCCATCTGCAGCCTCAATGCAGCCTTATTAACGCCCATCTGCAGCCTTGATGCAGCCTGAGCAATGCCCATCTGCAGCCTCAATGCAGCCTGATCAATGCCCATCTGCAGCCTGCATGCAGCCTGCATTGCTCAACTGCTGGATCAATGCTCATCTGAAGCATCATTGCAGCCTGATAAATGCCCAGCTGCAGCCTCAATGCAGCCTGATAAATGCCCAGCTGCAGCCTCAAAGCAGGCTGAAAAATGCCCAACTGCAGGCTCAATGCTGCCTGATAAATGCCCATCTGCAACCTCAATGCCCATCTGCAGCCTCAATGCAGCCTGACCAATGCCCATCTGCAGCCTCAATGCAGCCTGACCAATGCCCATCTGCAGCTTCAATGCAGCCTAATAAATGCCCATCTACTTCCTCAATGCCCATCTGCAGCCTCAATGCCCACCTGCAGCCTCAATGTAGCCTGATCAATGCTCACCTGCAGCCTCAATTCACCCTAATCAATGCCCATTTGCAGCATCAATGCAGCCTTATCAATGCCCATCTGAAGCCTCGATGAAGCCTGATCAATGCCCATCTGCAGCCTCAATGCAACCTGATCAATGCCCATCTGCAGCCTCAATGCCCATCTGCCGTCTCAATGCAGTCTGATCAATGCCCATCTGCAGCCTCAATGCAGCCTGATCAATACCTATCTGCAGCCTCGATGCAGCCTGATCAACGGCCACCCGCAGCCTCAATTCAGCCTGATCAATGGCCATCTGCAGCCTCAATGCAGCCTGATCAATGCCCATCTGCTGCCTCGATGAGGCCTGATCAATGCCCATCTGCGGACTCAATGCAGCCTGCTCAATGCCCGTCTGGAGCCTCAATGCAGCCTGATCAATGCACATCTGCAGACTCAATGCAGCCTTATAAATGCCCAACTGCAGCCTCACTGCCCATCTGAAGCTTCAATGCAGCCTGATCAATGCCCATCTGCAGCCTCAATTCTCCCTGATCAATGCCCATCTGCAGCATCAATGCAGCCTGATAAATGCCCATCTGCATCCTTAATGCCCATCTGCAGCCTCAATGCAGCCTGATCAATGCCCAGCTGCAGCCTCAATGCAGCCTGATCAATGCCCATCTGCAGCATCGATGCAGCCTGATAAATGCCTATCTGCATCCTTAATGCCCATCTGCAGCCTCAATGCAGCCTGATCAATGCCCAGCTGCAGCCTGATCAATGCCCATCTGCAGCTTCAATGCAGCCTGATCAATGCCCATCTGCAGCCTGACCAATTCCCCTCTACAACCTTAATGCAGCCTAAACAATATCCATCTGCACCCTCAATGCAGCCTGATGAATGCCCATCTGCAGACTGAATGCAGGCTGATAAATGCCCATCTGCAGCTTCAATGCAGACTGATCAATGCCCATCTGCAGCCTTACTGCAACCTGATAAATACCCACCCGCAGCCTCAATGCAGCCTGATAAATACCCATCTGCAGCCTCAATGCAGCCTGATAAATGCCCATCTGCAGCCTCAATGCCCATCTGCAGCCTCAATGCAGCCTGATTATTGCCCATCTGCAGTCTCAATGCAGCCTAATCAATGCCTATCTGCATCATTTATGCAGCCTGATAAATGCCCATCTGCAGACTCAATGCAGCCTAATCAATGCCTATCTGCAGCCTTAATGCAGCCTGCTAAATGCCCATCTGAAGCCTCAATGCTGCCTGATTAATGCCCATTTGCAGAATGAATGCAGCCTGATAAATACCCATTTGCAGCCTCAATGGTCATCTGCAGCCTCAATGCAGCATAATCAATGCCTATCTGCAGCCTCAATTCAGCCTGCTAAATGCCCATCTGCAGCCCCAATGCCCATCTGCAACCTCAATGCAGCCTGATCAATGCCTATCTGCAGCCTCAATGCAGCCTGCTAAATGCCCATCTGCAGCCTCAATGCCCATCTGCAACCTCAATGCAGCCTGATCAATGCCAATCTGCAGTCTCAATGAAGCCTAATTTATGGCCATATGCAGTATCAATGCAGCCTGATAAATACCCATCTGCAGCCTCAATGCAGCCTGATAAATGCCCATCTGCAGCCTCAATGCCCATCTGCAGCCTCAATGCAGCCTGATTATTGCCCATCTGCAGTCTCAATGCAGCCTAATCAATGCCTATCTGCATCATTTATGCAGCCTGATAAATGCCCATCTGCAGACTCAATGCAGCCTAATCAATGCCTATCTGCAGCCTTAATGCAGCCTGCTAAATGCCCATCTGAAGCCTCAATGCTGCCTGATTAATGCCCATTTGCAGAATGAATGCAGCCTGATAAATACCCATTTGCAGCCTCAATGGTCATCTGCAGCCTCAATGCAGCATAATCAATGCCTATCTGCAGCCTCAATTCAGCCTGCTAAATGCCCATCTGCAGCCCCAATGCCCATCTGCAACCTCAATGCAGCCTGATCAATGCCTATCTGCAGCCTCAATGCAGCCTGCTAAATGCCCATCTGCAGCCTCAATGCCCATCTGCAACCTCAATGCAGCCTGATCAATGCCAATCTGCAGTCTCAATGAAGCCTAATTTATGGCCATATGCAGTATCAAAGCAGCCTGATAAATACCCATCTGCAGCTTCAATTCCAATCTGCAGCCTCAATGCAGCCTGATCAATGCCCATCTGGAGCATCAATGCAGCCTGCATTGCTCATCTGCAGCCTCGATGCAGCCTGATCAATGGCCACCCGCAGCTTCAATTCAGCCTGATAAATGGCCATCTGCAGCCTCAATACAGCCTTATCAATGCCCATCTGCTGTGTCGATGAGGCCTGATCAATGCCAATCTGCAGACTCAATGCAGCCTGATTAATGCCCATCGGCAGCCTCAATGCCCATCTGCAGCCTGATCAATGCACATCTGCACTCAATGCAGCCTTATAAATGCCCATCTGCAGCATAAATGCAGCCTTATAAATGCCCACCTGCAGCCTCAATGCCCATATGCAGCCTCAATGCAGCCTGATCAATGCCCATCTGCCACCTCAATGCAGTCTGATCAATGCCCATCTGCAGCATCTATGCAGCCTGCATTGCTCATCTGCAGCCTCAATGCAGCCTGATCAATGGCCACCTGCAGCTTCAATTCAGCCTGATCAATGGCCATCTGCAGCCTCAATGCAGCCTTATCAATGCCCATCTGCTGTGTCGATGAGGCCTGATCAATGCCCAACTGCAGACTCAATGCAGCCTGATCAATGCCCATATGAAGCCTCAATGCCCATCTGCAGCCTCAATGCAGCCTGATCAATGCACATCTGCAGACTCAATTCAGCCTTATAAATGCCAAACTGCAGCCTCACTGCCCATCTGCAGCTTCAATGCAGCCTGATCAATGCCCATTTGCAGCCACAATTCTCCCTGATCAATGCCCATCTGCAGCATCAATGCAGCCTGATAAATTCCCATCTGCATCCTTAATGCCCATCTGCAGCCTCAATGCAGCCTGATCAATGCCCAGCTGCAGCCTCAATGCAGCCTTATCAATGCCTATCTGCAGCATCAATGCAGCCTGATAAATGCCTATCTGCATCCTTAATGCCCATCTGCAGCCTCAATGCAGCCTGATCAATGCCCAGCTGCAGCCTCAATGCAGCCTTATTAACGCCCATCTGCAGCCTTGATGCAGCCTTAGCAATGCCCATCTGCAGCCTCAATGCAGCCTGATCAATGCCCATCTTCAGCCTGCATGCAGCCTGCATTACTCAACTGCTGGATCAATGCCCATCTGAAGCATCAATGCAGCCTGATAAATGCCCAGCTGCAGCCTCAATGCAGCCTGATAAATGCCCAGCTGCAGCCTCAAAGCAGGCTGAAAAATGCCCAACTGCAGGCTCAATGCTTCCTGATAAATGCCCATCTGCAACCTCAACGCCCATCTGCAGCCTCAATGCAGCCTGACCAATGCCCATCTGCAGCCTCAATGCAGCCTGACCAATGCCCATCTGCAGCCTAAATGCAGCCTAATAAATGCCCATCTACTTCCTCGATGCCCATCTGCAGCCTCATTGCCCACCTGCAGCCTCAATGTAGCCTGATCAATGCTCACCTGCAGCCTCAATTCACCCTATTCAATGCCCATTTGCAGCATCAATGCAGCCTTATCAATGCCCATCTGAAGCCTCGATGAAGCCTGATCAATGCCCATCTGCAGCCTCAATGCAACCTGATCAATGCCCATCTGCAGCCTCAATGCCCATCTGCCGTCTCAATGCAGTCTGATCAATGCCCATCTGCAGCCTCAATGCAGCCTGATCAATACCCATCTGCAGCCTCGATGCAGCCTGATCAACGGCCACCCGCAGCCTCAATTCAGCCTGATTAATGGCCATCTGCAGCCTCAATGCAGCCTGATCAATGCCCATCTGCTGCCTCGATGAGGCCTGATCAATGCCCATCTGCGGACTCAATGCAGCCTGATCAATGCCCGTCTGCAGCCTTAATGCAGCCTGATCAATGCACATCTGCAGACTCAATGCAGCCTTATAAATGCCCAACTGCAGCCTCACTGCCCATCTGAAGCTTCAATGCAGCCTGATCAATGCCCATCTGCAGCCTCAATTCTCCCTGATCAATGCCCATCTGCAGCATCAATGCAGCCTGATAAATGCCCATCTGCATCCTTAATGCCCATCTGCAGCCTCAATGCAGCTTGAACAATGCCCAGCTGCAGCCTCAATGCAGCCTGATCAATGCCCCTCTGCAGCATCGATGCAGCCTGATAAATGCCTATCTGCATCCTTAATGCCCATCTGCAGCCTCAATGCAGCCTGATCAATGCCCAGCTGCAGCCTCAATGCAGCCTGATCAATGCCCATCTGCAGCTTCAATGCAGCCTGATCAATGCCCATCTGCAGCCTGACCAATTCCCCTCTACAACCTTAATGCAGCCTAAACAATATCCATCTGCACCCTCAATGCAGCCTAATGAATGCCCATCTGCAGACTGAATGCAGGCTGATAAATGCCCATCTGCAGCTTCAATGCAGACTGATCAATGCCCATCTGCAGCCTTACTGCAACCTGATAAATACCCACCCGCAGCCTCAATGCAGCCTGATAAATACCCATCTGCAGCCTCAATGCAGCCTGATAAATGCCTCTCTGCAGCCTCAATGCAGCCTGATTATTGCCCATCTGCAGTCTCAATGCAGCCTAATCAATGCCTATCTGCATCATTTATGCAGCCTGATAAATGCCCATCTGCAGACTCAATGCAGCCTAATCAATGCCTATCTGCAGCCTTAATGCAGCCTGCTAAATGTCCATCTGAAGCCTCAATGCTGCCTGATTAATGCCCATTTGCAGAATGAATGCAGCCTGATAAATACCCATTTGCAGCCTCAATGGTCATCTGCAGCCTCAATGCAGCATAATCAATGCCTATCTGCAGCCTCAATTCAGCCTGCAAAATGCCCATCTGCAGCCCCAATGCCCATCTACAACCTCAATGCAGCCTGATCAATGCCTATCTGCAGCCTCAAAGCAGCCTGCTAAATGCCCATCTGCAGCCTCAATGCCCATCTGCAACCTCAATGCAGCCTGATCAATGCCAATCTGCAGTCTCAATGAAGCCTAATTTATGGCCATATGCAGTATCAAAGCAGCCTGATAAATACCCATCTGCAGCTTCAATTCCCATCTGCAGCCTCAATGCAGCCTGATCAATGCCCATCTGCAGCATAAATGCAGCCTTATAAATGCCCACCTGCAGCCTCAATGCCCATCTGTAGCCTCAATGCAGCCTGATCAATGCCCATCTGCAGCATCAACGCAGCCTGCATTGCTCATCTGCAGCCTCGATGCAGCCTGATCAATGGCCACCCGCAGCTTCAATTCAGCCTGATCAATGGCCATCTGCAGCCTCAATGCAGCCTTATCAATGCCCATCTGCTGTGTCGATGAGGCCTGATCAATGCCCATCTGCAGACTCAATGCAGCCTGATTAATGCCCATCTGCAGCCTCAATGCCCATCTGCAGCCTCAATGCAGCCTGATCAATGCACATCTGCAGACTCAATACAGCCTTATAAATGCCCATCTGCAGCATAAATGCAGCCTTATAAATGCCCACCTGCAGCCTCAATGCCCATCTGCAGCCTCAATGCAGCCTGATCAATGCCCATCTGCCGCCTCAATGCTGTCTGATCAATGCCCATCTGCAGCATCTATGCAGCCTGCATTGCTCATCTGCAGCCTCGATGCAGCCTGATCAATGGCCACCCGCAGCCTCAATGCAGCCTGATTATTGCCCATCTGCAGTCTCAATGCAGGCTAATCAATGCCTATCTGCATCATTTATGCAGCCTGATAAATGCCCATCTGCAGACTCAATGCAGCCTAATCAATGCCTATCTGCAGCCTTAATGCAGCCTGCTAAATGCCCACCTGAAGCCTCAATGCTGCCTGATTAATGCCCATTTGCAGAATGAATGCAGCCTGATAAATACACATTTGCAGCCTCAATGGTCATCTGCAGCCTCAATGCAGCATAATCAATGCCTATCTGCAGCCTCAATTCAGCCTGCTAAATGCCCATCTGCAGCCCCAAGGCCCATCTGCAACCTCAATGCAGCCTGATCAATGCCTATCTGCAGCCTCAATGCAGCCTGCTAAATGCCCATCTGCAGCCTCAATGCCCATCTGCAACCTCAATGCAGCCTGATCAATGCCAATCTGCAGTCTCAATGAAGCCTAATTTATGGCCATATGCAGTATCAAAGCAGCCTGATAAATACCCATCTGCAGCTTCTATTCCCATCTGCAGCCTCAATGCAGCCTGATCAATGCCCATCTGCAGCATAAATGCAGCCTTATAAATGCCCACCTGCAGCCTCAATGCCCATCTGTAGCCTCAATGCAGCCTGATCAATGCCCATCTGCAGCATCAATGCAGCCTGCATTGCTCATCTGCAGCCTCGATGCAGCCTGATCAATGGCCACCCGCAGCTTCAATTCAGCCTGATAAATGGCCATCTGCAGCCTCAATGCAGCCTTATCAATGCCCATCTGCTGTGTCGATGAGGCCTGATCAATGCCCATCTGCAGACTCAATGCAGCCTGATTAATGCCCATCTGCAGCCTCAATGCCCATCTGCAGCCTCAATGCAGCCTGATCAATGCACAACTGCAGACTCAATGCAGCCTTATAAATGCCCATCTGCAGCATAAATACAGCCTTATAAATGCCCACCTGCAGCCTCAATGCCCATCTGCAGCCTCAATGCAGCCTGATCAATGCCCATCTGCCGCCTCAATGCAGTCTGATCAATGCCCATCTGCAGCATCTATGCAGCCTGCATTGCTCATCTGCAGCCTCGATGCAGCCTGGTCAATGGCCACCCGCAGCTTCAATTCAGCCTGATCAATGGCCATCTGCAGCCTCAATGCAGCCTTATCAATGCCCATCTGCTGTGTCGATGAGGCCTGATCAATGCCCATCTGCAGACTCAATGCAGCCTGATCAATGCCCATCTGCAGCCTCAATGCCCATCTGCAGCCTCAATGCAGCCTGATCAATGCACATCTGCAGACTCAATTCAGCCTTATAAATGCCAAACTGCAGCCTCACTGCCCATCTGCAGCTTCCATGCAGCCTGATCAATGCCCATCTGCAGCCACAATTCTCCCTGATCAATGCCCATCTGCAGCATCAATGCAGCCTGATAAATGCCCATCTGCATCCTTAATGCCCATCTGCAGCCTCAATGCAGCCTGATCAATGCCCAGCTGCAGCCTCAATGCAGCCTTATCAATGCCCATCTGCAGCATCAATGCATCCTGATAAATGCCTATCTGCATCCTTAATGCCCATCTGCAGCCTCAATGCATCCTGATCAATGCCCAGCTGCAGCCTCAATGCAGCCTTATTAACGCCCATCTGCAGCCTTGATGCAGCCTGAGCAATGCCCATCTGCAGCCTGATCAATGCCCATCTTCAGCCTGCATGCAGCCTGCATTACTCAACTGCTGGATCAATGCCCATCTGAAGCATCAATGCAGCCTGATAAATGCCCAGCTGCAGCCTCAATGCAGCCTGATAAATGCCCAGCTGCAGCCTCAAAGCAGGCTGAAAAATGCCCAACTGCAGGCTCAATGCTTCCTGATAAATGCCCATCTGCAGCCTCAATGCCCATCTGCAGCCTCAATGCAGCCTGACCAATGCCCATCTGCAGCCTCAATGCAGCCTGACCAATGCACATCTGCAGCCTCAATGCAGCCTAATAAATGCCCATCTACTTCCTCAATGCCCATCTGCAGCCTCAATGCCCACCTGCAGCCTCAATGTAGCCTGATCAATGCTCACCTGCAGCCTCAATTCACCCTAATCAATGCCCATTTGCAGCATCAATGCAGCCTTATCAATGCCCATCTGAAGCCTCGATGAAGCCTGATCAATGCCCATCTGCAGCCTCAATGCAACCTGATCAATGCCCATCTGCAGCCTCAATGCCCATCTGCCGTCTCAATGCAGTTTGATCAATGCCCATCTGCAGCCTCAATGCAGCCTGATCAATACCCATCTACAGCCTCGATGCAGCCTGATAAACGGCCACCCGCAGCCTCAATTCAGCCTGATCAATGGCCATCTGCAGCCTCAATGCAGCCTGATCAATGCCCATCTGCTGCCTCGATGAGGCCTGTTCAATGCCCGTCTGCAGCCTCAATGCCCATCTGCAGCCTCAATGCAGCCTGCTCAATGCACATCTGCAGACTCAATGCAGCCTTATAAATGCCCAACTGCAGCCTCACTGCCCATCTGAAGCTTCAATGCAGCCTGATCAATGCCCATCTGCAGCCTCAATTCTCCCTAATCAATGCCCATCTGCAGCATCAATGCAGCCTGATAAATGCCCATCTGCATCCTTAATGCCCATCTGCAGCCTCAATGCAGCCTGATCAATGCCCAGCTGCAGCCTCAATGCAGCCTGATCAATGCCCATCTGCAGCATCGATGCAGCCTGATAAATGCCTATCTGCATCCTTAATGCCCATCTGCAGCCTCAATGCAGCCTGATCAATGCCCAGCTGCAGCCTCAATGCAGCCTGATCAATGCCCATCTGCAGCTTCAATGCAGCCTGATCAATGCCCATCTGCAGCCTGACCAATTCCCCTCTACAACCTTAATGCAGCCTAAACAATATCCATCTGCACCCTCAATGCAGCCTGATGAATGCCCATCTGCAGACTGAATGCAGGCTGATAAATGCCCATCTGCAGCTTCAATGCAGACTGATCAATGCCCATCTGCAGCCTTACTGCAACCTGATAAATACCCACCCGCAGCCTCAATGCAGCCTGATAAATACCCATCTGCAGCCTCAATGCAGCCTAATAAATGCCCATCTGCAGCCTAAATGCCCATCTGCAGCCTCAATGCAGCCTGATTATTGCCCATCTGCAGTCTCAATGCAGCCTAATCAATGCCTATCTGCATCATTTATGCAGCCTGATAAATGCCCATCTGCAGACTCAATGCAGCCTAATCAATGCCTATCTGCAGCCTTAATGCAGCCTGCTAAATGCCCATCTGAAGCCTCAATGCTGCCTGATTAATGCCCATTTGCAGAATGAATGCAGCCTGATAAATACCCATTTGCAGCCTCAATGGTCATCTGCAGCCTCAATGCAGCATAATCAATGCCTATCTGCAGCCTCAATTCAGCCTGCTAAATGCCCATCTGCAGCCCCAATGCCCATCTGCAACCTCAATGCAGCCTGATCAATGCCTATCTGCAGCCTCAATGCAGCCTGCTAAATGCCCATCTGCAGCCTCAATGCCCATCTGCAACCTCAATGCAGCCTGATCAATGCCAATCTGCAGTCTCAATGAAGCCTAATTTATGGCCACATGCAGTATCAAAGCAGCCTGATAAATACCCATCTGCAGCTTCAATGCCCATCTGCAGCCTCAATGCAGCCTGATCAATGCCCATCTGCAGCATAAATGCAGCCTTATAAATGCCCACCTGCAGCCTCAATGCCCATCTGCAGCCTCAATGTAGCCTGATCAATGCCCATCTGTAGCCTCAATGCAGCCTGATCAATGCCCATCTGCAGCCTCAATGCCCATCTGCAGCCTCGATGCAGCCTGATCAATGCCCACCTGCAGCCTCGATGCAGCCTGATCAATGCCCACCTGCAGCCTCAATTTAGCCTTACCGATGCCCATCTGCAGTCTCGATGCAGCCTGATCAATGCTCATCTGTAGCCTCAATGCAGCCTGATCAATGCCCAACTGCAGACTCAATGCATCCTGCATTGCCCATCTGCAGCCTCAATGCAGCCTGACCAATGCCCATCTGCAGCATCAATGCAGCTTTATAAATGCCCATATGCAGCCTCAATGCCCATTGGCAGCCTCAATGCAGCCTGATAAATGTCTACCTGAAGCCTCAATGCCCATCTGCAGCCTCAATGAAGCCTTATCAATGCCCATCTGCTGTGTCGATGAGGCCTGATCAATGCCCATCTGCAGCCTCAATGCCCATCTGCTGCCTCAGTGCAGCCTAATAAATGCCCATCTGCAGCCTCAATGTAGCCTGATAAATGCCCATCTGCAGCCTCAATGCAGTCTGATCTATGCCCATCTGCAGCATCAATGCAGCCTGATAAATGCCCCTCTGCAGCCTCAATGCAGCCTGACCAATGCCCATCTGCAGCCTCAATGCAGCCTGACCAATGCCCATCTGCAGCCTCAATGCAGCCTGACCAATGCCCATCTGCAGCCTCAATGCAGCCTGACCAATGCCCATCTGCAGCCTCAATAGACACTAAACACACCTACAGTATGTTATAAGGAGTGGAAGAGTGGAAGAGACACATTACATCTAAGGATAATAAGGTTTATATTATATTTGGTGTCTATCAAATTGTAAATTAATTCTGTTCAATAATCAGTTGGCTGTCAGATTTTAAAGCCTTGTCATCTGGAAACATAGTCTGAAAGACGTTAGAAAAGTTGATATTAGGAGTGTGTTGGTTGAAAAAAAAAACACTTCTATGCTGCATTTGCACACCCCTCATATCCTTTAATTGGTTGTGTTTTGCTAGTAATCACCTTCTTCAGATACTTGCATTTACAGACCAGCAGTTCTTGATTGCTATTGAACTATGAAAGCTTTGGGTGAGTGTTGAGGAGCACCCAGTATAAAAGATCATGAAATTTCAAGAGTTTCAATTTTTATTTGACAAACAGTATTAAAGTGATTGTAAAGGTAAAAATGAAAAACAAAACATGTCAGTACGGCCACAAACTTCCTCTTCTCGGATCCCCTCCGGGGCTGCTGGCCCCTCCTTTCTGTCTAGTGCCCCCATGGGAAGCTCGTGCATGACCTTGGCCCCACCCCCTGCTCCCTTATCGCTGGCTTTGATTGACAGCACTGGGAGCCAATGGCTCCAGGTGCCCCAGCACCCAACCACTTTAGGTTTGGGGTGCTTAGAATGGAGGATTCATTTGTTACTGATCACCTGTTCTTTAAGCTTCCTTTTTCTCTCCGCTGCATCATTTGGAAGAACAGTTTTTTTTTTTGTTTTATTCTTAAAGCCTGTGGCGTGCAAAACACACCCAAAAACTTTCACCCGGTGCCAAAAAAAGTGCACACACATCAAGAGTGAACACAAAAACGTGCAACGGGTGTCCTACTGTCCTCCACTAGGAAGGACCTTACCCTACTCCCTGGGGCGTTAGGCTCCAGACGGGGACTGAGGTACCAATACATGCCCCATCTGGCCGAAATCAGACGATCGCCTTTCTCCGGAAGGTCCACCGAAACAGACCCACCCAGGTACTTGGGTAGGGGCTCCCCCGAAGGAAGACCCCCCAAAGAGAGGGTGAACCAAGCCAGAAGGCCTATGTCCGCCCTCCCACAAGACTTTCAGGGTTGGCCCGAGGACCGACACCCTACTCATCAAAAGTGACAAACATAAAACGTGACAAAACACACACCAATAAAATAAATAAATAAAGTGGGGAAGGGATAGTGAAGAAGGAGAGTGAAAAGGGGGCCATTGTGTAATACAATGACCAGGCCCTCCGGCCAGGAATCAAAAATTCCTCTGGTCATAGCCAAAAGGCCCAGCCCTAGAGGCAGGTGTGAAAAAGCGTGTATACAGTGAAGTGACCATGGTGCCAGACTTCAAAGGGACAAAGCACAGTGAATGTAAGGCACCCCTGAACTGCCATTTCAGAGGCACATCCCCATAGGCTTTTCAACAAAAGCATCCCCGACCCCCAGCCCAGACCACAGCAGCCCCCACCCTAGCCAGAAAGGCATGGAGATCCAGGAGCTTAGTGAGAGCCCTTTGCCATCAGGCCTCACTCCCATCACTCCTACCTAATTACATTTGGGAAGTACTTTTCCCAGTGGGAGAAAGGTGAACCAACGTTCCCTCCCGAAAAACTGACCGGAGTTAAAGCTACCCCAATACAGGCCAGAAGGCCAGGGTCCCCTCCCCTGGAGCCAACCAGTGGTTCTCCATCCTCATCAGAAGGCTTCCCTTTTGGCTACGAACCACTCCAGGTTACCTTCACACCAGCAGGTTTTGCATAGCAACCGCCACCCCTGCTCCACCTCGCCGTGGAACAGGGGCAGAAGCAAGCGCCACCTCCCGGTAACTGATAAGAACAGATACTACACTTGATCTTAGCCAAAAGGCAGAGAAGCAATCGATCATTTGGAAGAACAGTGTTCAACTTAACCAGCCCATAGTAAATCATTCCATTTTATATCACATAAAAGTTAGGCATACATTAGTTAGGTCTATTATCCATTATGCTTATGGCCACTTTTACACTGTAAAATACTATGCAGAATCTTGATTTGTGTAGTTAAGTCCCATTCTGTATTCCTCTAGGTCAGTGATGGCAAACCTTGGCACCACAGATGTCAACTAAACTGCAGAGTGCATGAGCATCATGGGAAATGTAGTTCCAAAACATCTGGGGTGTCAAGGTTCACCATCACTGCTCTAGGTTGATTAGGTAAAGGTTTTTAGTGTGTTAATTTTGTAAGGAAATTTGAATGTGCTTAGTGAATGAGGAGAAACCATGGTGACTTCAATCATCCAATTATGTGCAAGCAAAAAAAAATAAAAATTCTTGCATGTGGTTGAGTATTGCAAAGGGAGTTTTCACCACAATCTCTAAACTAAGGGAACGTTCACTTGCAAAGTGAACAGCCTGTTTGCCTTTAGTAAATCAGCCCCGTGTCGTCTAGCAAATTGGGGCCTAGCTTTACTAATTTTCCTGCTACTGTTCAGTTTTTACACAGATGTATCATCTGCACATTCGTAATAAACATAATTAAAATCACTGCTCCCCACCAAATGTAATTACATTTTTTATTTATTTTTTTGCATGATTAAATGTCTCCAATGGCAATGCCCCTTTACAATTTTGACACTTTTTTTTTAATTAGAAAAGTACTTTGAACCCCAAAACATTATATATTTTCTGAAAGGATAGGAAAATAAAATAGTGGTTATTGCAATTTATTTTGTCACACGATATTTGCGCTGCTGTTTATCAAGTACAAATTTTCAGAACAAAATACACTTTAATGAATTCCAGTGTACAGAAACACAATGGTAAATACCCAATTGCTGGTAAAATATAAAAGATGATACATCACTTTTAATAAAATTAAATTTTTGAAAAAAAAAAGATGAAGTCACGCTGAATAAATAGATATCAAACATGTCATGCTTTAAAATTGTGCACGCCTGTGAAATGGTGACAAACTAGGGTACATTAAATTATCCATAGGTGGCGCCTTAAACGCCTTTATAGGTTACCAATTTAGAGTTAAACAGGAGGTCTGGTGCAAGAATTATTGCTCTCACATATGTGGTGTGATCACCATTTACATATGCATGTGGGACCTATGGATGCATTTAGGCCCCTTTCACACTGGGGCGGTTTTCAGGCGCTACAGCACTAAAAACAGCGCCGGTGTAGCACCTGAAAAAATTGGCCCCTTTCACTCCAGTGTGAAAGCCCGAGGGCTTTCACACTGGAGCGGTGCTCTAGCAGGACGGTGAAAAAAGTCCTGCTAGCCGCATCTTTGGAGAGGTGAAAAGGAGCGGTGTATTCACTGCTCCTAAAGCGCTCGTACCCATTGAAATCAATGGGGCAGCGCGGCTTTAACCCTTTTTTGGCCGCTAGCGGGAGTTAAAACCTCCCTGCTAACGGCCACTGCTAAAACGACGGTAAAGCACCACTAAAAATAACGCCGCTTTACCGCCGACGCCCACACCGCCCCAGTATGAAAGGAGCCTTAGCCCTTGTACACACGGTCAGACATTCTGACAACCAAATCCGTTGGATTTTTTCCGTCGGATTTTGCCCGTTGGATCTTGTCCGAAACTGTTGCATACACACGGTCGGACTAAGTTGTCGAAAAATCTGATCATTCAGAACGTGATGACGTAATTTCGTTACGATGGGACTATGTTCAGGCTAGTAGCCAATAGCTTTGATGTAGGAATTTGATCTGAGCATGCGTGGCACTTGGTCCGATCAAAATTCTCTACACATGATCGGAGTATGTCCGATCGAACCAGTTTGTCGGAAAATATTTCCAACAAGTTGGAAAATTGAGTCTGACGGAGATTTGGACGGAATCAGTCCGATGCAGACCACACACAGTCGGATTATCCGACAACACGGTCCGATAGGACACATTCCGACGGATTCTCCAACCGTGTGTAGAAGGGCTAACTCTTGAGTACAGGGGACTGGGACTTTAAATTAACCACTTAAGGACAGGAAGGATTTGCCCCCTTATTGACCAGGCTATTTTTGCGATACGGCACTGCGTCGTTTTAGCTGACAAATGCGCGGTTGTGCACACGCTGCACACAAACAAAATCGATGTCCTTTTTTTTTTTCCCACAAATAGAACTTTCTTTTGGTGGTATTTGATCACCTCTGCTGTTTTAATTTTTTTGTGCTATAAACAAAAAAAAAGCGACAATTTTGAAAAAAACTAACAATATTTTTTACTTTTTGCTATAATAAATATCCCCAATTAAAAAACAAAAACAAATGTCTTCATTAGTTTTGGCCAATATATATTCTTCTACATATTTTTGGTAAAAAAAAAATCACAATAACAGTATATTGATTGGTTTGTGCAAAAGTTATAGCGTCTACAAAATAGGGGATAGATTTATGGCATTTTTATCTTTTTTTTTTTTACTAGTAATGGGGCCATCTGCGATTTTTAGCGGTGGACAGAACGGACACTTTTGGGACCATATAAAAATGCACTGAATACTGTATAAATGTCACTGGCAGAGAAGGGGCTAACACTAGGGGGTGATCAAGGGGTTAAGTGTGTTCCCTGGGAGGTGTTTCTAACTGTGGGAGGATGGGACTGTCTAGAGGAGGAGAGAGATCGCTGTTCCTAATCGCTGGAAATAGCAGATCTCTCCCTACCCCCCCCTGTCAGAATGGGGATATGTCTGTTTACATGAACAGATCCCCGTTCTGGCTCTCTGTGGAGTGATCGTGGGTGGCCGGTGGACATTGTGGCTGCCGGCCATGCGAATCGGCACCAGCGTAGTGCTGCACACGCGAGCGCGCCTCCTATCACTCTTTAAGTGCCCGACGTACAGCTACGGCGATTTGCCCAGGAGAGCCAACCTGCCGCTGCATAATTACTTAAGGACCGCCTAATGTAAATATACGTCCATACTTTGAAGAGGGATATCTCGGTAACGACAGCAGCTGCTGCCACAACCGAGATATCCATCTTTACAGGAGGCGGTCCTGTGTTCGATAACAGCGGTCTCCGTGGCTGGTTCGCCGCAAGATCACCATTATCGGCGGCGGGAGAGGTGCCACCCCCCTCCCGCCGCTCTCCCGCGCCCTCCGTCGCTTACCGGAGCCGCCGGTAGCGGCGGAGGCGATCGGGTCCTTCCCATTGCTGGGTATGGAGACGAGTGAGGCTAAGATGGCCCCCACTCATCTCTATACCATAGGAGGGCGGAAGCGACGTCAAAACTTCACTTCCGCCCATACCCCTTAAAGGTATATTTTTTATAATGTCATTTTTTCAAATTACATTTTTTTTTTATTGCATTTAAGTCCAAATATGAGATCTGAGGACTTTTTGACCCCCCCAGATCTCATTTTTAAGAGGTCCTGTCATGCTTTTTTCTACTACAAGGGATGTTTACATTCCTTGTAATAGGAATAAAAGTGATCCATTTATTTATTTATTTTTTAAAAGTGTAAAAATAAATAAAATCAAGTAAAATAAATAAGAAAAAAATGAATTATTTTTTTTAAAACACCCTGTCCCGACGGGCTTGCGCACAGAAGCGAACGCATATGTGAGTAGCGCCCGCATATGAAAACGGCGGTCAAAGCACACATGTGAGGTATCGCCGCGATTGGTAGAGCGAGCGCAATAATTCTAGCCCTAGACCTCCTCTGTAACGAAAAACGTGCAACCTGTAGAATTTTTTAAATGTCGCTTATGGATATTTTTGGGGGTAAAAGGTTGACGCTAAACCTCGAGCGGGTGCAATTTTGAAGCATAACATGTTGGGTATCAATTTACTCGGCGTAACATTATCTTTCACAATATAAAAAAAATTAGGCTAATTTTACTGTTGCCTTATTTTTTATTCAAAAAAGTGCATTTTTTTCAAAAAAAAGTGCGCTTGTAAGACCGCTGAGCAAATACGGTGTGAAAAAAAGTATTACAATGACTGCCATTTTATTCTCTAGGGTGTTAGAAAAAAAAACAAAATATAATGTTTGGGGGTTCTAAGTAATTTTCTAGCAAAACAAAATGTTTTAAACATGTAAACAGCAAATCTGAAAAAGAGGCCTGGTCCTTAAGTGGATAATGATGGCGGCTGGTCCTTAAGTAGTTAAAAAAATAAAAAAATATATATGTATATTATTTATTTAATAATTTTTTATTTTTTTTTGTTTTTTTACACTTCCCTTTATTCGTTTTTTTTATTTTTTATTATTGACATTGACATTGATATCTTGTGATAGCATAGGCAGTAATAGGCACTCTTTACTGAGAGTTCTGGGGCTTATTAGACTCCAGATATCTCCTCTGCCCTCCAAAAGCATCTATCAAACCAAAATCAGTTTGACCAGATGCTTTGCAAGCCAATAATGACCTGTAAACAACAAACCAAAACTGGAACTGAGGAAATCCTTGTTGCTTCCGGTTTTGTTCATCACAGAGGAGTGGAGGGTACAGATGTACCCAGTTGACCCAATCTTGTGTACCTCCAATCGCACTGGAGAACCCAGGACAAGAATGGTGGCAGGGAGTGGGGACCCTTCAGTACCCTGTTAAAGTGATCGGGCAGCTGTATAGCCGCTGAGGTCAATTTTACATAGAAAGAGCATTGCTGTCTCTAAAAAATTATGTCACCTAAACTTGAGATTGTAAACGGGAATTCAGGCAGTGCTATCAGTATATAAGTGGAAACATGGATCCTCCGGTAATATAATGTCAAGCCAATAGTAAAGGTTGAAAGTAATTTATTGGAACAAGGAAAGTTAAAACCATTTTCAATGATAGGATACCAAGCCGGTGTGGATAGATGTTGGTAGGCTAATGTCTGCTGGGTCCAGTGGTCAGGAAGGTATTGATTATTCACCAAATGTGCAACAACCAACCACTGGAGTAGGGCCGCGGACGCTGGAGTCGCAGTGACGTCACAGAGGCAGAAGATCCAGACCACAGGGAGCTGCCAATCAAACCAGCCTGGAACACAGGTGAGAGCTTGTTGCCGTGACGACGCGTTTTACGCGCATGGGCTTTGTCAAGGATTTGTCACACGGGAGCGCCGGCGGAGTCCAATGTGCACAGCCCTTTACCAGCTGCTGGGTGTTGCACATACGGCGGATAATCTTTACCTTCCTGCCCACCGGACCCAGAGGACATTAGCCTACCAACATCTATCCACACCGGCTTGGTATAGTATCATCTACAATGATTTTAACTTTCCTTGTTCCAATAAATTACTTTTAGCCTTTGCTATTGGCTTAACATTATGTTACGGGAGGATCCATGTTTCCACTTACAGTATATTATGTATGCTTATACTGAAGGCTGCATCGGATTGGCCCCTGGACAGTAGACAGTGTGATTCCCTGCCTTGGAACATTGTGTTGTTTTTGTAAACTTGAGAACATATGGATAAATCCATTTGCAAAATGTTTTAAACATGTAAACAGCAAATCTGAAAAAGAGGCCTGGTCCTTAAGTGGATAATGATGGCGGCTGGTCCATGAGTGGTTAAAAAAATAAAAAAAAATATATGTATATTATTTATTTAATTAAATTGGGTTTTTTTTGTTTGTTTTTTACACTTCTCTTTATTAGTATTTTTTATTTTTATTGACATCTCTTGTGATAGCATAGACAGTAATAGGCACTCTTTACTGAGAGTTCTGGGGCTTATTAGACTCCAGATATCTCCTCTGCCCTCCAAAAGCATCTATCAAACCAAAATCAGTTTGACCAGATGCTTTGCAAGCCAATAATGACCTGTAAACAACAAACCAAAACTGGAACTGAGGAAATCCTTGTTGCTTCCGGTTTTGTTCATCACAGAGGAGTGGAGGGTACAGATGTACCCAGTTGGCCCAATCTTGTGTACCTCCAATCGCACTGGAGAACCCAGGACAAGAATGGTGGCAGGGAGTGGGGAACCTTCAGTACCCTGTTAAAGTGATCGGACAGCTATATAGCCACTGAGGTTAATTTTACATAAAAAGAGCATTGCTGTCTGTCTCTAAAAAATGATATCACCTAAACTTGAGATTGTAAACGGGAATGCAGGCAGTGCTATCAGTATATAAGTGGAAACATGGATCCTCCGGTAATATAATGTCAAGCCAATAGTAAAGGTTGAAAGTAATTTATTGGAACAAGGAAAGTTAAAACCATTTTCGATGATATGATACCAAGCCGGTGTGGATAGATGTTGGTAGGCTAATGTCTGCTGGGTCCAGTGGTCAGGAAGGTATTGATTATCCACCAAATGTGCACTGGTGCAGGGCTGTGGACGCTGGAGTCCGCCGATGCTCCTGTGTGATGCCACAGAGGCAGAAGATCTGGACCGCAGGGAGCTGCCAATCAAACCAGCCTGGAACACAGGTGAGAGCTTGTTGCTGTGACGACGCGTTTCACGCGCATGGGCTTTGTCAAGGATTTGTCACACTGGAGCGTCGGCGGAGTCCAATGTGCACAGCCCTACACCAGCGGCTGGTTGTTGCACATACGGCTGATAATCTCTACCTTCCTGCCCACCGGACCCAGAGGACATTAGCCTACCAACATATATCCACACCGGCTTGGTATCGTATCATCTAAAATGATTTTAACTTTCCTTGTTCCAATAAATTACTTTTAGCCCTTGCTATTGGCTTAACATTATGTTACGGGAGGATCCATGTTTACACTTACAGTATATTCTGTGTGCTTATACTGACGGCTGCATCGGATTGGCCCCTGGACAGTAGACAGTGTGATTCCCTGCCTTGGAACATTGTGTTGTTTTTGTAAACTTGAGAACATATGGATAGATCCATTTGCAGGATTTTGTTAAAATCACTGCCTCCCACCAAATGTAATAAAAAAAAAAAATTAGCATTACTTTAGGTCCCCCAAGGCAGTGCTCAGCACCCCATGTCCTTCTTTCTCAATCCTTTGCCCAGAAGCCTTGCAAATCGGGATAACTGGTTTTACAGATTTGGCTCACGCTGACCACAAATGGGGTTGGATTCAACATCTGAACCTGTATTATGTTTGCCAAATATTCCATGATCCAAACCTGATATGGTCTAACCCAGTGGTCATCAGCCCTGTCCTCAGGGCCCACTAACAGGCCAGGTTTGCAAGATAACTGAAATACATCACAGGTGATATCATTTTGCTGCTCAGTGATTGCCGTATTCTAGTCTACATCTCCCCCCCAAGGTAATACATAAAACCTGGCCTGTTAGTGGGCCCTGAGGACAGGGTTGGTGACCTCTGATCTAACCATCTCCAATCATTATCCACAATTTACCCTCTTTCCCGCATTGCCTTATGTAATAAATGTCTTTTCTATTTAAATGCACTAAAATGACCGGCACCCATTATTTCTGAGATAAGGAGTACACCCGACATAAATGTGTCCCGGACTTTACGGTAGATAGACGGACTTACATCCTTTCCGTCTAGTTTCTGATCGCTCTGCACATCTACGTGTAGAACTTTACTATGCAGTAAGGCACACTGTTCAGTGCTGTTGTTGCCATCATTCATTTTAAATGACACCCCCATTTTTCACTAGCCACTATTGTAAGGTGTATGTACATGGGATTTATTGGGATCTAACTCCTTTTTAGCTCAATTGTAGTTTTAATTGGGAAGCTTACCTTTCATGGTGCTAGTGAGTGACTCATTTTTACCGCAGTGCAAATTTCTATCCACTCTTTTTTTTTGGGTTTTCTAAAATTGTGTTGCTGATACCTGTTCTTCATGGGCTATGAGTACCCAATCATATTGTCTTGTTATGTTTACACATACCAATAAATAAAGTAAACAAATGACACCCGACATACAGTTGGGGCTGACCATGCATTGTAAGCCCTTGTACACACGGTCGGAGATTCCGACAACCAAATCCGTCGGAGTAATTCCGGAAAAGGTCCGCAAGTGATGTCGCATACACACGGTCGGACAAAGTTGTCGGAAAATCCCATTGTACATAACGTGATGACGTTATTTCATTACGACGGGACTACGTTCAGGCTAGTAGCCAATAGCTTTGGTCTAGGAATTTGATCTGAGCATGCGTGGCACTTTGTCCGTCGGAGTAGGCTACACATGATCGGAGTATGTCCGATAGGAGCATTTTGTCGGAAAATTTTACCGGCAAGTTGGAAAAGTTGGTCCGTCGGATACTCCGACGGAAACAGTCCGATGGAGACCACACACAGTCGGATTATCCGATAAAACGGTCTGATAGGACACATTCCGTCGGAATCTCCGACCGTGTGTACGGGGACTAAGGCATTGCCACAAAAAAAAATGATTGGCTTGGACTAGTGTGTGATGATCACTGGATGGAGACCACTATAAAGCAATTAATGTCCTCGCAAATATGTGAACTTTGCCAAAGCTTTACTATGTGTCACCGATGTGCCACTGATGTGGCTATAATCAAGGAGTGGAGGTGAGAGTTCTGAGAGCCCAGACTTTGATTCCATTCATTGTCCTTTTGTGTGGTTTAAGCTATTAAGAGACTCACTCATGTGGATTTATGAAATGGTGCATACTTTCCTCAATATTTTGGATTATTATTAGTATTTTCATTTCGTTTTTATTTATCAGCACTTGTCACTTTATGACTGTTACATTATTTTATACACTAGTTTGTTTGTGCACGATCATCATGGACTTCATTTTCATTTAGTATTACGTGAATACTAATAGACCCTGCTGCATCTTTTAGCACTTTAATTGCAATTTGCATGTGTATATATATTTATCTATTATTGCTGATAGTGCACGTTTATTATATTCATTTTCTATAGCACTTTATATGAGGACTTTTATGTACCCTTTTTTTTACATTTTTACCACATATGATATTCACTGCTGAATATTTATCATAGACGTAGGTTTTACATTTATATAGTAGCGTGAAGGCTATCTTTATCATTTTACGTGTCACCTTTGCTCTTTCCTTCTAGGATATTTTTTTGTGACTTGTAGGTAAGATATGACTGGGAGGGTTTGTAAAGACAATAAAAGATAAGGCATTTAGTTTCTCTTTCTAATGAACACAGCAGACAGTTTCTTGTTAATCCACAGAAGGTGAAGAGATTAATTTTGCCAGGAGTGTATATGGCCTATGGGTTTTATCACACACAGCTTTAGGTAAATGTTCATGTATTTATTTATTTAATTTTTACCTATTTATTTATGTATGCATTTATTTATTTATTTTTTACCTATTTGTGTCTGTATGAATTTATGTTTATTTATTACATTTTTACCTAATTATTTATGTATAAATGTATTTTTAAATTTAATTTTTACCTATTTATTTATGTATGAATTTATGTATTTAATATTTACCTACTTATGTATGTATTTTTTTTTTTTCATTTGTTTAATTGTTACATATTTATTCATATATGTATAAAAGTATTTGTTTAACTTTTTCCTATTTATTTATGTATGTATTTATTTTTACTAGTGTTGGGTGAGTGCTTGGGTCCTAGGGATGAGTACGGGCTGAACGGGCTGTTTGGCTGTTCACCTGTTCGCCGAACATCCGAACTATCAGGGCATTCGACCATTTGTTCAGCCCTCCAAACGACCACAATGCACTCCGCCGACGCACGGTGCATTGGATGCCCTGATTGGCTGAAGCAATGAAAACTTTGCCCAATCAGGGCACAGAGCACTGTCAGAGCCATAATTGCACGCTGCTATGATGACTCTATTCAATTATGGCTCATTCCTCTTCCTCTAGCGGCCATTTGTAGTGGTGATATTGTAGAGGAAAGAGATAGAACAGGGCTCTATTCGGTGCTACTAGAGAGTTAGTGTGCTATACTGATTGTATTGTCAGTGTAGAGTATCATTTTAGTTTGAATCTAGTGATAGTGCAGTGTGAGAGTAGTGTGACCATTCATTTTTATGTTAGTGTCAGTTTACTTTGTATGGGCAGGTTTTCTGCAGCACATTTCAGTGCGCTATCATACGTTTACCGCAGTGTGTTGGAGTGCGTTATTGCAGATTTACCACAGTATATTGCAGTGTGTTACTGCATGTTTACTATATTTCAATGCATTTTTCCAGGTTTACCACAGTATATTGCAGTGCGTTAGTGCACAATTAAAGCTGAATATTTCTGTGTTATTGCACATTTACTACAGTTATATTGCAGTGTGTTACTGCATGTTTAATGCAGTATATTGCAGTGCTATAGTGCGCATTTACCGCACTATATTGCAGTGTGTTAGTGCACATTTATCACAGTATATTGCCGTGTGTTAGTGAACATTTATAGCAGTATATTGCAGTGCGTTGCAGGTTTATCACAGTATATTGCAGTGAGTTATTGTACGTTTATTGCAGAATATTTCAGTGCATGGTGCACGTTTACCGCTGTATATTTCAGTCCGTTATTGCACATTTCCCACAGTATATTGCAGTGCATTACTGCACTTTTAACGTAGCATATTTTAGTGCGCTATTGTACTGTTACCGCAGTATATTGGAATGCTTTATTGCAGATTTACCGCAGTATATTGTAGCGTGTTACTGCATGTTTAAAACAATATATTTCAATGCATTTTTCCAGGTTTATCACAGTATATTGCAGTGCGTTAGTGCACATTTAAAGCTGCATATTTCTGTGTTATTGCACATTTACCATAGTTATATTGCAGTGTGTTACTGCATGTTTAATGCAGTATATTGCAGTGCCATAGTGCGCATTTACTGCAGTATATTGCAGTGTGTTGGTACACATTTATCACAGTATATTGCAGTGTGTTAGTGAACATTTATAGCAGTATATTGCAGTGCATTATAGCCAGAGTTGAACCTGCCCAAGAACCGCCTTATATGTGACATGCCCACCAGGTGAAACTCAACGTTGGCCATGCTGCAGCAGCTTCACACGCAGCAGAGGGCCATCATTGAGTACCTGTGCGACTACGGCACCAGGACAGTGTCAGGGGAGCTTGTTTTTTTCTCACCACGCCAGTGGGGCATGATCAGGGATGCATGCACTGTCCTGTCACCGTTTGAGGAGGCCACAAGGATGGTGAGCAGTGACAGTGCATGCATCAGTGACACTATACCTCTTGCCCACCTGTTGGAGCATACGCTGCGTGGAAAAATGGACAGGGCACTTGAGGCAGAACAGAGGCAGGAAGAGGAGGACTTCCTTGCCTCTCAAGGCCCCCTTTATCCAGACAGTGTTCCTGCTGTTCCACCCATCACACAGGAAAAGGAGGAGGAGGAGGAGGAGGATGATTGTGTCAGCATGGAGGTGGAGCCTGGCACTCAGCATCAGCAGCAGCAGTCTTTTAGGGATGATTTACAGTCCCAAGAAACCCGTGGACTTCTACGTGGCTGGGAGGAGGTGGCTGCAGATCATGTTGTCCTTAATGACCCAGAGGACTGAATGCCTCAGCTAACCTACTCTGCATGGCCTCCCTGATCCTGGATCAAGGAGAGGGACCATTACTTGCTGGCCACTCTCCTTGATCCACGGTACAAGGGTAATTTTGCGGACCTTATCTTGCCATCGCAGAGGGAGCAGAGGATGAGACATCTCCGGGAGGCCTTGCAGAAAGGTCTGTGCAACGCGTTCCCAGAGACTGGGAGGTTACAAACTCCTGGTCCTGGAAAACGTGTTGCTGAGGCTTCGGTCAATCACAGAAGGAGCGGTGGAGAAGGTGGCCATCTGACCGATGCGTTTAGACAATTTTTTAGTCCACAGCCCCAAGGTATGATCGGTTCCAGCAACCATTTCCAGCGTTTGATTTACATGATGCAGAAATACCTAGGGGCAAGGTCAGACTTGGACATCTTTCCCACCGAAAATCCTCTGGCTTACTGGGTCTTGAGGCCAGAGCTTGCACAGTATGCAATTGAGCTACTGGCCTATTCTGCATCCAGCATTCTTTCGGAGCGCACCTTCAGTGCTGCTGGTGGCTTTGTAACCGATCACAGGGTGCACCTGTCCACCGACTCAGGTGATCGACTGACCTTCATAAAGATGAATCAGTCTTGGATCACCACCAGCTACCAAGCACCTGAAGCTGATGTAACCGAATAATTTTTTTGGAAATGTCACATCCCTTCAAGACTGCCTATGCTGATGCTGAGTGACTGTCCTGTTATGTTGACTGATTATCCTCTTCCTCCTCAATGATCCTGCTGATATCTTGGAAGAACATTTTTGGCTCTGGGTAATGCCACCAGCCTAATTTTTCAGCCCAGGGGTGGGTAATTAAAATTTTTAATGTAATGCTCAGCAGGGCTCATTCCTGCACTACAAATAGAGTATATGGGAGAGGTTGCAGTGTCGTGGCACCAGTACCAGTGCCTAAGGCCCAATTTTTCAACCCCTGTTTAACAGGGGCATGTAATTACAATTTTTCATGCAATGCTTTGCAGCAGGGCTCATTCCTGCACTCCAACTAGAGTATCTGGGAGAGATTGCAATGTTGTGGCACCAGCAAGCAGTGCCTAAGGCCCAATTTTTCAGCCCCTGTTTAACAAGGGCATGTAATTAAAATTCTTGATATAATATTTCCCAGCAGGGCCTGTTCCTGTGCCCACCGAGAGTAACTGTGAGGACTTATAGTGTTGTGGCACCAGCACCACCACCACAACCACCAAAGGCCCAATTTTTCTACCACTGTTCAACAATGGCATGTAATTACAATTCTTGATATAATCATTCACAGCAGGGCGCTCCAGCGCCCACCAAGAGTCACTTTGAGGGCTTACAGCGTTGTGGCAACACCAACACCTTGTTCCGCCATTTCTGCAGAGCATATAGGGCAGGCCCCTACTTTCAAACATCCAACTTACAAACGTCTCCTACTTGCAAACGAAAGGAGACAACAGGAAGTGAGATAAAAAAAGACGGATGGCAAAAAAAAATGGTACAGGGGTGATAACCCTTCCCTATGTTTTCCAAAAATCTTAAAAATAGATTTTTTGACTGGAGCTACACTTTAAAAATGTACCAGTTCAAAATTACAAACAGATTCTACTTAAAACAACAAACCTACACAGTCCCTGTCTTGTTTGCACCGCCTGTATACTGCTGTTCTGAGTATATAGAGCCTGGGGGCCACACACATTTCCTTTTATTAATATGGGTACGGGGTTCCCCTTAATATCCGTACAAGACCCAAAGGGGCTGGTAATGGGCAGGGGGGCTACCCATGCCATTTTTCTCAATGATTTTCATCCATATTGCCGGAACCAGATATTACATTAAAACCGCAAGCAGTTTTAAATTACTTTTTTTTCCGTCAAAATGTCATTTTATGCAGGGACTGTTCTAAACATGGGAAACACGTGGCACTTCACAGGCATACTACAGACACCCCCCCAGGCATGATATTTAAAGGAATATTCACTTTTTTTTCACTTTAATCGTAATTAAATCAGTGCTCCCGAAAAAAACTGCCATTTTTAAAAACAATTTTGGCATTGACACATGTCCCCTGGGGCAGGAGCCAGGTCCCCAAACCCTTTTTTAGGACAATATCTTGCATATTAGCTATTCAAATTAGCACTTTTTATTTTGAACGTTCGAGTCCCATAGACTTCAATGGAGTTCTAAAGTTCGCACAAATTTTTGGTCCATTCGAAAGTTTTGGTGCGAACTGAACCGGGGGGTGTTCAGCTCATCCCTACTGAGGATACAAAGTTTTTTCGTTTCTTAATGTTACACTTCAAGTGCTTCCATGCAGTACACTTACCGCAGGCATAGAAACCAGAGAGGAGGAGTCATTAAAGAGCTTAAAGTCGGTTCTGCCCCTGGCCCTGACGGCTTCTCGACTAAATACTACAAAACTTTTTATAGATGTTCTTGCTCCTTATCCGGCCCGGTTTTTCAACTCCCTCAACAAAAACTCGCCCCTGGACTCGACAGCCAACCTGGCTTTCATATCAGTCATTCCTAAACCCGATAAGGATCTGAGCCAGGTGAGCAATTACAGCCCTATTTCCCTAATTAACAACGACCTAAAAATAATGACAAAAATCTTATCAAATAGACTGGGTTCCTTCATAGGTTCCTATGTCCATAAGGAACAGGCAGGCTTCATTCTGGGATGACAGGGGCCGGACCAGATAAGGAGAGCAATAGATTCATCATCTCCCTTCTCCAGTCTGGTTGGGATGGCGGCCCTCCCCAGGAAGGTTTTCTTTTATCCATCGACCTCCAAGAGGCCTTTGATACCGTCACCTGGCCCTACCTATTTAACACTCTGGAGAGGTGGGGGTTTGGTCCGAAATTCCTCAACAGTTTATCAGCCCTGTACTCCATGCCCAGAGCCCAGATTAGACTCCAAGGACACCTCTCAAACCCTTTTCCTATCACCAAGGGAACCAGGCAGGGATGCCCCTTATCTCCCCTCCTTTTCGCTATAGCTATAGAATCCCTGGCGGTCTCCATTAGAACCCATCCAGATATTCACGGCGTGAAGTGTGGTTCCCTCCATACATAAATGTGCGTTATTTGCGGACGATGTCCTTCTCTTCATCAGCTCGCCACTCATCTCAACCCCTAACATTCTACAGACTCTCCACAAGTTCGGGCAGGTCTCAGGACTGCAAGTCAATATGTCCAAGTTGGTGGCCCTCAACATCACAACTACCCAGCATGGTTGACAGACTTCGGACCCAGTTCCCATTCTCGTGGAACTCTATGTCCATCCCGTACTTGGGAGTTCACCTCATCTCAAATATAGGCCAACTATATAAACGTAACTTCCCCCCTATGTATAATAAATTGAAGGCGGACTTTGACCAATGGTCCCTCCATAAGCTCTCCTGGCTAGGTAAAGTCAACGCTATTAAAATGACTCTGCTACCGCGAATATTATACCTTTTCCGCTCCCTTCCCCTTTCCGGTCCCCAAATCACATTTTAACAGTTTACACTCCTCGATAGTCCATTTTCTGTGGGGCAGAACAACTCATAGACTTCCCAAAAAGGTCCTCTTCAGACCCAGACAGAAGGGACTAGGGTTACCCAACCTTTGGTGGTATTATCAAGCTGCCCAGCTGAGCCAAATCTCTTGTATATACTCCAAAGGTAGGAAGCCCGACTGGGTGGAAATGGAAAGACAAGCCATCCCCAACTTCACCATAGACTTCCTCATATGGTGACCTCCTAAATCTAGACCCCCGATCATGTTCCCCACCCTGTCATACTCGGTGGCTCTCTGTGACTCTCTCTACAAACTGAATTCCTTAACTTCTCACTGGCACCCCTTAGCCCACCTCTTTAACAATCCCCAGTTCCCCCCTGGACTTGATATCAGAGCGTTCCAATGGTGGCTTAACAAAGGTCTCTTCAGGATAGGGAACTTCATTAACTCAAACGGCCCCCTTACCTTAGGTCTATGTACATCCAAATTAGAAGTGCCCCCCTCCGAGAAATTTTGCTTTCATCAAATCTCCCATTTCCTGAGTTCCCTCTCCCCCCGAACTCCCCCCCCCAACCGTCCCTCCTTATGAACAATGGTGTAAATCAGCCATTGTAATGAGAGGAGGAATCTCCCTGATCTATGCAGCGTTGGCGGAACCGCAGGAAAAAGCGGGGTACATGCTGAAATGGGAACGGGACCTCGATTTTGAATGGGATCTGGACACTTGGCATAGTCACTTCACTAGGGGGTTCAAGGGAATTATCAACATCGCTTTAATGGAGGCAAACCTCAAGGTCATTTCCAGGTGGTACTTGGTTCCAACACGTCTTGCCTCAATCTTCCCACAATCCTCTCCCCTCTGTTTCAGGGGGTGCGGACACCTGGGTTCCCTTAACCACACCTTCTGGGAATGCCCCAAAATCAGGGGGTTTTGGAATAAAATTTTCACCCTCATCCGCAAAGTCACCGGGGAAGCGATCCCCCAAGATCCCAAGATAGCCCTTCTTAACCTTAACATACCCCATATGCCGAAATACTCTCAGATATTGATCCATTACATCCTGATAGGGGCTAAATTGTCCATTGCCCGGGCCTGGAAGTCCCCAAAGGTTTCCATCCAGTCCACCAAACAAAAGATTACCTGGATCATGTTTCAGGAAAAAACCTCCAGTTCCATTCTGGATAAACTGGAAAGATTTAAACGAATTTGGGATCCTTGGGCCAGACATATTGGGGTTCTTCTCTAATCTCAGGCTATCCCCCCTCAGCTTTCCTCTCTCGGGGGGTTCCCCCCGGTCCTGCCCTAGCTCTCCCCGAGGGCACCTCCCCTTTTTTTTCTTCTCTCCCCCTCTTCTCTCCCCCCCCTCTTCCGACTTGTCCCCCCCACTCTACTAACTGCTTCCCTGTCTGACCCTACCCTCTTTCTCTGACCCTGCAGGCAGGTGTCCTGAACCCGATATTGATAACAGTACACTCTACGCTCTCTCTCCTGCCAACCTGAGGCTCTTACACTTTGATAGCCCCAGAGAGGTAGGAGGGCTTTCATCCCACATGAGGTGGGCACACCACGAATAGTCATTCCCCAGTTAAACGACAGATGGTTGTTGTTTAGCTCTTTGAAAGTGCACTTAGTAATTCCCCACCCTCTAACATGGGTCATCTCCGTCCCCCCAACAAAGTTTTAACCCAGTTGGGCTGTTAGGGTCTCGGGGCGCTCGTGGACATAGTTTTTTTTTTTTGCCTCCTTAGACTTTCGAAGAGGGCCCGGGGTCTGCACTACGTTAAGATTCATCCTCCAAGACCAGATTGATGTTTGGAAACCCTTATGTCAGAACCGCTAGTCTGGTGTCTTGTTACTTTATGTTTATTACTCCCCTGCGAGGGAGATTTGATGTTACTCTTTTGCTTTTGTCTCAATAAAATCTCTTTTGAAACTCAAAAAAAAAAGAAACCAGAGAGGAAAGAAAACAAGCGATTATCTGATTGTGTTGGTGGATCAACACTAGGAGCCAAACGATCTCAAAGGGAGGGGGCCTTTTTATATATGAATGATGGCCACTGTGGCAAAAAAGGACTAAGTATTTTGTCTTGTTTTAAAACAGACCAGTTTTTCCGAACAATCTTTTCAAATTTTTTATGTTGAACATTGTAATTCAATATCATTTTGAAACTTGCAACATCAACATTACTTTCTTTAATTTGATCAGCAACCAGTGCCTCTGTTTACATACCTCTCACCCACTCTACTTCACGGTCAAGAGTAGATTTCTCATATCCTTTCTGTTGAAACCTGGTTACAAGGACCTGAGACTGGGACACAAAGTCTTCCTCGCGAGTACAGTTCTGCCTGAGCCTAATAAACTGACCTCTGGGGATGTTGCATAACCATGACCGATGGTGGCAACTCCCCAGAGGGATATAGGAATTTTGGTCTGTCGGCTTAAAATTATTACATAGGCTAAAATTATCACCATCCTTGGATATCTCCAGATCAAGGAAGACAATGTGTTCTATGCTCACATTCCAAGTAAGTTGTATATTTTTGGAATTGTCATTCATAGTATAAATTTACTTTTCCAGATTACCAAGGTTCCCCTGCTAAATCAAATTGAAATCATCAATAAATTGCCTATAGCAGACAAGTTCAGGGAGGCAATTTTTGAAGACAGCCTCCTCCTCCCAGTGGGCCATAAACAAATTGGCCACACTGGGAGCACAACGCGCCCCCATCGCGACCCTTCTTGTCTGCAAATAGTATTGCCCATCATACCAGAAATAATTTCTGGACAAACAAAAACTAAGGCATCTCAGAAGAAATTTGTTATGTTTCCTCGAAAGTGCAGACGATGTAAGAGCCCATTGGACAGAGGACAAAGCGTCCTCATGGCCTATTATAGTATACAAAGAGCCGACATCGGCAGTCACTAAAATAGTAGATGAAGTACAGTTAATTGATTCTAAGCCCTTGTACACACGGTCGGAGAATCCGTCGGAATGTTTCCTATCGGACCGTGTCGTCGGATAATCCGACTGTGTGTGGTATGCATCGGACTGATTCCGTCGGAATATCCGTCGGACCCGATTTTCCAACATGTTGGAAATATTTCCCGACCAACTGGGCCGATCGGACATACTCCGATCATGTGTAGAGAATTTTGATCGGACCAAGTGCCACGCATGCTCAGATCAAATTCCTACATCAAAGCTATTGGCTACTAGCCTGAATGTAGTCCCATCGTAACGAAATTACGTCATCACGTTCTGAAAGATCGGATTTTTCGCCAACTTTGTCCAACCGTGTGTATGCAACAGTTTCGGACAAGATCCAACGGACAAAATCCGACAGGCAAAATCCGACGGATTTGGTTGTGGAAATCTCCGACCGTGTGTACAGGGGCTAAGACTTGTATAATGTGCTTGGTATCTTTAAGGAAAGCTTCTGTTTTGCACACAAGTGGCTGTAGGAAGGAGTCAATATACTGTCCAACTCTAGATGAAATAGAGTCGATTCCATTAACGATAGGCCTCCCAGGTGGGTTGGCACTATCCTTATGGATTTTAGGTAAACAGTATATTATCGGGGGTTCTGCAAAATAGGGGATCTAAATAAGCTGCCTCCTTTTTACAATATGCCCCTACCTTTGCCCAGCTCTACCAACATGTGTAATTCATCCTTAAATTCCAACATCGGATCCTTCTCAAGGATCTTATATGTATCTTCATCACTCGATAGCCGCCTCATCTCTGCCTGATAATCAATCTTATTCAAAATCACTAGGCCACCTCCCTTATCTGCTGGACGTATGAGGATATCCTTACGCTCTTCCAATAATTCCATCCCCTTCCTGATATATTGGGGATCTGACACCTTTCTTATTTTCATCACATCTAAATCATTAAACACCATACTTTTAAACACATCCAGATACTTATTGTCAGCATTCAGGGGATTAAATGTGGATTTATTGCGAAGATTAGAATGAGTCCCTATATCCAATACAGGGGTTTTAACAGGATTAGATAGAAAATATTTTTTTATATTTAGACCCCTGATATACTTATGAATATTTACATAGGTCTGAAATTTGTTCAGATTCTGGGCAGGGGCAAACTTCAATCCTCTGTCCAGAATCTGAATCTCATCTTCACTAAGTGAACAACTACTCAAATTATAAATACCTGCACCTAATGGGGTTTGGGTCTTTTGAATTCTCCTACCCCTTCTCCTTCCTCTCTTTCTTTTTTCTTTCGTATTTATCCATTTCCTTGTGGAGACTGGTTGGGTGGAGGTTTCCACCATTCTATTGGATTCGGATGATAAGGGGGCCACTCTGGGCCCCTGAAAAATCCCCTACTTCACACATAGACTGATATTATAATGGGGTATATCTATTGTGGATAGGAATTTTGTTCCCTCTAGGGTATTGTGGTTTTCCCCTTCCCCTATTGTTAGTGTAGGGTCCTTCATCATACCAATGATTATCCCAATTATGGGGGGAGTCAACGTTCTGATGATATTGAACACTATTCCTAGTGGGAGATTGAAAATCACCACCTCTTTTGCCCCTCCCTCTTCTGTTTCCAAAAAATCACAATAAGCGTATATTGATTTCTTTGCGCAAAAGTTGTGGCGTCTACAAAATAGGGGATAGATTTAGGGACTTCATTTTTTTTTAGTGCTTTTACTGGTAATGGTGGAGATCTGTGATTTTTAGCAGGACTGCGACATTGCGGTGTACAAATCTGACCCTAAGTGACACTTTTTGGGGACCAGTGACACCAATACAGTGATCAGTGCTAGAAACAATGCACTGATCACTGTATAAATGACACTGGCATGGAAGGGGTTAACACTAGGGGGTGATCAAAGGGTTAACTGTGTTCCCTGGGTGTGGTCTAACTGTGTGGGGATGGGACAACACAGAGATCACTGCTCCTGATTATAGGAACAGCTGATCTCAGTGTTGTCCCCTGTCAGAACGGGGATCTGTCTTGTTTACATTGGCAGATCCTCTCTGTGGAGTGATCGAGTCCGCTGGACCCGTGCGCGCCACAATGATGTGCAGGGAGCGCGCGAATGTGGGGTGCCCACAGTATCTAATGCACAAAACGATGTACTGGTACGCCATTTTGCACAGTTGGGCCGCCCTGCCACACTATATGTGCGGTGGGTGGTCCAGAAGTGGTTAAAAACTTTTACCTGAACTTCTTACAAATTGTGACATGATTTCTCAAAGATCCTTCCATACACAGCTCTAGTTCATCCAAACATAGGCTGCCCAAATCATATCCTCCAGATAAGAAATGTCCTTTCATAAGAGTCCATATCCATCATCTTGTATCCCAACTGGGTAACCCAAAATGGAGGCCACATGCCCAGTACAGCTTCACTTCTTCCTTTCTGTTCTCATGCAGGAGCTCTCTCGCTTTCTTACACATGCAGATCTCTTTTTGTATGTTTCTCTAACAGGGGGCAGGGCTCAGCAGAAAAGCACGGGAACGTTTGGCTAGAAGAGTAAACCCTAGCCTGTCCGGCAGCACTTCTGCTGGGAAACATGAATTAAGTAGTACAATCTCATAGCTCCCAGCTGTCCCATGACTTTGAGGGACTGTCCCTGATTTTGAACAATGTCCCTCTGTCCCTCTTTCCTCCTCATTTGTCCCTCATTTTGGTCTGATCTATATAGTTGTATATAAAATGCACTATTTATTTATAAAAAAATGTTTCACAGTGCTAAACCTTTCATCCAATTACTAAATAGCTACATTTGCAAATGCCAAAAGCCAGTAGACATGTGCATTCGTCATCCGAATTTGTTGGATTTTTATCTTCGTTTTAACAAAACGAATGCGCAGAAACTGAAATCCGAAATAAAAAAATGCTTTATTTTCTTATCCATTATATTTTCGTATCGTTGCAACAACAGTTTGATATAGAGAGATAGAAGATTCGACATGACGGTGACGAACCTGTGGTCGATTGTACCTAACCTAACTCTGTTAGTCCAAGATTATTCGACATAGAGAGAGATTCAACATTATAGAGACAATAGTAAAAGAGCTGTTAGTGGTCGCTGCTGGAATATACGATCAAAAATATGCATAATACCGAAGACGAAGCAGCTAAAAACATACGATTGCCGCAATCGGACATTTACGGTCAAATGCTCTGCCCATAGGCTATAGAAGAATTCTAATGTTGTTTGACTAGTAATAATAATTACAATTATTACTAGTCAAGCAACAGTAGAATTCTACTATAGCTTGTGGGCGGAGTATTCGACCAGAAATGTACGATCGTGGCATCGTACAGTTTAGCTGCTTTGTCGAATCTTCTTAGAACTTCCAACAGACACCATGAGCTTTCAATTGACAGATTCGACCTTAATTTAGATTTTCATAAGAATGCATTTTTTCACGAAACAAAATCAATAAAAACGAATTTCGGGAGTAACTAAATAAATGTATTATTGAAGAAAACCAAAATTCCAAACCAAAATATTTCAGTGTGCACATGTCTAAAAGCCAGTATAAAGCAATAATAGTGGTTAAAATAAGCACTTGGGGGCACATGCGCGATGCAGAACGGACGTGCTTAAACACAGCTCCGTCTGACCCGGTCAGCCAAGCTCAATCTCCAGGGCCACGGAACTCCAAATCCACCTGAAAACAACAAGCACCCCTGTTGGAAAGTGTAGTGCATGCCGTCGGGGCAAAAAGGCGCGCGGTCGCCACTCCGCGCACTCACTATCTCCTCAACACTAGGAAATGGCATTGGCTCCTCGGGGGCTTCATACAGCCCCACGCTCGATCAAACTCCTACACAGAGAGACAGTGAGTACAACCCTCCACTTTCTAAGGCTGATCTTGATGCTAGTTTATCCACAATATATGAGAGGTTAGTGGATAAGATTCAGCTAGAATTACACAAATCTACTAATGTCCTCTCACAGGAGATTGCAGCAATAGGAGGCAGAACAGACATAATAGAGACTAAGCATGATGAACTTTCTCTAGCTCATAATGACCTAAGGAAAGATTATGAAATGCTGGCTGACAACTTTTCATACATGCAGGCTCAGATCGAAGATTTTGACAACCGGAATCGAAGAAATAACATAAGATTGCATGGAATCCCTGTGCATGAAAGATTTCCTCATCAAGGTGGACATCATGCGTGCATCCAGAAACACAATATGGAATTTGAAGACCACAGAATCCAAATTTACCCAGACATCTCTCCCGCCACTTTCGACAGGAGACGCAGAATGAAAGAGGTTACCTCCATACTACAGTCAGCAAGAATAAAATACCGTTGGGGTTTCCCATTCAAACTTTCTGTGATGCATAACGGTGCAACATACACAGTATATAACATTATAGAAGGAAAAGGTCTTCTGGTTAAGCTGGGTCTGCTGGAATCAGAACCACCAAACAGACCTCCTGCCACTCCCAGATCATCACCAATATGGTCCACAACATGGTCTCGGCGCAACCAGAGGGACCAAAGAAGATGGCGCCAATCTTTCCATAATCAATAATCATAATCTTCCTGTCCTCACTTGATTATTCACAAGAAAGGAAAAAGAGAAGGAAACAAGAGGAAGATGGAGACATTTTGTTTTGTGTTTTTTTTCCTTCCCTTTTTTTTTTACCTTGCCTTTGGTTGGGCTTGATTCAAAGGCACTCCTGCAGCAAGAACACATGTTTTGGATGATCCTCATGGGTAGACTTTTCTTCTTCAAGAAACAATAAGGTTATCATACCTCATTCTAGACAACAGGCCAGATACATTGGCACAAGAAATTACAATACCCTTTATAGAGGTTTTTCACCTCAGATATATAAGGATTTTTCGTTCTACACTACCCCTTATAAAAGGTATCCCCAAGATGTGACTTTAGGATGGAGAATCGCCTTTATATTCGATTTAAAGAAACCCCCCCCCCTTTTTTTTTTTTATATTAAAGGTCCCAGTAATTTTATAAAAACAGTAACATTCTTGTAGAAATAACACCCTACCTCCTAGTGTTGCTTAGAATGTATATATAAACATGCACAAAAGTATCTTTCTTTTTTAGTTTTCGTTTCTCATATAGCTTGGCTTATCCGCCGCAGCTAGTTTGTCCCCCTTCTCACTCTCGGAGCCTGGTGTTGCCCCTTTACATCAGGGTCAACGCCCCAGGCTCAGATGGCGGGTGTAGGACATTTTTGTCCTCGTATATGTTATTTGTGGTCAAGTCACATGTTGTCACTTGACCCCCGTACTTTTCATTTTTCTTATTTCTTGGCCTTTTTGGCCTATATTTTTCAATTTTTATACAATGGAAGACACAAGTCATCAACATATATCCTCAGATCTGTTTTGATGGCCATATCTTCAAAATATTTCATGTTTTTGGTACACTGCAGTTTACTAGTACAATGTATTGCACAAATCCACATTGGAAATTCTTGGTGTTGTGGAAATGTCTGTAAGTATATCTTACACTACATACTTGTCAGGTGCTATATATTCCTACGCCTTTTCAGCCTACTTTAATTGACTCTTATGCCGCGTACACACGATCAAACAATCCAGTGGAAAAGTCCGGCAAACTCAAGTCCACCGGACAATCCCCCCGTGTGTAGCCTCCGACGCACTTTTTTTACCCAAAAGTACGGCGGACTTAGAAAGTAGTTTTTCACTCCAATCTTACCGCCGGACTCGCATTTCAGCGGACAATCCAGCCGTGCGTATGCCAGTCCGCCGTACTTTTGAAATTAACTGACTTTTCCCGCCCGGAGAAAATATCGCTCATTTTGAGCGCGTCTCCAGGTAGGCAGGGTCCGCGAAGGAGGCCTCGCTGGCCCCGCCACCTGGTATGGACTTAAAGGGGAACCTTAATGCTGAAAAAATCGGCATGGGGTCCCCCCCAAGTCCACATCAGACCCTTGTCCGAGCACGCTACCCGGCCGGCCAGGAAAGGGTGGGGACGAGCGAGCGCCCCCCCCCCCTCCTGAGCCATACCAGGACGTGTGCCCTCAACATGGGGGTGCCTTGGGGAAGGGGGGGCCACGTGGCCCCCCCACCCCAAAGCACCTTGTCCCCATGTTGATGAGGACAAGTGCCTCTTCCCGACAACCCTGGCCGTTGGTTGTCGGGGTCTGCGGGCGGGGGACTTATCGGAATCCGGGTTCCCCTTTAAGTCCTTACCAGGTGGCGGGGCCAGCGAGGCCTCCTTCGCGGGGCCCCGCCTACCTGGAGACGTGCTCAAAATGAGCGGACATTCCTCTGCGTTTGTGGGCAAGTCCGTTCATTTCAAAAGTACAGCGGATAGTCCAGCGGACTTAGTACGCCGTGTTAGTCCGCTGAAAAAGTGCCGTGTGTGGGCAAGTAGCCCATTCGGAAAGTCCGGCGGACAGTCCAGCGGTAAGTCCGCCGGACTAAGTCCGCCAGATAGTCCGCTACGTGTGTACGCGGCATTACTGGTACTTTTTTATTGTTGAATAATGAGTTTAAGATCTTTTCTCACAATGTCCAGGGATTTCATTCCCCAAATAAAAGGAAAAAAAGCTTTTAGCTTTTTAGCTTTTATAAGAGATTGGGTGCTGACATAATTCTATTACAAGAGACCAATTTCTCAACTACAAAACACCCACAATATTTTGACAAGACATACAGCCAGTTCCTCTATACTACCTTTTCCAACAAATCCCATGGTGTAGCTATATTTATTCGCAACTCTATTGCTTTTGATATACAAAAGATATATAATGTGATAGCCGCTTTATCATTATAAAAAGGTTTAATAAATAATAGGCCACTAACTATCGCTTCAATATATGTCGCGAACGAGTCACAATCCACGTTTTCTTTCAATTTTTTTTTTTTTAAATGCTAGACCGTCACAATTCCACGCATACAATTTTAGGAGGTGACTTTAATCTGGTGGCACACCCTGCCCTAGATGAAAGCAGAGTGGCCCCCTCCACAAAAGCTTTTTCCAGATTAATTAACCGCTCCCTTAACAAATTTCAATTGATTGTTTCATGGAGAGCTCACAATACCGGGGTAAAAGCATGCACACACTACTCTTTCCCACACAATTGTTATGCCCACTTGGATTATTATCTTCAGCACCCCAATATTGTTAGCCAGCTCCTCCAAAGCATATATTCACACCTGCCCATGGCCTGACCACCAAATTATTTATTTTGACACATCACACATAGGTTTAGCCCCAACCCCTTTTAGCTGGCGCTTAAATGACTCACTGTTAACAGACCCCTCTATCATATCACAGATTACCTTATATATAGAAGAATAATTCTCACATAATACAACAGAAGAAATACTTCCCTCCTCACTATGGTCTGCATATGAAGCAGTTTTGAGAGGACACTTAACTAACATCGCTTCTATCAAAAACAAAGCCAGACTGTCAGATATTAAAGGCCTTACTAAAGGCCTAGATAACCTATACAACAAAATCAATCAAACCCCATCCCAAGACCTTACTCACCAGATCCAAATCAAACGCCAATCCTATCAACAGACATAAAAAAATCCCTTAGATTTTCCAAAGTTAAATTCATCCTTCATAGTAACTCCACCTCTGCAATGTTTGCGTGGAAAATAAACCAAGGACATAAACCACCCCATGTCTACAAATTAGCCACTTCAGCCCCAGAGGATTTGGCAGCTCAATGACCGGAGGACTTTTTACAATTTGGCACTGCGCCGTTTTATTTATTTTTTGTTTACAAACTTTTTTATTTGGTACAAAAGGTGGTACAAAATATATAGTACAGTAATATAAAACAAATCACAGAGAGTTCAATATACATTTGAGGATATAATAATCATATGTGGTATAAATAACATTCCTTGACAGTAAAAAAAAAAAAAAAAAGGAAAAAAGGGTGAATTCTATCATATTTTGGGGTATTTATATTTTAAATTCTTTTTGGGGGGTAACACTTACTTTATATATGTAGGCAACTAAAGTTTCAAAGACTAGATATAAATGTGGAAATTATGCGCCCCCTCAGGGTTGAAAAACTCATTGCTATGTTCAAACCAGGGATCCCATTTTTTATTGTATATATGCATAGTGTTTTGAACAGAATGAAATATTTTCTCCATTAAGTTAATGTTTAAAATCCTTGTCTTAAGATGTCTTAGTGGGACTGTAGATGATTTCCAGTGATATGCAATTAACCAGTGGACTGCTATACATATAGTATGGATTAATCTCATATTATGAGTGGGGAGATCTGTAATTGGGGAGAAGAGGAGGCAGTTGTGTAATGATAAAACTATATTTTTATCTGATATTTTGGAAGCAAACTTTTCTAGTTGCCTCCAAATATAGGTGATCTTATCACAGGCCTAGAAAATATGTGAGAAAGATCCTATAGAATGGCATTCTCTAAAGCATGTAGGGGAGGAGGAAGGCAAGATGGTGTGGAGATGGTGTGGAGTTTAATTGGGGTGTAATACCATCTAGTGAATAATTTTAAGGCCGTTTCTTTCATGGCAATAGATTTTGTACATTTATGCAAATTATTTATACAAACATCCCAATTAACCATAGTGTACGAGAAATTTGATTCTTGTTCCCATTTAATCATGTATGGGAGTTTATTTATGCTTGTAGTGTTAGATAGGTTAAAGTATACTTCCGAGATAAAGCCACATTTTCTAGGTGATTTGAGGCAGAGGTTTTCATAGAAGGATGGAGCTTGAGTATGCGTGGTTTGATAATGTTTAATAAAAAATTGTTTAATCTTAAGATAATTGTTAAATTCTGTTTCTGGAACTTGATGTTTTGCCTTGAGGGAGGAGAAATAAATTAAATTTGAGCCTTCAATGAAACAATAAAGAAATGTAAGGTTATTATTAATCCACCAAGTAAGATCTGCAGGGTCTTGAAGGTAGTGGTGGAGTTTTGGGTCTCCTATAAAGGAGGCGTGTGGCGGGGTTTTGGAGATAAGATTAAATTTTTGGTTATACAATTTCCACAATTGGTAAGACTGAGAGACAATTTGATTCAGAGAGTCAATTTTGCGCCGTTTTATCTGGTAATTGCGCAGTCATGCAATGTTGTACCCAAGCGACATTTGTATCCTTTTTTTTGTCCACAAATAGAGCTTTCTTTTGGTGGTATTTGATTGCCTCTGTGATTTTTATTTTTTGCGATATAAATGGAAAAAGACCGAAATTTTAGAAAACAAATGAAATTTTCTACATTTTGTTATACAAAAAAAATTAATAAACTCAATTCTAGTCATACATTTAGAGCAAGATGTATTCAGCCACATGGGGTATCCCAATAATCAGGAGAAGAGACAGAATGTATTTTGGGGTGTAATTCCACATATAACCATGACATGTTTGAACAAAATATAATTTAGTGATAACTTTGTGTAAAAAAAAAAAAAAAAAAATTGTAATATTCCCACAACTTGGGGAAAAATATAAAATATTCCATGGACTCAACATGCCTCTCATCAAATAGCTTGGGGTGTCTACTTTGCAAAATGGGGTCATTTCGGGAGGGTTGTGCTATCTTGGCATTTTATGGCCTTCAAAACTGTGATAGGTAGCGAGGAGTGAAATCAAAAATTTACACCCTTAGAAATCCTGAAGGCGTTGATTGGTTTTCGGGGTCCTGTACATGGCTAGGCTCCCAAAAAATGTCACACATGTGGTATTCCCGTACTCAGGAGAAGCAGCAGAATGCATTTTTGGGGTGTAATTCCAAATATAACCATGCCATGTTTGAACAATATATAATTTAGCGACAACTTTGTGCAAAAAAAAAAAATTTGTAATTTTCCCAAAACTTGTAACAAAATATAAAATATTCATGGACTCAACATGCCTCTCAGGAAATAGCTTGGGGTGTCTACTTTCCAAAATGGGATAATTTGGGGGGGGTTTGAACTGTCCTGACATTTTATGCACAACATTTAGAAGCTTATGTCACACATCACCCACTCTTCTAACCACTTGAAGACAAAGCCCTTTTTGACACTTTTTGTTTACATGAAAACATATATATATATATATATATTTTTTGCAAGAAAATTACTTTGAATTCCCAAACATTATATATATTTTTTTAAAGAAAATGCCCTACAGAATAAAATGGTGGGTGTTGCATCATTTTTTCACACAGTATTTGATTTTTGAAATGCAATTTTTTGGGAAAAAACACACTCTTTTTATTTTAATGCACTAAAACACACTATATGGCCAAAATGTGTGATGAAATAAAAAAGATGATCTTATGCTGAGTACATGGATACCAAACACGACATGCTTTAAAATTGCGCAAAAACTTGCAGCTGCATCAAACTGCATACATTTTGAAAAGCCTTTAAAAGCCTTTACAGGTTACCATTTTAGATTTTGAGGAGGTCTACTGCAAAAATTACTGCCCTCAATCTGACCTTCATGGTGATACCTCACATGATTGGAGCTGTTCTGGTCTCTGATCAGCTCTATGGTCAGCTGGCGGAACCACCGGCTGCATTCTCAGGTTCCCTGTTGGGACAGGCGAGCCAGAGAAAACCATGGAAGATGGAGGGAGGTAGGGGGGATGTTCGCTCCCACTGCTAATAAAAGCAGTCTAGAGGATAATTAGCCACCAGGATTGCTTTTACATGAAAGCCGACTGCTGGCTGAAAAGAATGATACCAAGATGATACCTAAACCTGCAGGCATCATTCTGGTATAACCACTCAAATTCCAGCAACATACCAGCACGGTGCTGGTCTTTGTTGGACATACATTGTAATGTTCTTTTTTTCATGCAGCCTGTGGGCTGAACAAAAAAAAGAGATTAATCGGTGGGTATGCCCACCATTAGAATACTGCCCTTCATCCACCCACTTCTAATGACGGGCATACATTCACCATTTTCTTTTAACTGTGCTGGTGAAATCACCTCCTACAGTGCTGGAGTCCCGGCTTTATGTATCATGGGAGCAAACGCTGTTGCTGTCAAGTTAAATAAATCAGTGCTGCAGCTGAATGGCGTACCTGCTAAGCAAATTATGGTTAACAATAAAACAAAGTAACATTACAGTATAACAGTAAGACTTACCATACCTGCAAAGAAAAATACAATAAAACAGTAAAAATAAAACATTTTTTAACGCAATCTGTGCCTAAAAAATATATGCCGAAGCATTGGGGCATCCGCCCCAAATGGTAGGAGCAAATCGCTCCTCCACCCCTGCCCTCATGCTTTGGCATATATGCTCTTTTTTTTAACTGTGGTGGTGAAATCACGTCCGACAGCACTGGAGTCACAGCTTTATGTATCGTGGGAGAAAACACTGTTGCTGTCAAAATAAATAAACCCATGCTGCAGTTGAATGGCGTACTTGCTAAGAAAATGAGCGGACAGTAGAGACAAATATAAGAGGGAAGAATAGAGAGAGAGAGAGAGAAGAAAAGTACAACCACAAATATTTTTGGCTTTTTTATTTTTGGTGTTTTTGTGTGTGTTTTTTTTTCTCACTTTTTTCACTTTTATAAAAACTTAAAAAAAAACTATAAACTGAACGTTGCAGATTAGGGTTTCTCAAAATGTGATGGCCATCACATCTTTTTCGAGACCCTGTGTATGTGTGCCTATGACTGTGTGGTGCTGTACCCTATGCTAATACTTAACTTGTGTGTGATAGCATTCGAAACAGTCACCAATGCAAAGACCAGGTTGGTCAGGACAGGAGGGACAATAAAAGTGGGTGTCACCCCTAAATCTGATCTTTCTACAGACACAACATCTTCTTTGGGGTGTTCTGTGGGCAGGGGTACCAAAGAGGACATGCGGAAAATGCCTCTCATGCTGCCGGCTTACTGCATTTGGATTGGGAAGTTGGGCCACAGCACTGTCTGGAAACAGAAAGGTTCTGATGATCTCTTCCTGGAATTTAAGGAAGGATTCATTTCATCCTGAAGCTTTGTATAGCACTTAAGCGTTCAGCAGAGCCAATTGAAATAAATAAACAGACACATTTTTGTACCAGTGTCTGGCCTTACGGGCAATTAGGTACGGTGCCAACAAATGGTCATCACCCCTCCCATATTAAGGTTATATTCATGGACACAGAGGGGTTTCTCCACAACACCAGTCGCCATAGGAATTTGGACCGCCACGTCGGCGTGAAGAGAGGACAGAAGGAAAACATTCTTATTATCCCTCCATGTCACGCGTTTGGAGGGAGGCCGAGATGCTGAGAGGGCTCCCCTTGCTGCCGAGTGCAGCACAACCCTGAAGATGACACAGGGATGCAGTGCCCACAGAAGCACGGGTTGCCTGGTAGTAGCAGCTGATGTCAGGAACTGAGTAGAGCAAGTCTCTGGGGGCAACCGTGCTTGGGATGTCCAAGAAAAGAATAAACGAGAGTCCAGTAGCAGGGTCAAGGCCAGGCCGGGGATCAAACACAGTAAATCAGTTCCAAGATCGGAGCCACAGGTCCAGAACTGGAGACCGGAGTATTGGAGTCCAAAAGCCAAACCAGGATCAGATGCGGGAAGCAGACAAGGGAAGTCGGGTACAAGCCAGTAGTAAGAGCCAGGAGAACAACAGGAGCAGGTCAAACAAGCCAGGTCGGTACACAGGAGATCAGATATCAGAAATCACGGACACGGGTATACAGGAGAAGCTGACGATAATCCAGCAATGCAGCAATGTCAGAAGAGTGTTTAAATAGGCAAGGCGCCTATGTCACGTCGTATGTGCGCCATTGCGTTCGTACGCCTGCGACGTTGTAACGTTATGCGTTTGTATCATTATCGCGTACGCGCACTTGCTCAAACGTAATGCTAGGCGTTCGTTTTAGAAACACATTGCACCTCCAAGGGTGCTGACGTGCGTTAACATGGCCATACCTTATGAGGTTGCGCATAGGGATGCGCCTATTTTCCTGGCAGTGCCCCCCCCCAAGGGGCAGCCTCCGAATGTCTAAACGAGCCCATTTTTCGGGATGACGGCTGCGAAACCTGCGTATAAGCCTAGGAGCATGTACATAACTTGCAGGTTCCCAAGAGTTTTCTTCAGCAGAATACCCCTTCCACTTAATTAGAAACTGGATTGTCCTACCTCTCCAACGACAGTCAAGGATAGACTCAACTTCAAATTCAGTTTCATCTCCAACCTGAACCGGAGGCGGGGGCACTTCTTCTGTCCCTGGAAAAGGACTGGAAATAACATGTTTAAGAAGTGAAACATGAAATACTGGATGGATTCTGAAAGATTCAGGCAAAGCAAGTTCAAAAGCTACAGGGTTAATTTCACGTTTAATCTCGAAAGGGCCCAGGAACTTAGGTCCCAACTTCCGAGATGGACATGGCAGTTTGAGATTCACTGATGAGAGCCACACCTTGTCCCCTATCTTAAAGGTAGGGTTAACTCTCTTTTTCTTATCATAATGTCTCTTATACTCTTCCTGAGCCTTTCCTAATGGTATCCTGAAGCATTTGGTAGTTAGCTTGAATGAAATTCACTCTGTCTTGAACTGCCGGGACAGAGGATTCAGGAATGGTGTTAGGCAAGAATGAAGGATGGAATCCGTAATTCGCCCAGAAAGGTGATTGGTTGGTAGAGGGGTGCACTGAGTTGTTGTATGCAAATTCTGCACAAGGTAGCAATGAGATCCAATAGTCTTGAGAAAAGGAACAGAAGCATCGTAAATATTGTTCAAGCGTCTGGTTGGTTCTTTCGGTTTGACCGTTACTCTGTGGATGGTAGGCCGTGGATAAACAAATTTCAATTGATAGTAACTTGCAAAGACTTTTCCAAAACCTGGAGGTAAATTGTACCCCTCTATCTGATACAATGTTATCTGGTAGTCCGTGTAATCGGACAATCTCCTTTATAAAAATGTTTGCTGTATCCAAGGCAGAGGGAGTTCCTTTTATTGGCAAAAAATGTGCCATTTTGGATAGACGGTCTACAACCACCAAGATGGTCGTAAACCCTTCTGAGAGGGGTAACTCTACAATAAAATCCATGGAGATTTCCTTCCAAGGTTTTTCCGGGACCGGCAGCGACCTTAACAAGCCCCAGGATCTGGCGTTAGACCCCTTGTTACGCTGGCAGGTTGTACAGGAGTCAACGTATTTTTTACAGTCCGATCGTAGAGTGGGCCACCATAAGGATCGCTGCACAAGGTCAGTTGTCTTCCGGACTCCAAAGTGGCCAGCTAGTTGATGGTCATGGAAAGTTTTCAATACCAGTAACCTGGCTTGCTGGGGGACAAAAATCTTGTCTTGGTGCCATAGAAGCCCTTCTTGACTTCTCAAGGAAGAAACTTCAGCTTCAGTACACTGGCTAGAGGCCTGCTCAATTGAAGATCTTAGATCTGGTTGGATTAGTAGGAAATTTTGGGGGGACAAAATTGTACTGGGTGAAACCCCTTCTGGGGTGTCTGGGAACATTCGGGACAAGGCATCCACTTTACTATTCTTTGATCCTGGGCGATAGGTTATATGAAAATTAAACCTTGAGAAGAATAGAGCCAATCAGGCCTGTCGGGGTCTCAAATGTTTGGCCGTGCGGAGGTACTCCAAGTTCTTATGATCGGTACAAATTAGGATGGGGTGAGCGGCACCTTCCAGGAGATACCTCCATTCTTCGAGAGCGATTTTAATTGCTAGGAGTTCCCGATCCCCCACATCGTAGTTCTTTTCTGGGGAACTCATCTTTCCTGAGAAAAAAGCCACGGGATGCAGTAATGCCTTGGAGCCTCGACGTTGGTAAAGAATCGCCCCTGTGGCCACCTCTGAGGCGTCAACTTCCAGGACGTAGGGTAAGGCGGGATCTGGATGCTGCAGGATTGGTGCGGTAGTGAAGAGGGTCTTGAGCTGGTCAAAGGTGGACTGCGCTGCTACGGACCAATGGAATTTGGTATGTTGGCGAGTGGTCTGAGTAATGGGTGCTACAATGGTGGAGAAGTTCCTTATGAACCTTCGGTAAAAGTTTGCAAAGCCGATAAATCTCTGAACACCCTTCCTGTCAGAAGGAGCGGGCCAGTCAAGGATAGACTTCACCTTCTGGGGGTCCATGGTAATTCCACCTGTGGTAATGATGAGTCCCAAGAATTGAATGGATTCCTTTTCAAAATCGCACTTCTCGGCTTTAACGAATAATTTGTGTGTTCTAAGAATGCATAGTACCTTCTTAACATGCACTCTGTGAAGTTCCAGAGTGGTCGAAAAAATAAGAATGTCGTCAAGATAGGTGACAACGAATTGGTCTAAATGCTCCCGGAAGATGTCATTAATGAAATGCTGAAAAGTTGCCGGGGCATTGCACAACCCAAATGGCATGACTAAATACTCGAAATGTCCAAATCTTGTTCTAAACGCTGTCTTCCACTCGTCCCACTCCCGGATACGGACAAGGTTGTAAGCTCCACGTAAGTCAAGTTTGGTGAAGATGTGTGCTGTGCGGAACCTTTGGAAGAGTTCAGGGATAAGCGGAAGTGGGTAGCGGTTTTTAAGGGTGATATTATTTAATTCCCTGTAGTCCACACATGGTCTCAAAGTTTTGTCCTTCTTCTCCACGAAGAAGATTCCTGCACCGGCAGGGGATGAGGGGGGACGAATGAATCCTTTTGCAAGGTTTTCGTCTATATATTGTCTCAGGGTCTCAAGTTCGGTTTCAGAAAGGGGAAATATCCAACCAAAAGGAATGGGAGCCCCCGGTAATAACTTGATGGGGCAATCATAGGAACGTTGTGGAGGTAAGGTATCTGCCTTCTTTTTATCAAAAACATCTTTAAATTCCTGGTAAACTGCTGGTATATTAGGAACTGGGCTGGGCATGGGTTGTACGGTCAGACAACTAGACAAGTCTTTTGATTCAAAGTCCAGACAATGTTGCTGGCAATAGGTGGATGCGAAGGATATCTCCTTCTTGAGCCAATCAATCCCAGGATTGTGTGCCTGTAGCCATGGAATTCCCAGGATGATGGGAAACATGGGAGAACTCAGGACATCAAACTTAAGAAACTCCCGATGACCCGAATTGGTGGTGGTTAAGATGGGTATTGTTTCCCTGGTGACATAGCCGGAGCTAGGTAAGGAGACGAACAGTCAGTCTCTGTTTTTTGAGATTAAGTGGAAGAGCAAGACTCTTAGCTAAGGCCAAATCCAGGAAACAACTACAAGCCCCGGAATCAAGTATTGCCTGTAGATAAACTTATGTGCCTGCCACCAACAATGTGACAGGAAGTGTGATATGGGCTGAAGCAGACTTCGTTACTTGAAGGTGAAATGGAGTACTGAGGGTTGGTTTACTTGGTCTTGTGGGGCAGTTGTTTATGAAATGTCCTGATTCCCCACAGTAAAAGCAAAGGTTCGCCTGTCGGCGACGAAGTCTCTCCTCAGAGGTTAATGCGGGATGGAACAAGCCATTCTGTAAAGAAGTTGCCGCAGGGCAGACCGAAGGTAGAGCCTGGATACTACAGAGGGCCTGAGCACGTTCAGACTGGCGTTCCCGTAGACGTCTGTCAAGCTGGATAGTTAGTTGGATAAGATCCTCAAGTGTTGGGGGAACCTCTAATCTGGCTAGCTCGTCCATGAGGTCTTCAGACAACCCCATCCGATACTGATATTTCAATGCCGCTTCATTCCAACCGGAATCCGTAGACCATGTGCGGAATTCCATTGTAAAATCTTCCACAGGCCGCAGACCCTGGCGAAGGGAGTACAAAGTCGCTTCAGCTGTTGCTGTCCGTAAGGGGGTCATCATATAAATGTGCCATAGCGTCGAAAAACTGGTCCAAAGTGTTAATGAAGGGGCTGCTTTTTTCCAATAAGCCATGGGCCCATGTCTGAGGATTGTCACTTAATAGTGAAATGGTAAAACCGACTTTGATCTTTTCAGTGGCAAAAGTCTGAGGTTGCAAGGTAAAGTATAAATAACAAGAATTCTTAAAGGATCTGAATTTCCTTCAATCCCCATGAAAACGTTCTGGTGCTGGGACTCGTGGTTCTGGAGGAGCCATAATTACGGTAGCAGTAGCTTGGCCGGAGGAAATGGGTGACTCTGGTGGGTGCTGCAGACGTTCCTTCAACCAGAGATATCCTTCTTGGAGTTCCTGAAACACTGGGGTAAGGGCCATGGCTTGTTGCAGAATGGCCTCCATTAGGGAGTCACCTCTGTCGGCCTCTGACATGGCTGGATTATACTGTCACGTGTTTGGAGGGAAGCCGAGATGCTGAGAGGGCTCCCCTTTGCGGCCGAGTGCAGCACAACCCTGAAGATGACACAGGGATGCAGTGCCCACAGAAGCACGGGTTGCCTGGTAGTAGTAGCTGATGTCAGGAACTGAGTAGAGCAAGTCTCTGGGGGCAACCGTGCTTGGGATGTCCAAGAAAAGAAAAAACGAGAGTCCAGTAGCAGGGTCAAGGCCAGGCCAGGGATCAAACACGGTAAATCAGTCCCAAGATCGGAGCCACAGGTCCAGAACCGGAGACCGGCGTATTAGAGTCCAAAAGCCAAGCCGGGATCAGATGCAGGAAGCAGACAAGGGAAGTCGGGGTACAAGCCAGTAGTAAGAGCCAGGAGAACAACAGGAGCAGGTCAAACAAGTCAGGCCTGTACACAGGAGATCAGATAGCAGAAATCACGGACACGGGTATACAGGAGAAGCTGACGATAATCCAGCAATGCAGCACTGTCAGAAGAGTGTTTAAATAGGCAAGGCGCCTATGTCACGTCGTATGTGCGCCATTGCGTTCGTACGCCTGAGACGATGTAACGTTATGCGTTCGTATCATCATCACTTGCTCAAACGTAATGCCAGGCGTTTGTTTTAGAAACACATTGCGCCTCCGAGTGCGCTGACGTGCGTTAACATGGCCATACCTTGCGAGGTTGCACATAGGGATGCGCCTATTTCCCTGACACTCCACTTCACTGCCAGCAAATTATTACATCTCAAGCAGGCTCTCTCCCCAATGAATGGGGGAAGTAAGGGTGCTGCAGAAGTGGTGAGTTCCCAATTAGGATTGGCGAATGCAGCAGGAAGGGCACTATGGGCTCAACGGGCCTGTCTTTGTCTTTTTCTTGGTGGCAGCGGGACACTACTCGTGCTTGCCACTTTGCCAGCTTGAACTGCACTTTTGGGACTTGTCATGTCACCAAGTGTTACTGCAGTGCTGGATGTATGACCAGGTAGTACTAGGCCGCTGGTGCTTGCCAGTTCACCAGAAGGATGAGCGTCACTAGTACTGGCTCTCTGCTCCATACGAGGGAACTGCAGTTCTTGCACCTCAACGACAGCAGAAGAAGAACGGGGTTGGGTACACCTGACCTTGGCAGGAACCACAACTCTGTCATCAGAGCTATCTGTCAGTGTGCCGCTGCTGTCTACAGGATCGTATTCTGAGCCTGAATCTGACAGATGAGTGACTTCCTCTTCACTATCTGTCATGCTCAGAAACGTGTAGGCCTCTTCACTACTGTACCTTTGATTTGCCATTTTGGTCTCTAAATTTACTGATACAGTAGTGAGACACACAGGTAAAAAAGCACCTGACTGCCAGCGACTGATTAAAGCGCTACCAAAAAACCTGTTAACGATTGCAGGGATCAGGCCTGACTCTGTGAACGCTGCAGTTATGTGTGTTGTGTTTGTAAGTGACAGTGATCGATTGATACTGCATTTGGGTGGGCTGGGCTGGGCGGAAGGGCTAAATGCAGGTGCTAGCAGGTATCTGGGCTGATCCCACTAACACTGCATTTTTGGGAACCCTAAACTGCTGGGGATGCTAGTATAGATCTGATCGGATCAGATATTGATCTGTTCAGACACTATACCACCAAGGGAGGAGTATGCTGCGTGTGTAGGTGTTAGTGCTACTGGCACTGATCTGACGCTGCCTGGGGCTACGCAGACCCTATCTGATGCTAAAACCTAACTTTGATCACCCGTTGGGTGATCAGGGGGTTAAACCTTTATTGCGTAAAATACGGCGGGTGCCCTGACGCTATAAAAAAAAATCTAGCTAAACTGCATCACCCATGACACTTATACAGTGATCACATTTGACAGAGGGTAATCAAGGGGTTAAACCTTTATGGGGGGGTCCCTAGACCTATCTGGGACTAAAACTAATTACCCTAACACTGATAAGTGTCACTAATGACACCAGTACAGCAATAAAAAAAAAAATTTGAACGCTGCACTGGGTGACATAGTGACAGGTGGTGAAGGGGTTAACTGGGGGGGGGGGTGGTCGAGTCGTGAATTGTGTGCCTACGTGACCTGGTGTCAGTGTAGTGTTGTGCAACTCACTTTTAGACGTTATCTCTCCATGGTCTGGAAAGGAAAAGACCGACATGAGGAGAGATGACATCACTTCCCCTGTCCGTGTTTACAGTTAAACGACAGGGGAAAGATCTCATTTGTCAGGGCCCCTCACCAGGTCCAGGCCAGATATCATTGGCCTGGGCCTTGGGATTAATTGGTTCCTGATTGAATCCAATGGTCGTGGCTGGCGGGGGGCGTGGCCGGCCGCGCGCCCCGATGTAACATGGCGGCAATTCACCTGCCTGTGCCATTCTACCACAGTACAACTGTGGCGGATGGTCGGCAAGCAGTTAAGGGATCAGAGGGGTAATTTGGTTACTCACCCACAAGAGGTCCTTGATATATTTTCAAACTTTTATAAAAATCTCAGGACCACAAACACACCCCTCAACACCCTCACTTAATTGGTTGCATGGTTTACAACTCCCTTCACTGTCTAGCCAACAAATAGCCGCTCTTAAATAGGAAGTAAACCCTGATGTGTTTACTTCAACTTTGTCTCCCTGCAAAGGTAAAGCATAATGGGCTACTTTCTACTAGCCCATTATGTGTCACTTAACTGACACAGGAGCCATCGAAGTCACCGATGTCCCCTGTAGTCCGGAGCATCCATCTTCTTCTGGGTATCGCTGCTCCGGCCACTCACAGCGCCGGAGCAGCGATGACGTCACTCCCGCGCATGCGCACGGGAGCCGCCACTAACGGCATATCGCTGTTGCTTACCTGTAGGTCAAAGTGGTTTGTAAGGGTTTAAAACCACTTTAATGAACCTTGTACAGACCTTGAAATCAATAACATCATCAAATCTCTAAAAACATCCACTGCCCCAGGTCCAGATGGATTTGCCACCTCCTATGATAAAAAATGTGCACCATTATTAACACCCAAAATAACTAAATTGTTCAACCATATATTATCTATATATATGTATATGTGTAATACCATAGAAGCTCACTGATAAGTAATGTCTCAGATTGAATAGAGACTGTTCCAGATGTCTAGTGACCGAGGTGACCATTTTCCCAGATCCTGAGCAATAGACATGGTCTTGAATTCTCTGACCAAATTTAGTCTTTCCGATATAAAAAAGCATGACACCTACAGGTCATCAAATAGACATGCAGTCAGCCTGACTGCGGGATTGATGCCATTGACCATTAGGTAAATAGATACCTCGACCCTCGGTGACCCAAGGGTTGGTCCAGCCGTGGTAAGCTCCCTTTGTCCATTCTATATGGTGATGTAGTTATGGTTTGGAATTAGATATATAACATATTATTTTTAGCATTGTTTAGATTGTTGAACGTGTTCACCTTTATGGCAGATTTGAGTAGTGTTCACATATGTTCCAATCTTTACAATCAATTTCATCTGTATTTTCGATTGTTTATAAGCTTGATTATTTATATATTTGTCCTTATAGAGATTATTGCATATAATGACTCTGGAAACATACTCAAGAAGAGGTCACACCACGAAACATGTTGAGTCTGAACTGACCTTGGACGACATTCCGATTCCTTCCTTGGATGAATGTACGACCAACTGCTCAGTTCTTGTTCAGAAAATGAATCTATATGTATATCACATATTATCTCTCATCAGGACCTTTTTAATCATGTCTTTGTTTCAATAAATTATATATTTTTATACAAATGTGTATGTAAGTATTTATCGTACCATGAGAGTCCATATTAACAGACTTTCTCTACCAGAGAAATCTTGACCCATTCTACATTGGGAAGTAGAACTAGATTGCTCATTCACAACATAAACATGGGAAAAAATGATGGGCAACCTCCACAAGAGCAACTGTGCTATCTCAGTTAGAGAGACTCCATTAAAACTACTAACCAGATGGTATTTGACCGCTTAAAAGATTCATAACTTCTACCCTACTCTTGTAGGGGCGGACTGACTATTCAGCCACTCGGGCACTGCCCGAGGTCCCCCGGGCCACTAGGGGGCCCCATCAGGGATGCCAGCCTCAGTAAAACCAAGGACAATATGTAAAAATCTGTGTTTTTTTTACACCTGTCTCTGAAATGTCCCTTACCGACATCCCTTTGGTCTAAAAATCCCGATATTATAGCTGTCCCACCTCTCCAGTACCTTCTCAGCCAATAGAAACATGTCTGTGTATACTATGTGTACATGTATGTGTATACTGTGTGATTGTATACTGTGTGTGTGTGTGTGTTTTTGTATACTGTGTGGCCCCATAATCTCTGCCTGGGGGCCCCATAATCTCCTATTGCCCGGGGGCCCCATGAGTTGTCAGTCCACCCCTGGACTCTTGTACACATATTCCGGAGCTGTAAGCTTCTAGAACCAATATGACAAGCTGCGACTTATGCCGCGTACACACGACTGGACTTTTCGACGGACTAGGTCCGACGATCCTCCCGGCGGACTTTCAGCGGAGTTCCGGCCGACTTTCTGAATGAACGGACTTGGACACACACAATCACACCAAAGTCCAACGGATCTGAACGTGATGATGTAGGACCGGACTAGAATAAGGAAGTTCATAGCCAGTAGCCAATAGCCGCCCTAGCGTCGGTTTTCGTCCGTCGGACTGGCATACACACGAACGGATTTCTCGATAGGAACTGGGTCCGGCAGGAAAATTGAAAACATGTTCTATTTCTAAAGTCCGCCGGATTTTTGGCAAGCAAAGGTCCGATGGAGCCCACACACGATCTACTTGTCCGACGGACTGGTTCCGTCGGACCTTAGCTGTCATAAAGTCCGGTCATGTGTACGCGGCATAACAGAATTAAAGAAGCAACAGGCAAAACAATTGCCTGTTGCTTCTTTCACCCAAAATATCTTTCACCCAAAACATGTCTTCTGTTCGCCTCTATACCAAATATTCCAACACCTTGCAACAGGCTAATACATTCACTGTTTAGTGCCATACAATGGATAATTGCTTATAACTGGAGATCAAACAATCTCATCTGGTCGCAAGTATTATCTAGGTTGGAAATGATGAAACTTACTGAGAGAATCTACCACACACTTCATGATAACATTTATATCTTTAACAAATAATGGTCATAGCGGGACCCGCCCAAATCACCTAGATCTCTTCCACCATCTATATGCCATTGTAATCTTAATTCCTCTTCAGATGGCCAAGTTTATGAGATATTTCACCAAGATTGTTCAACGACTTCTTTTAATGTGATTTATTGTACAATATTGTATTATTGTTTATAACCATTTGCTTTGTACCACTTTTTTTAATATGATGGATCTTCCAATAAAAACTTTTGTAAACAACAGCAAAAAAAAAAAAGCACTTGTGGGTTTAAGTTATCTTCTTTTTTTGTATATTTCTCCTTTAAGGGGGTGTGGCAGGGGGTGTGTCTTATGCCTACATACTTTTGCTAATAGGTGTCCCTCGTTCCCATCTCGGAAAGTTGGGAGGTATGGAATTAACACAGAAGAAAATACACTTAAAGGGGTTGTAAAGGTTCATTTTTTTATTTTCTACATAGGTTGCTTTAAGCTAGTGCATTGTTGGTTCACTTACATTTTCCTTCAATTTCCCTTCTAAATGTTTTTTTTCTTTGTCTGAATATCTCACTTCCTGTTTCTCCTCAGTAAACTTCACACCATCATCCGAGCGGTGGTTAGTCAGCCAGAACAGCTTACTGAACAGCTTAGGCCGCGTACACACGGGCGGATTGTCTGCCCAACTAAGTTCGTCAGACAATCCGACAGACAGTCCGTCCAACTTTCGAATGAACGGACTTGACCACACACGATGAACAGAAAGCTTGCGCGATGACGTGTACAGCACTTACGACGGGACTAGAAATACGACGTCCAATACACTGCAATGCAACCTTTCGCCGTGTAAATCCTTTCTGAGCATGCGCCATACTTAGTCCGTCGAACTAGCCTACTGACGAGCGGACTGTCTGCTGAAACCAAAGTTTGGACGGACAATATTACGTAAATTCCGAAAGACTTAGTCCGCCAGACTGTCCGCCGAAAAAGTCCGCTGAAGCCCACACACGAGCGGATTGTCTGCTGAAACACGTTTCAGCGGACCAAGTCCGTCAGACAGTCCGCCCGTGTGTACGCGGCCTTACTGAGGAGGAACAGGAAGTGAGAAATTCAGACAAAGAAAACAAAGAAAAAAAACATTTAGAAGGGAAATCAAAGGAAAAGATAAGTGAACCAACAATGCACTAGCTTAAAGGAACCTATTTAGAAAATAAAAAACAAACCTTTACAACCCCTTTAACGGCAGAAATACTGAACACAACTAATACTGTAATATCTCAGCAAGCACCCACTTACACTCTCACCCACCTATTGTTTCCAGGTTGTTTCACTAAATGAGCTAAATGAACTGTTCTCTTCTGTCCTAGATCCGAATTTTAGACCAACCAGGGAGGGAGAAGGAAAATGTCTGTAACAATTAAAAATGAGACTCCGTATTATATTTCCTACTGCTTTTCATACCAATATGCACTGAATAGTATAAAGGTAAGTACACCTGATACTGTATATGTAAACACATTTGTGAGATTTGTTGCTAATAGGTTGGCCCACCCAAAACTGATATGTTTTTTGGGATCCTGAATATTTACAGCTTAAAGGATGGCCCTATGTACATATACTGGGGTAGGGTGACCCTTAAGTGCAAAATCACGTACCTATATATGAATCTCTGTCTAAGGCTCTGGGGGGCGCGCACGTGTGCAGCCAGAGCCCTGCTCCCGCTGTGATTGGACACATCGTGAACTAATCAGCGGGTCCGGCGGGAAACCCGGCGATCGTTCTGAGAGAGGTAAACAAAGCAGATCCCTGTTCTGCTAGTAAGGAAGACAGAGATCTTGTGTTTCTGCTAAGCAGGAACATGGATCTCTGTGTTTCTACAGTTAAAACCATCCCCCCACACAGTAAGAAAGCACTCCCAGGGAAAACATGTAACCCTTTGATCGCCCCTGATGTTAACCCCTTTCCTGCCAGTGTCATTAGAACAGTGACAGTGCAATTTTTTTTTTTTTTTAGCACGGATCACTGTTTTGGTGTCACTGGTCCCCATAAAGTGTCAGTGTCTGATTTGTTCGCCGCAATGTCGCAGTCACGTTAAAAATCACTGACCTGTGGCCAATTATGGCTCTCCTCGCTGCCGGCGCTGTGATTGGCCAAGCATGCGGGTCATAGTGCATGCTTGGCCGATCATCAGCCAGCAATGCACTGTGATGCTGCAGTGCATTGTGGGCCGCAAATGTCACACGAATATGGCGCGAACGGGCCATAAAGTTCTGGCTTCGCCGAGCAGGCGAACACCCGGTGTTCGAGTCAAACATGCATTCGACTCGAACACCCAGCTCATCCGTAATAGCCAGCACTGAAGAATGATTTAACTCCAAAAAAACTCAGAAACCCCCAAAACACAGCTGAGCGGGACGGAGGGAATTTCGATATCATATATAACGTTTATCATATCCACTATTTATTGCAACCACCACAAACTATGGATCATATTGCCCGGGTCTCTACGCCATCTATGACACAGAGAGGAATCTCTAAATACAATTTAATGGAACCACTTAGGTGTCCTGTATGTTCCATGTAATATATTTATCTGTGTCATCCTACTCGAGAAAGGACGTTACGAAGAATATATTCCCATTGATCTTCAGTTATAGGACTCATGTCCTGTTCCCATTTAACCTTACATGGGGGGGGGGGGTCAAAGATATTTGGGAGTCAAGTATCTTTAACCCCTTCAATACCGGACACTTTTACCCCCCTCCATGCCCTGGCCAATATTCAGCTTTTAGTGCCGTCGCACTTTGAATTGCAATTGCACGGACATGTAACACTGTACCCAAATTAAATTTTTATTATTTGTTTTCACACAAATAGAGCTTTCTTTTGGTGGTATTTAATCCCCACTGGGATTTTTTTTTTGTAAACAAACAAAAAAAGAGCAAACATTTTTCATCGTTTGTAGTATAAAATTATGCATACAGGTAATTTTTCGCCTTCACTGATGTGCACTGATGAAACGGCACTTATGGACACTGATAGGTTGCACTGATGGGCACTGGTGAGGCAGGACTGATGGGCACTAATGGACACTGGTAGGTGGCACCAATGGGCACTGATGAGGCAGCACTGATGGACACTGATGGGGGGAACTGATAGATGGCACTAAAGGGAACTGATTGGTGGCACTGATGAGCACTAATAGGCACTGGTAGGCACACTGATGGGCACTAATAGGTGGCACTGAGGGGCACTGGTGAGGCAGCCTTGCTTGGCACTACTGGAGGGTACTGATGGGCACGATTGAAGGGTACTGATGGGCATTGATAGGTGGCACTGATAGGTGGCACTGATGGGCACTGGTGAGACAGCACTGATGGACACTGATGGGGGCACCAATGGCCAGCATTGATGGGCACTGATAGGTGGCACTGAGATGTAGCACTAATAGGCGGCACTGAAGGGCACTGATAGGTGGCATTGATGATGCGGAACTGATGGGGGCACTGATGGGCACTGATAGGTGGCACTGATAGGTGGCACTGATGGGCATTCATTAGGCGACACTGGTTGGTACTGATGAGGAGGCACTGATAGGCAGCATTAATGGGCACTGATAGGTGGCACTAATAGGCGGCACTGAATGGCACTAATAGGTGGCACTGATGGGCATTAATAGACACTGGTAGGCACACTGATGGGCACTGATAGGCAGCACTGATAGGTGACACTGATGATAAGGCACTGATGGGCACTAATAGGTGGCACTGATGGGCACTCTTGGGACTGCACTGATAATCAGTAGGGATGGGCTGTCTGTTCGGGTCGAACGTGAGTTTCGATTCGAACATTGGCTGTTCGCTCGTTCACCAAATAGCAAACAATTTTGGGTGTTCGCGGCAAATTCAAAAGCCGCGGAACACCCTTTAAAAGTCTATGGGAGAAATCAAAAGTGCTAATTTTAAAGGCTTACATGCAAGTTATTGTCCTAAAAAGTGTTTGGGGACCCGGGTCCTGCCCCAGGGGACATGGATCAATGCAAAAAAAACGTTTTAAAAACTGCAGTTTTTTCGGGAGCAGTGATTTTAATAATGCTTAAGGTGGAACAATAAAAGTGTAATATTCCTTTAAATTTCATACCTGGGGGGTGTCTATAGTATTCCAAACCTATTAGTTGCGCTGAAAAATATTTTCTACATGAATTACCATACAAAAAATGATGTGCATATAAAAGAGTTTTGAACAGTCCGTGAAATAACACAGTCCCCAAAACAGTTAATAAATTAAACAATCAAACATCCGATCAAATAAACCATATGGAAAAGTCCTCCAAATATATTTGTATCCTTAATGGTCTATTCCTCGTGACATCACATAGCAAATATACACCCGAAGAGTGATGACCCGCTCCAAGAAAGAGATCCTCCACCTCTATTCACACTGTCGCTTACCAGATTTTAAGGTCTCTTTTTAAGGAGATTTACACAAACATGTAATCCTTCCACAGACAGGGGTTCACTTCAAGAATCCAGAGAGTGGCTCCTACAGTAACGTCACAAATGGCACCGGAGTTTTCTAGGCAATATTCCTCCCCCATGTAGACAACAAGAATGCCTCCATAGTGTAATTCGTACACACAATATTTATTAAAAAATAAAAAGTTGCACTTACAAATATATTCTATCGCATAGGCGCTGTTTACAATCGACAAGCCGGCCAGCTCGATTAGACGCTACCCGTGTCTTCCGGGTCCAGCGCAGTACGCGGTGACGTCAGCACGTCGCTCCTCCCTACGCCGTTTCATCACAACTGACGTCTTCCAGGGGCACGGGCGGCGTGCTGCCACACCGCCATATAAACACAATCACATACGGAAGTAAACGCCCAGTGCTGAACTCCCGGCAAATGTTCCATTCCGCCATTCGCTAAGTGGGCATTCTTAAGATTACAATTATACCCTTCTCCAGCGATCTTACATGGCATATATATGCCCATAGATGCATCATAATCCACGTGCAGCCCAATCAGCTAGCATGCTAAACTATAATTAATGCAATATTGTAAGAATTATAAAACTACATCCCACTTAATATAAAAAAGTGTGTTAAAGGAGGAAATATAAGGAGAGGTCATTGGTAGATTCACCGAACTCCAATCATGGATACAGTGATCACCATTTTAAGTTCCGTCTCTATCTGCCATATTTAATTCGCACATAGAAAACCAATATCCCTAAAAATGAAAATAAAAATAAATGTAAAAAATAAAAATAAAAAATAAAAAAAATATTTTTTATTTTTTGAAAATATATAATTAAAACAAAGAAGAAGGAAAAGAGAAGGGCGAAAAAAAAGATATATAATAAAAACACCCCATTCAAAAAAGGATGAGAAAGGGCAAGGGGTACCCAACCCTTCTTGCCCAAACCCAAGCGTCTAATTTGATAAAAATTCAATATGGTTATAGTTCACCAGGAATTAAAACACCGGTTCACACACATGTTGCTTCATAAATCTGAGTGTGCCCATATGGCCGCCAACTTACCAAGAGCTCAACTGTTGTCAATAAAAGCATTGACATCTGTCTCAACGTTGAGGCCATGGGGGGTATAGCACCGTACCATATATATCCATTTCATTTCTAACCTAGAGAGTTCCCTCACAAGAGAACTCCCCCTCCAGTGGGCACTATATTTATCGAAAAACAATGTGTTAGCTGGATTGCCATTATGATGAATCGCATAATGTTTTGAGACCGAATGGTACTTAAAACCATTCTTGATATTGGTGATATGTTCACCTATGCGAACCTGCATGGACCGCTTAGTTCTGCCAATATATTGGTACCCACATGGACATTGCAATAAATAGACAACGCCCGTTGAACTACAGGTGATAAATGGTTCAATTTTATGTGTAACTGATGCACTAGTGGAAACAAAGGTTTCTGTCTTTCTATGTCTATTCACATTTAGTGTGCAGACCTGACATCTGCGACACTGGTGATATCCTGAAAGATTTTGAAAGAAAGAGACCTATTTATTAGGGGAATTCACTACATTAGGAGCTACCCTATCTCTAAGAAACGGGGCCCCCTTAAAGATCACCTGCGGTTGTTTAGGAAGAAAGGTCTTAATGACTCTATCATTCCCTAATATATGCCAATGTTTCCGAAAAATTTTCTTAATGCAATAATGTTGGCTTGAGAAAGTAGTAATGAAAGGTAAGGTGGGTCTCTCTCGTGATTTTTTGTTTATGGAATCCTCAGAGAGTAAGGTAGTTCTATCAATGTTCGCCACCTCCTCTAGTGTTGTCTCCAAAGCACCACCCCCATACCCTTTCTCCTCCAGTCTATCCTTGAGGGTCCCTGCCTGTATCTTATAATCCTCCAGAGTTCTGCAGTTCCTTCTCATCCTGATGAACTGGCTTTTAGGGATGGATTTAAGCCAAGAGTCCTGATGACAACTCCCCAAAGGTATGAAGGCATTCCGATCTGTCTTTTTGAAATATGAAATTGTCTTAAAGGTATCCTCATCCTTCGAGATGATGATATCCAAAAAATTATTTTTTTCCAGACTCGCCTCATATACAAATCTGATACCCCTATTATTGCTGTTCAAGAAACCAAAAAAGTATAGTATGCCTATAAAGTAGCGTGTGTTTCCCGTGTTTAGAACAGTCTGAGAGCAGTCTGACATTTTTAAAGGAATAAAAGTAATTTAAAGCTACTCGCGGCTATTAATGAATTGTCAGGTCTCTGCAATACAGATAAAGGTAATTGAAAAAAACTCATGGGATCCACCCCCCAGTCCATTACCAGGCCCTTTGGGTCTGGAATGAATAATAAGGGGAACCCCAAACCGAAAAAAATAAAAATAAATGTGTGGTGGTCCCCCTACATTCCATACCAGGCCCTTCAGGTCTGGTATGGATTTTAAGAGGAACTACGCACCAAAATTTACAAAAAAAATGGCGTGGGGTCCCCATAAAAATCCATACCAGATCCAAGCATGAAACCTGGCAGGCCACAGGAAAAGAGGGGAGGACTAGAGAGAACCCCCCCCCCCGAACCGTACCAGGGCACAGTTGTTTTGCCTGTTCGCATCTTCTGGATGCGAACCAAACGGGGGTGTTTAGCTCATCCCTAATAATCAGTGCCCTGATTATCATTGCCGATGTCCCTTTAACAGAAGCCGATTATCAGCTTTATGCTTCTCTCCTCGTGCTGACTGTGAGGAGAGAAATGTCGATAACCGCCTTCTGTTTAGCTGTCACGTATTAAAGGGCCGCTGTGATTGGCCCTTCACCCAATCAGCCGAGTCCCAAGGACTCAGAGATCACAGAGCGTACCCCCGCGTGCCGCAGAGGGTGTGCGGAAAGCTCGATCACGGGAGGACGTCAGCAGACGAGTTCCTGGCAAAGTAAGCCCGCGGGTGGGAAGGGGTTAAGTATATATAAGACACATTACCCCTTTTAGAAGAAGCATTAACCCCCCCCCCCCCCCAAAGAACTCTATTGGTGTATATAATCTGAAGCAACTCAGTTTCTGTTCAGGATGTAAAGCATGTTGAACTTGGAGATATTGAAAAAGAAAACTAGTTCTAGCGATTTGGTAATTGTTGAAAGGATTTCAAAACCTATCCAGGGGCGTAACTATAGGGGGTGCAGCAGTTGCGACCGCTACTGGGCCCTCTGCTGCAGGGGGTCCATGCAGCCCCCTCTACATATGGCCGGCAGCAGCATAAGCAGCTAAGGGTACCAGTGCACCATGCACACGGGTGGCTGGAGGTGGAGGGTGACTAGCAGAGCTCCATGCTCGACTATCGCACTGGCTGCTCTTTAGTTGTGCATTCCCTGCATGACCTGTGTCCTCGGCCGGCTCCTCAGAGTACCCCTCTCCTGCTCCATGCATTGCCGCTCAGTCCGATGTCTGTTCTCCCCAGCCAGAGTAAACAAACTTTAAGCACACAGATGCAGTGCAGCCCTATGAGAGCCCCCCGGAGGACATTGCAGGCTTGTCTGCCAGCCCCCCTCCTCCCCCATCATACACAGATGATGAAAGGTCTTTCTGGGAGATATGCTGATCACCCGTCCAGCACACTGGATGGAGCCCAGGCCAACATGGATGAGTGCGCGGCCTGCAGCTTGGTCATGGTGAGTGAGAGGACCCCATCCCCCACACACCATTACTTACCCCCTCCATCTCCCCGTGGGGACAGGGGCCCCTTCTCACGTGGGAGCAGTAACTTCATCTGCCCTGGAGAAAAGGACCTCATCTCTTCTGGGGATGGGGACCCCACCCTACCTAGGGACAGTCCCCCAATGGGGCACCTAAAAATAAAAAAATAATAATAAAAAAAAACTACTGATGGCAGTGGTGGAACTACAGGGCTCACAAAGGTCATACCTGTGACCATGCCCTGGAGTTCCACCACCAGACTCGGGAGGAAGGGCCCTGGCTGGGGTTCAGGGGGGCCCCTCATGGTTTCTTGCATCAGGGCCCTGAAGGTTCTAGTTACGCCACTGACACTATCCTTAAAATTCCACATAATTAAGCAAAAGAAATTCTTGCCTCACATTTTTAGAATCATCAATTAAGTAGGAAAGGACTTCAAATGCAGTAACTGTCTGGCTTCTAACATCGAAACCACCCTCACGTCAACCAAAATATCTTGCATAAGTATATGAGTTGGGGTCTCTATTCCCATCCACAAGCAGACCTGGTCAATGTTGAATCTGAACAGGCATGTAATATAGTCACATGTTAGGGAGTGTCAGTCCTCCTTGTCAGTCCTCCTTGTTAGAAAAAAATCTAAAACTTCTAACTTCACTCTTGGTGAGCCTCCATTCCATTCCAGCTCCTGAAAAAAAGCATCAACAATATTTAAAAAAACACTTTGGAATCCAGATAGGCGCATTCTGTAAAGAAAGCCGGATCATTTTAATTAAGTTGGTGCGGCCAGCCATTGAAGGTGGGAGGTGGGTCCAACTTTTACACTTAAAGCACAAACTGGGCTCAGATTGCAGGTCAAATAACGGACATTCATGAACATCCTTGGATTGAAGTGGTTATACCAGGATGATGCAGCTACAGGCATCATCCCAGTATATTGTTTTTCAGCAGGTGATTCTCTTTTTTGTAAAAGCCATTCTAGTGACCGATTAGGCCCTCCCCACCTACTGGCGCATCTTTGGGCTCTCCTGTGTGATCTGAGAGCCCAGAATCCAATCCAGAGCCAGTCATGGACTGATGCTCCTCGGAGGCCCGAAGCGACGGCATGGCGTCACTTCCGGTTTTGGCAGATGTACACACTTCCATTTTCTTTTCTAGGAAGCAGAGATCAAGGGTTTTTTTTTTTTTTTAATCTCATGCTTTCCAGGGTAGAGGAGAGATTTGGGCTCTTAGATCCCCGATCTCTCTATAAAGAGGACCTGTCATGCCTGTCAAGGGATGTTGCCATGATCACTCAGTGCCCCTGTTCCTCATTCTAGCACCCGGGCGTTGGCTGTTGCTTTTCCCTCTTTATGTTCACCTGTTAGCTGATTGATCTGGTCAGTCACCTGATATAAGGAAACCGAACACTCTATCCCTCGGTTGTGATAGAGACAGACTTACCTGCATTGTTCTAGATCAAGCCTCCCGTTAGTCTGCCTTGCTTGCTGTTGGATCCCCTGTGTATGACCAGGATTGGATACTGGACTATTCCCTAAACTCAGCCTGCCTTTTACCTGAACTGTCTCATAACCACGCTATCTGCTAAACTGCAAGTACCTGTTTGCTTTGCTCAGTTCGCATTTGCCTTGGTGTGGTAGCCAGACACCATAGCATTGTGTAGAAGTCCATACCTCCCAACTTTTTGAGATGGGAACGAGTGACAGCTATTAGCAAAAGTAAGTAGGCATAGGACACACCCTCCGTCATGCTCCCTTAAAGGGAAATTATACAAAAATACTGTGTTTGCCTATAAGCCTAGCGCTATTTTCCAGAAGGGCTGCAATATAAGCCCTACCCCAAAATAAAGCCCTAGTTTGAGGTGATTGTGTGCTTTTTGAGGAAATGCAGTATAATCCTGTTACGGCAGTGTGAGTGTGTGAGTCTCTAGGAGTGTCAGGTGCCTTTGATACAGAGCAGCGCTCAGTTGATCTCCCCGCTGGTCTCCTCTTCTCCCGCCTGTCTGTGAGGGATCTCGGCCCCTCCTCCCAGTGCTTCGGTGGGTCACTGAAGATACGGTGCAGAGCCTCTGCAATCAACATGTCATACTGTGTGCGGTATGCAGCATGGATAGTCCTGTCTCCACACCGTATGTGTAGGGCAAGGTTCCTGTTGGTGCTTTGAGGGAGAGAGAATTATCTAGGAGTCCAGATTCAGAAATCTATTCTAATAACTCAGCGATCTACATAGATTTACCTGTTTGGGTTGCAGTGCACAGTCCATACACCTTGTACATACTGTGGGTGTATTCTGCTCTTCCAAAAACACTCATTTAGTGCAAAAAAACTTTGCAGCGTTTTCTGCATATGTGGAGGTGTGTGTTACACAATTTATATATTTAAAAAATATCGAAAAAATGTTTTTAGGGCAAAAACATTTTTTTTTCAATAGCATTTTCGCCATTTCTGCAGCTCTAAGATACACGTTTACATACTCTGGGTGTATTCTGCTATTGCAAAAACACCCATTTTAAGGCAAGATCCTAAATTTGGAAAATATGAGGAGAACGTCAAAGAAGGGACATGGCTCTGGTCATGGTGCTGCTGGTGGAGCTCTTGTTGCAGGGAGAGGACGTGGTAGATCTGCGCCAGCTACACGCACAAGTGAAACACCTTTCTCAGGTGCGAGTAGGCAACAGAGCCTGCAGCGGTATTTAGTCGGGCCTAATGTGGCTGTACGAATGTTGAGGCCAGGACATGTACAGGTGATAGTAGATTGGGTTCCTGACAGTGCCTCTGGTTCCTTGACACTGTCTCCCACCAGGTCTCCTGATGATCAGAGTGGGCACCTGCAGCCGATGTCCATCAGTCTTTCACATCACCCCCTTGCAAATCAGCCAAGCAGTCTGAGCCCCAAATCATGCAGCAGTCTCTTCTGCTTTTTGATGACTCTGTTAGCAGGGTTTCCAAGGGCCATCCACCTAGCCCTGCCACAGAAGTGGAAGAGATTGTGTGCACCGATGCCCAACCACTTCTGTTTGAAGATGAGTACATGGTAGGACCATCGCAGCACGTCTCGGATGATGACGAAACACAGGTGCCAACTGCTGCTGCTCTCGCAATTGTGCAGACCGACAAGGAGGGCAGGGGTTAAGACTGGGTGGAAGATGGTGTGGAGGACGATGAGGTCCTGGACCCCTGAAGACTGGGTGGAAGATGATGTGGAGGACGATGAGGTCCTGGACCCCTGAAGACTGGGTGGAAGATGATGTGGAGGACGATGAGGTCCTGGACCCTACATGGAATCAGCGTCATGCAGGTGACCAGTATAGTTCGGAGGAAGAGGTGGTGTTTGCACAGAGCCACCAGCACAGCAGAAGAGGAAGCAGGGTGCAAAAGCGGAGCATTCGTCCCCTAGACAGTACGCCTGCTACTGCCCAACGCGGCAAGGGACCGAGCACACCAAAGCCAGGTCCAAGGAGTTCCCTAGCGTGGCAGTTCTTCAGACAATGTGCTGATGACAAGACACAAGTGGTTTGCAGGCTGTGCAATTAGAGCCTAAAGCGAGGCATAAACGTTCTCAACCTGAGCACAACCTGCATGACCAGGCATCTAAGTGCAAAGCACGAGCTGCAGTGGAGTAGACACCTCAAAAACCAAGAAAGGTCCTCCTGCTTCCTCTTCTGCTGCAGTCTCGGCCTCTTCATCCACCTCTGCAGTGACAGTGGCACCTGCCAAGCCGCAAACAGAGAATCTGCCAGCAACACTACCACCTGGGTCACCAACCATCTCCACAATGTCCAGGGCCGTCTTTAATGTTAATTCGACCCTGGGCAAAAGTTTTCTTGCCCCCCCCCATGCAATTTCACTCTACACCTGCATAAAATATATACAATATATAGCAGCTAGACTTAAAATGAGTTTACTGTATCAGAGCAGGCAGCAATTGTGAATGATTGGCAGCTGTTCCAGCATATCATTACTGCTTACTGACTGGTTGATAGAGGTTACAGCACACATTACGGCTCACTGATTCGTTGCTAGAGGTTACAGCAAGTGATTTCTGCTTGTTAATTGGTTGCTAGAGATTACTGTACAGTAATACTGCTCGCTGATTGGTTGCTAGAGGTTACAGCACATCATCTCCTCACTGCAGGAGCGACATGATATACATATGAATGTCACCCTTATTTACATATCAATGCCGCTGGCCGCTGCTGTTTACTTATGAATGGCGTCACGATTTACGTATGAATGCCGGTTATTTACATGTAAACACAGGGTTTGCAGGTGAGTCATCTGTACACAACAATAGGGCAGAGCTGGGCAGCATTAGTACCAGCACTTCACACTGAGATATCAGGACACAGCATGATTTTAAACTGGGATAGTTGGCAAGTATGAGGCATTGACTTTGGGCCCCACAACAATAACAGAGCCCAGGGCAGCTGCCCCTTTTGCCCTGCCTTAAAGACAGCCCTGACAATGTCCCATGGAAGCGTTCAGCTCTCCATCTCCCAAACTTTCAAAATTCCTCGCCTTTGAATTGCTGTCATTCCGTCCGGTGGAGACGCAGAGTTTTAAAAGACTGATAGCATTGGCTGTCCCACAGTACGTCCTGCCCAGCCGCCACTACTTTTCCAGGCGAGCCATCCCTTCCCTGCACAACCAAGTGGGGGACAAAATCAGGTGTGCACTGCGCAACACCATCTTTGGCAAGGTCCACCTAACTACGGATGTGTGGACCAGTAAGCACGGTCAGGGACGTTATATCTCCCTAACAGCACACTGGGTAAATGCAGTGGCGGTTGGGCCTGAGGCGGATAACAGTTTGGCGCATGTCCTTCCACCACCAAGGATTGCAGGGAGCTTCAGTTTGCCTCCTGTTGCTAATTCCTCTTACTCCGCTTCCTCATCCTCTACCGCCTCCTCATCCGGTCAGCGTAACACCTTCACCACCAACTTCAGCACAGCCAGGGGTAAACAACAGAAGGCAGTTTTAAAACTTTCCTGTTTGGGGGAAAAAAAACCCACACCTCGCAGGAGTTGTGGAGGGACATGGAACAACAGACCGATGAGTGGTTTGTGGCAGTGAGCCTCAAGCCCGGCCTGGTGGTGTGCGATAATGGGTGAAATCTCGCACCAGCTCTGGGCCTAGCCGGTTTGACGCACATCCCTTGCCTGGCACATGTGCTGAACTTGGTGGTCCAAAAGTTCCTTAAAAATTACCCCCATATGTCAGAGCTGCTGCAGAATGTGCGGGCCGTCTGTGTGCACTTTCGGCGTTCTCACCCTGCTGCTGTTTGCCTGTCAGCGCTGCAGCGTAACTTCGGCCTTCCCGCTCACCGCCTCATATGTGACGTGCCCACAAGGTGGAACTCCACCTTGCACATGCTGGCCAGACTGTGCGAGCAGCAGCAGGCGAAAGTGGAGTTTCAGCATGCACGCGTGAGTCGCTCTGCGGAACAGCACCACTTCACCACCAATAACTGGGCCTCCATGCGAGACCTGTGTGCCTTGTTGCGCTGTTTTGAGTACTCCACCAACATGGCAGTGCCGATGACGCCGTTCTCAGCGTTACTATCTCAGTTCTATGCCTCCTTGAAAAAACGCTTCGGGCGATGATGGAAGTGGATGTGGCACAGGAGGAGGAGGAGGAGGAGGAAGAGGGATGATTTGCAAGGCTTTCAGGGCAGTCATTCACAAGTGGCTATGAGGGTGGGCTCCTGCACCAACAAACGCCAGGTACACAATTATCCGACAGCAAGGGCACAGTTCTGGAGGATGATGAGATGGAGGATGAGGAGGAGGAGATGGAGGAGGAGGAACCATGTTCACAGCAGGGTGGCACCCAGACCAGCTCATGGCCATCACTAGTGCGTGGCTGGGGGGGATACAGAGGACACAGACGATACACCTCCCACAGAGGACAGCTTTTCGTTGCCTCTGGGCAGCCTGGCACACATGAGTGATTACATGTTGCAGTGCCCCCTTCAACTTCTGGGTCTCCAAATTGGGCACATGGCCTGAGCTTGCCCTTTACGCCCTGGAGGTGCTGGCCTGCCCTGCAGCCAGTGTATTATCTGAACGTGTATTTAGCACGGCAGGGGGCGTTATCACAGACAAGCGCAGCCGCTTGTCCAGAGCCAATGTGGACAAGCTCACATTCATTAAAATGAACCAGGCATGGATCCCACAGGACTTGTCCGTACCATGTGCAGAATAGACATGTATACCGGTGTTCTGACAAAAACATGTCTGGCCATCGGATAGTGTCTGGCCTGAGGACAAGGAGATTCCAAAAATCTCGGAAGATGAACAGCGCCTGCCCCGTGAGTGCAGGTTCAAGCCCCACCATTCAAGTGGACATACGGTAGCACATAGTAACAGGGCCCCTCACAGGCTCGCTTCGCTCGCCACACTTCGCTCGCCATGCTACGGGCACGCCGTTCATCTTCGGAGATTTTCAAAATCCCCTTGTCCTACATACTGAGCAAACGCAGTACAGGGTGGACACTATCCGACGGGGGACAGAATTTGACACATCACCGGCCTTACTTGCCATGCTCTTAACAACATTTTGTTGCCATTTGCAGCCCTCTAGCCCTTTCCATTACTTTTTTTAGAGCCATTTTAGTCCTCAAAAGTTCGGGTCCCCATTGACTTCAATGGGTTTTGGGTTCGGGGTCAAGTTCGGGTCAAGTTCGGTCCCGAACCCAAACTTTTTTCTGAACCCGTGGAACCCAAACATCCAGGTGTCCGCTCAACTCTATTCGGGAGATCTACTGATGATCACATTAGGTAAGCCCTAGGCCCCTTTCACACTGAGGCGTTTTTCAGGTGCTACAGCGCTAAAAATAGCGCCTGTATAGCGCCTGAAAAAAGCGTCATCTTCCATTCCAGTGTGAAAGCCAGAGAGCTTTCACACTGGAGTGGGGCGCTGGCAGGATAAAACCGCCCTGCTAGCGGCTGAATACCGCCGCTAAAATGACGCACCGCCCCAGAGGCTAAAAAGCTCTGTCTGACCAAACTTAATTGGGAGGTCACACACATACAGGTGAGGGTACACCTAAAAGGGGGGAGTACGAGTGCGGTGGCACATCTGGTTTGATTTTGGAGCACCTTAACCACTTGCTGCCCGCCCACCATCAAATGACAGCAAGGCGGCTCTTGTTCCGGGAGGGCATCGGGTGACATCCTCCCAGAATGGCCGCTCTCAAGTGGCCGTGCCGTTTTGCTAGGACACGGCGTGACCCCAATCTCTGTAAATAGCCGATGACACGGCTCTTTAAACATGTGATTGGCTGTGTCCAATCACAGCTGATCACATGTAAACACGGAAGTGCAGGTAATTGGCTCGCCTCGCCTCACACTGACAGAGTGGCGAGGAGAGCCGATCAGCGGCATCTCCTTGCAGGGGACAGCAAGACAAATAATCAGGGCACTGATCACCAGTGCCCTGATTACAATAAAGTTCCAGCAATCAGTGACCACCAGTGCCAGCAATCAGTGCCCATTAATGATGCCAGTCAGTGCTGGCTTTCAGTGCCCATCAGTGCCACCCGTCAGTGCTCATGAGTGCCACACATCAGTGCCACACATCAGTGCCACATCAGTGGCCATATGTGCGGCATATTAGTGCCTCTTCATCAGAACAGCCTCATCAGTGCAGCCTCATCAGTGCATATTAGTGAAAAATAAAAATTACTTATTAACAAATTTTACTGACAGAAACTAAGAAAAACCTTTTTTTTTCAAAATTTTCGGTCTTTTTTGTCATCCCCACTGGGGTGTTTTATATATATATATATATATATATATATATATATATATATCTTTTTTGCTAAACAAAAATAGACCCAACATTTTGAAAAAAATGCGTTTTTCTTCTTTAATCATTTTATAAACAAACAATATTTTTTCATAGACCAAAATTTTTTTAAGTTGTAATTTTTTATCATGATTTTTTGGAAGGTACAGCAGTACAGCCTCATCATATGACAATGTGGCTGTAATCAGGGACACTGACCGGTGACCGTACGAAAAAAAAAAAAAAAAAAACACTGTGACCAGAATAATATAAAGTTACCATAGTTACATTACACTACTCTAGGGAAGTGATCAGGATTTTTTTTTTACACATCATGAGTGCTTATAGCAATGCATTTTATTGCTATAAGCACGCATTTTACTGAATGAGATCTTTTCATTCAGTTTGCTTTGTTGTGATTAGCTATGATTGGTCAGATCTAATCACATGGTACAGATGGGCTGTGATTTGCCTTGTTTGTACCATGTGATCACTGTGACCAGTCACAGATACCTTAACAATTGTACACAATGGATGGCATGAAAGGTAGCCACCCATTGTTTACAACATGATCACAGCGATCAAATGGTAGCCGCAGCGAGCCGATACACTGATCAGTCAACCCCAGGGTGGCGCATGAGGAGCGATCTGGGAGGACATTATATGATGTCCACCTGGATCGATGAAAGGCCAGTCTGGCCCTCATATTACTATAAGCCGGGAGGGAAACTGGTCAATTAAAAAAGCTCTGGGAGGGTTGCCAGGAAATGGTGGGTGAAAGAGAACTCTAGGCTCATTCTACCACAAACAGAGGTGACAAAATGTCTTCCAAATGTATTTAGTTACTATTTTTCAATAAATTGGACCAGATCTCTCCCTTCAGCCTTCTCTGGATATACCCAAAATCTGTATATTATTGCATCTAAGATGATTCTCAAGATCATCTAATTTGGTAGCATGTAGCATAATAGTACGGTGTTGGATGTGCTTTATAACTTCTACTTATTTATAACTTTATAACTTCTACTTATTTATAACTATAACTTCTGCTTTGTTTTCAGGGATTTGGTGTTCTAAGACCTCGGTCTTCTAAAAGCATCAGTCAGCAGGCTTTACCCAGTCATATTTACGTGAAATATGGACATCAGTCACAAAATAGCACCCGTCACCGTCCACATTTGCATCGAAGTTACAATGGTATCTACCATCACACCTTCTCTATCCGGGAATACGGCGCAGACAGATCTTTGCTGCAGCTAACATCTAACAAAGGACGAGTTGTTCTTACATGCCCAAACTATGGTAAGCATAGTCAATAATCAGGAAGTGTGCAGAGACCCATTACCGGTCACACCAGGGTATTGACTAATGGGATAACACAATGTGTATATACAGGTGCATCTCATAAATTTAGAATATCATCAAAAAGGTTAATTTTATTTCAGTAATTCCATTCAAAAAAGTGAAACTCATATCTTATAAAGAGGCGTTACACACAGATTGATATATTTCAAGCAATTATTTCCTATTCATTTTAATGATTATGGCTTACAGCTAGTGACACCCCAAACCTCAGTATCTCATAACATTTGAATATTACATAAGACCAACAAAAAGGATTTTTAATACAGAAATGTTGGCTTACTGAAAAGTATGTACCGTATATATATTCGAGTATAGGCCGACCCGAATATAAGCCGAGGCCCCCAATTTACCACAAAAAAACTGGGAAACTTATTGACTCATGTATAAGCCGAGGGTGAGACATGCCTGTCCATCCCTGTGTGTCCGTCCATCCCTGTGTGTCCGTCCATCCCTGTGTGTCCGTCCATCCCTGTGTGTGCAGCCTTGTGTGTCCAGCCTACCTGCGTCCCGAGCCTGCGTCCCGAGCATGTGTGCTTCTGCCATGCCAGGATCGCTGCTCTTCTCGTCTGACAGACGGCGTCAGCGCCTCGGCGGCCATTCCACTGTTCAAAAGCCGCGCCTCCGTCTGTGATAGGCGGACCACTGACTGCTGGGAAATTGAGTGTTCCGCCTATCAAAGACAGGGAGGCGCGGCTTTTGAATAGTAGAATGGCCGCCATCTGTCTGCTCGACACGCTGATCGGGCAGGCAGACGGCGATGACTCGAGTATAAGCCGAGGGGGGCACTTTCAGCCTCAAAAAAGAGGCTGAAAATCTCGGCTTATACTCGAGTATATACGGTACATGTACAGTATAGTATGCACTCAATACTTGGTTGGGGCTCCTTTTGCATGAATTACGGCATTAATGCAGTGTGACATGGAGGTGATCAGCCTGTGGCACTGATGAAGTGTTATGGGAGCCCAGTTTGTTTTGATAGCGGCCTTCAGCTCATCTGCATTGTTGTGTCTGGTGTCTTTCATCTTCCTCTTGACAATACCCCACAGATTCTCCAACACCAGCAGATGACATGGCTCCCAAAATCATTAATGACTCCAGATCCCCCCTATATGAATGAGAATGGGGTACATTGTACCCCTACTGATTCACCCAAAATGTGTAAAAAATTAAAACAGTGCACAGGTTTTTGACAAGTCCTTTATAAAAAAAATAAAAAAACAATATCCCCAATGTAAACCCATCATCAATCACGATGTCGACACCACCACTGGACCTATAGGTAACCCCTATAGGTGGCAACCCCTCCTTGTGACATCACCGACTGGTGCATGCTGGGTTGGTGACATCACAATGGGGCAGTGCCACCAGGTGATGACGCAAGGTGGCTGCGTCTCTTACCTATATAAGAACTGTCAAATGGTGGAGCCTGCAGTAGGTGGTTAGTCTCCATTGTGGGTGAAACATTGTTTTTTTATTTTTTCAGGTCTGGCGGTGGCGGCGGCATCATGGTTGACAATCTACATTGGGAGACATTTTTTTAATACTTTTTAAAAAAGGACTTTTCAAAAACCTGTGTGCTTTTTATATTTATGTTTGACACTTTTTTGGTAAATGAGTAAGGGTACAATGTACCCGATACCCATTCACATAGAGGGGGGCCGGGATCTGGGAGTCCCCTTTTTAAAGGGGGCTTCCAGATTCTGATTAGCCCCCGCCCGCAGACCCCCACAACCACTGCCCGGGATTGTCGGGAAGAGGCCATTGTCCCCATCAACATAGGGGGCAGAGCCGAACCGAACAGGGGGGTGTTCGGCCCATCTCTAGTACAAAGGTGATCCCAGATTATAGGCTCTGATATGAGACTGAATGTTCCAAGTTCAAAGTATAATATATAGACTTGTGTGTAAGGAAGTACCAACCCCCCACTGCAAACAACACTAGGACCTTTTAAGGACTTGATCAGTTCGCAGTGGCTTTCCTTTGGTTTGAGTCAGCTACGGTGACCAGGATAACCAGGTTATTAGAGGCTTTCTTATATATTTGTGAGGCAACTAGACAACTAATAAGGAAATATGCAATTTCCCCATCACCAGCCAGCCTGCAACAAACAGAATTGTCCTGCCTAACATTAAACTAGGGTTTGGTTTGCATTTGAAAATATATTCGTAAGCTGCAGGGCCACTTCACAACACCCCAGTGTACTACAGACCTAACTCTATACATTTTGAGAGTCTCCAAAGGTGGGGCACATTATATATAATAATGGATAGATTGAGGGCATAGGAGGGTCAGGAGAAGAATGTACAGACCCTGTGTAAGTTCTGAATCTCATTTGCATCAAATTGGTTCAGAAAGGGAGTGAGCATTTATGAATGAATCAGTCAAAATTTGGTTCAACAGATATGTAATTTTTTTTTAATTCCACTACAGTCAATGCAAGAGCATATTTGATGGTCAATGTTGTTGTAGCACCCTGATGTTTAGGCATGGTTGCTATCAAATTTAGTTGCCAGTTGATAGTTGCCTTGGCCAATTGTAAGGAGATCAATTGAATTCCCCCTAATTCTGACTCTAGATAAGACAGGGGCATAGTAAGGACAGATTAGGAATGAATGGGTATCTCAGCCAATGGGCAGGGATTTTCATGGGACCCTTGGTCTGCTGGCAGAGCCTATTTATTCGGGTGGAGTCAGGTGATCGGGGTTCTGTGCCACCTGAATGGCTGTTTGGGTGGACGTGTGTTGTATTGCCCCGGGCTGCTAGGCCAGAAACCTAAGGCCTATCCCGGGGACATCTGGCTGCTAGGCTGTCAGAGAGCCTGTCCAAAAGTAGCTCAGGGTTGGAACTGCAGGCTTGTAGTCCAACCGGAAGTAACGGTTTCACCGGTCGGGGAAACAGTTGTGGCCAGAGGTAGAGGGGAAGTTGTCGCCATTAAGGGGCCATCCACCTTGCTACCGGAGACCACTGTGAGTAAGCTGAGGTCAGTAACAGAGCTGACTTCTCACCAGCCGGGGACGATGAAGAAGTGGGAAAGCATCAGCAAGTGCCAAGTCAGGGACCCAGCGGGACAGCAGAGGTGACGCTTCTGGAGCATCAGTGAGTGCCCAGCCAGGGACCTAATGTGTCAGTGGGGGGGAAATTTGAGGAGTATATGAGTGCCAAGCCAGGGACCCAGCAGGGGAGCAGGGGTGACGCTTGAGGAAGATACTGAGTGCTAATGTGGAAGAGCTCAGGGGATCCAATGGCTAGTGGATCTGAAGTCTAGTGAGAGACTGGTAGCTCGTTGAGTGAAGAGTAGACCCACAGTGAGTGATGGTGGGATAAGTTAAGGACTGTTCATTTTGCAAATAGTTGACTTCAATTGCCTTTAGTAACTGCTGCAATATTGTTGCCATAGGAGACAGCGTTCCTACCTATACAGAAGTAGTGTCCGGCTGGAGGCCTTCGCCTGTATAGCTGTCTGCCTATAGAAGTCTCAGAGTCTGCCAATTATCTTTGCATCTATCTAATGGTGTCCTGGCCTAAACCCTCTCTCCCACAGTTCTGTTCAAGAGACAATAAATCTCTTTGCATCCAAAAAGTGTCTGGCGCCCACCTGTTCATCTTGCATTAAACCCACCATGCCACGCAACCCACTCTACACAGAAGGATGTCGGCTGTCCCAGCCTCTGGAGGTTACCATTAGGCTTGTGGAGGCCCTGGACTTTGTTACATTGTCAAGTTACCAACCAAGTTCTTGTCATGGGAAACCAGGCATTGCAGTTGGGGACCTTTGCTAATCCATAGCATGGTGGAAAGTGTGGTACAGCAGGTGGCTGGGCCCATTTATACAGCTTCAGTTGTAACATGGAAAAATATACAAATGTTTAATTTATAGGCTTGAGGATGCTTTAAAGTTGTATATAATGTTATGGAAAAGTGCGCTTTTAAGGGACCCACTCAGCAACAAAGTAGGTTGGCAGAACATATTTGGCTGTGGACTTGAATCTTTTTTTTTTCTTTATTTTCAATTTGCTTTGCTGCAGCAGCACCCCAACCTACATTTTCCGTATTTATCGGCGTATAACGCACACTTTCTCTCCCTGAAAACAGAGCGCAAATAATGTGTGTGTGTAATACGCCAATATTTCCCATCGGGCTGCCTCGGAGGGTAAGGGGTGAGGGGCAAGCATTGCTGGATTACATAGAGCGGGGATCTCCCGCTTACTCGGCTGGCGCTGTTATACAAAGTACTGCCTCCTGGACCGGCTCCTATGAAAGTCAGCACACTGTTACAATACTGGGATGTGTGCTGCTTATCATAGGAGCCGGTGCAGGAGACGGGATTTCGTATAACAGTATCAGCCGAGTAAATGGGAGATCCCCGCTCTGTGTAATCCCGCAGGTCTAATCTCCATGCACTAATAAGGCTGCGCTGATTGGCACTGATCAGGCTGCATAGATGGGCAATGGTGAGGCTACAGATGGGCACTGATCGGGCTGCGTTGAGGAGCAATGGTGAAGCTGCATTAATGGGAAATGGTGAGGCTGCATTGATGGGCACTAGTGTGGCTGCGTTGATGAGCATTGACCCTTATTTTGCTTCAAAGTTCTCTATTTAAAATGTAAGTTTTTTTTTCCTGAAACATCCCTCTTAACCACTTCAATACCGGGGGGCACTTAAACACCTTCCTGCCCAGACCAATTTTGAGCTTTCAGCGCTGTCGCATTTTGAATGACAATTTCGCGGTCATGCTACACTGTACCCAAATGAAATTTTTATCATTTTTTCCCCACAAATAGAGCTTTCTTTTGGTGGTATTTGATCACCTCTGCGGTTTTTATTTTTTGCTAAACAAATAAAAAAATACAGAAAATTTTGAAAAATATATATATTTTTTTGTTTCAGTTTCAAAACTTTGCAAATAAGTAAGTCTTCTCCTTCACTGATGGGCACTGATGGGGTTACACTGATGGGCAATGATAAGGCGGCACTGATGGGAACCGATGAGGTGGCACCAATGAAGTGGCACTGATGAGGTGGCACTGATGGGCACAAATGAGGTGGCACCAATGAAGTGGCACTGATGAGGTGGCATTGATGGACACTGATATGTGGCACTTATAGGCGGCACTGATGGGCACTGATAGGCGGCACTGGTGGGTGGCACTGATGGGCGACATGGATGGGCACTGATAGGTGGCACAAATTGGCACTGATAGCTGGCACAGATTGGCATGGATGGGCATGGATAGGCGGCACAGGTGGGCATGGGTTAGTCGGCACAGGTGGGCATGGGTAGGCGGCACAGGTGGGCATGGGTAGGTGGCACAAGTGGGCATGGATGGGCACTGATAGGTGGCATGGATGAGCACTGATAGGCGGCACAGATGGGAACTGATAGGCGGCATTGTATTATAATATACTGTACTAATGGATGCCAATCAGTGCCAAACAATAATGCATGCCAATCAGTGATGCCCATTGTGGGCACTGATTGGCATCCATTATGGGCACTGATTGGCATCCATTGTGACACTGACTGGAATCCCTGGTGGTCTAGGGTGGCATACCTTGTCCTGGGCATCCCTGGTGGTCTGGTGGCGTCCCTAGTGGTCCAGTGTGGGCATCCTCGGGGGGGCTGTGCTGATAATCGATCAGCACAGACCCCCCCCATCAGAGGAGCAGCCGATCGGCTCTCCTCTACTCGCGTCTGACAGACGCGAGTTAGGAAAAGCCGTTTACCGGCTTTTCCTATTTACACTGTGATCAGCCGTGATTGGACACGGCTGATCACGTGGTAAAGAGTCTCCGTCAGAGACTCTTTATCGAGATCATAGTTGCAGGGTGTCAGACTGACACCCCGCAACAACGATCGCCGCGATGCGCGCCCCCGGGGGCGCGCAGCGGCTCACAATCCTGATCACGTCATATGACGTCCGATCAGGATTATGCAACCACTTTGCCACCGTCAATTTGTTATAGGGCGGGCGGCAAGTGGTTAAAGATAAATACGGTATTTGATTACATTTCCTCAAAAAGCCTTCTTTAGTACTAGGACTACATTCAAAGGCAAAAGTAGCGTTCCAAAAATATTTCTAAATTTGTTTCTTATCAACTCACTGGAAACAGTTGTGTTTGCATGAAGTGTCTAATGCCAAAAGAAAAGGGTCTTCCTAAACAATTAGAGGTGTGGCCCTCAGGTAGTTTGATAACAGCACCCCCAGTCCTAAAGGCAGAGAAAAAATATAGAGCTATAGTCATCAGGTAAGGGTGGGAAACAACTGATAAGTTCTCACCATGGATTGCCATCGTGCCTCACCACTAGAGGTTTCTCATTATATGAAATGCGTTATTTTAAAGGCAAACAAGAAGAGGACGGAAAAGTGATGGAAAGAAGAAGACTTGAAGAGGAAGAGAGGAGGAGGCAGCAGCAGATTGAGCAAGAGAGGAGGATTCAGGAGGAGATTGAGAAAAAAGCTCTAGAAGAAAATCAAGCCCAGTTCAATAAGGAGCTGAAGATGAGAAGAAACAAAGGGCTACATAGACAGAAGCAATCCCAAATCCTTCACCACATAGTAGAAGATGCTGCTCTTCCGATCCAAACCACTGAGGTAACATTATATATAATATGTACAAAATATATTATATACAGTATATTCACTGTGCTATTTAATTCTGATATGTGTAGCGGCGGCTACTGATGAGCATGCGCTATGCGTTTTTCTAAAGTTAAAGTTGCCTAAACTGCAGTTTGGTTTGGGTACAATTGCCTAAATGGGCCTCAGCATCAGTCTAACTAGACCGTGAGATGTTCAGCCTGGCCACAGGGGGCACTGTCTCTTCTGGCAGGCATGGAACTATGGTCTGGTCAGGTGTTTAAGTTACTCTCTCTCAGAGCCTTCCCAGTGAGAGTGGAAAAAGAGTCGAAAAAGAAGCAGGAGAGGAGAAGAAACAAAGGGTTACAAAGACAGACGCAAACTCATATCCTTCGCCACATAGTAGAAGATGATGCCCTTCCCATCCAAAATACCGAGGTAACAAATATATACATACAGTATATAGATGGAGCACCCTCCCAGTCAGGTTAGGTATGGAAGTTTAGTTCAGTGGAGCAGCTTATGATTACTTTGGTCTGCTCTGGGCTCTGCAGGCTGCAGGTTTGATTGCTTCTGCCTGTCTTCTGGAGGCCCCGATGGGCAGGGGAGTCAAACGAGCAGCCCTAATATTTACAGGGGTCCAGCCAATCTCTTGGGGAGGATGCCCAAATGGTGGCTGGGAGAGTGCATAACTTAGTTTGGAGCCTTAGACAGAGGGATTTCTAGCCTGAAGGGCTTCTGACCTTCTAGGAATATCAGCTGAATATTCTGCTTGTGATCAACAAGGTCCCAGCTCTGTACAGCTGGGGGTCTATCCTGCTATAAACTTGTTGGTGCTAAAAGAGGGCTTTCATTGGGGATCTGGTCTGGAATATTCACTGAGGAGTCTGTCTACCTAAATCTGGAGGGAGGCATCCAAGTACCTGGGGACACGGTGAGTACAGACCTGAGTAAAGGATCCTAGTGACTGTTGCTGCTATTAACCCCTGGTGTACTTGTAGCGGTACCCCCACGAGGGCTGCTGATTGACTCTATACCCCACTGGCTACCCCGACTCTGTAGATCCTCTCTTACCTCTGACACATCGGGTTCCATGCTGTAATAGTTCAATATCCTTCAATACCTGTATTAAACACCTTCCCACTGAGGCCTCAATACACACACCAAATTGCAGTACAATATTCCTTATATTCAACAACACAATGCAATGTCTAACATGTACTCAATGGCTCCCCCTAGGTGATAATTTAAAGTCCAGACCACAAATAGAGTAACAGTGCCTGGTAGAAAGGAGGATGGTAAACGTTTTTTGACTCCAGATATGTTCAGCTAGCCTGTACTTTAAACTGCAGTATTTGTAATCCACAGAGAAAGGGAGAAGAAATCACTGTGTAATAAATGGTATGTTGATAAATGCTTAACTGAAGAAATAAGGCACTTGTAGATTTCTCCTGATATATGTGAGTGTAATACAGTCCTGAGCTTACAGCGCAGGGAACAAACAAACCCCTGAGTTCAGCTGTATGATGCCTGTGAAGAAGTAGATCACCTCCGTGGAACTACAATTCTCACCAGCACTCTGTAAAATAACTCACTCAGCAAAACTGTGCACTTTACTGGAATGGGCAGGGGCCCTTTCACCACAATAGACTCAGAGGCTGTGAGGCTCCATCCGGACTCCCCTCCTGATGTCTCCATCTGATGAAAAGATGACGCATTACGTCACAACACGTGACTTCATCAGGGAAATCCCCTGATGAAGTCACGTGTTGTGATGTAACGCGTAGGGCGTGGCCGGAAGTTCAATAAACCGGATGTGCCGCAAAGGAGCGTGTTTGACACGTGGATGCACACAGATAAGCTTCTTTTTATTATTTTAATGTAAGAGGCCATTTGGTATCTTTAATAAATCGCACAATGTTTACATATAACACTATGGGAGGCCTGTTTTCTTTAATTTTCCCTAATGGTGAATGCTGACCGTCCACCATGGAACCATGGGACTTGGAGGCTAACCCAGCTCACAATAGAGAGAAAATTTGTCCATTAGACCAAGACCCATATTCATTATTGTTTTCACATGGATATCGATCAGGAATACGGACGTCACATATTTGATCCCACCCTAGGATATTGATCTGAGGCTTATCTCTCGCCTTCTGGAGGTAATGGATAATATGTTAATTTAGAAGATGTTAATTTAGAAGATTGGTCATCGATGCGGTGTTGTGTGACGGGGCGGAGCGTCATGACGTAGGAGCGGCCGCACGCCGGATCTCCCGAGATCCTCACTCTGTCTCCCCCTCGTCACGCTCTCGATGCTGGGCTGTGCGCAACTCTGTTGGCCCACGGAGAGCTCCAGCAACGCCGCGCTGACTCGAACCAAGCTGCGGCGGCTCCCGTGATCCTGGCATATGCGCGTACTGTGCAAACGCTGACAGCCACCCTTTGCTCGGCGAATCGGCGGAAGATCTGGCAGATGCCTACCCCTCAGTGATGAAGACCCCCTGACTAGCAGACAGCTGTATCCGAAACCTGGTGTCAGGAGAGGAGCCGTGTACTCAAGGAGCTGTGTCTGTGCTTGCCGGTGTCTGGCGGTCGGTCTATGATGACAGGACAGCGGTAAGACAAGCGGTCACAAGGGGAGGGGGGCAGCCCAAAGCTGGAGGTGGCTAAAGACAGTATACCTGATAGGAAGGGTCCTTTCCCCCTGGTTATAGCTTGGGCTCACCTGTGAGTACCCCCCTCCCCCCTCCCTTTAATGGCATAAGAAGGCTGTTATTGAATGTCTTTGAAGGTCTACCCTCGAAGGACAGTGTTTCTTTGCATACCCCAAACCTGCCGCTGCTAGATTATAAGTGTACGTGGAGAGGAGAAGGGGAAGCTATAATAAGAGGAAGAATAATAATCTGCTTACTGCTGGAACTCGCTTTATCTGCTAAACCCTCTTTTGTTTGAACACAAAATTACAACTGAACGAGTATGTATATAACCAAAGGATGAAGTTTGCGCTGTTGTGAACAATTGAGGTTGGATGCATCTCGATGTTTTGATATCTGACGCAAGAGTTTCTTTTGCAGGAAAAACTCATCTAAAACCTTTTCTGGCTGTGTGACTGTTTTGACTGCCTCCATTTAACAGTTAAAGGACTGGATATATTTGATATTGTTTTTTGCTTTTTTGATTTTAGGGTGGGAAAATTTGTCATCAATGTAAGACGAACTCAGTATAACAGCTGTAATAATATTAATATCAATAACTTTTCGCTGCTTAGCCTATTACACTATAGGTATACCGTTGAGTTAGACGGTATGGACTCTGATAGAGGATTTATCTGCGGCGTGGAAAGCAGCTGAACTAGGTCTCATCCCCCCCTTTTTTTTTTTTTTTTCTCTTTTTTTTTCCTCCTTTTTTTTTTTTTTTCTTTTTTGGGGTTGAGAGTAAGCTAGCCGTTGCTGTTGTTACCCCTGATTTAATCGTACCTCATTGTGGGTGGTCCTAGGCCTCTGGGAGATTTTCAGTGGTTCGGAGGGAGGTATATTAGATTAGGGTAGAGATAGGGGGGAAGAGGGGGAAGGAAGGAAAAGAGAGGGGGTTGATAGTAAGAAGGAACACCTGGTGAGTGTTAGATAAAGGGAGGAGGGTTTTCAGTCCTGCCAAAATGAGGGGAAAGACAAGTAAAGTCAACAAGACAGTCACCCCGGCTACAAGTCCGGTCGGGATTCAAAAATATCTGGCTGCAAATTCTAGTATAAGAGAGGATGAAGGGTCCGATAGCCCCAGAACAGAAAAACCTATCCGCTCGGGCCCAAGTAGACAGAAGGGGGAAGAGGGTAGGGGGGTAAAAAATCCTGCCATAAAGTCAAGTGAGCTTAAAAAAAAAAGCGGAGTAAACCCACAGAATGTAGAAGTAGACCAGAATAACCCCCGGGGAGAGGGGGAGGTGGTTAACAGAGAGGCAGAAGAAATGGTTCCGGATAGCCATAAAGAAACCCCCCAACCCCCACAAATTAGGGAGATGCTCTCTGAGATGTTCTCGAGAATGGAGATCTCTCTAAGGGCGGATATCGCAACAATAAGAAGCGATATAGGTTTGGTATTGGGGAGAGTTGAGGAGTTAGAAAACAGAGTCGAGACTCAAGAGCGTAAGATGGATGGAATCTTAGAGCAGATAACAGCCCTCCGGAGATCAAATAGAACAATTAGATATAAGTTGGAGGACCAAGAAAATAGAAGTAGGAGGAAGAACATACGGATAAAAGGTCTCCCCGAGACATATGGTGGGTCCGCCCTGGGAGAGATAGCTCAACAGATTTTTAATCCCTTATTGGACAAGGAAGTTACAGCCCCATTGAAAATTGATAGAATACATAGAATGACTCGACCCCGGGGGATTAGAACAGAAGCACCTCGAGACGTCATAGTGAGATTTCATAATGTAGCAGAAAAAATGCAGGTAATGAGAAGAGGGAGAATTCAGCCTGGGGTGGTCCATGAGGGCACGGAACTGCAGATTTACCCTGATTTAGCGGGTGAGACATTGGGAAGGAGGAGATGCTTAAAACCACTCACTGAATTACTGAGAGCGGCGGACATCCCATATCAATGGGGATTTCCAGCATGCCTCATAGGGAAGAAAGAGGGACGATCTGCAGTTCTGCGCTACCCTGAAGACCTCCCAGAATTTTGTGAGCAGTTAGGTATATACCCCGCCCCTCAGATAGAATGGGGGGGTGAAGATGTATTAGGGGGGGAGGGGAACAGCACCCAGGGGAGGAAAGGGCATGGTCGACCGAACAGTTGGAGTCGAAAGTAGATTATTGGAAGTGAGATGGATTAATAGGCCACGCTGAGAGCGGAGGAGTGTGGGGGGAGGGGAGATGGGGGGAGGGGGGGAGGGAAGGCGAGGGGGGCCTCGGGCAGATAAGGGTATGAGCCCCAGGGACACTATGGGGGTGAGGCGAACACAAATATCGGCCCACCAATGCCATAGGCTTAACGGGAAGGGGGATGTCCTACCCAGTCTTACGAGACGTGCCGTTATAGGACGAGGGGGGAGGGGGGAGGGGGGAGGGGGGAGGGGGGGAGGGGGGAGGGAGGGAGGGAGGGAGGGAGAGGGAGGGGGGTGGTTTTTGGTTGGTTTTTGGGGCTCTCACTCGGTCCTCCCATGGGGCTGGGGGGGACAGGTAACACCGGACCCACCAGACGCTTAAGGGAAGGAAAAGGAAAGGAAAAAAAAAAGGGAAAAAAAAAAGATAGAGGGGGAATTACCCCGGTTTGAGAGGTATGGTAGTCCTTAATGTTACCACTTATAATGTAAGGGGTTTAAATTCAAAAAGGAAAAGATATAGGATAAATGACGAATTGCAATACATGGATGCAAATATAGTATGTCTTCAAGAGACGCATATAACATGTACTTCTGGGATTACATTGAATTCGGCCAATTTTCCGGTGTGGTTCTATGGGGACTCCCCATCCCCCTACTCGAGAGGGGTTGCGATAGGGTTTAGTAGAACAACTACATTTAACTTAGTTGAGCGTCTGGTGGATCCGGAGGGTCGTTACCTGTGCCTAAAAGGTAGGCTGTTCAATTTTAAATGTACAATTGTTAATATCTATGCCCCAAACAAGAATACGGGGAGATTCCTGAAGAAAGTATTGAATAAAATTGAAGACTTTAAAGAAGGGAAATTAATCCTGGCAGGAGATTTCAATTGGAGTATGAACCCTAAAATAGATACCACAGGGGCGGGCCCTAGGATATTGGAACATAAACAGAGAATGTTTCTAAGGGCATTAACTTCATATCAAATATACGATACTTGGAGAACACTGCATCCAAAAGATAGGGATTATACATGTTTCTCCTCGGTCCATGGTTCTTTCTCCCGAATAGATTATATTTTTCTGGAACACTCATTTTTAGGGTCACTTAAGAAGGCGGAAATAAAGACAAGAACAGTCTCAGATCATGCACCTGTGTGGATCCAGCTGGAGATTGGGGGGGACCATGGACCGAGGATGAATTGGAGACTGAATGAATCTCTATTACAGGATAAAGATACAGTAGAAAGGATTGAGCAGGAGATTGCACAATTTTTTAGTTTGAACGACACACCGGAAACCTCCAGCCCTGTATTATGGGAAGCACACAAGGCAGTTATAAGAGGGGTATTAATAGGGATCGGTGCAGGGAAAAAGAGAGAGAGGGTTAGGAAGAAAACCCTACTATATGAGGAAATTCAGAGATTAGAACAGACGAGGAGACCATGGGGGCTGCGGGACACCCAGGATTTGATAATAAAAAAACGAGAGTTGGAAGAGTATTTGGAGCAGGATAGGAGAATGGCCTACCATATTCTGGGAAGAGAAAGGTACCAATGGGGGAATAAATCAGGTAAATGGTTGGCTAGGAGGGTGAAGGAAAAGAAAAATAGAACTTTCATCCCAAAAGTAAGAAATGCTGCGGGGGATTTACAAAATATGCCAGATGATATTGTGAATACATTTTTTACATATTACCGGGGCCTCTATAATATCGGGCAACAGGATAAGGTAGAGAATCGAGTAGGGGAGGAAATAAAGGATTATTTAAATCGGATAGATATCCCCAGGGGCAAGCAATTAGAAATGGAAGTACTAGAAGCTCCAATAACAAGGGGGGAGGTTGAGATGGCGATTAAAAATACAGCTAAGGGAGGTTGCCCGGGACCCGATGGTTTCCCGATCTCATATTACAAGCAATTCCAAAAACAGCTAGTCCCAAAATTATGCGATTATTTTAATGCAGTGGGGAAGGGCGAAAAATTTCGCGAGGAGACACTCTTGACACATGTGGTCCTGATCTTGAAAGAGGGCAAGGACCCAACTGCAGTAGAAAGCTATAGGCCAATTTCCTTGCTAAACTCAGATATTAAATTGTTTGCAAAAATTATGGCTGAAAGATTGAGACCACATGTGCCAGAGTGGATACTGCAGGATCAGGTTGGATTTATTGAAGGGAGAGAAGGTCGGGATAACACACTAAAGACTATTATGTTATGCCAAGAAGCTGTAAGATGTGGTGCCCCCACGGTACTCATGTCAATAGATGCGGAAAAGGCATTTGACAGAGTGGGGTGGGGATTCCTGTTTGAAGTGCTGGTAAGGTATGGATTGGGGGAGCGGATGAGGGGCTGGATAGAAGCCCTATACACCCACCCTAAAGCTAAAATAAGAATAAATGGGGCCCTGTCTTGCCCCCTTGAGTTGTTTAACGGGACAAGACAGGGCTGCCCGTTATCCCCATTATTATTTATATTGTTGCTTGAACCCCTATTGATGTCCATTAGGATGAACCAAAACATTCATGGGATATGGGCCGCTGAGAGGGAGTTTAAGGTCGCAGCATTTGCGGACGACCTCTTGCTCTATATTTCCAACCCCGGGTCTTCCATACCAGTAATAATGGAAGAATTATCAGATTATGGGAAGGTCTCTAACTTCAAGGTTAATATATCTAAATCTGAAATTTTGAACTTAAATACCCCAATAACAGAGCAGAGCATCCTTCAATCTAAATTCCCCTTTAGATGGTGTGAGAGGGAATTGGCCTATTTGGGAATAAGGTTGACATCGGAGATGAGGGATCTGTTTGATGCCAACTATATACCCATACTAAATAAAATTAAACAACATCTGGAAAGGTGTCAACATAAAGCTCTATCATGGACAGGTAGAATAAACGTAGTTAAAATGTTTATTTTACCAATTTTCATCTATACATGCCAAATGATCCCAATAGTGTTACCACAGGTTTACTTAAATAAACTCAAAATTTTGATTAATAGATTTATATGGAAAAAAAAAGTGGCGAGGGTGGCACGGAATATCCTGATAAGAAGTAAAGAGAGGGGAGGGCTGGCAATGCTGGATCTTCAAAAGTATTATGAGGCTATAGTAATCTCACGAATACCGGATTGGATACACAATAAAAAGGGTAAGGATTGGGTTGAACTAGAAATTAAGTTAAGTAGAAGGGAATTAGGGGAAATAGTATGGATACCTGCAAAATATAGGGAATTAGGCCTTAACACAAACACACTGACAAAAAACTCACTTCAGATATGGGACACAATAAATAAGAGACATAACTGGGATCACAACTCACCATTAATGCCACTATTGGACACTACATTTTTCATCCCAGGTCATGAGGAATATTTATATTATAGTAGATGGGTTAAGAAAGATAACATTAAGTTATTGGAGGTGATGGAAGGTAATAGGATGTGCACATATGAGGAAATTATAGGGAAATGGGGTCACAAACCATTAGATAAATGGAGATATTATCAATTATATTATTTTACTCAGGCTCTACCACAGCCATTACGGGGTAAGGAACAATTTAGACCATTGGAGAAGTTATTAGCGAATCGTCAGTGCCTTGAAAAAAGGATTTCAAAACTTTATAAAATCTTAATAGAAAGAATAGAGCAAAACTACCCCCCCCTATCTTGAAAAGTGGGAAAGGGAAATTGGGCCCTTAAGTAATGACTATCATAGAAATAGGATAATTAGACGAACTTATTCGGTTGCCATAGACTCACAAACACGAGAGATGTCATATAAACTTTTGACAAGATGGTACATAACTCCACAACAAGGAAATAAAATATGTAGCGCGACCCCCCGGTTATGCTGGAGAGGCTGTTTGGGGACGGGGTCATTTGCCCATATATGGTGGCTTTGTCCTAAGATACAGACATTTTGGGATAAAGTAATAGAAACTATCTTTGAAGTAACAGGGGAAAGGATTAGGAGGGATCCATGGGTATGCCTATTCCATGATATAGAAAAAGGAGAGAGGGAGTATGGGTATTCCTTAATCCCCTGTTTATTAAATGCTGCTAAATCATTGATACCGCTAAAATGGAAAAGGTCTGAGCCTCCCTCGATGAGGGAGTGGGTAGAAAGATTAGAAAGGATACGAATTATTGAGGAGTCAATGTACAAACTGGATAATATGGAGGAAAGGTACCAGAATAAATGGCGTCTTTGGCTACTATTTGGTAAAACTGAAAATTATTTGAAGATGGTGGAAAGTTAGTTAAAAGGAATCCCATGGAGTAGGACCGAGTGAGAGAGGGATGGGCAGGGGGGGGGGGGAGGGGAGGGAAAAGAAAGACAACCTTTATAAGAAATGATGATGTATTTTTTTTACTATGTGAAATGGGTTTTATATGAATTATAGTTGTTTGTATATTTTGGAAAATATCAAAAATAAAGAAATATAAAAAAAAAAAGAAGATTGGTCATCGATATGGATATTCATGACTATCGTCACTAATTCATCACTTTGATGTGGACACTCATATTTATTGTCACTAATTCATCACCTTGTTTGATTTTTGATATATATATACACTTTAATTTCGAGTCTATCCACTGTGTTTATTTTATATACATATTTTGGATTATTTTATTATTTATGTGTTAGAAATCTGTGCAGATCACTACCATTATTATATATTCCCCTGTGTGTATAGTGTACACCTTAGATCTTGCAGCAGTTTCAGAATTTCACACTTTTAGCCCAGTTTGATTTTTTTCACTTATTTTAGTAGCGTGAGGGAACTCACTTTAAATTTTCTAGGCCAGGGCAATTGCTGCGTCCCATCCATTGGTGGCAGAGGTTAGAGCAGAGTCGCCCCCTACCCAACTAACAGTGGGAGGTGTAGCTTCAGGAGCTGACCTGCGAATGGTATGAATAAGCTCTCCAGAACTCTCTCCCAGTGTGCCATACGTGAGCCTCTTGGGAGGGTGCATATCCCGCCTCAACCGCATGGGTGAATATGTTCCAGCAGTCTGTGGTGAATCCTCGGTTGTTTCCTTGACATCGGTCTGAACACTTACAGTGGTGTGAAAAAGTGTTTGCCCACTTCCTCATTTCCTGTTCCTTTGCATGTTTGTCACACTTAAGTGTTTCGGAACATCAAACCAATTTAAACAATAGTCAAGGACAACACAAGTAAATACAAAATGCAATTTGTAAATGAATGTGTTTATTATTAAAGGTGAAAAATCCAAACCATCATGGCCCTGTGTGAAAAAGTGATTGCCCCCTAAACCTAATAACTGGTTGGGCCACCCTTAGCAGCAACAACTGCAACCAAGCGTTTGCGATAACGTGCAATGAGGCTTTTACAGCATCCTGGAGGAATTTTGGCCCACTCATCTTTGCAGAATTGTCCTAATTCAGTTACATTAGAGGGTTTTCGAGCATGAACGGCCTTTTTAAGGTCATACCACAACATCTCAATAGGATTCAGGTCAGGACTTTGGCTAGGCCACTCCAAAGTCTTCATTTTGTTTTTCTTCAGCCATTCGGTGGTGGACTTGCTGGTGTGTTTAGGATCATTGTCCTGCTGCAGAATCCAAGTTCGTTTCAGCTTGAGTACACAAACAGATGGTCGGACATTCTCCTTCAGGATCTCTTGGTAGACAGCAGAATTCATAGTTCCTTTTATCACGGCAAGTCTTCCAGGTCCTGAAGCAGCAAAACAGCCCCAGACCATCACACTACCACCACCATATTTTACTGTTGGTATAATGTTCTTTTTATGAAATGCAGTGTTCCTTCTACACCAGATATACTTGGACACACACCTTCCAAAGAGTTCCACTTTTGTCTCATCGGTCCACAGAATGTTGTCCCAAAAGTCTTGGGGATCATCAAGATGTGTTGTGGAGAAATTGAGACGAGCTTTGATGTTCTTTTTGCTCAGCAGTGGTTTTCTCCTTGGAACTCTGCCATGCAGGCCATTTTTGCCCAGTCTTTTCCTGATGGTGGAGGCATGAACGCTGACCTTAACTGAGGCAAGTGAGGCCTGCAGTTCCTTGGACGTTGTTGTGGGGTCTTTTGTGACCTCTTAGATGAGTCATCGCTGCGCTCTTGGGGTAATTTTGGGCGGCCGGCCACTCCTGGGAAGGTTCACCACTGTTCCATGTCTTCGCCATTTGTGGATAATGGCTCTCACTGTGGTTCGCTGGATTCCCAAAGCTTTGGAAATGGCTTTATAACCCTTTCCAGACTCATAGATCTCAATTACTTTCTTTCTCAAATGTTCCTGAATTTCTTTGGGTCTCAGCATGATGTGTAGCTTTTAAGGATCTTCTGGTGGACCTTACTGTGTCAAGCAGCTCCTATTTAAGTGATGTCTTGATTGTGAACAGGTGTGGCAATAATCAGGCCTGGGTGTGGCTAGAGAAATTGAACTCAGGTGTGGACAACCACAGTTATAGTATGTTTTAACAAGGGGGGCAATCACTTTTTCACACAGGGCCATGATGGTTTGGATTTTTTTTCACCTTTAATAATAAACACCTTCATTTACAAATTGCATTTTGTGTTTACTTGTGTTGTCCTTGACTATTGTTTAAATTGGTTTGATGTTCCGAAACACTTAAGTGTGACAAACATGCAAAGGAACAGGAAATGAGGAAGGGGGCAAACACTTTTTCACACCACTGTAATTAATGTAAAATCACTAAAAACAAAATAAATTAAATAAATCATAAATCACAAAAATATCTCCACTCGAAAGTCCAGTGACAAGGATAAAAGTAAAGTGCGACAGCAGTGTCCGTATCAAGGAGTGCTTTTATACACCCATCCACCTAAGAGAAGGTCCTAAAATCAATAATGTCCTTTAAGTGGTGGCTACAGTCACTTCATTATAGTCATCAGAACATTATTCCACATGCCAGGGCTGGACTGGAACAGAAATGTGGCCCTGGACTTCATCCAGACCGGCCCCCTTACATCAGAGTGTCCCATCAGCACCCCTTACATCAGAGTGTCCCATCAGCAGTCCCCTTACATCAGAGTGTCCCATCAGCAGCCCCCTTACATCAGAGTGTCCCATCAGCACCCACCTTACATCAGAGTGTCCCATCAGCCAGCCCGCTTACATCAGAGTGTCCCATCAGCACCCCCCTTACATCAGAGAGTCCCAACAGCAGCCCCCTTACATCAGAGTGTCCCATCAGCAGCCCCCTTACATCAGAGTGTCCCATCAGAAGCCCCCTTACATCAGAGTGTCCCATCAGCACCCCCCTTACATCAGAGTGTCCCATCAGCAGCCCCCTTACATCAGAGTGTCCCAACAGCAGCCCCCTTACATCAGAGTGTCCCATCAGCAGCCCCTTACATCAGAGTGTCCCCTCACCAGCCCCCTTACATGAGAGTGTCCCCTCACCAGCCCCCTTACATCAGAGTGTCCCCTCACCAGCCCCCTTACATCAGAGTGTCCCATTACCAGCCCTAGATCACCAGATTAAAATATTCAGCATATAATGAGCTATGCGTCTGCTTACCGCCGGGTCCTTCAATACTTAAAGCCTGCTGCGAGTCCCGGGAAGACGCTAACAGTGTTGGTATGCCTGGTCGCGTGGTCACCCTGGCGGTGAGCAGACGCATAGCTCGTTATATGCTGAATCTTTTAATCTATCTTGTAAGCATAACGTGTGCAGGGAGGGAATTGTGAGTTTAATAAAACCGTGTTACACTATGCATTTTTTTTTCCCTTGCATTTATTACATGATCCGTATATTTTAAACACTCTGATCTGTCCAAGTGGAGGAACGAGGAGATTGAGTGACCTCTAGTGGCTGAATTTGAGACAGGCTCCATTGATATATGCCATATTTATCTGCGTATAACACATGCCGGCGTATAAAGCCGCGTACACACGTAGCCGTCTGTCCGACATACTTAGTCTGGCGGACTTCCCGCCAGACTGCCCGTCGGACTTTCCGAACGGGCTACTTGCCCACACACGGCACTTTTTCAGCGGACTAATACGGCGTACTAAGTCCGCCGTACTATCCCCCCTACTTTTGAAATGAACGGACTCGCCCACAACGCGGAGGAAAGTCCGCTCATTTCGAGCGCGTCTCCAGGTAGGCGGGGCCCGCGAAGGAGACGTCGCTGGCCCCGCCGCCTGGTATGGATTTAAAGGGGAACCCCAACGCCGAAAAAAAACGGCGTGGGGGTCCCCCCCAAGTCCACAACAGACCCTTGTCCGAGCACGCTACCCCGCCGGCCAGGAAAGGGGGGGCGAGCGAGTGCCCCCCCTCCTGAGCCGTACCAGGCCTCGTGCCCTCAACATGGGGGGTGCCTTGGGGAAGGGGGGGCCCCGCGGCCCCCCCACCCCAAAGCACCTTGTCCCCATGTTGATGAGGACAAGGGCCTCTTCCCGACAACCCTCGTCGTTGGTTGTCGGGGTCTGCGGGCGGGGGGCTTATCGGAATCCGGGAGCCCTCTTTAATAAGGGGGCCCCCGGATACCGACCCCCCACCCTATGTGAATGAGTATGGGGTACAATGTACCCCTACCCATTCACCTGTAAAATAAAGTACAAAAAAAACCACACAAGATAAAATAATTTATTGCACAGCTCCGGGGGTCTTCCGTCTTCAGGGGTCTTCTCGCCGGACTCCTCCGCTATCTTCTTGTAGCTCTTTTACTAGCGGAGGAGCCCGGCATTCTTCTTCGTCGCTGCGGCCTCTTCTTCCGACTTCGGGGATCTTGTCCCCCTCTTCGGTTCTTCTGTCGGGCCACCGCGCCTTCTTATAGCTCTTTTACAGGCGGTGGCCCGGTCTTCTGTCTCCGCCGCCTTCCGTTCTTCTTCTTCTTCTCCAGGAGATGTTGACTCGACAATCTCTCCGGCCGCAATGCCAGGGACGTGCTGCGCTGCCACTTATATAGGGACAAGGGGCGGTGTCACATGGGTTTATGTCACATGGGTTGGTGTCACATGGTGACCCCACCCCCTTACGATGTCACAGTCCCGGAGGATGCTGGGACTGTCGCCATGTGACATCAACCCATGTGACCAACCCATGTGACATAAACCCATGTGACACCGCCCCTTGTCCCTATATAAGTGGCAGCGCAGCGCGTTCCTGGCATTGCGGCCGGAGAGATCGTCGAGTCAACATCTCCTGGAGAAGAAGAAGAAGAAGAACGGAAGGCGGCGGCGACAGAAGACCGGGCCACCGCCTGTAAAAGAGCTATAAGAAGGAGTGGTGGCCCGGCAGAAGAACCGAAGAGGGGGACAAGACCCCCGAAGTCGGAAGAAGAGGCCGCGGCGACGAAGAAGAATGCCGGGCTCCTCCGCTAGTAAAAGAGCTACAAGAAGATAGCGGAGGAGTCCGGCGAGAAGACCCCTGAAGACGGAAGGCCCCCGGAGCTGTGCAATAAATTATTTTATCTTGTGTGTTGTGTTTTTTTTTGTACTTTATTTTACAGGTGAATGGGTAGGGGTACATTGTACCCCATACTCATTCACATAGGGTGGGGGGTCGGTATCCGGGGGCCCCCTTATTAAAGGGGACTCCCGGATTCCGATAACCCCCCCGCCCGCAGACCCCGACAACCAACGGCCAGGGTTGTCGGGAAGAGGCCCTTGTCCTCATCAACATGGGGACAAGGTGCTTTGGGGTGGGGGGCCGCGGGCCCCCCCCTTCCCCAAGGCACCCCCCATGTTGAGGGCACGCGGCCTGGTACGGCTCAGGAGGGGGGCGCTCGCTCGCCCCCCCTTTCCTGGCCGGCCGGGTAGCGTGCTCGGACAAGGGTCTGTTGTGGACTTGGGGGGACCCCCACGCCGATTTTTTTCGGCGTTGGGGTTCCCCTTTAAGTCCATACCAGGCGGCGGGGCCAGCGACGTCTCCTTTGTGGGCCCCGCCTACCTGGAGACCCACTCGAAATGAGCGGACTTTTCTCCGGGCGGGAAAAGTCCGCTCATTTCAAAAGTACGGCGGACTGGCATACACACGGCCGGATTGTCTGCCGAAATGCGAGTCCGGTGGGAAGATTGGAGTGCAACAGGGCATTCTAAGTCCGCCGTACTTTCGGGTCAAAAAAGTATGCCGGAGGCTACACATGGGGGGATTGTCCGGCGGACTTGAGTTTGCCAGACTTTTCCACCCACTTGTTTGATCGTGTGTACGCGGCATAACACGCACCCCAAGTTTAGGATGGAATTTAAAAGAAAAAAACTTTTAGGAGGGAAGTTTAAGGAAAAAAACTTACATTTAAATGCCCATCAATTCAGCCTTGTCAGTGTCATTTGCAGCCTTGCATTGCAACTTGTCAGTCATTTGCAGCCTTCCATTGCAGCCTTGTCAGTCGTTTTCAGCCTTGCATTTTTCAGCCTTGTCAGTCATTTGCCGTTTAAAAATGGCACCGGTAGTTCTCGGCCGTTCTCGGCCGTTCTCGGCGGCTTTCGGCTATTTCCGGCCACACTCGCCCGTTCTCGGCAGCTTTCGGCTTTCTGGAAGCCGCTGAGAACAGCCGAGTGCAGCTGAAGATAGCCGAGAACGGCTGAGTGCGGCCGAAAATACACGGAAGCGGCAGAGAACGGCAAAAAGGTTCAGCAACAGCGGGGGATTGGCGTATAACACGCACCCCCTGATTTCCCCCTGATTTTAGTGCGTGTTATATGCCGATAAATACGGTATCTCTGGTAAGCTTAGCCCTTGTACACACGGTCGGATATTCCGATGGACAATGTCCGATAGGACTGTGTTGTCGGATAATCCGACCGTGTGTGGGCTCCATCGGACTGTTTCCGTCAGAGTATCCGACGGACCAAGTTTTCCAACTTGGCTATAAAATTTTCTGACAACATGCTCTGATCGGACATACTCCGATCATTTGTAGCCTACTCCGATGGACAAAGTGCCACGCATGCTCACAATCAAATTTGGAGACGGAAGCGCTCGCTCAGGTAAAACTACCGATCGTAATCGATATAGCACATTCGTCACGCTGCAATGTTAAAAATTCTTTCATGCAGCACATTCTCTTGTTCTTTACAATGCTGCAAGAATGAAGTTGTTTTGCTGCTCATATTCACACACACTTCTCCCGAACGTATTTCTTTATTCTTTTTACTCATTTCAGCAATACAATATTTTAAATCGTCACATCTCCCCAATCTTTTTTTTTTGTTATTTTTTTTTTATTTTGTGTTTGTTTTTTTTAATCGGCATCTCCTTTTTTGACAGTTTGCTCATCTTGGCATTTTTGGGGTGTGTTTTGTGTGTCAACTTACCACAACACCATTATTATCTTTTTAATTTTGTTTTTCTTTTTTAATCTACAGGAGGTTGTTTGGTGTTGGTGCCCCTTGTTATTCATTTCACTTTGTTTTTTTGAAATGTACCTGCCTGCTCACAAATAAACTGTCCTTATTGAAGTAAAACACATACGCAAGTATTTCTTCAACCAAAAAAAAAACTTCTCTTTTGGCGCAGTGGGGAGAGCACATGGCAGGGAGAACGCGGGTGCGCAATCAGAGTTCCACTAACAAGGAGGAGGGTGAGGAAAGCCCGGAGCCCGAAACGTCACGATCCTGGAGGAGAAGATTTAAGGCCTCAAATATGTCTTTTGGAGAGATGTTGGAGATGGTGGACATATTGAAGAGGAACGACTTTGATGGGAAGTATGGACCTTACCCAAACCCAAATATCAGAAAGGCCAAGATCATGACTAAAGTTGTGAAGAGTCTTCAGAAGAATTTTGGGGTACGACGATCTAAGGATCAACTGAGAAAATGCTGGTCAGACCTGAAACTGAAGGAGCACGATCAGTACAGAAGGATCAAGCGAGTTCTTCAAAAAAGTAAGTAGTTGTCGTGTGTTCATATGATTATTATTGCTTGCATACTGCTCCATGTGCTTTGATTTAATGTTGTACAGTTTAAAATGGCCACTTTCATGTTCATGGGTTCAATCGTTCGTAATAAACATTGTTCGTTAGCCCACTCCCAAAACGATGTTTTCTCAAATTACACTTCACTACACTTCTTCACACTGCAGGTAAGTATTCCAGCATTAGAAAGTGTCCAACATAATGTTCTCACCTTTGAACTCGGACCAAACACACAACTGTACGACATTTCCAAGCAATGTTTCATATTCCTATTTCTGCCCTCTGTGTGCTAAGTATTCCTTTTTTACATTCTCATAGGGGAGAGAAGACTCGGGAAGTCTGAGGACACCAGGGACCCCACACCTCAAAGAAGGCGAAATTCCAACACCAGAAGCGGAGCAGGAGGAGGAAGGAGAGATTGTTGAAGTTGGACAAATTGTCACCACGACCGGTGAGTGTTGGAGACCACAGCTTACGGTAAGCTAATCAATGTATGACGGCATGTTTATAATACATGGCGTGTTTATTTTTATTTTTTTAGGTGATGTGGAAGAAGAAACACATTTTACCAGTGAAATTGCCCAGATCCTGATTGGGGAGATAATGGGGTGCAATTGCGATTTTGGAAATTATACAGGAAAACATCAATGATGTTCAACATAAAATGAAGAACATCATTGATGTTTTGGGGAGAGTTTGATACACCCCAAACTAGCTCGGGTATTTTGTTTCTCAAACAAACAACTTTTGTATTTTACTAAAAGCCAAATTTGGAAGATGCACACAGTGTGTCAACATGCCCTATCTCCCATCATGGGGGATCAATGTACGTGTTTTGTGGAAAGTGGCTGAGATGAAGGGGTTGCACCCCCAAAACATGCACATTGATCCCCCATGATGGGAGATAGCACATGTTGACACACTGTGTGCATCTTCCAAATTTGGATTTTCCAGGGGTGACACCCCATGTGATGAAGGCAATATCAGCCCAGTTTGTACATACTCATGTCTGATATTGTCTTCACTTTTCAAAGTTTCCTGTGTTCTGTATGTTACACTTTGATACATGCCTGTTTACACAAAAATGCCAAGTTACAAAAAAATAACCAAAAATAATGTTTTCTATACACCCAATATGTTGGTTTGTTGTAAAACCCTTTTCTAAACGCACATGTGAATGTGCTTTGATTAAAAAGTGAAATTATAAACAATGTGTGGCTTCCTTTTTCAATGCGCAAAAGCAGTATTTGGAGTAAAGTTGTTTTCTGTGGCAATGGGTGTTAACTAAAGGCAAATCCACTTTGCACTCCAAGTGCAGTTTCAGGTGCACTTTTGCAGTGCACTTGTAATGCATAGTGGATGTGCCTTTAGTAAATAACACCCACAGTGATGTGTAAATTTCCCCAATCATGCCATTTTCATGACCCCACATATTTCTGCCATGGTGCTGAAAATGAGCAATATTTTTGTCAGTAATGCACTACATACATTAGCAACAACAACAAGGTGTGTGTGTAGCAGACCCACAACATAATAAGATTATCTGAAGAAGAGACTGTCCCCTCATCTCACTCTGAACTTGGGTTTGCACTGTTGTAGAAAAAGGCCCAAAAAAAAAAAAATACATATGAGACACCTAAAACCAAGCCAAGCAGTAAATGAAAGCAAAGATTATTGTAGTTTCAAAGAAAAATGTATTACAAAAATGCCTCTCAGACATTGTCTGGCATATCAATGGCCCCCCTACCCACAAAGTACGCCATGTATGGGGTTCTGACCTCGCGGGCGCTTTGGGGGGGAGGGGGGCAAGCCAGGACGAGCAGCTTCAAGGGCCATGAGATTCTAATTTTCATGCAAGTCTGCATCTGGGCCAACTGAGACCACATAGTTAGCTGAATGTCTTTTTACGAAATTGTGCAGAACACAGCAGGCAAGCACTATGTGATTGAGTTTATATTCCGCCATGTCGATTGGCATCAAAAATAGGCAGAACCGGCTGGCCAGTATTCCAAAATTGTTCTCCATGACTCTTCTGGCTCTGGCCAGCTGGAAATTAAAGATCCTCTGATCGGGGGTGAGGGTCCTCTTTGGGAAAGGCCGCATCAGGTGGTTTGCCAGGGCAAACGCCTCATCCGCGAGGAATACGAACGGGAGTTCTTCGACATTCTCCTCTGGGCGTGGCAAGCCCAGACTGCCACTCTGGAGACACCAGTAGAACTCCGTCCATGGGAACACTCCACCATCCGACATCTGGCCATTTTGCCCCACGTCTACATAAAGGATGTCATAGGTCGCTGACACCACCGCCAACATCACGATACTATTAAACCTCTTGTAATTATAATAGTATGACCCCGAGTTGGGGGGCGGGACAATGCGGACGTGTTTCCCATCAATTGCACCTCCACAATTGGGAAAGTCCCAACGGCTGGCAAAGTGGGAGGCCACAGTCTGCCATTCCTGTGGCGTTGAAGGAAACTGTGGAGTGAAACAAGAAAAAAAATTTGTCATTTGGCACATCAACATTGCAAGCAGATTAGACACAAACATTTTTGGCCAAGATCAGTATAACATTTTGGGAAATTAGTATTTAAAGCCTAAAGTATAAGGTCCCCTGCAGGCTGAATGAATTCGACCATAAATCTTACCAGAAAAAAGGTAGGTATAGTGTATATTGGGTTTGGCAAAGTCAGCAGATAGAGGATTGCTATCAGCTGACCTAGCAGTTGGGGGGAGAGGGGATCCTAACAGGGGCGGACTGACCATTGGGCCACTCGGGCACTGCCCGAGGGCCCCATACCACTAGGGGGCCCCATCAGGGTTGCCAGCCTCAGTAAAAACAGGGACAGTATGTAAAAATGTATGTTTTTTTTTTACAGCTGTCTCTGAAATGTCCCTTACCGACATCCTTTTGGTCTAAAAATCCAGAGATTATAGCTGTGCTACCTCTCCAGTACCTTCTCAGCCAATACAAACATGTCTGTGTATACTGTGTGATTGTATACTGTGTGTGTGTGTGTTTGTGTCTACTGTGTGGCCCCAGAATCTTTGATTGCCTGGGAGCCCCATAATCTCCTATTGCCCGGGGGCCCCTTGAGTTGTCAGTCCGCCCCTGGATCCTAATGAGTTTAGCCCAACCAAAAATTTAAGCACACACATTTGATACACATTTTAGGGGGTGTTTAGGGGAAAGCAATACTATGGAGCTGACAAAATAAATTGCTAAGTGACTAGGCTATAGGTTTATGGCCCCAGAAGAGCATGCTGGGGAAGTTAGTGAAGGCAAATATGCATGAAGTACAAAAAAGGAACTTGAAAAGCTTCCAGCATGCATGAGGACAAGGGGGCACATCATATCAATTAGAGCATATTGCAATCTTGGTAATTAGGGAATGAGGAAAGAAATGCAATACATTAGCAATCATTAAATACATAGAATGTGAGGTTAAAGGAGAAAACTTACCATCATATAGTCCTTCTGCAGGACCTGAATGATGGCAGAACAGGTCTCTGGAATAATGATCCCCAGAGCCTGGGGGGAGATGCCTGTGGAGAACTTGAGGTCCTAAAGGCTTCTCCCTGTCACCAAGTAGCGCAACGTGGCAATGAGCCTCTGCTTCGGAGTGATGGCTTGCCGCATGCAGGTATCCTGCCTGGTGATATAAGGGGACAGCAAAGGCAGCAGACGGTGAAAAATGGGGTCTGTCATCCAGAGATAATTCCTGAAATCATCAGGATTATTCTCCCGGATCTCACGGAGCAAAGGCATGTGGGAGAACTGGTCATGCTGGCGCAACCAATTCTTGGTCCACAAACTCCTCCTCGCCCTGTTCATGGACCGGGCTTGTGTGAAAGCTAAAAGCCCTGCACAGCACAAACTCTATGACGAGTACGTACATGAAACATGGTTTAAAAGGGTCGGCTGGTCAGAACGGACAACAGAAAGCACTGATAAACAGCAATGGCTGAAAGAACGACCTGAAAAACAGAAACGAGCAGACAATAAGCAATGCAAATCAAAGCGTACTATACCAAGATATAGTCCACAATGAGAAACTAATGCTTACTGACTACACACACTGATAATCAGATACGCACCTACAAGCACAAGCTGAAGAGCAGTACCGAACTGAAGCACAAATCTGAAAAGCGCGCATCGTCTCTCACCAAACTTCTGCTAACACCCGATAGACACGAGATCAGCAGAAGGAGCCCAAAGGGTTGCCGGACGTGGTGCTGAACTTCCCTTTTCTAGTGCCGTCGTACGCGGCTTACGTCACCGCGTTCTTGGCAACTGGAACTTCCGACAACTTAGTCCGACCGTGTGTATGCAACACCACTTCTGGACCTCTTCCGGACTAAATCCGTCGGAATTTATCCGACGGATTTGGTTGTCGGAATGTCTGACCGTGTGTACAAGGGCTTACACACAAAAAGGGGAATCAGTTGGTGCAGTGGTGGAGGAGAAAAGGTCTATCAGCATGCGGAATAATGTTCTGATGACTATAATGAAGTCACTGTAGCCGCAACTTAAAGGACATAATTTGTTGATTTTAGGACCTTCACTTTTGGTGGATGGGTGTATAAAAGCACTCCTTGATACGGACACTGTTGTCGCTCTTTACTTTTATCCTTGTCACTGGACTTTTGAGTGGAGATATTTTTGTGATTTATGATTTATTTAATTTATTTTGTTTTTTGTGATTTTACATTTTTTGATGCTGATATTTTTCTTGTGTCTAGCTCTCAAGTAGCACATGTGATATTTTTCATATGTGGCTAGCTACAATTTCAATTCTAGCGCTGTCATTGCTTACCATGTTTACATGCTAGAGCATATATTTTATTTTATTTCACGTTACCATGTTACGATAGCAGCTGATGATATATAGAACCATAGTGTATATTCTCTAAGTTTTGTCCATCATTAGAAGTGCTGGGTCCAGCAGTATTTCTGGTATTTTTACATATTAGGGATTGGTAACAATTCACTGGAAAAGTCTATCAAATCTCTAGTATCTTGCTCAGGAACAACTTCCACAACTCTGGTTCTTTCCACATCCTGCAGAGGTGGCATTGTCTGAAACTCTGGTCCAAGGGACCTTCGGACCGTCTTATGTATCTCCATTTGCCGTTGAGGTACCATACTGACTGTTTCTTTTGGCTGTTGGGGTATCATTATGATTTTCTTTTGGCTTTTGGGTTATCATTATGACTTTCTTTTGACTGTTGGGGTACCATTATGACTTTCTTTTGACTGTTTGGATATCATTATGACACTTTCTTTTGACTGTTGGGGCATCATTAAGACTTTCTTTTGACTGTTGGGGTATCATTATGACTTTCTTTTGACTGTTGGGGCATCATTATGACTTTCTTTTGACTGTTGGGTTATCTTTATGACTTTCTTTTGACTGTTGGGATATCATTATGACTTTATTTTGACTGTTGGGGCATCATTAAGACTTTCTTTTGACTGTTGGGGCATCATTAAGACTTTCTTTTGACTGTTGGGGTATCATTATGACTTTCTTTTGACTGTTGGGGTATCATTATGACTTTCTTTTGGCTGTTGGGTTATCATTATGACTTTCTTTTGACTGTTGGGATATCATTATGACTTTCTTTTGACTGTTGGGTTATCATTATGACTTTCTTTTGACTGTTGGGGTATCATTATGACTTTCTTTTGACTGTTGGGGTTGACTTTCTTTTGGCTGTTGGGGTATCATTATGACTTTCTTTTGACTGTTGGGGTATCATTATGACTTTCTTTTGACTGTTGGGATATCATTATGACTTTCTTTTGACTGTTGGGATATCATTATGACTTTCTTTTGGCTGTTGGGGTATTATTATGACTTTCTTTTGACTGTTGGGGTATCATTATGACTTTCTTTTGGCTGTTGGGGTATCATTATGACTTTCTTTTGACTGTTGGGGTATCATTATGACTTTCTTTTGGATGTTGGGGTACCATTATGACTTTCTTTTGACTGTTGGGGTATCATTATGACTTTCTTTTGGCTGCTGGGGTACCATTATGAACTTTCTTTTGGCTGTTGGGGTACCATTATGACTTTCTTTTGGCTGTTGGGGTACCATTCTGATGGTGGAGTGTTAATGCAGTCGCCATGGAGTGGCCAGTGCCCTTGGTGAGGCATACACGAACATCCCTAAAAGAACAAACAGATCTGCCGTGTCCATACTGACTGTATCTTTTGGCTGTTGGGTTATCATTATGACTTTCTTTTGACTGTTGGGGCATCATTATGATTTTCTTTTGGCTGTTGGGTTATCATTATGATTTTCTTTTGACTGTTGGGATATCATTATGACTTTCTTTTGACTGTTGGGGTATCATTATGACTTTCTTTTGGCTGTTGGGGTATCATTATGACTTTCTTTTGGCTGTTGGGTTATCATTATGACTTTCTTTTGACTGTTGGGGTATCATTATGACTTTCTTTTGGCTGTTGGGTTATCATTATGACTTTCTTTTGACTGTTGGGGTATCATTATGACTTTCTTTTGGCTGTTGGGTTATCATTATGACTTTCTTTTGACTGTTGGGGTATCATTATGACTTTCTTTTGACTGTTGGGGTATCATTATGACTTTCTTTTGGCTGTTGGGTTATCATTATGACTTTCTTTTGACTGTTGGGTTATCATTATGACTTTCTTTTGACTGTTGGGGTATCATTATGGCTTTCTTTTGACTGTTGGGGTATCATTATGACTTTCTTTTGACTGTTGGGGTATCATTATGACTTTCTTTTGACTGTTGGGGTATCATTATGACTTTCTTTTGACTGTTGGGGTATCATGACTTTCTTTTGGCTGTTGGGTTATCATTATGACTTTCTTTTGACTGTTGGGGTATCATTATGACTTTCTTTTGGCTGTTGGGTTATCATTATGACTTTCTTTTGACTGTTGGGGTATCATTATGACTTTCTTTTGGCTGTTGGGTTATCATTATGACTTTCTTTTGACTGTTGGGGTATCATTATGACTTTCTTTTGACTGTTGGGGTATCATTATGACTTTCTTTTGGCTGTTGGGTTATCATTATGACTTTCTTTTGACTGTTGGGGTATCATTGTGACTTTCTTTTGGCTGTTGGGTTATCATTATGACTTTCTTTTGACTGTTGGGATATCATTATGACTTTATTTTGACTTTTGGAACATCATTATGACTTTCTTTTGACTGTTGGGTTATCATTATGACTTTCTTTTGACTTTTGGGACATCATTATGACTTTCTTTTGACTGTTGGGGTACCATTATGACTTTCTTTTGAATGTTGGAGTATCATTATGACTTTCTTTTGGCTGTTGGGGTACCATTATGACTTTCTTTTGACTGTTGGGGTATCATGATGACTTTCTTTTGACTGTTGGGGTGTCATTATGACTTTCTTTTGGCTGTTGGGGTACCATTATGACTTTCTTTTGGCTGTTGGGGTACCATTATGACTTTCTTTTGACTGTTGGGGTACCATTATGACTTTCTTTTGGATGTTGGGGTACCATTATGACTTTCTTTTGACTGTTGGGGTATCATTATGACTTTCTTTTGGCTGCTGGGGTACCATTATGACTTTCTTTTGGCTGTTGGGGTACCATTCTGATGGTGGAGTGTTAATGCAGTCGCCATGGAGTGGCCAGTTCCCTTGGTGAGGCATACACGAACATCCCTAAAAGAACAAACAGATCTGCCGTGTCCACAGGAAGGTTTCCGCTGCCAATGTCTGTATGTGCGGCTATTACATTGCATGAGCGTATTACAGCAAAACTGACACTGGGGGACATCTGACAACATACATTAATAACAATTTCCACAACAGACCGCACATATGGGCACAGATAAGACTGCACCTATGATAGGCGTGCACCTGGACACACCCTAATCACTCCGGGCTGTCTCCCGAGATCTGCCCCAAAATGTTGCATCCAAGAGAGTGTGTAGCCCCGCTGCCTGTGAAACACGTTCACAGGCAGCAGATCGTGAGGCTTGCCAGAACCGCTGAGTGTGTGATCTGTCCGGTAATGTCACTCCTTCCAAGGAGAAAGACCAGCTGTCAAAATTCAGCGGTGATGTCGGGGGGGTGGAACAGTTATCAAACACAAGCCAATGTGATGGGATCTGGTTGGACCGCTACAATTATGTGGTTCCACACCCTTTCTTAAGCAGCCCAATCATTGGCTGGTGTGGTGTTTGCTGTTTGGTCCCAACCACTGCCGACATCACGGCTGAGTTGTGACAGCTGATCTCTCTCTGCCTGCATGCAGTTACATTAACTGACGGGCAAGCCACACAGTCTGTTGGGAGGTTTACTTCATTATAGCACTTTGGAATTACTTTTTTTTTAGATTATTACACTTAATTTTATATGATGTAGTTACTATTACAATGTGATTTATTGCACTGGAAGTTCCTTTTCTACCACCCCAGACTCGCTCCTCCATGTCTTTATGGAGCTTGCTTTGAGTACTGGTGCGCGGTCATGTTGGAACAGGAAGAGTCCATCCCCCCGCACTGTTCCCACAAAGTCGGGAGCATGGAATTGTCCAATTTGTCTTGGTGTGCTGACACCTTAAGAGTTCCCTTCAACTAAACTAAAGAGTCAAGCCCAACCCCTGAGAACCAACCCCACACCATAATCCCCCCTCCACCAAATGATTTAGACCACTGCACAAAGCAAGGTCCATAAAGACATGGATGAGTGAGTTTGGGGTGGAGGAACTTGACTGTCTTGCACATTAAAGTGGAGACTGTGAGCCAGGCCTTCTCATCCAACATCAGTACCTGACCTCACAAATGCACTTCTGGTGTCCCAATACTTTTGACAATATAATGTGTGTGTGTATATATATATATACACATACGTATGTGTGTTTGAGCTTTAGGGTGCACACCCTATTGCAATAGGCTGTGCACACCTATGGGCACAGACAAAACAGCACCTATGGGCTCTGATGAGACCTCAGATATAAGGCTGCACATATGAGACCGCAAAGTTGAGACCGCACCTGTGGGCTCTGATGAGACCGCACCTGTGGGCTCTGATGAGACCGCACCTGTGGGCTCTGATGAGACCGCACCTATGGGCTCTGATGAGACCGCACCTATAGGCTCTGATGAGACCGCACATATGGGCACAGTTAAGACTGCACCTATGTGCTCTGATGAAACTGCACTTATGGGCACAGATGAGACCGCACCTATGGGCTCTGATGAGACCGCACCTATGGGCTCTGATGAGACCACACCTATGGGCTCTGATGAGACCACACATATGGGCACAGATGAGACCGCACCTATGGGCACAGATGAGACCGCACCTATGGGCTCTGATGAGACCACACCTATGGACTCTAAAGAGACTGCACAGATGAGACCGCAGCTATGGGCTCTGATGAGACTGCATACATGGGCAAAGATGAGACCGCACCTATGGGCTCTGATGAGACCACACATATGGGCACAGGTGAGACTGCACCTATGGGCTCTGATGAGACCACACCTATGGGCTCTGATGAGACCGCACCTATAGGCTCTGATAGGACCGCACATATGGGCACAGTTGAACTGCACCTATGGGCTCTGATGAAACTGCACTTATGGGCACAGATGAGACCGCACCTATGGGCTCTGATGAGACCGCACTTATGGGCTCTGATGAGACCACACATATGGGCACAGATGAGACCACACATATGGGCACAGATGAGACTGCACCTATGGGCTCTGATGAGACCACACCTATGGACTCTGATGAGACTGCACAGATGAGACCGCACCTATGGGCTCTGATGAGACTGCATATATGGGCACAGATGAGACCGCACCTATGGGTACTGATGAGACCGCATATATGGGCACAGATGAGACCGAACCTATGGGCTCTGATGAGACCGCATATATGGGCACAGATGAGACTGCACCTATGGGCTCTAATAAGACCGAACCTATGGGTTCTGATGAGACCACACAGATGAGACCGCACTTATAGGCTCTGATGAGACAGCATATATGGGCTCTGATGAGACCACACAGATGAGACCACACCTATGGGCTCTGATGAGACCGCATATATGGGCACAGATCAGACAGCACCTATAGGCTCTGATGAGACCGCATATATGGGTACAGATCAGACCGCACCTATAGGCTCTGATGAGACCGCATATATGGGCACAGATGAGTACAGTTCAGTAATGTTTACATAAACCGAGTAATGGAAATATGTTTATCTCCTGCTGTGGCTGGAGGGGAGAGAGCACAGACATGCTTTGTATTTGTAAGGCTGTAACCTATCTATCGTGCTGTGTGTTACTGAGTAGTGTGGCTGGCTGTAGAATGAGGGGGGTGATTTATGTTGAAGTGGGCTTGTTTGCATTTAACATGTACAGGCCTAGTGTACCTCCTACATTCACTGCAATCCCAAGGATTCATGGGAAATGTAGTTAGAGAGAGGGGGAGGATATGATGCAATCACTGTTCTGACACTTCCTCCTTGGCAGAAAACAGACAGTATTTTATGAACTACAGAGCTGACTTCCTGAAAATTAATTAAGAGTTTTCTCTGTTGGGAAGGAATTTAATAAATGTAATGATTTCTCTGCTGTACAGATTTAAAAAAAAATAAAGATTTTTATTTTGTGAAAAAATAATTTTAGTGTCAGTTGTAATGCACAAATGAGGTGATTTCTTATTTTACTTCCAAGATATCGTAGTAGTTGTTAAATATATCAGTTCTGATTATATACCGGCATTCTATTAGACAATAGCAGCACTGACTTAGGCCGCGTACACACGGGCGGATTGTCTGGCCAACTAAGTTCGTCAGACAATCCGACGGACAGTCCGTTCAACTTTTGAATGAACAGACTTGACCACACACGATGAACAGACAGTCCGCCGAAAGCTTGCGCGATGACGTGTACAGCACGTACGACGGGACTAGAAATACGACGTCCAATACACTGCAATGCAACCTTCGGCGTGTAAATCCTTTCTGAGCATGCGCCATACTTAGTCCGTCGAACTAGCCTACTCACGAGCGGATTGTCTGCTGAAACCAAGTTTGGACGGACATATTACGGAAATTCCGAAAGACTAAGTCCGTCAGACTGTCCGCTGAAAAAGTCCGCTGAAGCCCACACACGAGCGGATTGTCCGCTGAAACACGGTTCAGCGGACTAAGTTGGACGCACAATTCTCTCGTGTGTACGCGGCCTTACTGTTACAACAAGTTGAATTGCTTTCATCATCGAGAAGATATCTAACCCTACAACAAATTGTCATGTATGGAACACGATAAACTGGAATGAAAGACTAAAACACAATTTTTTTTTCTTATTAGTCCAATTTGGTGGTCCATTTAAAATAAATTGTACACAAGACGAAGAATTACCCTGTGGCACAGTAAAGATGGCAGCATCCAGAGGACACGTAGAGAGGTAGAAGAGGCAAGAGTCAAGGTTGATCCTTCAACATCAGATTCCAAAGACACATTTTGTATTTTTCCCACAATCATAACCATGAAATATGACAACTGCTCAAATAACATCAGCATCGGTGCAGAGCTGTTCAACGGCGTGGGATTCACTGACCTCTCCAAGGACTTCATCCTGCTGTCCAACGGCCCTGCTCAGCCACTGGTGGATAGACCTCCAACCAATGGAAAAAGAAATACGTCAGCTATGTCCTCACCCTCCACCCCTGGAGCTTCAGGGCCTCCTTCGCCCCCATGGCCCTGGGCAGCACCTTGGAGTATCGGCCGAAGGCAAGCTGGACTTTATCATGCTCCTGGCCTGTGCCGTGACAGTCCTGGCCATCCACAGGGCTGGGAATTTGGTCAACACTTACTATGATTTCACAAACATTGACCACAAGAAAAGGGACAACCGGACTTTAGTGGACCAAATTCTAGAGCCGCAGAGGGTGATGAGGTTTGGCACGGTGCTGTACACACTGGGCTGCATGTGTGTTGCGTGTCTCCACTCTCTGTCCATGGGCCATAGGGTTTGTTCATGGATAGAAAATGCAGGGGCGTGTCCAAAGGGTGGCGATACATAACATGTACTTAGACTGGTCTGGAGTGGTAAGTGGGGTACTCCAAAGCTCTGTCTTGGGACCAATTCTGTTTAACTCATTCATAAATATTATAGAGGTTTGCACAAATAGTTCAATCTCAGTCTTTGAGGACGACACAAAAATAAGCAGGGCAATAACTTCACATCAGGATATAGAAATTTTACAGGAAGACCCAAAAAAAAATAATGGAATGGACAACTACATGGCAAATGAGGTTTAATGTTGAGAAATGTAAAGTGATGCGCTTGGGGCTAAGACTATAAATCAGGGGTCTCAAACTGGTGGCCCTCCAGTTGTTGCGAAACTACAAGTCCCATGAGGCATTGCAAGACTGACAGTTACAAGCATGACTCCCACAGGCAGAGGCACGATGGGACTTGTAGTTTTGCAACAGCTGGAGGGCCGCCAGTTTGAGACCCCTGCTATAAATGCAAACTACTCACTCTTGGAGAACATCTGGAGGATTCCAGGATGGAGAAAGGTCTAAGGGTCCTGGTAGAAAACAAACTGAGCAATAGCATGCAATGTCAAGCTGCAGCTAGCAAAGCCGGCAGAATACTAACATGCATAAAAAAGGGATTTACTCCAGGGATAAACTATAATTCTGCCACTTTATAAAATTCTGGTTTGGCCACATCTGGAGTATTCCATCCAGTTCTGGTCACCAGTCCTCAGGAAGGATGTGCTGGAACTGGAGAGAGTGCAGAGAAGGGCAACAAAACGAATATGGGGACCTCAATTACGAGGAACGACTGCAAGCACTGGATTTATTCTCTCTAGAGAAGAGACACTTGAGAGTGGACATGCTAGCAGTATACAAATACCTCAATGGTGACCCCAGTGTAGGAAGAAAACTTTTCAGCCTCAGGGAGTGTAAGAGGACACAGGACTACACAACGAGGTTGAATAAAAAGCCTTAACCTAAAGCGGAGTGGGGGGGGGGGGGTTATCACTGTCAGAGCGATAAGTATGTGGAACTATTGGTGGTGTCAGTGGGGAGTATTAATATTTTTAAAAGACGCTCCGATGTGTCTCTTAGCGAACACAACACACAGCGATATGGGAAATGATTATTGACACTGACACACATACACCTACACAGGTTAAACTCAATGGACTATTGTCTTTATTCAACCTTACCTACTATGAAACTATACTCAAGTTGGAGCATATGGCCCTGATATATTTCCGGGGCCTGTCTGGCTCTTTCCTCTATACCAGAGGAAATGGATAAAAGTACTTGGGTCTAGGCAACTTGATGATCCTTATTACCTTCCTGTCTGGCTCTTTCCTCTATACCAGAGGAAATGGATAAAGGTACTTGGGTCTAGGCAACTTGATGATCCTTATTACCTTCCTGTCTGGCTCTTTCCTCTATACCAGAGGAAATGGATAAAAGTACTTGGGTCTAGGCAACTTGATGATCCTTATTACCTTCCTGTCTGGCTCTTTCCTCTATACCAGAGGAAATGGATAAAAGTACTTGGGTCTAGGCAACTTGATGATCCTTATTACCTTCCTGTCTGGCTCTTTCCTCTATACCAGAGGAAATGGATAAAAGTACTTGGGTCTAGGCAACTTGGTGATCCTTATTACCTTCCTGTCTGGCTCTTTCCTCTATACCAGAGGAAATGGATAAAAGTACTTGGGTCTAGGCAACTTGATGATCCTTATTACCTTCCTGTCTGGCTCTTTCCTCTATACCAGAGGAAATGGATAAAAGTACTCTGGTCTAGGCAACTTGATGATCCTTATTACCTTCCTGTCTGTCTCTTTCCTCTATACCAGAGGAAATGGATAAAAGTACTTGGGTCTAGGCAACTTGGTGATCCTTATTACTTTCCTGTCTGGCTCTTTCCTCTGAAATGGATATTTTAATGATAGGCAACTCCTATCCTCATATTGATTAGTGGTTCCAAATTAATAACTACTGCAGTAGGGAACAGACACAAAAGATACGCTCAGCATCTTTCCAAATAACCGTTCTCCTTTATTATGACGCATTTGAAGGCTTTTATACACATGATTACGTAGGTATCACATTAATATTACACTTGTACGTTTATGGTAACAAGGGGCGTTACATAGGCAGGCTTATTCTAACCAGAATAAAGAAAGAATGCAAAACATGTACTGAAAACATTGTTAGTGCCGTGTGCACAGTGAGGGCATTGTGCAATACATATAAAATAGAATACAATTATATACAGAACCTACAAATTTCCATTACAGTCTCCTCTCTTTTGATCAATATTTTGATCACTAACCATACCTGCTATCACCTTTAACCTGGAACCTCCACATGCTTAGGTGGAGGTAGTCCTGGCCAAAGAGGCAAAAACTCCATTGTGGAGAAAATAATAGCTGAGCAGCTTTTTTCATTACAAAATGACTTTTCACTGTGAAAAACAAAGACATATTTACAGAGTACTGGCTGTACACTCCTGTGGCCAGAATGGCCTTCTAGCGTAATTGCTGGTATGCTGACTTATCAGCATATGTAAACACAGACGATTCTACATAAAATGGAGGTACAAAAGACAAATATGACTTCAACATGGCTAAACTACTTTTCAAATATATATATCCCTTACAATTAAAGTAATTGAATCAAAAATTGCCCTAGACTGTGATCGCAAGAAGGAAACAAATCAAACACAGAGATTTCTTTCATTTAGTCATTTTTGCAGTGTCTGGTGTAGATCCAGGTGACTTTTCCTTCAAGTTTTGCAAAACTGTACATGAAATAGATGCTGTATTGAGTCTCCAAACATCTCCTTATATATAAATGTCTCTTAACAATCCACAAGTCAACTGGCTTTAATTTTAGATCCTTCCAAACTTTTAGGATCTGGAATTGGGGAGAAAACACATAAATGAGTTTGTCAAAAAACCTTAAAAGATCAGCAACATTCTCTGTGAGATCCGAATGGAGGACTTCAGCTGCTGAGACAAAATATAAGCAAGTGAGTAACACACTCCCCAACCAAATCCCAAAGGGAAAGAGTCCAACATCCCCCTACGGGCTTGATAAAATATAATAAAACATTCAGGCAAAAGTTTTCTAGTTTCTTACTCTACTTTGTCCGCTACATTGTAGACAGTAGGGGGTGTAAAAATAAAACCTGAAAACTTCTAGTAAGGACTCTCCTATAAAAATGATTTCCTCTGTTACTCTCTGTAGATTCTGCACTCTGTACTTACAAACTACTTCTGATAACACTTTTTTACTGGGGCCTTTGCAGTAGCATTTGCCACTGGACATCTATAAAACATGTCCATACAAACAAAATACATACTCGTAAGATCCTGACTTGGGCATCTGGATGTATCTTTTTGCTATCTCTGGAAGGGATGTTCAGCTTTTGGTAACACCTTTGGTAACAGGTAAAACAAGAAGTGGTATGTTATAAAAACAACTGTGGAGAACCCTGGCTCTATCCCACGCTCATTTACTAAGGCAGCCATAACTGCTTGTGACTGATGACACGGTCCACGTGTCAAGCTGAAGGGAAAAGAGTGTCTGGCAGACATAAATGATCACCTTTTCCAAAGTCCTGTTTCGGAAGAAGTTGCCCTCTGTGGACCACTTGTGCTTCTCGTTCTGGGGTCCTTAAAGTTGAATTATTAATCCCAGCTATACTGGGCCAGAACTAGGGTGGAATCTGTGAGTTGCACAGACCCAGCAAGTGTCCGGGGCTGTAAATGCAGCATCCTTAGAGTCGCCTGGTCTGCTTCCATATGTGAGTTTTACTGTTAGTATGGCTACCTCAGCAAGAACCTGGAAGGCTGAAAACAGCCGATCAAATTAACTTGGCATGCTTGATTGGTTTACCTGCCGAAGTAAAACAAACTTCTGACCCTTCAAATGGAACCAAAAGCTCTCTATCTCTTGACTATATAAATATATACTCTTTTTATAGCTCACAGGCTTTTCTAAAACATGGAGCTCTGCTTCTTGAGCTGGGAAAAAGGATCCAATGACTCTGAATACAGGGTATCCTTCTGGGTGATAAACTTCATCCTCAGTATAAAACCGGGAATAACTACAAAAAAGTAAATACTCGGGTCTTCTGGGAGTGTGTCCTGCACTGGGCTCACAGCAGCTGATTCCCACATCATCAATTTAACACATGTGCTTTTTCTTTGTCTCCAGCCTCCTCCAATAGAGGCAATAAGGTGGTTGGATTCAAATACCGTATATACTCGAGTATAGGCCGACCCGAATATAAGCCGAGGCCCCCAATTTACCCCCAAAAAACTGGAAAAAATTATTGACTCGTGTATAAGCCGAGGGTGAGACATGCCTGTCCATCCCTGTGTGTCCGTCCATCCCTGTGGGTCCATCCATCCCTGTGTGTGTCCATGCATCCGTGTGTGTGTGTGTGTGTGTGTGTGTGTGTGTGTGTGTGTCCATGCATCCGTGTGTGTGTGTGTGTCCATGCATCCGTGTGTGTGTGTGTGTGTGTGTGTGTGTCCATGCATCCATGTGTGTGTGTGTGTCCATCCATCCGTGTGTGTGTGTGTGTGTGTGTCCATGCATCCGTGTGTGTGTGTGTGTCCATCCGTGTGTGTGTGTGTGTGTGTGTGTGTGTGTGTGTGTGTGTGTGTCCGTGCAGCCTACCTGTGTCCAGCCTGCCTGTGTCCGTCCAGCCTGCGTCCCGTCCAGCCTGCGTCCCGTCCAGCCTGCGTCCCATTCCGGCCCGTCCCGAGCCGAGCCTCCGTCCTTCAGCTCTTCGTCGGCGGCCATTCTAGGATTCAAAAGCCGCGCCTCCGTCGGTGATAGGCGGAACACTCAATTTCCCACTGACTGCTGGGAAATTGAGTGTTCCGCCTATCGGATGTCCGTGATAGGCGGAACACTCAATTTCCCAGCAGTCAGTGGTCCGCCTATCATGGACGTCCGCTCATCTTCATACTACGGACGAGGATGAGAGGATGTCCGTGATAGGCGGAACACAGACTGCTGGGAAATTCAGTGTTCCGCCTATCACCGACGGAGGCGCGGCCTTTGAATCCTAGAATGGCCGCTGTCTGTCTGCTCGACACGCTGATCGGGCAGACAGACAGCGATGACTCGAGTATAAGCCGAGGGGGGCACTTTCAGCCTCAAAAAAGAGGCTGAAAATCTCGGCTTATACTCGAGTATATACGGTATACACTTTTTTCATTGTTAGATTTGTACATAAACACACAAAACAAATTCATATTTTGAACCTTTCATTAGACAAACACTTACCGTATATACTCGAGTATAGGCCGACCCGAGTATAAGCCGAGGCCCCCAATTTACCCCCAAAAAACTGGAAAACTTATTGACTCGTGTATAAGCCGAGGGTGAGACATGGCTGTCCATCCCTGTGTGTCCGTCCATCCCTGTGTGTGTGTCCGTCCATCCATCCCTGTGTGTGTGTCCATCCATCCATCCATCCCTGTGTGTGTATCCATCCATCCATCCATCCCTGTGTGTGTGTGTGTATCCATCCATCCATCCATCCATCCCTGTGTGTGTGTGTGTGTGTGTGTGTGTATCCATCCATCCATCCATCCATCCCTGTGTGTGTGTGTGTGTGTGTGTGTGTGTATCCATCCATCCATCCCTGTGTGTGTGTGTGTGTGTGTGTGTGTGTGTGTGTGTGTGTGTGTGTGTGTGTGTGTGTGTCCGTGCAGCCTTGTGTGTGTGTCCAGCCTACCTGTGTCCCAAGCCTCCGTCCCGTGCCGTGCCTCCTCCGTCCCGTGCCTCCTCCGTCCCGTGCCGTGCCTCCTCCGTCCCGTGTCTCCTCCGTCCCGTGCCGTGCCTCCTCCGTCCCGTGCCTCCTCCGTCCCGTGCCGATGGATCGCCGCTCTTCTCGGCGGCCATTCTACAATTCAAAATTCCGCCTCCGCCTGTGATAGGCGGAACACTCAATTTCCCAGCAGCCTGTGTTCCGCCTATCACGGACATCCTCTCATACACTGACTGCTGGGAAATTCAGTGTTCCGCCTATCACAGGCGGAGGCGGAGAAGGAGGCGCGGCTTTTGAAAATTAATGTCCGCCGTCTGTCTGCTCGATACGCTGATCGAGCAGTCAGACAGCGGCGACTCGAGTATAAGCCGAGGGGGCACTTTCAGCCTCAAAAAAGAGGCTGAAAATCTCGGCTTATACTCGAGTATATATGGTAGCTATATATTTGCTGTGCAGAATGTCGGACTATTAAAAATTAAATATTCAACCAAAATAATATCTGTAACTTTGTCTAATAGCAACTTTCCATAAAGCTACAGCTCTGATACACCGGAGTGAACCCTTCATTACTGGGTCCAGCTTGCATAAATATAACAATGGCTTTTTGCTATCATGCTGTTTGTGTAAGAACTGTAGTTTAATTTTTCAAAAAGACAACTTTTTCCTGGCAATATTATAATAAATGATAAGAATACCCTGCAGTCATGCAGAGATGTCCATAAATCTAAATTTTTCTTCTACTTATACCCACTGCACTTACAAGGAAAAGGGGCACATCATTTCACAATCCACACATTCTGCTTTGGATTTCAAAAATAAAAATACATAAAAACAAAAGGACCAACAATATGTATGACGGACCAGAAAGCACTTGGCCATCAAAAACTATAAACCAACTGGCTGCAGGCGGCATCTATCCTAACAGGATGTATGGACTTGATGTGATGGGTCTGTTATATTTAAATGTTATTATTACTCTCACATCATGGACCGCACATCAAGTTATTATCAGACTTTAAGATTTAATTTCTGTAGAAAAACGTCCTTATGTATCCCATCCATCTTGGCTTTGTTAAACATTATTGCAGCTGTATTCAAATTAACAACCTCATCTTAATTTTTTCTCTTTCCACTCAATAAATATAAAATTACAAAATTGTTATCTTAATCTAAACTAATTCCATTTTTACCAATTTCCCCATTAACCTGGATTTCATTTCCAACCAAAGGTTGTCTAAACCAGTTTCAATATATCTATATTTATTAATAAAATTGTTAAACTCATATTAGAAATTAATACTCATATGATAATTTCAATATCACACACTAATATATATGCACAGATAAATGTCCTTAAAGGGGGACATATTACTTAATTTTACTCAATTTCTCTCTCTTTTTTTTTTAATGCACTGTTTCCACTATCACAGGATATTCAATTTGTGTAAGACACGGTTAATTTGTAACCTTCATTTTACCATGTTTGGAAAACAGATTCAAAAATAATTGTGACCACATTGTTTATCATTAGATTCGTTAACCCGGCACATTTTGTTATAAATGTTTTGTCTAAAAAACTGAAATTGGCATGGTGTCCTCCAGCTTATCACCAACCTCTCATGTCAGCCACATTCTTTCAGGAGAGCACAAAGGAGGGGGGTCACATCTGCATACATGACACAAGCGATAGAACTAAAGGTTCCAGCATTCACAAACATACACAAATATATCTCTAAAATTGCTTACATTATTCCCATTTGTACACAACACATGCATATCATTCTCTCACTTTATTTTAACGCTTTTTTAATACTTCCTTGCTTAAACTTCTGCTTTCTTTATTTTGTTCTGATATCCTTTGCATCCAATGTATTGTAATACCATACTTCACATACTGTAACGTTCTATGATCAGACGGGCAGCCATAGTGCTCATCCCATCTTCCCTCTCTGACAACATATAAAGCATTCTGTTTTAACTCTCTTTACTGTTTCTTGACTTTACTAGTTGTAGTGCCTGACCCCAAATTCATCCCACAACTTAACATCAAAAAGTCCCTTTCTGTCTAGTGTTAATGTCACTCTTGATCCATCCTGCTCACATAAATATCCGTTTCTCTAGCTGTATACTCTGCATGAATCTTTGTCCCCGTGGACTTTGGTGGTAACCCAGTTACCCTTTGTGGATCCCTGTCCACTTTAACCATTAATCTAGGGGCTCAGTATAGGCAGAACCGCACCTTCGGTTCATATATAGCGCTCCTCTTGCGCTGGGCATTTTTGAGGGTCTCTTACCCATCATTCCCTTACTTAATTTAATGCCCATAATGACTGGCCAGTCTTCTCTACGTGTGCCTATACCCTTTTGCCTCTAAACTACTTTATCTAGCAGATGTACTACATATACCTGTGAACAGTACTATTCTTCCCTTTCTCTATAACACTCTGATGGACAGTAGACAGTGACAACATAACATATAACCACTAATCAATACAGTTCGATTAAGGGGAGTAAAATAGGTACCCTTTGTCCCGAAAATGCCTTACCGATCAAGGAAGTCTGATAACTCAAATGTAAGCAAAAGGCTTACCTCAGCCGGCTGATTATCAGAAATTCCCGGATCGTCTCAAGCTCCTCGTTTCGGATACTCAGGGTCACCTGATAACCCCTGCTGGGCTGGCTTCGCCACCTGAAATGGATATTTTGATGATAGGCAACTCCTATCCTCATATTGATTAGTGGTTCCAAATTAATAACTACTGCAGTAGGGAACAGACACAAAAGATACGCTCAGCATCTTTCTAAATAACCGTTCTCCTTTATTATGACGCATTTGAAGGCTTTTATACACATGATTACGTAGGTATCACATTAATATTACACTTGTACGTTTATGGTAACAAGGGGCGTTACATAGGCAGGCTTATTCTAATCAGAACTCGAAAGAATGCAAAACATGTACTGAAAACATTGTTAGTGCCGTGTGCACAGTGAGGGCATTGTGCAATACATATAAAATAGAATACAATTATATACAGAACCTACAAATTTCCATTACATCTATACCAGAGGAAATGGATAAAAGTACTTGGGTCTAGGCAACTTGGTGATCCTTATTACCTTCCTGTCTGGCTCTTTCCTCTATACCAGAGGAAATGGATAAAAGTACTTGGGTCTAGGCAACTTGGTGATCCTTATTACCTTCCTGTCTGGCTCTTTCCTCTATACCAGAGAAAATGGATAAAAGTACTTGGGTCTAGGCAACTTGGTGATCCTTATTACCTTGGGACCCTTGGTCATGTTCGCTCACGTAGTCCAGGTTGGGTATCTCTCTGTCACAACCTGGCTGTACGCCTTGCCCTTGACAATAAACACAGAAGCCATCCTTCATAGCAACAACACCTTAGACATGGAGTCCGGCAGGCAGGCTGGCGTTGTAAGGATGGCCATCCTTATCGGCCCAACCTTTTCCTATATGTTATACAGCCTGCTGGTCTTCTTCCCGTATGTCGTTTCTGCATCCTAGCCACCTGTTACACCGTCAAAATTGTCCTGCTGCTTCTCACATTCCCACTGGCTTCTTCCCTGGAGCACCAGTTCAGGAGCCAGAACTTCACTGGGTTCCCCCAGAAAATGGCCAAACTCAACCTGTTTTTATTTTTATTTTTCCACTTGTTGGGTATTTTGCTTGCACCCCTGAGCTCGCTTCCAAAACTCTAGCAGAAATGCAGTGCCTCACACAGCGCACAGTGCTATAGTACATTCTTATTCACAAAGTTGCACTACCTGTGTGTTTGGGTCATTTAGGAGATTGTATAGTGTCTTAAAGAGAGCAAAACCTGTGATGGAAGAGTCACTTCATTCAAGAATAAAAAATGAAAAAAGTACACAAGGGTCACGTCTTCTCCTCTCTCCATGGATGTAGGTAGATCCCCACAAGCTGGAGATGCTTAGGAGTTAGTTCCACAAAAGTCTATTTTTGCACAAAATAAACAATGCAGGGAAGCCATGGTTGTTGGATCAGGTAAGTATGCATCTTGGGAGGGGCGGATGAGGTACTTTCGAGTAGCATAGTATAAAGGATAAGTGAATCTATACTTAAAAGAATAGAATATTACATAGTTGCCATGTATGCAGATAGTGCAGTTAATTCCTAAAAAGCTATCTGGGACTCCTTTTTGTATGTTATCACTAGCACTGAATTATATAACTTATTACATTTTAATAAAAACTATCCATTGATTAATATGGCTCATACAGAAAATATCTTAAAACCTTGCCTAAAACTGTTTCTTTTTCCCCCCCTTTTTTTTTTTTAACAAAGGTTGAAGATGTAAAAGAGAAATTCAGCAAACTCTTGACTGAGCATAAAATTCCGGAAGATGGAATAATGCAAAACAAAAGTTTACCTCAGAGGATCATTGCACTTCATCATACAATGGTTCAGGCATATGCTTCAAAAAATAATTTACCTCTTCATGCCTTCCAAGATATGGATCACGTGTTTTGTTATGAGAATCTGTCTCTAACAGAACAAGTTAAAATATCGAAAGCCCTGATAGAGGTCACCATGACCGATGCTACAACAAAAGACACTCGTATCTCATCTGAAGCAACACCTATGGAAGAGAAGACGGTATTTCTGCTCCAGGTGATAGAAAAGCTCTATCAAGACAGTAAGACCACAGCTGGGAACATTGCCCTGAACATGATCCCAGAGTTTTCAGATGTCTGTAAGGAACAACTGTCTCTGATTCTGTTCAATGGAATATGGAATCCTTTCCAGGCATTAACATTTTACCTAGAAGCCTGCAAAGCTGGAACTTCCCAGGAGAACATAGAAACAATTCTCCATCAAGTAAAGACCTTCCACCTTGGACCCCATACACCAGTTGATGTTCTGCAAGAAAAGGAGCCCTTGCCATATCTAAACACAGAAATTATGAAGGAAACTGATAAAGATGTGAAGACACTCATACAAGAAATGAGGCAGTTGAGTCATCCAGAAAATATCCTAAATTTTCTTGAAAATGTCTTAGAAAAATTGATGCCTGATCTTCCCCAGTACAAACAGAAAAATCTTGATGCCAAAATGAAAAATGAAGGGATCCAAATGATGAGGGATTTTGACCTGACCAATCCCAGTGTGGAAGTTATGGTGCAAATTTTGATTAGATTATCAGTAGCAGTTAAAGACGCCACAACTCTTATTTCTGAAAACCATACAAAGATTGCAGAGGGATATTTTCCTCGAACCACTCAGTTTGCTTCTGTCATCAGTCTGCTCCTTTCAAATTCTCATGATGGTAAAGGTTGTCTGTTGGAAATTGGTACCGGAGAAGGAAAATCCTGTATTGTGGCATTGTTTGCCTTGATACAGGCAATAAGAGGAAAAACAGTAGATATTATCACCAGTTCTCCAGTTTTGGCTCGTCGAGATGCAGAAGAATGGAGTAAACTATATGAAAAATTTGATATAACCTGCAGTGTTATTCCTCCAGCCCATTTAGATGTACCCTCTGATTCCAAAGACCCAACTGCAGCCATTTGTAAGGCCTATAATTCACACATAGTATATGGAACGGTTGAAGACTTTGCTGCTGACATTCTGAGACAGGAATTTGAAAGACAAAAGACCCGAAATGAACGCAAGTTTGATGTCGCCATCGTCGATGAGGTGGATTATATGACTTTGGACAATGGAGTGCAAATTACTTTTCTTTCTCATGATGCTACGGGGATGAGACACTTGGACCAGCTACTGACCGCAATTTGGGCAAAACTTCATAAGTGTCAAAGAATCATGGCGGAATCAGGTGAGGTGTACTGGACTCCAGGAATACAATATTTTCACAAGCTTGCAACAGATGCTGTTTTTGGACAGGAAACATCTGAGCATTTCAGTTCTATTCATATCCTAGAATTCGGGGTGCAGCTCGGTCTCCTCAGTGAAGAAGAACTACAAGAGGTTAAAGTTCAGACTTCTTCTGAAATAAGTGACCAAAAACAGACAGAGCTAGAAAAGTTGATCGTAAAATTTGGACCACAGCAAGAGAAAGATCTGCTGAAAGTTTTTGGCAAAGTTTTGGAAGATTTCGTCCAGTTTAGGTTTTATGAACTAAAGGATGACAAAGCTTCTTTTATTGACACCAGCTGTGATTCCGGAGAGCCAATCAGTGTCCTCCTCCTCCCACAAGGACAAGCATGTGTGCTGATGACAATAAAACAGCTGGTGAATGCCACCGTTAAAGAATTATCTCTGAAAATTAAATACTCTGATGACTACAGACCAGAATATATCACCGATAAAGTAAACGAAGGTGTCATTCTAATTCCTAAACACCTGAAAGAGTACACCAAGAATAGACTTCCCGTCTTTGTGGAGAATGCCCTTCAGGCCATCATGATGGAAAAGGGTAGAGAATATACTATAGACAGCAGAGACAAATCAAATTCACCCGAGCATCACAGCATCATTCCAATTGACTTTAAATCCACAGGCGTGTTGGAGAAAAACAAGCGCTGGGGAGACGGTCTGCAGCAATTTCTGGAACTAAAACATCGACTAGCCTTATCTCAAATATCTTGTGTCACCAACTTTATGTCCAACTTCCATTTCTTTCAAAGATACCTCTCTGGTTCTGGAATATACGGGGTGTCAGGTACTCTAGGGGATGAAGTTGATTTTACCTTTCTGAAGAAGCATTTTAAAACATATTGCTATCCTATGCCCACTCATCGTTACACTAAAAGGTTGGAGCTACCAGTTCTGCAAGTGTTTGGAGGATGTGAAGCCTGGATTAGGGAAATCTGTATGTTGGTGAAGAAACAAACAAGTCCAAGATGTGGGACCGAAGGTCAATGTGTCTTGGTAGTTTGTGAGGATGTGAAAACCGCGGAGAAAGTTCAATGCCAGTTGATCAATCTTAGGTCAATATCCAACCCAGACAAAATCACTATGTACACCAGAAGTGACAAACACAATGTAGAAGCAAAAACATTCCAGCCAGGTGAAGTCATTTTGGCGACAAACCTTGGTGGTCGAGGAACAGATATCAAAGTTACAGAAGAAGTGAACAAAAGTGGAGGTCTAAGTGTCATTCTCACTCATTTTCCCAGCAATAGGCGAGTAGAAAAGCAAATATTTGGACGTACATCACGTAGAGGAAATCCAGGAATGGTGCAAATGGTGTTAAATCAGAATGATCTGGCTGTTTCATATCAGGGACAAACTGTGGAGGAAATGAGGAAACTGAGGGAAAATTATGAAAAAAGACGTATTGCAGACATGGAAAATGATAAGCTTTTAGAAGTCAACATACGTCATGAGCTCTTTACTTTGTTTTGTAAATGCCTGAAGAAGTTTGACAGTCATTATTCAGAGGTGGAGAAACAAAAATCTAACATTAGTCAACAAAGCGTGGAAGCAACCTCAAAAATGGATTACCATCCGGCCCTAAACTCCTTAAAAGAGACCTGGGCTTTATGGCTCACCACTCATGAAGATGACATTGATGACCACAAGGACTTAGGGCCATTAAAAGATAATCTTAGCTTAATTATGGAGGCCAAGTCTAAAAACCTTCTACACGGAAGAAGTGAAAATTTCTATGACTATGTTAAGGCCGCTGTGGATCGGACATGCTTACACAGCAATGACAAGAAAAATGATTATGGTGCATTATCTTGTTGGGAAAAAATGGAAAAAGCTGACAATATGTACCGGGCAATCTCCCTTTACAATCGTGCCTTCATCACCATTAACATGGCCAAGAAAGGCTATAAACAAAATGCTATTACCTTACTGAGAGAAGCCAAAGCAGCTCTGAACATTTATGCCTCTGAAATTTTCAATATTCATGTCTTTGGAGACTTGACACAATGCTCAAGATTTGAACAACACAATCATGAATCAAATTTTGACTTGCAGAAACAAACAAAGATGCAATTGCTGAATTCCTGGAAAAATTACATTGAACATTCAATAAAAAAGTTGGAGGATTTGGACAGAGAAGGAAAAGATGCAGTAACTGAGCTGACCAGCATGTCCACGCCCTCTACAACTGAGCACAGCAGTAAAGTAGAGGAAGATGAGATGTGCCTTCTCTATGATTATGGACTTACCTTTGTCTATGAGGTGAAACAAAAGCCAAAGTTCTGCTTTGATGCCCTCATTTGTTTTTTTCTTGGAGCATTACAAATTCTAGCTGGGATATTGATTTGTGGATTAACATGTGGAGCAGCAAGTCAGTTTGGATTAGGTCTTATCTCTGAAGGTGTTAGTGACATAATCAATGGCATAGAAGGTATGATCAAGGGTACTTTTGATTGGGCACAATGGGCAGTGACAAAAGCTGTAAGTATCGGAATGTCTCTCGTGACAGCAGGGTGCAAACACCTTTTGAAATGTGCTAAAGCAATGTTCAGCATCACCAAAGATCTTCTCAATGGGACACGGACATTCAGCTCACTAGCTAAAGATGCAATTCAATCAGGAAAGATATTTTTTTCATCAGCCACTTCTGGTCTGAAATCAGTAACATCTTCAGTAACAAGGGATGCGGTCACTAAATCCTTCAAGGGACTTGCCACCAACTCCGCTGCAAAGAAAGCCATGCTTGAGGGCACAAAATATGTTGGCAAGGAACTGACTAAGCAGGGAGTATCAAAAGCATTTGACTTTGCAATCGACACAGTACTTAAAAAGATTTTTGAGGACTGCTTTCTAAAGAAAATACACACCACTGTGAAGAACAATAAAGCTCTGGAGGAGGGTCTCATCAACTTCATTGTAACACAAGCCGTTCCAGAGACTGCAAAGGACCAATCTATAGATTATAAAATTCCCTCAATAAACAAAGAATCAATAAAAGATTCAATGAAAAAACTGGTTCAGTCGGCCGTAGAAGACATCTTCAGTCATCATGAGACCTACAATGAGGTTCGATCACACTTAGATACCACTACCAACTTTATTATACAAATACTAGAAACACAGGTTTCTTCGTCAACCGTTGTAAAAGTTAAACTGTGCGCATGTCTTACAAAGGTGGGACTAGAAATTGCAGATCTTGTAAAATCTGTTCCTACTGAGCCAATAATCAATGAGAAATTAATACCTTATATCGTCTCTGGCATGTCTGAAGGCTCCTCCAATGTGCAGGATGAACGTAGCGAGTTCAAAGAGGTTCTCAAATTGAAAGAAGAGATGCAGGATATAGTATCAGAAGATGTATCCAGAATTTTTATTGATGTACTGGTTGATCTGGTTTCATCTCTAGTACAAACTGCATGGGTAATCCCTTATGTAAAAAAAAATGTGACAAAAATAAAAGACAAAGCAGTTGAGTGGTTTAAGAAGACACCACAGAAATACTTTCATATCAACCAAAAAATGAATGTGGAACAAAATAACCAGAATGGAGAGCAAGACACCCAAATAAAGCCAGAGGAAAATCAGTCACATATAACCAAATTACTGATGGACAAGGATCAAAACCTTGACCTGGAACTCAATGTCCTAACTAAGGGTGACCTAATTGAGGGTCGAGGAGTAAAAATGATATCTATAAAGGAGGATGGAACAACGGTGTCCACAGAATATTACCCCGGAAAGAACTCATCATCTCAGAACATTGTGCTTGAGATGAGGTAAGAAACATATTTTTCTCTTTTAGTTTATTAAAGGGGTTGTTAAGGCAGAAGGTGCATTCTATACATTAAGATAAAAAGCCTTCTGTGTGCAGCAACCTCCCTCAGCACCCCATAATACTTACCTGAGCCCCATCTCTGTCCAGCAATGTCCACAAATCCCTCGGTTGTCCAGGACTCTCCCTCCTGGTGAGAGAGGGGGTTGGGCCGAATGGCAGCTCCATATCTGAAGGGACACACGGAGCTGCAGCTCGGCTCGTGTTCCCCCATAGAAAGCTGCTTGTGGTGGGGGCACTGAACAGGAGGGAGGGGCCAGAAGAAGCAAAGAGGCACCCAAGAAAAGGAGGATCCAGGCTGCTCTGTGCAAAACCTATTGCACAGCGCAGGTAAGTATAACATTTTTTTTTTTTTTTTTTTAAACAAGACTTTACAATTACTTTAAAATTGAACCCTTGCAAGAATATGATGAAAAAGACCCAATGACTGATAAGCAAGCACTAAGGGGTGCCAACACATGTCCAAGTTCATTAAGTCCATTAAACTGAAACCATTTGCCAACTCACTACTGTGTGATTGGTTCCCCTTTCCCCAGGAGCCGTACATAGACCCAGGAAAAGCAATACATTTTTATTATAATTGGCCTTTAGGAACAGGGAAGGGCTGCAAACCTTTGGCCCAGGGAAGAAGACTCAACCAACTGGCCTTTCCATGGTAGGGACAGATTTCTATGAGCTAAAGAAACTGTACTATGCACATGTACCATGGCGCTGCAGTGCTGGGTGAAACATGGGGTAAGTGGGATGTTCCTATGCTTTATTAGTACACACATTTTCAGGTTTTTCAGCATCATCTTCTATTTAATCTCTCAACATTTGGCCAAATGACATGTCGGAGACACAAAGGATGTTGGTGCTGAATAGGGATGATCCGAACACCCCCCGGTACGATTCGCACCAGAACTTTCGAACGGACCCCAAATTCGTACGAACTTTAGAACCCCATTGAAGTCTATAGGACTCGAACGTTCGAAATTAAAAGTGCTAATTTTAACAGCTAATATGCAAGATACTGTCCTAAAAAGGTTTTGGGGACCTGACTCCTGCCCCAGGGGACATGGGTCAATGCCTAAAATGTTTTTAAAAATTGACGTTTTGGCAGGAGCAGTGTTTTTAATGACGATTAAAGTGAGAAAAAAAAGTGAAATATTCCTTTAAATATGGTGCCTGGGGGGTGTCTGTAGTATGCCTGTGAAGTGCCACGTGTTTCCCGTGTTTAGAACAGTCCCTGCACAAAATTACATTAAACGGAAATAACATAATTTAAAACTGCTTGCGGTTTTAATGTTATATCTGGTTCCTGCAATATGGTTGAAAATCATTGAGAAAAATGGCATGGGTAGCCCTCCCTGCCCATTACCAGCCTATTTGGGTCTTGTATGCATATTAAGGGGAACCCCGTACCCATATTAAAAAAAGGAAATGCGTGTGGCCCCCAGGCCCTATATACTCAGAACAGCAGTATACAGGCGGTGCAAACAAGACAGGGACTGTGTAGGTTTGTTGTGTTAAGTTGAATCTGTTTGTAATTTTCAACTGGTACATTTTTAAAGTGTAGCTCCAGTCCAAAAAACAATTTTTAAGCTTTTTGGAAAACATAGGGAAGGGTTATCACCCCTGTATAATTTGTTTTGTCGTCCATCTTTTTTCATCTCACTTGCTGTTGTCTCCTTCCGTTTGCAAGTAGGAGACGTTTGTAAGTTGGATGTTTGAAAGTAGGGGCCTGCCCTATATGCTCTGCAGAAATGGCGGAACAAGGTGTTGGTTTTGCCACAACATTGTAAGCCCTCAAAGTGACGCTTGGTGGGCGCTGGAGCGCCGTGCTGTGAACGATTATATCAAGAATTGTAATTACATGGCGTTGTTGAACGGTGGTAGAAAAATTGACCTTTGGTGGTTGTGGTGCTGGTGCCACAACACTATAAGTCCTCACAGTTACTCTGGATGGGCACAGGAACGGGCCCTCCTGTGAAATATTATATCAAGAATTGTAATTACATGTCCCAGTTAAACAGGAGCAGAAAAATTGGGCCTTAGGCACTGGTGCTGGTGCCACTACACTGCAACCTCTCCCATATACTCTAGTTTTATTGCAGGAATTAGCCCTGCTGCAAAGCATTGCATCAAAAATTGTAATTAGACGCCCCTGTTAAACAGGGGCAAAAAAATTGGGCTGATGGCATCACCCAGAACCAGAAATGTTCTTCCAACATATCAGCGGAGGAGGAAGAGGATAGACAATCAACATAACAGGACAGTCACTCAGCATCAGCATAGGCAGTCTTGAAGGGATGTGATATTTCAAAAAAAATTATTCGGTTACATCAGCTTCAGGTGCTTGGTAGCTGTGGGTTATCCAAGACTGATTCATCTTGATGAAGGTCAGTCGATCAACTGATTCGGTGGACAGGCACACCCTGTGATCGGTAACAAAGCCACCAGCAGCACTGAAGGTGCGTTCCGAAAGAACGCTGGATGCAGGACAGGCCAGTAGCTCAATTGCATACTGTGCAAGCTCTGGCCAGTGATCCATCCTCAAGACCCAGTAAGCCAGAGGATTTTCGGTGGGAAAGGTGTCCAAGTCTGACTTTGCCCCTAGGTATTCCTGCACCATGTAAATCAAACGCTGGCGATGGTTGCTGGAACCGATCATACCTTGGGGCTGCGGACTAAAAAATTGTCTGAAAGCATCAGTCAGACGGCCACCTTCTCCACCGCTCCTTCTGACCGATGCCTCAGCAACACGTTGTGCAGGACCAGGAGATTGTAACCTCCCAGTCTCTGGGAACGCGTTGCACAGACCTTTCTGCAAGGCCTCCCGGAGATGTCTCATCCTCTGCTCCCTCTGCGATGGCAAGATAAGGTCGGCAACCTTACCCTTGTACCGTGGATCAAGAAGAGTGGTCAGCCAGTAATGGTCCCTCTCCTTGATCCGAAGAATACGAGGATCCTTCCGCAGGCTTTGCAGGATCAGGGAGGCCATGCAGCGTAGGTTAGCTGAGGCATTCGGTCCGGAGTCCTCTGGGTCACTAAGGACAACATGATCCGCAGCTACCTCCTCCCAGCCACGTACAAGTCCACGTGTTTCTTGGGACTGTAAATCATCCCTACAAGACTGCTGCTGCTGCTGATGCTGAGTGCCAGCCTCCACCTCCATGCTGACACAATCATCCTCCTCCTCCTCTTCCTCCTCCTCATCCTCTTCCTGTGTGATGGGTGGCATAGCAGGAACACTGTCTGGATAAAGGGGGCCTTGAGAGGCAAGGAAGTCCTCCTCTTCCTGCCTCTGTTCTGCCTCAAGTGCCCTGTCCATTATTCCACGCAGCGTATGCTCCAAGAGGTGGACAAGAGGTACAGTGTCACTGATGCATGCACTGTCACTGCTCACCATCCTTGTGGCCTCCTCAAACGGTGACAGGACAGTGCATGCATCCCTGATCATGCCCCACTGGCGTGGTGAGAAAAAACCCTGACCCTGTCCTGGTGCCGTAGTCGCATAGGTACTCATTGATGGCCCTCTGCTGCATGTGCAGCCGCTGCAGCATGGCCAACGTTGAGTTCCACCTGGTGGGCATATCACATATAAGGCGGTTCTTGGGCAGGTTTAACTCCTTTAGGCGCTCAGCCAGCCGAGCACAGGCATTAAATGATCGGCGGAAATGCACACAGACTTTCCTGGCCTGCTTCAGGACATCCTGTAAGCCCGGGTACCTGCCCAAGAACCGCTGCACCACCAGGTTAAGGACGTGAGCTCCACACTGCACATGGGTCAGTTGTCCCTGTCGAAGGGCGGAGAGGAGGTTGGTGCCATTGTCGCAAACCACCATTCCTGGCTTAAGCTGGCGTGGCGGCAACCACCTCTCGGCCTGCCCCTGCAGAGCTGACAAAACATCCACCCCAGTGTGGCTCCTGTCCCCCAAACAAACCAGCGCAAGCACGGCATGGCATAGTTTTGCCTGCGTACTTGCGTAGCCCCTGGAACACCTACGGAGCACCGCTGGTTCTGAGGACAGAGCACTGGAAGAGGCCATGGAGGAAGAAGAAGAGGAGGGGGTGGAGGAGAGAGGTGTGTCACAACCAATAGTAGCATTTTGGAGGCGTGGTGGCAGAACAACCTCCAACACTACTGCACATTGTCCTGCATCCTTCCCAGCTGCCAGAAGAGTGACCCAATGGGCCGTGAAAGACAGGTAACGTCCCTGTCCATGCCTGCTGGACCATGATTCAGCGGTAATATGCACCTTACCGCTGATTGCCCTGTCCAGCGAGGCAAGGACATTGCCTTCCACATGCCGGTAGAGAGCTGGAATCGCCTTCCGTGAGAAAAAGTGGCGTTTGGGGACCTGCCACTGAGGAACCGCACATTGTACAAACTCACGGAAGGGGGCTGAGTCTACCAACTGAAAAGGCAGCAGTTGAAGTGCTAGCAATTTAGCCAAGCTAGCATTCCACCGCTGGGCATGTGGATGGCTGGGAGTGAACTTCTTTCGATGGTCCAGCAGCTGGGGCAGGGACATTTGCCTGCTATAATCGGACGTGGGTGTACTGCTAGCAGAGTGCCCGGAAGCACTTGGCTGTGACACACCTAATTCTACACCTTCATTCCTCTCAGAGCAGGTTTCAGAGAGGACTGAAGGTCTAGTGGGGTTGGAGATGCCAGCTGATGAGGAGCAAGGAGAGGTTGGCTTTGTTCTTTGGTGTGGGTCTTTGAGGTACGCTTGCCAACGAGCTGCATGGCAGGTCAACATATGTCTGGTCAAGCATGTGGTGCCCAAGCGGCTGATGTTTTGGCCACGCGAGATACGCTTGAGACATATGTTGCAAATAGCAGCGGTGCAATCTGATGCACTCGTCTCAAAAAAGGCCCACACCAAAGAACTTTTAGAATAACGCGCAGAGGCAGCGCCCTGCACAGGCAGAGCTCTGCGGTGTGATTCAGTCGGTGTGCTGCCCCTAAGTTGGCCCCCGGAGGGCATCCTGCCTCGTTGGACATGTGCCTCCTCCTCCTCCTCCTCTCTCCTACCAGGCACCCACATGGAGTCAGTGCCCTCATCATCCCCTCCCTCTTCATCACTGTAGCAAACCTGGCAGTATGCTGCAGCTTGTGGAACATGACTGCCAGATTGCTGTCCTTCTTGAGCATCCCCTCTCTCTGCATTCACGCTACTGCCTTCCTCTAGCTGAGTATTATCATCAGAGCCTACAAAACACTGGGCATCCTCCTGGAGCATGTACCCAACACTATGCTCAAAGAGTTCAGGAGACTCCTCAGGAGGACGTGGTGGATCTAGGGAAGGAGTCACTGATTATGACATTGAGAGGAGGGAAGACGATGCGTTGGCAGCTGCTTTGCTAGTACCCTGAGACTGGGTGAGAGAGGATGAGGAGGATGAAGAGGGCTTGGTCATCCACTCTACCAAGTCGTTGGCATGTTGCGGCTCAACATGTCCAGCTGCCGAAAAGAAGGACAAGCGTGTCCCATGGCCACGTGCTGATGATGACAATGCACCGCGTCCACGACCAGCACTGTTGTCTCTAGACACAGAGCCTGCTTGCCCTCTTTTATCGGCTCGCGCCTGTCTGCCTCTCCTTGTTGGCCTTCCAGACATGGTAATGGCCTGAAGGGAGTTGGGTAAAACAGCAATTGGGTAGTGTATATTGTGCTGGAGGCACACAACACCCACTAACTCCTGCAGATGCCTTTATTATAGAACACCAGCAATAAAGGGTAGATAACGGGGTATACTGTACTGGAGGCACACAACACCCACTAAGCCCTGCAGATGGCTCTATTAGAGAACAGCAATAAAGGGTAGATACAGGTGTATATTGTGCTGGAGGCACACAACACCCACTAACTCCTGCAGATGCCTTTATTATAGAACACCAGCAATAAAGGGTAGATAAAGGGGAATACTGTGCTGGAGGCACACAACACCCACTAAGCCCTGCAGATGGCTCTATTAGAGAACAGCTATAAAGGGTAGATACAGGTGTATATTGTGCTGGAGGCACACAACACCCACTAACTCCTGCAGATGCCTTTATTATAGAACACCAGCAATAAAGGGTAAATACAGATGTATACTGTGCTGTGCTGGAGGCACACACAACTTCCAATAACTCCTGCAGATGGCAGATGGCTCAAATAGAGAAGAGCTATGTAGGTGGATATAGCGGTGTGTACTGGGTACAGAGCATGCAGACAGCACGCACAAGCTCCTAACACTGACTGCAAGCTCTATTATAAAAGATAGATATATTGCTAGCTATATAGGTTAATATATCGCTGTATATTGCGGTCAGGGCACGCAGACAACAACCACTACAGAAGAGCAAGATCGAAAAATCGGCCGATAATGATCGGTGTATACTGTGTTGAAGGTACACAGAACACCCACTAACTGCTTCAGACGCCAACACACTACACAAGGCCGCCGCGCTGGCGGCCTTATATAGTGTGGGGCATGTACTACACAGCCTGAGCTATGATTGGCCACAGGCATCCTGCCTGTGGCCAATCATGGCTCTCCTCGCTGCCGGCACTGTGATTGGCCAAGCATGCGGGGTCACAGTGCATGCTTGGCCAATCATGAGCCAGCAATGCACTGCGCCATCACAGTGCATTGTGGGCCGTGAGCGCCACACGAATTTGGCACGAACGGCCCATAATGTTCGGAATTCGCGGAACGGGCGAACAGCCGATGTTCGAGTCGAACGTATGTTCGACTCGAACACGAAGCTCATCCCTAATTTAAGCCAAGAGTCCTGATGACAACTCCCCAAAGGTATGAAGGCATTTCGATCTGTCTTTTTGAAATATAAAAATCATCCTGAAGGTGTCCCCATCCTTCAAGATAGTGATGTCTAAAAAATAAAAAAATTTCCGAACTTGCCTCATATGCAAATCTGATACCCCTATTGTTATTGTTATGAAAACCAAAAAAGTTTTCCAACTCCAAAGTGGTTCCTTCCCACAGGAGGAGGACGTCATCTATATACCTGGCCCAAAACCGTAAATGTGGGTTTTGGTCCTTATAGACGATGTCCTCCTCCCACTTAGCCATGAATAAATTAGCTAAACTGGGGGCATATTTAGCTCCCATAGCCACGCCACGTTGTTGTTTATAATACTGGTGATCAAACCAGAAATAGTTATGATCTGCTGCGTATTGCAGAAGATCTATAATGAAAACCTGTTATTTTCTAGACAAAGTGGAGAGGCCATTCAAATAATACTGTACCGCCGCTATTCCCAAATCATGGGGTATGATGGTGTATAGCGATGTTACATCCACAGTAACAAATATAGTTTGGCTATTCGGTTTTAATCCTGATAGTGTGTTGATCACCTGTCTCATATCCTTAAGATACGACGGCATTTGCTGTACCAGTGGTTGTAAGAAGAAATCTATATACTTGCCCACCCGGGACATTATGGAATCTATCCCACTAACGATTGGACGACCCGGGGGGCAAGTAAGACTCTTATGGATCTTGGGCAAGCAATACAATACAGGCACTCTTGGAGCCCTAGGGATCAAATAGGCCCTCTCCTTCTCGGTTAAGATGTTTAACTGAAAACATTTATCTACTAATGCCGCGTACACACGGGCGGATTGTCTGCCCAACTAGGTTCGTCAGACAATCCGACAGACAGTCCGTTCAAACTTTTGAATGAACGGAGTTGCCCACACACGGCACTTTTTGAGCGGACTAATTACAGCGGACTAAGTCCGCCATACAATCCGCTCAACTTTTGAAATGAACGGACTCGCCCACACACGCGGAGGAAAGTCCGCTCATTTTGAGCGCGTCTCCAGGTAGGCGGGGCCCGCGAGGGAGACGTCGCGGGCCCGCCGCCTGGAATGGACTTAAAGGGGAACCCCAACGCCGAAAAATATCGGTGTGGGGGTCCCCCCAAAGTCCACAACAGACCCTTGTCCGAGCACGCTACCCGGCCGGCCAGGAAAGGGGGGCGAGGGAGCGCCCCCCCCTCCTGAGCCGTACCAGGCCGCGTGCCCTCAACATGGGGGGGTGCCTTGGGGAAGAGGGGTGCCGCGCGCCCCCCCCACCCCAAAGCACCTTGTCCCCATGTTGATGAGGACAAGGGCCTCTTCCCGACAACCCTGGCCGTTGGTTGTCGGGGTCTGCGGGCGGGGGGCTTATCGGAATCCGGGAGCCCCCTTTAATAAGGGGGCCCCCGGATACCGGCCCCCCACCCTATGTGAATGAGTATGGGGTACAATGTACCCCTACCCATTCACCTGTAAAATAAAAGTACCAAAAAAAAAAACACAACACACGAGATAAAATATTTTATTGCACAGCTCCGGGGGTCTTCCGTCTTCGGGGGTCTTGTCCCCCTCTTCGGTTCTTCTGCCGGGCCACCGCGCCTTCTTATAGCTCTTTTAGAGGCGGTGGCCCGGTCTTCTGTCGCCGCTGTCGCCGCCGCCTTCCGTTCTTCTTCTTCTTCTCCAGGAGATGTTGACACGACGCTCTCTCCGGCCGGAATGCCAGGGCTGCGCTGCGCGGCCACTTATATAGTGACAATGGGGCGGTGTCACATGGTATATGTCACATGGGTTGGTCACATGGGGACTAAGACATCGTAAGGGGGCGGGGTCACCATGTGACACCAACCCATGTGACATATACCATGTGACATATACCATGTGACACCGCCCCATTGTCACTATATAAGTGGCCGCACAGCGCGGCCCTGGCATTCCGGCCGGAGAGAGCGTCGTGTCAACATCTCCTGGAGAAGAAGAAGAAGAAGAAGAATGGAAGGCGGCGGCGACAGCGGCGACAGAAGACCGGGCCACCGCCTCTAAAAGAGCTATAAGAAGGCGCGGTGGCCCGGCAGAAGAACCGAAGAGGGGGACAAGACCCCCGAAGACGGAAGACCCCCAGAGCTGTGCAATAAAATATTTTATCTCGTGTGTTGTGTTTTTTTTTTGTTACTTTTATTTTACAGGTGAATGGGTAGGGGTACATTGTACCCCATACTCATTCACATAGGGTGGGGGGCCGGTATCCGGGGGCCCCCTTATTAAAGGGGGCTCCCGGATTCCGATAAGCCCCCCGCCCGCAGACCCCGACAACCAACGGCCAGGGTTGTCGGGAAGAGGCCCTTGTCCTCATCAACATGGGGACAAGGTGCTTTGGGGTGGGGGGCCGCGCGGCCCCCCCCTTCCCCAAGGCACCCCCCCATGTTGAGGGCACGCGGCCTGGTACGGCTCAGGAGGGGGGGCGCTCGCTCGCCCCCCTTTCCTGGCCGGCCGGGTAGCGTGCTCGGACAAGGGTCTGTTGTGGACTTGTGGGGGACCCCCACGCCGATTTTTTTCGGCGTTGGGGTTCCCCTTTAAGTCCATACCAGGCGGCGGGGCCCACGACGTCTCCGTCGTGGGCCCCGCCTACCTGGATACCCGCTTGAAATGAGCGGACTTTTCTCCGGGCGGGAAAAGTCTGCTCATTTCAAAAGTTGGGCGGACTGGCACACACACGGGAGGACTGTCCGCGGATTGTCCGCCCAAATGCGAGTTCAGCGGACAGTCTTTCCAACATTCCGAAAGACTTAGTTGGCCAGACTGTCCGCTGAAAAAGTCCGCTGAAGCCCACACACGAGCGGACTGTCCGCTCAAATGTGTTTCAGCGGACTAAGTTGGACAGACAATCCGCCCGTGTGTACGCGGCCTAAGAGTTGCAAGGTATTCTTATACTGACGGATAGGATTACCAGGCAAAATGGCATAAGTGTTCCTATCATCCACAATGTTATGCATCTCTCGGAAATAATCACTCCGATCGAGAATTTTCTCTAGATCTCTTAAAACTACATCCCTGAACACTCTCAATGAAGGGGCAAGGACACCCGGAGGGTTAAATGTTGAAGAATTTGCCAATCCAGTATGTTGATATTCCTCTTGAGTGGTCACACTTTGTCTAACTGGAAGGGTGGCAAAATGTCGTTTAATGTTAACTTTACGGATGTATTTGTGAACATCCATGTATGTCTGGAATTTATTTAACTTTCTTGGTGATGCAAACTTTAGGCCTTTATTCAATATTGATCTCTCAGCATCAGTAAGAGTCTGAGAGCTCAAGTTGAAAATGCCTTCTCCATTTATTTATTTGATTTTTTTTGACTGTGCTCTCCTCCCCCCTCTGCTTCCTCTTTGTTTTCTACCTGTCTTTTTACCCCTTGACTGGGTCTGGGAAAACCCCAATACTGTTGTTCCTGTTTCTTATCATGGGGTTTGTTAGAATGAACACCAGATGGGCCAGGTCGAGTACTATCCATGGCCTCCCTTTCGTTATTACTTTGATAGCTGGGACCCTCTCTGTCTCTTAATGGAAAGAAACGGCTCTGTGTTTCCACACCAAACTCATATTCATAGCCATCTCCTTCTCTTTCATATTGTGGGCGGCTCCCATAATGTGGACCTTGACTATAATATGCGTTAGAACCAAAATGATTGTATGGTATTCATTCATAACCCCTCATATCTTGATGGAAATCTCTATTAGGCTGATAGTAGGTAGGTGCCTGTCCATAATCCCGATCAGATTTTTCTCCATATCTCTGAATGGGTACTTGGTTCCTCATTGGGCTTCTAAAATAGCCCCCCCCCCCCCCCCCCCTGTTGGGTCCAAATCCCCTCTGTGGGGATTTGTAAGAGACCCTCCTACTTTTCTTACCCGATTTGTTACCTGCATGTACCTTTTTAAATGAATTTTGTGGTTGCTTATTCATAGGTAAGTGATGTGTCACCAAAGGTGTGGTAGGAGGAATTACCTCGCCTTGCATGATGGCCTCCATTCGGGTTCCTGAATTGGCCTGTTGATCTCCTAACAGTTTTTGTTGCCAGGCAAAGACATTATTAGCCTGATAATCGCTATAGTCTCTATTGTATTTTTTTCTTTTTTTCAACTTTTGTTCCTTCTCTTCTTTGTCTAAAACCTTAAGCAAGTTATTTGTCCTCTCCTTATATTCCTCACTATCCTTATAAGAAAGCATCTTGTCCTTGAGAGTTTCTATCTCTAAGTTCAATTTTGCCAACTTATTATTTTTCCTGGCTACCAAAAATCCCAGGAAATTGACCCCTGCTTCATTAAAATATCAGAACTATTCCTCTAATTCTGATTCTCCCTTCTGGGGGCATACTTCCCATCTCAGGCTTCTCGGGACCATATTTAATTTTATATAGGTCTCCAAGTATGCCACATCCCACTGTGTGTGAATTTCTGAGATGGTCAGATTTTTTAGTCTCATAAAAAGGCCTCCTAGATCTCCCTCATTTTCTTTGAACATTTGGAATACCCCCTCGGTGTTGACCACCTTTGAGGCCCTGTATTCAAAAATATCCATAACAAACAATAAGGCCGCGTACACACGCGGGGACTGTTCGCCCAACTTTGTCTGCTGAACAGTGTTTCAGCGGACAGTCCGCTCGTGTGTGGGCTTTCAGTGGACAGTTTCAGCGAACAGTCTGCTGAACAAGGTTTTTCGGAATTTCCGAAAAACTGTCCGCTGAAACCTTGTTTCAGCGAACAGTCCCCTCGTGTGTAGGCTTGTTCGTCAAACAAAGTTCCGCGCATGCTCAGAAAGAATTTATACGCCGAAGGTTGCATTGCAGTGTATAGGATGTCGTTTTCTAGTCCCGTCGTACGTGCCGTTCACGTCATCGCGCACGGTTTCAGCAAACTGTTCGTTCGTCGTGTGTGGCCATGTCCGTCCATGCTAATTTTGAGCGGACTGTCCGCTGAAACTGTTTGACGGACAAAGTTGAGCGAACAGTCCCCGCGTGTGTACGCGGCCTAAGTGATCAGAGCTGTGAGCAGCAAATATCTCTAATAACCAATTTATACAAAAGACCCCTTTCCTGAAATGGGGTGATCAAAAAAAAGTGATATTAATAATGAAATTAAACACGTGTTAAAAATGTTAAATAAAGGCCTAAGGTTTGCATCACCGAGAAAGTTAAATAAATTCCAGACATACATGGATGTTCACAAATACATCCGTAAAGTTAACATTAAACGACATTTTGCCACCCTTCCAGTTAGACAAAGTGTGACCACTAAAGAGGAATATCAACATACTGGATTGGCAAATTCTTCAACATTTAACCCTCCGGGTGTCCTTGCCCCTTCATTGAGAGTGTTCAGGGATGTAGTTTTTAGGGGATCTAGAGAAAATCAAGATCTCGAATTTGAGAATGGAAAAACAACTTGAACAAGGTTTGGATTCCCTGTGTAACAACAAAGATTTGGTAATCCGCCCAGCGGATAAGAGCGGGGGAATTGTTGTTCTCGATCGGAGTGATTATCTCCGAGAGATGTATAACATTGTGGATGATAGGGACACTTATGCCATTTTGTCTGGTAATCCTATCCGTCAGTATAAGAATACCTTGCAACTCTTTGTAGATAAAGGTTTTCAGTTAAACATCTTAACCAAGAAGGAGAGGGCCTATTTGATCCCTAGGGCTCTAAGAGTGCCTGTATTGTATTTTTTGCCCAAGAGCCATAAGAGTCTTACTTGCCCCCCGGGTCGTCCAATCGTTAGTGGGATAGATTCCATAACGTCCCGGGTGGGCAAGTATATAGATTTCTTCTTACAACCACTGGTACAGCAAATGCCGTCGTATCTTAAGGATACGAGACAGGTGATCAACACACTATCAGGATTAAAACCGAATAGCCAAACTATACTTGTTACTGCGGATGTAACATTGCTATACACCATCATACCCCATGATTTGGGAATAGCGGCGGTACAGTATTATTTGAATGGCCTCTCCACTTTGTCTAGAAAACAACAGGTTTTCATTATAGATCTTCTGCAATACGCATCAGATCATAACTATTTCTGGTTTGATCACCAGTATTATAAACAACAACGTGGCGTGGCTATGGGGGCTAAATATTCCCCCAGTTTAGCTAATTTATTCATGGCTAAGTAGGAGGAGGACATCGTCTATAAGGACCGAAACCGACATTTACGGTTTTGGGCCAGGTATATAGATGACGTCCTCCTCCTGTGGGAAGGAACCACTTTGGAGTTGGAAAACTTTTTTGGTATTCTGAACAATAACAATAGGGGTATCAGATTTGCATGTGAGGCAAGTTTGGAAAAAAATAATTTTTTAGACATCACTATCTTGAAGGATGGGGACACCTTCAGGACGATTTCATATTTCAAAAAGACAGATCGAAAAAGACAGATCGAAATGCCTTCATACCTTTGGGGAGTTGTCATCAGGACTCTTGGCTTAAATCTATCCCCAAGAGTCAGTTCATCAGGATGAGAAGGAACTGTGCAACTGTGGAGGATTATAGGATACAAGCAGGGATACTCAAGGATAGACTGGAGGAGAAGGGATATGGGGGCGGTGATCTGGAAATAACATTGGAAGAGGTGGCGAATATCGATAGAACTACTTTACTCTCTGAGGAGCCCACGAATAAAAAAGTACGGGAGAGGTCCACATTACCTTTTATTACTACCTTTTCAAGTCAGCATTTTAGAATTTTTCAGAAACATTGGCACATATTAGAGAATAATAGGGTTATTTGGACCTTTCTTCCAGAACAACCACAGGTAATTTTTAAGGGGACCCCATCTCTTAAGGACAGGATAGTCCCTAATGTAGTAAACCCCCCTAGTAAAAAGGTCTCCTTCTTTCAAAACCTCACAGGATACCATCAGTGTCGCAGATGTCAAGTCTGCACACTGAATGTGAGTAAACAGAGAAAAACAGAGACCTTTACTTCTACCAGTACATCTGTTACACATAAAATCGAACCTTTTATCACCTGTAGTTCAACGGGTGTTGTTTATTTATTGCAATGTCCATGTGGGTACCAATATATTGGGAGAACCAAGCGGTCTATGCAGGTCCGCATAGGTGAACACATTACCAATATCAAGAATGGTTTTAAGTACCATTTGGTCTCTAAACATTATGCGATTCACCATAATCGCAATCCAGCTAACACTCTATTTTTGGGAATTGATAAATACAGTGCCCACTGGAGGGGGAGTTCTCTTGTAAGGGAACTCTCTAGGTTAGAAATGAAGTGGATATACAAAGTACGGTGTTACACCCCCCATGGCCTCAACATTGAGACAGATGTCAATGCCTTTATTGACAATAGTTGAGCCCTTGGGGGTGGTGACCATATGGGCCCATTTAGATGAATGATGTAACATGTGTGTGAACCAGGGTTGAATTCCTGGTGAACTACAATTATAATGAATTTTTGCCCTATGAGGCATTTTAGATTTGGTTAAGAAGGGCTTGGTACCCTTTATAATAAATTTTTCCCCCTTTTTTTCTTTCTTTTTTCTTTTGTTTTTTATTCATATGTTTCTCTTCCTGTCTAAATATATTATTAAATATTTTTTAAATATTTTTTAATTTTTAAATTTATTTTTATTTTCATTTTTATTATATTTATAATTACTGGTCTTCCATGTGTATATTCATTATAACAGATGGAGACGTAATTTATTATGGACTTTATGGGGCCCATGATTGGGGCTTGGTGAACTTATGAGTACCTTTCCTCATATTCCCCTTCTCCCCCAAAAAATAATAAAAAAGATTTTTTATATTGTGCGAGATGTAGATCTATAATCCTGTATGGTATTGTAGTAATTGCAGTTTGGCATGCTAGCTGATAATAATGTAGATGAATGAATGAATGAATGAAATACTTATATAGCGCACAATGCGAACTGAATCGCCTCTAGGCGCTGTGGCGAGCTTTGATCATCTGCTAGAAGAGGAAGGTCTTGAGTTTTTTCCTAAAAGCCAGGTGATTTTCTTCCAGGCGGATGTTGATTGGTAGAGCATTCCATAGCAGAGGCCCTTGGACAGCGAATCTCCGATCACCCTTGGATTTATACCGGGCTTTGGGCACGAGGAGGAGGTTTTTGTTGGCTGATCGAAGACTGCGGTTTGGTGTGTAATGATTTATTTTCTCCATTAGGTATTGCGGAGCTTCTCTATGCACGCATTTGTGGGTGAGGCAAAGGGTCTTGAACGTGATCCGATTTTTTACGGTTAGCCGATGTAAGCTCCTCAGTGAAGGAGAGATGGATTCCCAGGGTTTTTTTCCCGTTATCAGCCTTGCCGCCGTGTTTTGGATCAGTTGTAATTGCGCAAGTTGATATTGTGGTAATCCTATGTAAAGCGAGTTTGCGTAGTCCAGTTGTGAATTAATGATTGTTCCAACTACCACTGCTTTGTCATTCTTTGGGATAAAAGGGATGAGTCTGCGAAGCATGCACAGCAGATGGTGAGATCCACTGACTACAGATCCTATTTGCGCATCCATTGACATTTGTGCATCTAAAATAACCCCGAGACTCTTGGCTTTGGTCTTTGGGGAGATAGTCTGCCCAAAGACGGTTGGTGGAGACCAGGAGGTTTTGGTTGCGGGCTTATGATTTGGGTGTAAGATAAGAAGCTCTGTCTTTGATTGGTTCAGCTGGAGGGAGTTGGTGGTCATCCAGTCCTCTATTGATTTGAGGCAGTTTTCAAGTTGTTGTTGGTGATCTTTTTTTCCATTGATCCGGAAATAAAGTTGCGTGTCGTCAGCGTAAGAGTGGAAGCAGATATATCTATATGAGCTGCATGTAAACTAAAATGCACTTATGGGCATATACATGCAATTAAAGATCGCTGAGAAGGGTATAACTTTAGTGTTGTGAATGCCCACTTAGTGAATGGCGGAATGGGATGTTTACCAGGAGTTCAGCACTGAGCGTTTACTTCCGTGTATAACTGTGCTCATATGGCGGTGTGTCAGCCGCCCGTGCCCCTGGAAGACGTCAGGCGAAACATCATAGGGAGGAGCGACGTGCTGACGTCACCTCGTACTGCGCTGGACCCGGAAGACACGGGCAGCGTCTAATTGAGCCGGCCGGCTTGTTTATTTTATCTTGAGCGTGTACGAGAAAGAATATGTGTGTAAGTGCAATCTTTTATTTTAAATAAATCGTTGTGTGTACGAATTACACTATGGAGGCATTTTTGTTTTCCACATGGGGGAGGAATATTGCCTAGAATACCTCAGTGTCATCTGTGATGTTTCTGTGAGAGCCGTTCTTGAGATCCTTAAAGTGAACCCCTGCCTGTGAAAGGATTGCATGCCTGTGTAGATCTCCATAAAAAGAGATCATAAAATCTGCTAAGCGACAGTGTGAGCAGAGGTGGAGGATTTCTTTCTTGGAACGGGTCACCACTTTTCGGGTGCACATTTTTTTGTGATGCCACGAGGAATAGACTTTTAAAGATATGAGCACATTTGGAGGACTCTTTGCATTTATAAATTGTTTTCATCTGTTTGATTGGATGTTTTGGGAATTTGTGTATATAGCTATTTCCCAAATTATTAATCACTTTGGGGATTGTGTCATTTCACTGATTGGTCACAATTATTCATATTTGTATACTAATGTTTTTGTGTGATTAGTTATGTAAGAAACACTTTTTCAGCGCAGCTAATAGGTTTGGAACATAATGGACTACTATGTGTCACTTACCTGACACAGGAGAAAACGATGTCACCGCTGTCCCCTGTAGTCCGGAGCGTCCATCTTCCTCCGGGGTGTCGCTGCTCCGGCCACTTACAGCGCCGGAGAAGCGATGACGTCACTCCTGCGCATGCGCACGGGAGCCGCCACTAACAGCATATCGCAGTTAGCAGCGGCATGCTCAGTGCGCCTGCGCATGCACCGTAGACAGCCGTGCCTGTCTTTTTGTAAATACCTCCTAAACCGTGTAGGCAGGTTAAAAAGAAGGAACTGTCATGTGACACATTTTGTGACAGATCATGTGACAAGGCTGCAACACTGCAGGTAAAATCCAGGATGCCCACAGCTGGAGAACTAAGGAAGTGTCATCGCTGGAGTGATGAAGGTAATGGTGGCACTCTTATGGTGTCTTATGGGGTCTACCAACTGTGACAGACCCCGATACTCACATTGAGTATGTCTGTTGTATAAGCTTCCCTTGCTCGGCATCAGAACAATTCAAGATCCCTTAGCTCACACAGTCACTTGTCGGGACACCAGTGTAGGGTGGCGCAAAACATAAAACTGTTTATTGAAACACAGGCACAAAGAGATATACACTCTTAAACAATCCCCCCTACTATGCATAATGGCACAGGGTGGGGTAAACTGTACATTTAGTAACATGAGATACACGTATATTCAAACATTTCAACAAATAATTCAATCCATAACTGGCCATGTAGACAGACACAAACAATAGGTGGCTCAATTAACAGTGGGAAAAAGAAAATAAACACATAACAAACCCCCACCCCACCTCTACTATCTGGTAAAAAGTCTACAGCAGTCTATGAGACAAACTCATACAATATTCCAGCAGTCTGAAAAGGTGGAATTAATTTAGCGTCATAGATTTCTTAGGGGATATTGTTGATAAATATTACTGTCCCAAGTGAAGGAGCCTCTCCAACTTTCAACACAAACCACACATATAAAACCCACGATAACAGGGGTAAACCGAAATGCTGAATTTAGTGTGGTTTGCATTGTGAGAATGGTTAGTGCAGACCAGACTGGGCTTCTCGGTCACCCTGTGCCCCTAAAAGACACAAAGTGACTTACACATAAGAGGGGCCTGGGGAGCTGAAAAAGGAGTTTCCCGACCTCTCTAAGGTAAGCTGGGTTCCACAGACCCCCTCCCACCCAAAGTGACTCCCGTCACACCCACCCTTCAAGGGAATAGGTTGCGGGGGAAGAGGTGATGAGATGATAGAATTTCCATACAAGGTGTGGAGCAAACACATGGGATGCTACAGTTCAGGAACGTTCTTCCCAGCCATAACCTTTTATAGTTATTCTTATATTTCCTACTTGAATTATGTTTATAAACAATGTTACTTTGTATGTCTTTATCTCCTGTCTGATCAATGTTTATAAATTATTGTTACTTTGTAACTCTCTATCTCCTGCCTGTGATTTGAGCTCCTGAGTCCCTGTTAGGAAGGGGAAGCTAAACTGTTGAGTCCCTATTAGAAGAAACAAGGGGTGGATGCAGCTGAGCTGCTAAGTCTCTACTTGGGGGGGGGGGCTGAGTTAAGGAGCCACTTCTGGGGGGGGGGCAAAGGGAGCTGAGCTACTGAGTCACTGTTGGGGGGCGGTTGTGGAACTGAGCTAAAAGAGGTGAGAGCAGAGTAAGATAAGCTGCTGAATCACAGATGGGAGGGGGATCAGAAAGAGCTGAGTTACTGTGTGAAGCAGGGTGAGCTGAGCTACTGAGTCACTGCAAGAAGGGGGAGCAAGGTGACTTGAGATTCTAAATCTCTGCTCTTATGGGTGTACAGAAGGAGCTGAGCTGCCCCTACTGGGATGGGGAGTAGGGTGGATCTAAGAAGTTGAATCACTGTTGTGAGGGGAAGAATAGGTAGAGCTGATCTTGTGTTTGGAGGGGGGCTGAGCTTTTGAGTCAGTGTTGGGAGGGGGCTTGAGCTGCCAAGTCAGTATTGGGAGGGGGCCTGAGCTGCTGAGTCAGTGTTGGGAGGGGGGCTGAGCTGCTGAGTCAGAGTTGGGACTAGGGCTGAGCTGCTGAGTCAGTGTTGGGAGGGGGGGCTGAGCTGCTGAGTCAATGTTTGAAGGAGGGCTGAGCTGCTGAGTCTGTGTTGGGAGGGGGGGCTGAGCTGCTGACTCAGTGTTGGGAGGGGGGGCTGAGCTGCTGAGTCAGTGTTGGGAGGGGGGCTGAGCTGCTGAGTCAATGTTGGGAGGGGGGATGAGCTGCTGAGTCAATGTTGGGAGGAGGGCTGAGCTGCTGAGTCTGTGTTGGGAGGGGGGCTGAGCTGCTGAGTCAGAGTTGGTAGTAGGGCTGAGCTGCTGAGTCAGTGTTGGGAGGGGGGGCTGAGCTGCTGAGTCAATGTTTGGAGGAGGGCTGAGCTGCTGAGTCTGTGTTGGGAGGGGGGGCTGAGCTGCTGAGTCAGTGTTGGGAGGGGGGGCTGAGTTGCTGAGTCAGTGTTGGGAGGGGGGCTGAGCTGCTGAGTCAATGTTGGGAGGGGGATGAGCTGCTTAGTCAATGTTGGGAGGAGGGCTGAGCTGCTGAGTCTGTGTTGGGAGGGGAGCTGAGCTGCTGAGTGAGTCAGTGTTGGGAGGGGAGCTGAGCTGCTGAGTCAGTGTTGGGAGGGGAGCAGAGCTGCTGAATCAGTGTTGGGAGTGGGGCTGAGCTGCTGAGTCAGTGTTGGGAGGGGGGCTGAGCTGCTGAGTCAGTGCTGGAATAAAGAGCAGATGGAACAGTGCTGTGAGGGGGGTGCAGGGGGAACTATGTTATTAAATCACTGCTGGGAGGAAGGTGCATGATGAGCTGAGCTGCCTAGTAGGGTTGCCACCTTTTCTTCAAGCCAAACCCGAACACTTTAACGGCACATGGCATTTTTTTTTTGTAGTATAAAATATACATATATTTTTTGATGAAATAAACTTTATAAACACTATTTATGCATTGGAAGATGACCTGTGTATATAAAAAAATATTATTACCTATAAGATAGCAAATATATTGCATGTAATGAGTAAAAAGTAGAGATTTAGTAAGTGTTTTCACCTTACAAGGAAAGAGTCTAGTTACATACAATGTTATCTTCTGTAGTTTAGTCAAATAGTAACAGAAAGAAACAAAACAAATTAGTAACATATTTATTTTATTTCTTAACCTTGTAATGCAACAACATAACTTATACATTATAAACATAACAATGACCCAGCTTGGGTACATAAATAAAATATTATTTTAACTTTTAGGAAACAAAGTGCACTTGATACATAACAATGACCAATACAAAAATACTACATCCAGTAGTAATAACAAAAAAAAAAAAGTGCTTTTCAAATATAAATAACAAATGACAACCCATCCTATGTTGATAAATAAAATACTGATTTTCAGAACCCAAACCTTGGGGGCCGGTTCACACTGCGAGCCGCGGCGAGGCGTCTCCGACTTCCTCACCGCGACTTGCAGGGGGGGTCAGCGGCGACTTGCAGAGGACTTCTGCATAGAAGTCAATGCAAGTCGCCCCCGAAGTCGCCCCGAAGTAGTACAGGAACCTTTTTTCTGAGTCGGAGCGACTCGAGTCGCTCCTCTCAGAACGGTTCCATTGTACTCAATGGGGACGACTTGCGGGAGCGAGGCGAGGCGAGCCGTGTCGCCTCGCCTCGCGCCGCAGTGTGAACCGGCCCTTATAAGAAATTGTTTTAAAGAAAAAAATTTTTTTTGAGATCAAGTAAAAAAATAAAGTGCACATCAAACAATGCAAATTTCACATCAAGATCAAACTAAAAATAACTACACGTTATTTATTTTTCCATATGTACTTTGTATTAGACTTTGCAGCTTTTAGTAGCGGTTTGTTATTTACTACAAAGTCATAGATTTCCATACAAGACATTTTGAAGTTGAATTTTATGCAGATTTCTGCTTTCGCCAGATTGGGGGACATCCGATTTCTTTCATCACTCCAAAGGTTTTGCATAACGCTCCACAAATGCATTGCTTACAGGAATTGCTAAAACACATTCCACTATGTTTAGAAGATTAGGTGCAGAGCATTTCTCAAAGAATGCTACCCATCTTTGGTCCACCGAATGTTCTCCATCAGGATCCAATGTGTGAAGAACTTTTCACAGAATGGTGAACTCACTGAAGAGCTCATCACCATCAACTTCTATGTTGAACATCTTCTTAATGTCACATAAACTGTCAAATGTTAAAGTCTCTTTAGATTTAAGACTTGAGCCTTGTACACACGGTCGGAGAATCCATCGGAATGTGTCCTATTGGACCGTGTTGTCGGATAATCCGACTGTGTGTGGTATGCATCGGACTGATTCCGAATATTCGCCGGGTCCAATTTTCCAACATGTTGGAAATATTTCCCGACCAACTGGGCCGGTCGGACATACTCCGATCATGTGTAGAGAATTCCGATCGGACAAAGTGCCACGCATGCTCACATCAAATTCCTACATCAAAGCTATTGGCTACTAGCCCAAATGTAGTCCCATCGTAACGAAATTACGTCATCACGTTCTGAAAAATCTGATTTTTCGCCAACTTTGTCTGACCGTGTGTATTCAACAGTTTCGGACAAGATCCGACGGACAAAATACGACAGATTTGGTTGTGGAAATCTCCGATCGTGTGTACAGGGGCTTAGAATGGCAATTTTCTTTAAATCTGATCCGAAATTAAATCTCTTCTCCAATTACTGTAACACATGCATTATAAACTTCTAAAGCATTTTTCTTGAATGCCTCCTGTGAATTTGGTGGAAGATTCTTCGGTGATTGGTTTACTTTGAAGTCGAAAAAATTCTCTGTTATTCGCAACCTGAGATTGTTAAGAACGTCCTCAAGAATATGAAAGATCTCAGTTGACTGCATTGTGTCACTCTCCAATTTTAAGATGGCAGGTTGAAATATATTCATAAAAGACCATGTTCCTGAGACCTAATAAAATTCCAGATGAGAAGTGGACAGTTCTCTTCTCCCTTTTGAATAAAGTATAGATTCACAGCAGGCCAATTCTTCAGCAACCGATCCAAAGCCTTAAATAACGATAGCCATCGTGTTGGTACATGTCGTAAAAGTTTATGATAACCCAGATCCAAAAATTCAAAGCATGACTTGAAGTTCTTTAACCACTTAAGGACTGGCCGACGCCGATATACGTCGGCAGAATGGCACGGCTGGGCACAATCACGTACCTGTACGTGGCTCTTTAAGTGCCCATCTGTGGGTCAGGAGCGCGCCTGGTCGGTACTGAGCTCCGTGACCGTGGCCGCGGGACCAACGGACCAGATCGCCACTGGTGTCCCGTGATCGGGTCACAGAGCTGAAGAACGAGGAGAGGTCTGTGTAAACAAACTTCTCCCCATGCTTCCAAGTGTGGCTGTCACCGATCGTCTGTTCCCTTTTATAGGGAAGGACGATCAGTGACGTCACATGCCAGACCACGCCCCCCTACAATAAAAAATACACATAACGTCATACATAACACCTACACTGCCCCCTAGTGATTAACTCCTTCACTGCCAGTGTCATTTACACAGGAATCAGTGCATTTAACCACTTGCCGACCAGCACACGTCGATGTACGTCGGCAGAATGGCACGGGCAGGCAAATGGGCGTACCTGTACGTCCCTTTAAATTTGACGCCCTGCCATCGGGAGCGCGCCGCCGGCGGTGGGCTCCCATGCTGGTCGGGACCTCCATGAGTCCGGTCGCGGGACCCGTGGACTCGATCGCCGTGGGCATACCCGCGATCGTCTCACGGAGCGGCCGAATGAAGAAATGCCGTTGTAAACAGCATTTCTCCATTCTGCCTAGCAACTAGTGACACTGATCTCTGGGGGCAGTGGTAGACATATCAGTTATTGAGTGTATACCCCTGCAAAATATAAATATATACAGTGATGCTGATCTCTGCTTCATGTGATTGGAGCAGAGATCAGTGTTCACTAAATTAAAGCCCAACCCCCCCACAATTAGTAACACACCCCTAGGAACACTTAACCCCTACACTGCCACCAACTGGTTAACCCATTCACTGCCAGTGTCATTTACACAGGAATCACTGCATTTATATAGCAGTGATTACTGTATAAATGACAATGGTCCCAAAAATGTGTCAAAAATGTCCAATGTGTCCGCCACAATGTCGCAGTCACAATAAAAATCGCTGATCGCCGCCATTACTAGTAAAAAATAATAATAATAAAAAATTATTAATAAAAATGCCATAAAACTATCCCTATTTTGTAAACGCTATAACTTTTGTGCAAACCAATCAATAATCGCTAATTGAAATTTTTTTTACCAAAAATATGTAGAAGAATACGTATCGGCCTAAACTGAGGAAAAAATATGTTTTTTTATATATTTTTTGGGGATAATTATTATAGCAAAAAGTAAAAAATATAGCATTTTTTTCAAAATTGTCGCTCTATTTTTGTTTATAGCGCAAAAAATGAAAACCGCAGAGGTGATCAAATACCACCAAAAGAAAGCTCTATGTGTGGGGGAAAAAAAGGACGCCAATTTTGTTTGGGAGCCACGTCGCACGACTGCTCAATTGTCAGTTAAATCGACGCAGTGCCGAATTGCAAAAAGTGGTCTGGTTCTTTGGCTGCAAATTGGTCCGGGGCTGAAGTGGTTAACATGCTAGACTTGTAGACTTTAATTACGAATGCTTCCAAATCATACATCAACCTTTTACAGCCATGTTTTGCAGCGTTATGCAACAGATGGCAGTTGCAGCCTGCAGCTAAAAGGAAAGAATTTTCTGACCTTAAGTTGGTATAGACGGAATGATGGATACAATAGTTGACGGATGCGTTATCTGCACCATAAGAAATTATTTGCTTGAGGTCCAGATCAAATGAGCTCAGAACCTGACGTATATGGCCAGATATTGCATCAGCGTCCTCATAAAAATCCAGATTTTTCTTCTGAACTCCCTTATTGTTGGTGAAATAGGTCACCGCAAGTGGAAAATATTTTAAGTTACCGTATATACTCGAGTATACGCCGAGATTTTCAGCCTCTTTTTTGAGGCTGAAAGTGCCCCCCTCGGCTTATACTCGAGTCATCGCTGTCTGCCCGCTCGATCAGCGTGTCGAGCAGACAGACAGCGGCCATTCTATAATTCAAAAGCCGCGCCTCCGGCTCCGCCTTCGCCTGTGATAGGCGGAACACTGAATTTCCCAGCAGCCTGTGTTCCGCCTATCACGGACATCGTATCATCCTCGTACTACGGACGAGGATGATACGATGTACGTGATAGGCGGAACACAGGCTGCTGGGAAATTCAGTGTTCCGCCTATCACAGGCGAAGGCGGCGGCGCAGCTTTTGAATTTTACAATGGCCGCCGAGGCGCCGACGAAGAGGGCACGGGACGGAGGCAAGGCAAGGCACGGCACGGCACGGCACGGGACGGGACGGGACGGGACGGGACGGGACGGCACGGCGGCAAGGCACGGCGGCAAGGCACGGCGGCAAGGCACGGAGGCAAGGAGGCAAGGCACGGGACGGAGGCTCGGGACAAAGGCTCGGGACACAGGTAGGCTGGACACACACACACACACACACACACACACACATGGATGGATACACACACACACAGGGATGGATGGATGGATGGAGACACACACACACAGGGATGGATGGATGGATGGATGGAGACACACACACACAGGGATGGATGGATGGATGGACACACACACACACAGGGATGGATGGACGGACACACAGGGATGGACGGACACACAGGGATGGACGGACACACAGGGATGGACAGGCATGTCTCACCCTCGGCTTATACACGAGTCAATAAGTTTGCCAGTTTTTTTGGGGGTAAATTGGGGGCCTCGGCTTATATTCGGGTCGGCCTATACTCGAGTATATACGGTACCTTTGTTCGAAGCATCAAGCGAAACAGTAAAAGGCTTTCCTCCTTGAATCTGCTTTACTACGGCTTCAACTGAAGAACGGGGATAAAACATTTCGGACAATAGCTTCACACTTTGTTCTTCCACAGTGTATTCTCCTGGCAATCCGAGAGTCTGGAAAAACTTTGGAATAAAGTTTAGTCCCACAGTCCTAAAATAGATATTATATATAAAAGCAAAAAAACAAGTATGTGTTATAGTGTAATTGAAATTATTATGGATCATAATACCTTTATATTCTAAGTAAATACTTCATAGTGATACTATTAAAGGGGGGCAAACATACATTATAATGCTACTATTACAGCGGGTGGGCAAACATAACTTATAATGTTACTATAAAAGTGGCAGGAAACTCCTGAATTGGATTTTTTTTTTTTTTACTTACAGGTAAGCTTTTAGTAAAGCTGTATAATTTACCTGTAGGTAAAATGAGAATCTCCTAAACATGCACCATTTTTAACTACTATAATTTTTACTACTTCTTTGAAGGGGGGGCAAACATTTAAAAAAATGATTTTATTTTATTCAAATACATGCCATAAATAATTAGTAAAAATACATTAACTATATTGATGGAAGAACACAATTTATGTGAAGTAAACTAAACTACTACTAGGAAAAGGTAGCATTATAAAAATCAAATAATTTTCTCACCTGAGACAAATAGCTGTGGTGATGTGTAACCCCCCCATGATAGATTAGGCTGATTTCAGCAGCAAGGACTTTGTCTTCTTCCTCTGTGTTGGCTTTGACAAAAAAAATTTGCTTAGTATTGGATGTTTTCTGAGCATGCATAGCTTGCTTGTAACGTCTCTGAATTTTGGTGAGCTTTAACAGCTTTAAGGCCATCATATGTCACCTTGAATGTAACACGACACACTCTGCATCTTCCCAATGTATTGTCACCTTTTTCCCTTACAAGCCAGCTTTTAAAGTGGTTGTAAACCCTTATGCCACGTACACACGAGCGGATTGTATGGCGTACTTAGTCCGTCATACAATCCGACGGACAATCCGTCGTACTTTCCACTGAAGGGACTTGACCACACACGGATACACAAACAGTCCGTCGAAAGCTTGCACGATGACGTGTACAGCACGTACGACGGGACTAGAAATAGGAAGTCCAATACACAGCAAAGCAACCTTCCGCCGTGTAAATCCTTTCTGGGCATGCGCCATTCTTAGTCCGTCGAACTAGCATACTGACGACCGTATTGTCCGCTGAAACCAAAGTATGACGGACAGATTTTTGGAAAAACCGAAATTCTTAGTACTCCAGACTGCACGCTGAAAAAGTCCGCTGAAGCCCACACACGAGCGGATTGTCCGCTGAAATGTGTTTCAACGGACTAAGTACGTCAAACAGTTCGACCGTGTGTACGCGGCATTACAATACAGTTTGACCTACAGGTGAGCCTAGATTAAGGCTTACCTGTAGGTCCAAGACAGTGGCGCGCAGGCGTGTGGTGGCTCCCGTGCGCATGCGCGGGAGTGATGTCATCGCGACTTTGTCGAATGACAGCGGCGGAGCGGCGAGACCCACCGAGAAGATGGATGCTCCGGACTACAGGGGACAGCGGTGACATTGCTGGCTCCTGTGTCAGGTAAGTGACACATAATGGGCTACTGTCACGGTCGTTCCACTATCCCGGTCGTTCAAGGAAGACTTACCCGCAAGTTCCCCGTACAAGGGGATCGTCGGTGCCTTCGGACGCGGGTTGGCGCTAACGAACGCACGCGAGTGCACGTAGTCCCCAGCAGGCGCACGCGGGTGCGCGTTGACACGAGCGGGCGCACGCGGGTGCGCGACGAGCCTAACGGGCGTACGCGGGTACGCGGGGTCACGAACGGGAGCACGGTTACCCGCGGGGGTACGCAAACGTACCGTGCGACCGTTCTTGGCGCCCAATTGCCTATTTAAGGGACCTGCTCCTGCTCCTCAGTGCTGTCCTGTCTACAGCGTTCCCGAGACTCCTGCTATCCGTTCCTGTGTGTGTGCTCCTGATTCTGTACCCGGCCTGTTCCTGGACCTTGCCTGTTTGCCGCCTGCCTCCGACCCTTTGCCTGATTGACCTCGCTTCTGCCTTCTGCTCTGTACCTCTGCTGCCCGATTGTTGCCGACCCAGCTCGTCCCTGACCACGCCTGCCTGTCTACCTGAAGTCCAGCACAGACTACTTCTGCGGTTCCTGCCTGTTCACCTGTGCCAGCTGCCCTGCAGTTCCAGTCCAGCACCCAGCGCTGGTTGCACCTGCCGTTCCAGTCTACCACCTGTTCCGGCTTGCCTACTACCTGCTATCAAGCCTGGTACTTGTGTCCTCATTGTCCAGTGGTGAGATGATTGGAGTACAGTGACCTCATTGTCCGGCGGTGAGATGATTGGAGTACAGTGACCTCATTGTCCGGTGGTGAGATGATTGGGGGACAGTGACCTCATTGTCCGGCGGTGAGATGATTGGAGTACAGTGACCTCATTGTCCAGTGGTGAGATGATTGGAGTACAGTGACCTCATTGTCCAGCGGTGAGATGATTGGAGTACAGTGACCTCATTGTCCGGTGGTGAGATGATTGGGGGACAGTGACCTCATTGTCCACTGGTGAGATGATTGGAGTACAGTAACCTCATTGTCCAGTGGTGAGATGATTGGAGTGCAGTGACCTCATTGTCCAGTGGTGAGATGATTGGAGTCCAGTGACCTCATTGTCCGGTGGTGAGATGATTGGAGTACAGTGACCTTATTGTCCAGTGGTGAGATGATTGGAGTACAGTGACCTCATTGTCCGGTGGTGAGATGATTGGAGTACAGTGACCACTTTGTCCAGTGGTGAGATGATTGGAGTGCAGTGACCTCATTGTCCACTGGTGAGATGATTGGAGTACAGTAACCTCATTGTCCAGTGGTGAGATGATTGGAGTGCAGTGACCTCATTGTCCAGTGGTGAGATGATTGGAGTACAGTGACCTCATTGTCCAGTGGTGAGATGATTGGAGTCCAGTGACCTCATTGTCTGGTGGTGAGATAATTGGAGTACAGTGACCTCTTTGTCCAGTGGTGAGATGATTGGAGTACAGTGACCTCTTTGTCCAGTGGTGAGATGATTGGAGTACAGTGACCTCTTTGTCCAGTAGTGAGATGATTGGAGTGCAGTGACCTCATTGTCCAGTGGTGAGATGATTGGAGTACAGTGACCTCATTGTCCAGTGGTGAGATGATTGGAGTCCAGTGACCTCATTGTCCGGTGGTGAGATGATTGGAGTCCAGTGACCTCATTGTCCGGTGGTGAGATGATTGGAGTCCAGTGACCTCATTGTCCGGTGGTGAGATGATTGGAGTACAGTGAACTCATTGTCCACTGGTGATATGATTGGAGTACAGTGACCTCTTTGTCCAGTGGTGAGATGATTGGAGTACAGTGACCTCTTTGTCCAGTGGTGAGATGATTGGAGTGCAGTGACCTCATTGTCCAGTGGTAAGATGACTGGAGTACAGTGGCCTCATTGTCCAGTGGTGAGATGATTGGAGTACAGTGACATCTTTATCCAGCAATGAAATGGATGGAGTACAATGACCTCATTGTCCAGTGGTGAGATGATTGGAGTACAGTGACCTCTCTGTCCAGTGGTGAGATGATTGGAGGACAGTGACCTCATTGTCCAGTGGTGAGATGATTGGAGTACAGTGACCTCTCTGTCCAGTGGTGAGATGATTGGAGTACAGTGACCTCTTTGTCCAGTGGTGAGATGACTGGAGTACAGTGACCTCATTGTCCAGTGGTGAGATGATTGGAGTCCAGTGACCTCATTGTCCAGTGGTGAGATGATTGGAGTACAGTGACCTCATTGTCCAGTGGTGAGATGATTGGAGTGCAGTGACCTCATTGTCCAGTGGTGAGATGATTGGAGTACAGTGACCTCATTGTCCAGTGGTGAGATGATTGGAGTCCAGTGACCTCATTGTCTGGTGGTGAGATAATTGGAGTACAGTGACCTCTTTGTCCAGTGGTGAGATGATTGGAGTACAGTGACCTCTTTGTCCAGTGGTGAGATGATTGGAGTACAGTGACCTCTTTGTCCAGTAGTGAGATGATTGGAGTGCAGTGACCTCATTGTCCAGTGGTGAGATGATTGGAGTACAGTGACCTCATTGTCCAGTGGTGAGATGATTGGAGTCCAGTGACCTCATTGTCCGGTGGTGAGATGATTGGAGTCCAGTGACCTCATTGTCCGGTGGTGAGATGATTGGAGTCCAGTGACCTCATTGTCCGGTGGTGAGATGATTGGAGTACAGTGAACTCATTGTCCACTGGTGATATGATTGGAGTACAGTGACCTCTTTGTCCAGTGGTGAGATGATTGGAGTACAGTGACCTCTTTGTCCAGTGGTGAGATGATTGGAGTGCAGTGACCTCATTGTCCAGTGGTAAGATGACTGGAGTACAGTGGCCTCATTGTCCAGTGGTGAGATGATTGGAGTACAGTGACATCTTTATCCAGCAATGAAATGGATGGAGTACAATGACCTCATTGTCCAGTGGTGAGATGATTGGAGTACAGTGACCTCTCTGTCCAGTGGTGAGATGATTGGAGGACAGTGACCTCATTGTCCAGTGGTGAGATGATTGGAGTACAGTGACCTCTCTGTCCAGTGGTGAGATGATTGGAGTACAGTGACCTCTTTGTCCAGTGGTGAGATGACTGGAGTACAGTGACCTCATTGTCCAGTGGTGAGATGATTGGAGTCCAGTGACCTCATTGTCCAGTGGTGAGATGATTGGAGTACAGTGACCTCATTGTCCGGCGGTGAGATGATTGGAGTACAGTGACCTCATTTTCCAGTGGTGAGATGATTGGTGTACAGTGACCTCATTGTCCAGCGGTGAGATGATTGGAGTACAGTGACCTCATTGTCCGGTGGTGAGATGATTGGGGGACAGTGACCTCATTGTCTGGTGGTGAGATGATTGGAGTACAGTGACCTCATTGTCCAGTGGTGAGATGATTGGAGCTTTGTGACATGGTGCATTATCCTGCTGGACGGAGCCATCAGAAGATGGGGACACTGTAGTCATAAAGGGATGGACATGGTCACCAACAATACTCTGGTAGGCCGTGGTGTATAAACGATGCTCAATTGGTACCAAGGGGCCCAAAGTGTGCCAAGAAAATATTTCCCCCACCATTACACCCCCACCACCAGCCTGAACTATTGATACAGGGCACGATGGATCCATGCTTTCATGTTTACGCCAAATTCTGACCCTACCATCAAAATGTTTGAACTTCAGCAAGTCGTCTTCACCACATCTAGATGCCTAAATGCATTGAGTTGCTGCCATGTGATTGACTGATTAGCAATTTGTGTTGCTAAGCATTTGAACATATGTACCTAATAAAGTGTTTAGTGAGTGTGGGGGGAAAAAAAGTTATACCTACCTATACACAAGCAGCTAATGTAACCTGGAGCCCTGGTTCACACTAATGCAGGGTGGGTGGGATTTGCAGTGATTCCTGTGCGTTTTCTGCACCGCGTCACAATCATAGTCTTTCCATGTGAACTGTTGTGGTTGTCAATATTAACAACAACCCAAAAAACAGTTCACAAAATGCAGTGCAATTGTCAGAATCAAATTGCATAGGTGTGAACACCCACGCGATCTGATTCTAGTGCGGCAAAAAAAGTTGCATGCACCTTTTTTGTGTGGGTGCGGTGCGATTTGAGCCACACAAAATGAATGGGCCCAAATTGCACTGCAATGAATTGCATGTGTTTTGAACAGGAATGTGGTGCGATACCTCTGAATCACATGCAGTTCCCTGCACCACACCAATGTGAACATAGCTTCAAAGTAGTCCCCTTGTAGAACAATTCAGAATTCTTTTCAGGATGCGGCGCAATATCTTTGCCACGGAGCGCTGGGTGTCTGCAATGTCATTAAATTAGGGCTGTTACTGATTAAAATTTCCGTGTTCGATTAATCAACTAATTTTGATTAATTATAAGGCACATACAGATCCAACTACTTTTGGCTGATCTCCTTGCATTGCAACTCTGCATTAGTCAGTGGTGAATGTGGTATACACTATATACAATCACCCGACACTAGTTAGTTTCCACAATCCATGACTTAACTTCACAGTCCACACAAATAATTCAAATTTTTAAATTCAAACTGTAGCACTGACGTAAGTAATTTTTTTTTCCCCACAGTAGCGTGACAATCCCTCCACCTCCGGTCTAAAGCCGCACGGGCGGACTGTATGGCCTACTTAGTCCGTCATACAATCCGACGGACAGTCCGTCATACTTTCCACTGAACGGACTTGACCACACACGGATGCACAAACAGTCCGTCGAAAGCTTGCGCGATGACGTGTACAGCACGTACGACGGGACTAGAAATAGGAAGTCCAATACACAGCAATGCAACCTTTCGCCGTGTAAATCCTTTCTGAGCATGCGCCATTCTTAGTCCGTCGAACTAGCCTACTGACGAGCGGATTCTCCGCTGAAACCAAAGTATGACGGACAGAATTTCCAAAAATCCGAAATACTTAGTACGCCAGACTGCACGCTAAAAAAGTCCGCTGAAGCCCACACACGAGTGGACTGTCCGCTGAAATGTGTTTCGACGGACTAAGAAGGCCATACAGTCCGCCTGTGTGTACGCTGCATAACTAATCACTCTCACCTTATGGCAGGTGGTCATGCAAGCGGCTTTCAAAAAAGGGTTAACACGGACCATAAACTTCTCTCACGTCTCCTTAGCTCTCAGCAAGGACGCCGGGTCACGGGCAGAAAGAAAAGATCTCAGTGCTCACCACTTAAGTATAAGATTTAATTTTTGTGTTCAAACACAAACTACTCGCATAAAGATGATAAAAACACAGCATGTAAAGCCGACAATCGCGTTAGTTCCGTAGGGCAGCAGCGGGTGACGTCATGTGTAGCTCCTCCCCCATACGCGCTACGTTCAATCAGAACTTTGACGTCACCGGACTCCCCCCCCCCCCCCCCACCCTTCCCTTCGTTAGCAGACGGAGGAACTTGGGTGAAGGGGGGAGGAGTCCAATGACGTCGATGTCTGTGACGTCACCGGATCTCCGACGGAACGCTTTTGATCGATCAAAAAAAATGAATCGAGGAATTAATCTTTAATTTCCACAGCCCTACATTAAATCTGTGTCTGAATTTCAATCCATGTAAGGGCAAGATGCCCTTACATTGACCTATCGATCAACTTGGGTACAACCAGCATGTCAGATTTTTCTACATACAGTTACTGCCAGGCAGCTATAGCCACTAGCAGTAACCATTGTATTCTGCCAGATGAGAATGCAGAATACAATAGTGTTCTGGAGGCATTTCCCCATCAACACTGTGTTCATCGGGGAATTGAGCTATTTTCTTTTCTTTCTTTTAGCCATGCTGGAGGGAAAGAAAATTGTATCATCTATGACCAGCATAACCCCAACCAATTTTATTCTAGTTTTAAATAAGGGCATGGAAAGGTTTGAACCTCTATTAGGTTTTTAATGCTGCATCTGACCCCACCGGGGAGTTACTTTTCCTTATTATGTGTCTTCTTGGGGACACGACTTTGACATCAGGTCATGAAATGTCAACACACCAGAATAGAAAGGCACACACCAAAAAAAAACCTAAAACATCTACCATAAATTTGAACTTTCTGTCACCGGCGATGATATTCATATTCATGCAGTGCAGTAGTCCTTATAAACAAGCTTTAAGCCCCATACACACGATCGGACTTTGTACAAACTTTCCCGTGGACATTTGTACAAAGGGCGTGGTCCACAAGTTTGTATTGCATACACACGATCTGACTTTTTGACAACAAACACGAACGTATTGACGTCACAACGTACTGACGCCACTTCAAAAGAGGACGTTCAATGACTCCAGCGCCACCTTTGGTCAACTTCTGTATTGTAGTCTGATCTTTTGCATTGGTTCTGAGCATACGTGTTTGTACCTTGTACAAAAGTCCAATGCTTTTGCATACACACGGTCGGATCTGACTTTTGTTGCCAGAAAGTTTGTCCGTTCGCACAGCCAACAAAAGTCCGATGAAAACAGAAAAAGTTTGTCCGATGGAGCGTACACACAGTCGGATGTTGCTCCAAAACAGCTAATTTGCATGTTTGTTGTCAAAAAGTCTGATCGTGTGTACGGGCCTTTAGACTATTCTCCCCACACTCTCTGCTTAAAGCCACCACCCACCACCCACTTCCTCACCACACACATATATTCTTTAAAAAAGTCCCTTAAATCTAGGGTGGTTCTACTCCTGCACACAACGCAGATTTTATGTAATGACATAAAAGCGCCATTCTGTGCAGGTGTAATAAGAGCCCACGATGACGCACCCTTAGGCCAGGGTTCACATATGTGCGAACTGGAATGTGGTTTTCCCCATCATCCAATTCGCACGATAGGCGAGTGTGACCGGCTCTCTATGGAGCCGCTTCACACGGGTCTGGGGTGGCCGCAGTCTGCATACAAAAAGGGTCCTGTGCGTCTTTTTTGGTCTGGTTCAGGTGCGGATTCAGGCAGAAATTCAGACCTGATTTGCGCCTGAACCAGTGAACAGTCACGTCCGGGCCCCACGGGTAAACATGCGGCCGCACATATGTGAACTCAGCCTCGGGGGTTGTACCTTTGACAGCCGGGTTTGAATGATGCTGGGTGTTATTTCTTCATACAAATAAAGCACTATTCGTTAAAGCTCAAAAAAACTTTACTACTGGACACTTTTCTCCAGACTCGAATCTAATGGGGGTCTGTAAGCGGTGGGTGCTGATATAAAATGACTCTGATATAATGGGGGTCTCTAATGGGGGGTGCTGACTGCTGATCGAATGGTTGGTCAGCAACCATTAAATTGGCAGTCAGCATTCCCCATTAGTTCATCTTATTAGAGTCATCTTATATCGGCACCAGTGGTGACTGTAGTGTGAGTGAGCCCCCCTGTAGTGACGCCACTGATCAGCACTCCTCCTTAAAGAGTGAGCCCCATTAGAATAGTGTCCCTTTATATTAGCAGCATAGACTCACCCCCCTCTTTATATTAGCAGCATAGACCCACCCCCCTCCCTTTATATTAGCAGCATAGACTCACCCCCCCAATTTATATTAGCAGCATAGACTCACCCCCTCCCTTTATATTAGCAGCATAGGCTCACCCCCTCCCTTTATATTAGCAGCATAGACTCACCCCCCTCCCTTTATATTAGCAGCATAGACTCACCCCCTCCCTTTATATTAGCAGCATAGACTCACCCCCCTCTTTATATTAGCAGCATAGACTCACCCCCTCAATTTATATTAGTAGCATAGACTCACCCCGTCCCTTCATATTAGCAGCATAGACCTCCCCCTGGTGACAGTTCCCCCCCCCCCTTAGAGACCCTGCTAGCTCTGAGTCCCTTAACTATCGGACAGTGCCTGTCTCCCCCCATAATCAGTAGCTGTGCGTTAATAATGGCACAGGGGCGCCGCCCCCTCTATCACTAATAGATAGATTCATGCATTGCATGAATCTATCCATGGCTGCTGCTGCCATCCCCTATTCAGGCGCCCGGCCGCTTTTTGGGCGCAGGGCGCCGGAATCACAGCGGCGTGCGAGGGTTTTTTTTTTGAAGCACCTGATTAGAACCATTGGATCTAATAGGCGTCACAAAAAACATGGCGCTCGCAGGTCACTCAGCTGTGTTAGAAAAGTGAATGAATATTCGCTTTACTAACACTAAACCGCCTCTCCGCCAATCAGGTGCTCAGGTCTGTTACCTGGCTGAAACTACAGGCGCTGCTATTGGACGCCTATCAGGAGGAGAGGACGGGAGATGAGGACAGTAGGAGAAGCATGGAGGACCCCGCTCATCGCTGTCACCCGCTGCCCCACCAAGAAAGTGAGTGGCGGGCAGACAGCGAGTAGGTGGGGGGGTCACACTGATGGGCACACTGCCAGCGTTTGATGGCACAGTGGCTGCGTTTAATGGTACAGTGGCTGCTTTTGATGGGCACAGTGGCAGCGTTTGATGGGCACAGTGGCAGCGTTTGATGGGCACAGTGGCAGCGTTTGATGGGCACAGTGACAGCGTTTGATGGCACAGGGGCTTTGTTTCATGGGCATAGGGACAGTGTTTGATGGTGCTGTGGTAGTGCTTGATGGCACAGTGGCTGCGTTTGATGGGCACAGTGGCTGCATTTGATGGGCACAGTGGCTGCGTTTGATGGGCACAGTGGCTGAGTTTGATGGGCACAGTGGCTGAGTTTGATGGGCACAGTGGCTTTGTTTCATGGGCACAGTGGCTTTGTTTCATGGGCACAGGGACAGTGTTTGATGGTGCTGTGGTAGTGCTTGATGGCACAGTGGCTGAGTTTGATGGCACAGTGACTGAGTTTGATGGCACAGTGGCTGAGTTTGATGGCACAGTGGCTGAGTTTGATGGCACAGTGGCAGCGTTTGATGGCACAGGGGCTTTGTTTCATGGGCACAGGGACAGTGTTTGATGGTGCTGTGGTAGTGCTTGATGGCACAGTGGCTGAGTTTGATGGCACAGTGACTGAGTTTGATGGCACAGTGGCTGAGTTTGATGGCACAGTGGCTGAGTTTGATGGCACAGTGGCTGAGTTTGATGGCACAGTGGCTGCGTTTAATGTTTTTTTTTTCACATTTTTTGTGACCTCCCAAGTAAAAATTTTGAGCCACTGACCATTACAGACCTTCCTCGGGTGATGCCACCCCCCCCCCGGACCCTGTTAGCTCTTAGCCCTTGTACACACGGTCGGACATTCCGACAACCAAATCCGTTGGATTTTGTCCGATGGATTTGTCCGAAACTGTTGCATACACACGGTCGGACAAAGTTGTCGGAAAATCTGATTGTTCTGAACGAGATGACTAGGGATGAGCTTGGTGTTCGAGTCGAAAATACGTTCGACTCGAACATCAGCTGTTCGCACGTTCAGCGAATACCAAACGTTATGGGGCGTTCGCGCCAAATTCGTGTGGCACGCACGGCCCACAATGCACTGCGCCATCACAGTTCATTGCTGGCTCATGATTGGCCAAGCATGCACTGTGACCCCGCATGCTTGGCCAATCACAGCGCCGGCAGCGAGGAGAGCCATGATTGGCCACAGGCAGGATCAGCACGTGGCCATGGGACACGCTTGTCCTTCTTTTCGGCAGCTGGACATGTTGAGCCACATCATGCTGAAGACTTGGTAGAGTGGATGACCAAGCCCTCCTCATCCTCCTCATCCTCTCTCACCCAGGCTCAGGGTACTAGCAAAGCAACTGCCAACGCATCCTCTTCCCTCGTCTCAATGTCATCATCAGTGACTCCTTCCCTAGACCCACCACGTCCTCCTGAGGAGTCCCCTGAACTCTTTGAGCACAGTGTTGGGTACATGCTCCAGGAGGATGCCCAGTGTTTTGTAGGCTCTGATGATGATACTCAGCTAGAGGAAGGCAGTAGCGTCAGCGCAGAGAGAGGGGATGCTCAAGAAGAACAGCAATCTGGCAGTCATGTTCCTCAAGCTGCAGCATACTGCCAGGTTTGCTCCAGCGATGAAGAGGGAGGGGATGATGAGGGCACTGACTCCACATGGGTGCCTGGTAGGAGAGAGGAGGAGGAGGAGGCACATGTCAAACGAGGCAGGATGCCCTCCGGGGGCCAGCTTAGGGGCAGCACACCGACTGAATCACACCGCAGAGCTCCACCTGTGCAGGGTGCTGCCTCTGCGTGTTATTCTAAAAGTTCTTTGGTGTGGGCCATTTTTGAGACGAGTGCATCAGATCGCACCGCTGCTATTTGCAACATATGTCTCAAGCGTATCTCGCGTGGCCAAAACATCAGCTGCTTGGGCACCACATGCTTGACCAGACATATGTTGACCTGCCATGCAGCTCGTTGGCAAGCGTACCTCAAAGACCCACACCAAAGAACAAAGCGGACCTCTCCTTGCTCCTCATCAGCTGGGATCTCCAACCCCACTAGACCTTCAGTCCTCTCTGAAACCTGCTCTGAGAGGAATGAAGGTGTAGAATTAGGTGTGTCACAGCCAAGTGCTTCCGGGCATTCTGCTAGCAGTACACCCACATCCGATTATAGCAGGCAAATTTCCCTGCCCCAGCTGCTGGACCGCCGAAAGAAGTTCACTCCCAGCCATCCACATGCCCAGCGGTGGAATGCTAGCTTGGCTAAATTGCTAGCACTTCAACTGCTGCCTTTTCAGTTGGTAGACTCGGCCCCCTTCTGTGAGTTTGTACAATGTGTGGTTCCTCAGTGGCAGGTCCCCAAATGCCACTTTGGCCACTTTTGTGATTCCGGCTCTCTACCGGCATGTGGAAGGCAATGTCCTTGCCTCGCTGGACAGGGCGGTCAGCGGTAAGGTGCATATTACCGCTGACTCATGGTCCAGCAGGCATGGACAGGGACGTTACCTGTCTTTCACGGCCCATTGGGTCACTCTTCTGGCAGCTGGGAAGGATGCAGGACAATGTGCAGTAGTGTTGGAGGTTGTTCCGCCACCACGCCTCCAAAATGCTACTACTGGTTGTGACACACCTCTCTCCTCCACCCCCTCTTCTTCTTCCTCCATGGCCTCTTCCAGTACTCTGTCCTCACAACCAGCGGTGCTCCGTAGGCGTTCAAGGGGCTACGCAAGTACGCAGGCAAAACAATGCCATGCCACGCTTGCGCTGGTTTGTTTGGGGGACAGGAGCCACACTGGGGAAGATATTTTGTCAGCTCTGCAGGGGCAGGCCGAGAGGTGGTTGACGCCACGCCAGCTTAAGCCAGGATTGGTGGTTTGCGACAATGACACCAACCTCCTCTCCGCCCTCCGACAGGGACAACTGACCCATGTGCCCTGTGTGGCTCACGTCCTTAACCTGGTGGTGCAGCAGTTCTTGGGCAGGTACCCGGGCTTACAGGATGTCCTGAAGCAGACCAGGAAAGTCTGTGTGCATTTCCGCCGATCATTTAATGCCTGTGCTCAGCTGGCTGAGCTCCAAAAGGAGTTGAACCTGCCCAAGAACCGCCTTATATGTGACATGCCCACCAAGTGGAACTCAACGTTGGCCATGCTGCAGCGGCTGCACATGCAGCAGAGGGCCATCAATGAGTACCTGTGCGACTACGGCACCAGGACAGGGTCAGGGGAGCTCGGTTTTTTCTCACCACGCCAGTGGGGCATGATCAGGGATGCATGCACTGTCCTGTCATTGTTTGAGGAGGCCACAAGGATGGTGAGCAGTGACAGTGCATGCATCAGTGACACTGTACCTCTTGTCCACCTGTTGGAGCATACGCTGCGTGGAATAATGGACAGGGCACTTGAGGCAGAACAGAGGCAGGAAGAGGAGCACTTCCTTGCCTCTCAAGGCCCCCTTTATCCAGACAGTGTTCCTGCTGTCCCACCCATCACACAGGACGAGAACGCGGAGGAGGAGGAGGAGGAGGAGGAGGATGATTGTGTCAGCATGGAGGTGGAGGCTGGCACTCAGCATCAGCAGCAGCAGCAGCAGTCTTGTAGGGATGATTTACAGTCCCAAGAAACCCATGGACTTGTACGTGGCTGGGAGGAGGTATCTGCGGATCATGTTGTCCTTAGTGACCCAGAGGACTCTTGACCGAATTCCTCAGCTAACCTACGCTGCATGGCCTCCCTGATCCTGCAGTGCCTGCGGAAGGATCCTCGTATTCTTCGGATCAAGGAGAGGGACCATTACTGGCTGGCCACTCTCCTTGATCCACGGTACAAGGGTAAGGTTGCCGACCTTATCTTGCCATCGCAGAGGGAGCAGAGGATGAGACATCTCCGGGAGGCCTTGCAGAAAGGTCTGTGCAACGCGTTACCAGAGACTGGGAGGTTACAAACTCCTGGTCCTGGACAACATGTCGCTGAAGCATCAGTCAGAAGGAGCGGTGGAGAAGGTGGCCGTTTGACTGATGCGTTCAGACAATTTTTTAGTCCGCAGCCCCAAGGTATGATCGGTTCCAGCAACCATCGCCAGCGTCTGATTTACATGGTGCAGGAATACCTAGGGGCAAGGTCAGACTTGGAAACCTTTCCCACCGAAAATCCTCTGGCTTACTGGGTCTTGAGGATGGATCACTGGCCAGAGCTTGCACAGTATGCAATTGAGCTACTAGCCTGTCCTGCATCCAGCGTTCTTTCGGAACGCACCTTCAGTGCTGCTGAATCACAGGGTGCGCCTGTCCACCAACTCGTTTGATCGACTGACCTTCATAAAGATGAATCAGTCTTGGATCACCCACAGCTACCAAGCACCTGAAGTTGATGTAACCGAATAATTTTTTTTGAAATATCACATCCCTTCAAGACTGCCTATGCTGATGCCGAGTGACTGTCCTGTTATGTTGATTGTCTATCCTCTTCCTCCTCCACTGATATGTTGGAAGAACATTTTTGGTTCTGGGTGATGCCACCAGCCCAATTTTTCAGCCCCTGTCTAACAGGGGCGTTTAATTAAAATTTTTGATGCAATGCTTTGCAGCAGGGCTCATTCCTGCACTACAACTAGAGTATATGGGAGAGGTTGCAGTGTCGTGGCACCAGTGCCTAAGGCCCAATTTTTCAGCCCCTGTTTAACAGGGGCATGTAGTTACAATTCTTGATATAATATTTCACAGCAGGGCCCGTTCCTGTGCCCACCGAGAATAACTGTGAGGACTTGTAGTGTTGTGGCACCAGCACCACCAGCACCACAACCACCAAAGGCCCGATTTTTTTTACCATTTCTGCACTACAAGTAGAGTATATGGGAGAGGTTGCAGTGTCGTGGCACCAGCACCAGTGCCTAAGGCCCAATTTTTCAGCCCCTGTTCAACAATGGCATGTATTTACAATTCTTGATATAATCGTTCACAGCAGGGTGCTCCAGCGCCCACCAAGAGTCACGTTGGGGGCTTACAATGTTGTGGCAACACCAACACCTTGTTCCACAATTTCTGCAGAGCATATAGGGCAGGCCCCTACTTTCAAACATCCAACTTACAAACATCTCCTACTTGCAAACGGAAGGAGACAACAGGAAGTGAGATGAAAATAGACGGACGGCAAACAAATTATACAGGGGTGATAACCCTTCCCTATGTTTTCCAAAAAGCTTAAAAATAGATTTTTTTGACTGGAGCTACACTTTAAAAATTTACCAGTTGAAAATTACAAACAGATTCTACTTAACACAACAAACCTACACAGTCCCTGTCTTGTTTGCACCGCCTGTTATACTGCTGTTCTGAGTATATAGGGCCTGGGGGCCCCACGTCTTTCCTTTTTTTAATATGAATTGGGTACGGGGTTCCCTTTAATATCCGTACAAGACCCAAAGGGGATGGTAAGGGGCAGGGGGGCTACCCATCCCATTTTTCTCAATGATTTTCATCCATATTGCCAGAACCAGATATTACATTAAAACCGCAACCAGTTTTAAATGACTTTTTTTCCGTTAAATGTCATTTTGTGCAGGGACTGTTCTAAACACGGGAAGCACGTGGCACTTCACAAGCATAATATAGACACCCCCAGGCACGATATTTAAAGGAATATTTCACTCTTTTTTTTTTTTTTTTTACTTTAACCATCATTAAAATCAGTGCTCCCGAAAAAACTGCAGTTTTTCAAAACATTTTAGGCATTGACCTATGTCCCCTGGGGCAGGGGCCAGGTCTCCAAACCCTTTTTAGGACAATATCTTGCATATTAGCCATTAAAATTAGCACTTTTTATTTTGAACGTTCGAGTCCCATAGACTTCAATGGGGTTCTAAAGTTCGTACGAATTTTCGGTCCATTCGAAAGTTCTGGTGCGAACCGAACCGGGGGGTGTTCGGCTCATCCCTAGTGATGACGTTATTTAGTTACGACGGGACTACGTTCAGGCTAGTAGCCAATAGCTTTGGTCTAGGAATTTGATCTGAGCATGCGTGGCACTGTGTCCGATCGGAATTCTCTACACACAATCGGACAAAGTCCAATCGGATCATGTTGTCGGAAAGTTTTATAGCCCAGCTCTAAAACTTTGTCCGTCGGATATTCCGACGGAAACAGTCCGATGGAGCCCACACACAGTCGGATTATACGACAACGCGGTCCGATCGGACATTTTCCGTTGGAATGTCCGACCGTGTGTACAAGGGCTAAGGCTGGATTCACACCTAGGACATTTTATTTGCTTTTTGCATTTTACACATTTGCACTACAGAACGTGTTAAATAGGAAACCATGATAAATGGACTGTAGTGCAAATCTGCAAAAAGCACTAAAAATGCCATAGGTGTGAATCAGGCCTTAAATCTTACCATACAGTGCCTACCTCCACCCCCCACAGAGCAAGAAAAAAAAAACCTTACCTTTCAGGAGTCTAACACCATGTTCTCTCACTCATCGCGTCCTAGGTTGCTAGGAGACCAGACAGTTTCATGCACTGTCTATGGCTGGCATCGGCGCCGGCGGGTGGGAGAGAGAGCACAGGCACAGAGCCACAGACCTGGGCGGCTGCTGCAGCACATTGGCCACTGGAGCAGCGAAGAAGGGGGGGGCTGGGGCGGTGCCATGCTGCTGACTGTAAAAGACAAGCCGGGAGAGAGAGGAGTTCTGCAGCTGCCCGATTACACTGCGGGGGATCGTCTTCTTCTGGGGAGGGGGGCGGGGGTAGTCTGCTGGCGGAATAGGAAATCTATTTCCACACTGACACACAGGCGGGGGGGGGTGGATGATGATCTCATTGGAGCCTGGAACTGGTATAGAGAGCGGAGCTTCTGCATTGCTAATGTGTCCGGGTGTCGGGAGAGCACAAACTTGGGCACAGCTGTCAAAACCTGGACTGTCCGGGTCATTCCTGTACAGGTGGCAAACCTACTGCCTAGTCACCGCTGGGGGGAAGGGGCAAGTGGAGCTGAGTTGCTGCAAGGGGGGGAGCAGGGTAAGCAGAGCTGCCGAATGACTGCTGGAAGCAGAGTGTAGAAAGAGGTGAACTTTTTAGTCACTTATATGAGGGGGGAGCAGGGGGAACTGAGATGTGGAGTGTCAGGAACCATGAAACAGACAGAGACAGAAGTACAATCAAATTACACTTGTTTATTAATAATAAAAATAAAAAGGTAAATAGAAAAAAGCGTAGTCAAGCATAGACAGAGTCCAGTAGCCAGATCGGGTAATCAGCCAGTCCAGAAGTCAGGGATCCAAGGAGAGCAACTGTAAGCAGGATAAGAAGCCAGGAGGGATGTCAGCAAGCCAGTCTTGAAACAAACAGCAGGAGATGATTCCTTGTGATGTGACCATGTGAAGGCAATGGAGAAATGAGCTGGAGGGCTTTAAATAGGCAGGTCAGACAAGCATCATTGGGAACAGCTGGTAACTGTGGAGAGAGAAGAGAGCTGGCAATTAGCCGACAGCTGAGCGGCCAGCCCAGAGGAGGAAGGGCTAAGCCAGCCCTGACAGGAGTCACTTCTGGGCTGCTGAGTCATTGCTGGGAGGGAAGAACAGGGTTAGCTGATTTGCTGAGACAGTGCTAGGAAAGAAAGTAGGGTAAGATGGCCTGTTGAAACCCTGTTGGGATGGGGGAGCAGGGTGACGTGAGATTTTGAGTCACTGCTGGGAGGAGGAGGGATCAGATTCCGAGTCACTGCTTGGAAGGGGGAGCAGAATGAGCTGAGTTGCTAAGTCACTTCTGGGAGAGGAAACAGGGTGAGCTGAGCTGTTAAGTCGCTGCTAAGAGGGGAGAACAGGTGGAGCGCAGGGAGCGGAAATCCGGAGACACCTCTGTGGAAAGGGATGATGTTGAGATGAGCTCCTGAGTCACTGCTGGTAGGGAGAAGCAGAGCTAAGCTGCAGCAAGAAGGACTTGAACCACTTCAGCGCTTCTGCTGTGATCTTTAAGGATGAATTACTCCATGGTTCCTGCAGCTACAGAGATCAGTTAGGAGTTGTTTTGAAGCGTATTTATTGCATGTTAAGAATATGCAGATAGTTGAATGTCCATTGCCTGACTGTTTTACTTTAAGAAGTTAATAGTGAGACAGTATGAAATAATTTCTATTGTGTTACATAAATGTATTTATATTAATCTATTATTATTGTCGTATACCATGTCTATGTGTTCCTTTACTCACACTTCTTCCTCTATCGTTCTTCAGTTCTCACTCAGGACAATTAAAGTTCCGCACTGCCAATCCAGAGGGCCATGAAGCCAGCGGCGAGTGGAGCGAACTGTATGATGCCATATCACAAGCCAGCGGAGGGAAGATCAGAGGTGATATCATCCAGACATCCGTCCATAATGAGGTATTGGTATTAGACGGTGGTGCTGTGATCCACAGAACTCATCTTCATGTAAAAAAAAAAGTAAATAACAGGAATACTTAAAAGGAACCGGTCAGGGCAACTATCACCTGACACAGCCAAAGTCCCCATTCAGTATTGGGTGTTACCATGGTATCGGGGTATTTAAAGGAAACTGTCAATTATTAAAAAAAAAAAAAAAAGCAAACCCAGTGAGTGCAATGCACATCAGAACTACAATAAATGTCAAAATGAGAAAGGACAACGTGTTTCCGGGGTGGACCCCCTTTGTCAAGCCAAATTGTTTGGGGATGGAATCAAATGCCGGCAGAAGAAGACGATCCCCTCAGGACTATTGATTCACATTCTGCCACAGCAATAAAAGCTATTTCTTATGGTTGATGAAACAAATTAAAAAGGAAACTAAAATGGAAAGTAAAAAAAAAAACAATTAGATGTAAATTTCCCCAACAATTAATTGACCATTCTCTAAAAAGTGTTACAAAATGTTTCTAGACATTTGCTAATGCTGGAATTGAGTGAAAATGACCGTTACTGAAATAGATAACTAATCCTCAGGTCTAAAATAATTTTTTAAACATGTGTGCAAAGAAAAAAAAAACAGCTTTGGCAACAAAAGGGGTTAAAATGGTTGACATTGTCTGAAATGTTCTGAATGTTGGGCAGTAGACAGGTCTGTGTAGCAGTTTAGAGCTCTTTAACCAACTTTCACCAAAATGGTTTCCCAAAAATTCTCAGACTTCTGTCAGTAGTGTGATCAATGTCATAGATACAGCATGGAGTACATTATCCTCTTTGTATATATTTCCCAGATCCGGGAGAATTCGGAGGAGTATCTACCGCAGATCAACCGGGAGATCCAGCGACAGAAATGGATGGACATGGCGGCTCATTACACAATCCCGGGAAATAAGGAGGATGAAAAATGAGAACAAAACAAAGACTCAGTGAACTTTTTTAGTGTTCAAATAAAAAGATATGACATATTAAAGAAGTCTCACCAAATGCTTAATAGCTGCCTTGTCTTCCTCCAGCTATGCAGGGGAGAGTGGAGTAGAAACTGTCAGCTTGTGTTCTTAACCACGTAAGGACCAGCCTTCGTTTTGAGATTTTGGTGTTTGCATGTTTAAAACTGTTTTTTTTTTTTTGCTAGAAAATTACTTAGAACTCCCAAACATTATACAATGTTTTTTTTCTAACACCCTAGAGAATAAAATGGCGGTCATTGCAATACTTTTTTTCACAGCGGTCTTACAAGCGCACCTTTTTTGGAAAAAAAATCACTTTTTTGAATAAATAAATAAGACAACAGTAAAATTAGCCCAATTTTTTTTATATTGTGAAAGATAATGTTACGCCGAGTAAATTGATACTCAACATGTCACGCTTTAAAATTGCGCCCGCTCGTGGAATGGTGACAAACTTCTACTCTTAAAAATCTCCATAGGCAACGTTTAAAAAATTCTACAGGTTGCACGCGAACTCCTCGGGACGGGGGGGCATTTAAAAATTTTTTTTTTTTTATTATTATTTATTTTACCTTTTATTTTTCATTTTTATACTGTTTAAAAAAAAATTCACTTTTATTCCTATTACAAGAAATGTAAACATCCCTTGTAATAGAAAAAAGCATGACAGGACCTCTCAAATATGAGATCGGGGGTCAAAAAGTCCTCAGATCTCATATTTAGACTAAAATGCAATAAAAAAAATGATTTAAATAAAATGTCCCTTTAAGAGCCGTGGCAGAAGGGATGTTTGGCGTCGCTTTCGCCGAGCAATTGTATAGAGACGGGTGGGGTCCATCTTCCCCTCACTCGTCTCCATGCCTGACAGGCGAACAGACGCGATCGCCTCCGCCGCTGCCGATAGCTCCGGTAAGCGGCGGAGGGCACCAGATCGCAGCGGGAGTGGGGGCACTCTCTCCCGCCACGGATAAAAGCGATCTTGCGCCCATAACAATGATATCCTCCTTCAAACAGCCAATGTAAATCTGCAGTGGGCGGTCCGGGGTTTGTTATGTGTGATGGCAAATGGGGGGAGCACTGCCATTCCTAAGAACGCAAATCCTCATCTAGGCAGGTAATATACTTGTCTTAGATCAAGTAGTGTAGTAGCAGCAGTGAGAGTTTTTGTTTCTGTGAACTATGGCGCTTCTCTCCAGTGACCGTCATTCACAACACAAGCTGACAGTTTCTACTCCACGCTCATTTCAATTTGGTGTTTACATTATTTTTTATTAATTTAGGGAGTAACAAAAACAATACATCACAGTCAAAAACCCAGACAACATTTGTAGAATAAGCAAAAAAAAATAAAAACCCAACAGAAAACCATATGAGTTTCGTAGACACCACAATATGAATTTAGTTACAAACATAATAAAAGGTGTATGGTCTAGGAGCTTCTTCTTGTAACCATGTATATCGTATTTCTTCCCCAAGAGAGGAGCCAAGAGACATGTGACAGGTGGAGGTGCCCCTCTTCTAAGAACAGATACTATTTCCGATCTTTCTCCCATATATAGTCTAGGGCAGTGTCAGGGCTGGCTTAGCCCTTCCTCCTCTGGGCTGGCCGCTCAGCTGTCGGATAATTGCCAGCTCTCTTCTCTTTCCACAGTTACCAGCTGTTCCCGATGATGCTCGTCTGACCTGCCTATTTAAAGCCTTCCTGCTCACTTTTTCGTTTGCCTTCGCATTGGTCACATCACAGGGAACCATCTCCTGCTGTTTGTTTCAAGACTGGTTTGCTGACATGCCACCTGGCTTCTTATCCCACTTACGGTTGCTCTCCTTGGATCCCTGACTTCCGGCCTGGCTGATTACCCGATCTGGTTAATGAACTTTGGACTGGCTGACTACCTGATCTGGCTACAGGACTCTGGCTATGCTTGACTACGCTTTTTTTCTATTTACCTTTTTATTTTTATTAATAAACAAGTTGCGATTTGATTGTACTTCTGTCTCTGTCTGTTTCATGGTTCCTGACAGGCAGCCTGGGGTGCCTTGGCAAAATGCCCAACAATTGCCCGAGAATTGTATACAAGCTAGAAGGTGGCTGAATCCTGCCACAGGTTTTCATTGTGCACCATTATGACCTTCTAGCTGCCGACCTCCTAACCACCAATGACATCATCAGATGATAAGGCGGCAGTGGTGGCTGGTGGTATATTGTTTGGCCGGCACCCCCTCCCTGGTTGGTCAGTTCACCCGCAACCCAAAATGGGTCGGTCAGGTCCACTGCACACATCACACCCCCCCCCCCACCCGTGAGTCATTTGGGTTGGGTGCTCTCTCTTCCTCTTGAAATCTGATGTGCTTGCTCTCTCTCTTCCCAGTGGTGGGGGCGTCTGCTGTGCCATACAAAGGGGATGTCCAGGTCCAGGTCGATCGATGAGGCCCACACTTACCCACGGGCTGTGCTTCCCTCCGGGCAATGGCTTCATTCCTGCATCTCCGGCGGCCTCCGCGTGTCCTTCCTCCTCCTTGTGGCCCAATAGAATCGCTTCTCCTTTTGGCCAATTGGGAAATGGGTCTCAGGACCCGCTTCCTGATTAGCCGTAAGGAGAATCTGTGTTACAGTAGCAAATATCCATTCACTATTGTCACACAACTGGGTGGGCTTCGGGCGCAGTTCTCTGTGCCCCGAGCCCACCCTTTTTTGAAGCTTATTAGAGCCTCTGGCCTATTAAAGCCCATGTTGATTAGGGGCCCGGACGCATGGATGGGGGAGGAGGATGGATGTAAGGAGGAGCAATGGAGATGGAGAAAACCTGAGGGAAAAGAGAAACAACAGAATACTAGTCAGTACCAGTGTGCAAATGTGTAGTTGCTTTGGAAGAATAAATCACCTCTAACGCTTGGTGTCCTACATGTGTGGATTTTGCTGCATTATGTAAAAATATTTAGAATAGTTTATACATTTTAGAATGGGGTGCCTCAAGACTCTCCATAATAACTTTGACTGAAAAAGGTTGAGAAACACTGGTCTAGGGGTTACCAGGCTTTTCTGCCTAATTCCTACTCCCCGCATCCCCACCACCCCTCCCCCCCCATCTGCCCCATCCAACTCCCCCCAGCCACCCCTCACTTGATGTGTTGGTGATGTAAACCAAAAACAAAACAAAAAAAATAAAAAATTAGGGCTGTTACTGATTAAAATTTCTGTGTTTTTTTAATTGATTAATCAACTAATTCGATTAATTATAATACACATACAGATCCAACTACTTTTAGCTGATCTCCTTGCATTGCAACTCTGCATTAGTCAGTGGTAAATGTGGTATACACTATATACAATCACCTGACACTAGTTAGTTTCCACAATCCATGACTTAACTTCACAGTTCACACAAATACGTTTTAAATTCAAACTGTAGCACTGACGTAAGTCATTTTTTTCTCTACAGTAGTGTGACAATCTCTCCACCTCCGGTCTAACGAATCACTCTCACCTTATGGCATGGACCCCTGTGCAAACAGGTGGTCAAGCAAGCGGGTATCAAAAGGGTTAACCCGGACCATAAACTTCCCTCACGTCTCCTTAGATCTCAGCAAGGACGCCAGGTCATGGGTAGAAAGAAAAGATCTCAGTGCTCACCGCTTAAGTATAAGATTTAATTTTTGTGTTCAAACACAAACTACTCACATAAAGATGATAAAAGCACAGCATGTAAAGCCAACAATCGCGTTAGTTCTGTAGGGCAGCAGCAGGTGATGTCATGCGAATCTCCTCCCCCATACCCAATCTTTGCCATCACCGGACTCCTCCCCCCTTCCATTCGTTAGCAGATGGAGGCACTTGGGGAAGGGGGGAGGAGTCCAGTGATGTCGATGTCTGTGACATCACCACGTCTCCGACGGAACTCCCTGAAGCTGGCGGAGAGGTGAGTACAGATCAAAAGAAGTTTGATCGATCAAAATAATTAATCGATTAATCGAGGAATTAATCTTTAATTTACACAGCCCTAATATATATATATATATATATATATATACTTTGGGGATCGAAAGTTTGGGCACCCCAGGTAAAAATGTGTATTAATGTGCATAACGAAGCCAAGGAAAGATGGAAAAATCTCCAAATGGCATCAAATTACAGATTAGACATTCTTATAATATGTCAAAAAAAGTTACATTTTATTTCCATCATTTACACTTTCAAAATGACAGAAAACAAAAAAATGGTGTCTGCAAAAGTTTGGGCACCCTGCAGAATTTATAGCATGCACTGCCCCCTTTACAAAGCCGAGACCTGCCAGTGTCATGGATTGTTCCCAATCATCGTCTGGGAAGACCAGGTGATGTCAATCTCAAAGGTTTTAAATGGCCAGACTCATCTGACCTTGCCCCAACAATCAGCACCATGGGTTCTTCTAAGCAGCTGTCTAGAAAACTGAAAGTGAAAATAGTTGACGCTCACAAAGCTGGAGAAGGCTATAAGAAGATAGCAAAGGGTTTTCAGTGTTTTCAGATGTCAATATCCTCTGTTCGGAATGTAATTAAGAAATGGCAGTCATCAGGAACAGTGGAAGTTAAAGCAAGATCTGGAAGACCAAGAAAAATATCAGACAGAACAGCTCGCAGGATTGTGAGAAAAGCAATTCAAAACCCACGTTTGACTGCACGATCCCTCCAGAAAGACCTGGCAGACACTGGAGTTGTGGTACACTATTCCACTATAAAGAGATACTTGTACAAATATGGTCTTCATGAAAGAGTCATCAGAAGAAAACCTCTTCTACGTCCTCACCACAAAAATCAGCGTTTGAACTTTGCAAATGAACATATAGACAAGCCTGAGGCATTTTGGAAACAAGTTCTGTGGACCGATGAGGTTAAAATAGAACATTTTGGCCGGAATGAGCAAAGGTACGTTTGGAGAAGAAAGGGCACAGAATTTAATGAAAAGAACCTCTGTCCAACTGTTAAGCATGGGGGTGGATCAATCATGCTTTGGGGTTGTATTGCAGCCAGTGGCATAGGGAACATTTCATGAGTAGAAGGAAAAATGGATTCAATAAAATTTCAGCAAATTTTGGATGGTAACTTGATGCCATCTGTGAAAAAGCTGAAGTTAAAGAGAGAATGGCTTCTACAAATGGATAATGATCCTAAACACACCTCAAAATCCACGGGGGATTACATCAAGAGGCGTAAACTGAAGGTTTTGCCATGGCCTTCACAATCTCCTGACCTCAACATTATTGAAAATCTATGGATAGACCTTAAAAGAACAGTGAGTGACAGACAGCCCAGAAATCTCAAAGAACTGGAACACTTTTGTAAGGAAGAATGGGCAAAGATACCTCAAACAAGAATTGAAAGACTCTTGGCTGGCTACAAAAAGCATTTACAAACTGTGATACTTGCCAAAGATGGCAGTACAAGATATTAACTCTGCAGGGTGCCCAAACTTTTGCAGACGCCATTTTTTTGTTTTCTGTAATTTTGAAAGTGTAAATGATGGAAATGAAATCTAACTTTTTTTGACATATTATAAGAATGTCTAATCTGTAATTTGATGCCATATGGAGATTTTTCCATCTTTCCTTGGCTTCGTTATGCACATTAACAACACATTTTTTACGTGGGGTGCCAAAACTTTCGATCCCCACTGTATATATATATATATATATATATATATATATATATGTAGTGGGATGCCTCTTTTTCTACAATCCTCTGAGCTCCTAGACATGCCCGGTGGTATAAATGTCAGCTCCAGCCAGCTTCCTGTACTCAGAGAGATCCTGCCTGATGGGACAGCAATGACTGGGCAAGTGAGCTGTTCCCAGGTGCTGGGTCCTCCCCTGTTAAGTCTGCTATGTGGGCCATCAGCAGTGAGCACAAGAGCACGCACCATTTTTCCAGGCCCCAGTCATTGGAGAAAAGTCTGTTACAGTCCATTTTTGGAAGCTGTCCATGATGTGGGTTGGCCCTATCTGCAGCCACCAGAACCTCCTGACCGAAGCAAGTAGAAAGCAGGGCCAGTGTGAAGTTTTGTGCCAGCAGGAGGTCCATTCAGCTCCCAGTCTGTTGAACGAACGATTACTATCTTGGACACTTGAGATTCTTTAGTGCTCTATTCTATCTGAAGATTGAACTCAGAACACCCTGCTGCCATCTAGTGGACATTAGTTGAACAGCAGTATAATTGTTATATCCTTTTTCTTCACAGTTCATATTAATGTTCTGTACTATATACCAGTGTTCACACAATATCCGGTACAATTTATGTTGAAGTTTATTGTTAAGTAAAGTAGAAATTGCACATCACGGCTGGTCTGATCACTTGGCTGAAACCGTTACATTACACTTGGCATCATGAACAGGATCAGCCATGTCAGACAGTGATGAGGAGAGCAGCACAATAGCAGAGCCAGTCAGCAGCGGCATGGAGGGAGTTAAACAGTCAGTCATGGCTTCTTTATTGCTGGCAGGATTGCTACCACAACAGCTGCCTAAGTACACAGGACCAGATCAGGACTTAGATGATTGGATTAGAAGATTGCGGGGCTTGATCCGGTCATATGGGTTCCCACCTGCACAACAGGCAGACCTGGACATTAATGCCCTTGAAGGGGAAGCAAGGAAGTTGATCCTACACCTTCCAGCAGAGGACCAGGACTCTCTAGACAAGATAATCAGCCGCTTGGAAGCAGTCTACACCCAAACGGTTGCATTAGGGGATCTCAGAGCTCACTTTATCAGTTGAAGGCAGAGAGTGGGAGAATCCATTCCACAGTATGCCCTGGAATTGCAGGATATAGCAGCCGAGATCCGCCGCAAGGAGAGGAGGCAAGCAGGACGTGCTGGCTGGAGTGATACAGATGGGTGGCTAAAGGATCAGTTCGTGGATGGGCTTCTGTCTGACAAAGTTAGGGAAAAGTTACAGGAAAAGGAAAGAAGTAACCCAAACTTAAAATTCCATCAAATTCTAGAAGTGGCTATCCTATATTCAGAACCCAGACGTGCCAGTACGGACGTCCTCATGGCCAGCACAGGTGATAAACCATGTAAACTGCCACAAACTCAACACACAGCTCCGTGGTAGGTAGCCATCCACAAGCTGACAGAAGGAATTGCCCAGGTACAGACAGAATTTGCCACACTGAGACGTGAGCGAGACAATCCAAGGGGGCCAAGGGAGTACACCCCTTCATGGAGAAACCGATCACCACCCCGCAGATGACCAAGGCAGGCAAGGTCTCCCTCTCCATGTTGGGGCTGTCGACAAAAGGGACATCGCTTGAGGGACTGTCCTGATCGAATATACCGAGGGAGCCGTTAAATTCAGAGCGCCCCTGCCACTAAGAGTCAAGCAGTGGGCCGGCCCAGCAAAACGACTCCCCCTTCACATACGGAGGACATGGTGGTCGATTGCCCTGTGGTACATGGGTACTTCGGTGGCCAAGAGGTTGAATGTCTCTTCGACACTGGGTCCCAAGTCACCATTCTACCAGAACCTTTGTTCCAGCGATACTTCCCAAAGAAGAAAATGAGTCAGGATGCCCCCCTGGATCTCACGGATCTGATGGGTTTACTTCCTCTTTGATTCCCTGCAAAGGTAAAGCATAATGGACTACTATGCATAGCATATTAGTCCATTATGTGTCACTTACCTGACACAGGAGCCAGCGAAGTCACCGCTGTCCTCTTGTGTACGGAGCCTCCATCTTCTTGGTGGGTCTCGCTGCTCCGGCGCTGTCATTCGACGAAGCCGCGATGATGTTACTCCCCGCGCATGCGCACGGGAGCCGCCACTCGCGGCATATCACCGTTGACAGTGGCGTGCTCAGTGCACCTGCGCGCCGCTGTCTACGGCACAAGCGCCATAGACAGCGGTGCCTGTGTTTTGGCAAATATCTCCTAAACCGTGTAGGTTTAGGAGATATTTCTTGGACCTACAGATAAGCCTTAATCTAGGCTTACCTGTAGGTCAAAGTGGTTTGTAAGGGTTTACAGCCACTTTAAGGTACATTATGGTAAATTAAGCTCTTTACATTAAACGTTTTAGCATTCTAAAATATAGCTTAATATGAATAACTTTTGATGTGATTAACCAAATGAGCTGAAATTTTCAGAATATGTTGACATGGGTAGAGCCTTATACTGTGTAAAGTTTGGGGGACATTGGTTAACATTTAAGGTCTTTTTTGTATGATAAGCCACATTAAGCTCCCAAAAAACAAGCTTAATGTCCCTATTTTGCCTTGTGGAACACCAAATCGCATGAAACTTATAGGATAGGTGACATATTTCACACATTTCTTTCTTTTAAATTTGATGATGATGGCTTCCAGCTAGTGACACCCCAAAAATGCATTATCTCAGAAAATTAGAATATTGCATAAGACCAATAAGAAAAGGGATTTTTAATACAGAAATGTTGGCTAAGGCCGCGTACACACGCGCGGACTGTTCGCCCAACCTTGTCCGCTGAACAGTGTTTCAGCGGACAGTCCGCTCGTGTGTGGGGCTTCAGCGGACAGTTTCAGCGGACAGTTTGACGAACAAGGTTTTTCGGAAATTCCGAAAAACTGTCCGCTGAAACTTTGTTTGAGCGAACAGTCCGCCCGTGTGTAGGCTTGTTCGACAAACTAAGTTCCGCGCATGCTCAGAAAGGATTTACACGTCGGAAAGTTGCATTGCAGTGTATTGGACGTCGAATTTTTCGATCCGTCGTACGTGTCGAAACGTCATCGCGCACGGTTTCAGCAAACTGTTCGTTCGTCGTGTGTGGCCATGTCCGTCCATGCTAAGTTTGAGCGGACTGTCCGCCGAAACTGTTTGACGGACAAAGTTGGGCGAACAGTCCCCGCGTGTGTACGCGGCCTTAGTGAAAAGTCTGTCCAAGTACAGTATAGTATGCACTAAATATTTAATCAGGGCTCCTTCTGCCTGGATTACGGCATCAATGCGGAGTGGCATGGAAGGGATCAGCCTATGGCACTCCTGAGGTGTTGTGGAAGCCCAGGTTGCTTTGATAGTGGCCTTCAGCTAGTCTGCATTGTTGGGTCTGGTGCCTCTCATCTTCCTCTTCATAATACCCCACAGAATCTCAATGGGGTTTAGGTCAGGCGAGTTTACTGAAGTGAAGTGCTCTAGAATTTCCTGCTAGAGGGCTGCACTGACTTTGGACTTGATAAAACTGATCAACTCCATGCAATGCCGCATTGATGCAGCAATTCATCCAAAAGGAGCCCCGACCAAGTTTTGAGTGCACACTATACTGTACATGGACATTTCTGTATTACAACGCATTTTTTATTGGCTTTATGTAATATTCAAATTTTCGGAGATACAGAATTTTGGGGTGTCACTAGCTGTAAGCCATAATCATCAAAATGAAAAGAAAGAAAATATATCACTCTGTGTGTAACGCATCTACATAAAATATAAGTTTCACTTTTTGAATTTAATTACTGAAATAAACTTTTTGATGATATTCTAATTTTATGAGATGTACCTGTATACTGTCCCTGCATGATAACATTTGTTGCAGTCATGCCCAAGTAGAAATCTTCCTTATAAGAAGATAGAAATACTTGGGGCAATCCATACAGTGGAAGGACAAATCATGGAAGTGACTTGGTAACCAATAGAAAAGAAGAACAGCACCGTTCTAAATGTAGCATAAAAGTGTTATTTATTTGGAAATAACAAAATGACATCCTACAATGTGATGGAGATAAAAGCGTTCATCTAGTCATGTATCAAGCTGGTCCAGTCCCGCTAATCCCGTTGTGGTGGATACCGAAAGGAGCTCCTGGCAGTGCTGGTGGCTCCAATGGCCCCTGACATCCTCTTCCAGGAATAAATTGGTGTCTCTCCAGATTCATTTTTATTCCCTAGATTGTGAGCAGGATTGTGCGTGGGGCTAAGCAACACTGGTGGGTGTGGCCAAGGTGTGTTTTAAATTGGGGGGCTTAAAGGATAGGCCCAGAGGCTTCAGAATGATGGACAGGTGGGAGCCATGAGCAATGTGTGTGCAACATTGCAGTAACACTGGTGTACTATGTATTTAGCCTTATAGTAACATAGACAGTGCACCTGACTCACACCTATCCACCATTCCAATGTTGCCTCCACCGGAATTGTGGATAGGTGGGAGCCTGGTGCACACACCATTCCAATGACACTGACAGAACACCTGGCTGACACCTACCTACCCCTCACCAGGTACATCACCAGTTTCCCTGGGTCTCTTTCTGGAAAGCCCAGACCTGCCACATTTGCCCATTGTGACCCTTCTTGGGGCTACAACTGATCTTACCTGCTGAGCTCTTACCTTAGTTCTGTCTGTGACTCCAACCCAGAGACTACTGGCCACTCCTGCCAGTCTCCTACACGGCACAGAACTACTCCCCTCCCTCCTTCTCTCAATGTAAACAGTCAGTCATTGCAGAGCACAGCGTGCCTCTCAAGAATGATGCCATGCGCTCTGCCTGAATGTTTGCAAACCAATGAGCCAGCAACCAGTTTAAAATTGCAAGGTCAGCTCCCTAAAGTTCTCAGGTATGTACGTTAGTGGTCAGTGAAGAAAATGCCCCCTTACATTGGTGGTCAGTGGAGAAATGTCCCCTTATGCTGGTGGTTAGTGATGGGCTGAACACCCCCTGGTTTGGTTCACACCAAACATGGAAAAAGTGTAAACCCTATTATAGTCTATGGGACCTGATGTTTGAAAAATAAAAAATGGTTTTAACAAGAGCAGTGAATTTAATGATGCTTAAAGTACAACAATAAAAATAAAAATCCCTTTAAATATAGTGCCTGGGGGGGTCCCCTTAGCCTGCCTGTAAAGTGGCACATCTGTACCATGTATAGAACCTGCTGCAGCAAAACTGACATAGATAAAGAAAAACATTAAAACTGATTTTCCTGGCTGCAAGCCATTGCCGGAAATACAAAAATGTTTTTAAAGAATGGTGTGGCGCCCCCCCCCCCCATCCATTCCAGGCTCTTTGGGTCTGGTATGAACTTTAAGGGGAACCCCATGCAACCATGTTGAAAAAAAGGCATGGGGTCCCCCAAAATCCATACCAGACCCTTATCCGAGCATGCAGCCTGGCAGACAAGGAAAGAGAGGGGGTGAGCGAGTGCCCCTCCTCCTGAATCATACCAAGCCACATGCCCTCAACATGGGGGGGGTGCTGTAGGGGAGGTAGGGCTCTGCCCCTCCCACACCTAAGCTCCTTGTCCCCATGTCCATGGGGGACAAGTGCCTCTTCCCGACAACCCTGGTCTGTGGTTGAGGGGGTCTGTGAGCAGGGGGCTTATTGGAATCTGGAAGCCCCCTTTAAGTCCCCACAATTAGAAGAAAAAAATTCTCCACCCGCGATAAAGACTAACCACCGAATGCCTGCTCCGCCATTTGATAGTGCTTAGATTGGTAAGGCACGGGGCCACCTGGTGACATCACCAGCTGTCACCGCCCCTTGTGACATCACCAACCAAGCTTCCCTCCAAGCGGCACGCAAATTCGGGTGTTCACCAAATGTTTGGCCCAAACTTTTGCTTGGCTCATACTGTTTGCCCAACTCTATTCAAGAGGGACGTTGGGAATAATTTGAATGAGAACAATTTATAACATCAAAACTCTTCCTGAAGTTTATGGAACTATGAATAAAATGGGGAAGCCCTTCTTCATTATTAGAAAATCCCACGATTCATATTTGCCGGCTCAACAAAATACAGTAAAAAGGAAATAAAAGCAGATGTTATGCAATTTTTTTTTAATGATGCAATCTCTGAATTCTTCCCAGTTTTATATTTTGTAATACCAGGAATGTATAGATATTTATAAATATTCTGATCTCTGGTAAATTGTCCTAATATATTACTTCACTATACATACAGGAACCCCAAGTTATCCCTGATACAGGGATACAGGATTTATATAGCACCAACAGTTTGCACAGCACTCTACAATATAAAGGCAGACACTACAGTTACAATACAATTAAATTAAGGAAAATTAGAAAAGCCCCGCTCATGGGAGCTTACAATCTAAAATGGGGGGGGGGGGGGCAAGCGATACAAAAGGTAATAACTGAAGGTAGATTAGGTTATGAATAAAATAAACATTCCATTTTTAGGTGAAGGTGGGATAGGTGGGATAGGCTTCCTTGAAGAGATGAGTGTTCAGGAATCACCTAAAGGTGAACAGAGTAGGAGATAGTCGAGGCTGGACAGATTGAAGTAGGGAGTTCCAGAGGCTGGGAAATGCTCTGGACAGACTGGACGAGGGAGTTTCAGAGGATGGGAGAGACTTTAGACAGATTGGGGTTTAGTAGTTTTGGTGTGTAGTATAGATTGTACAGCACAGTGTGCAGAGTGGAGCTGTGTGTAGTATGGATTGTACAGCACAGTGTGCAGAGTGGAGCTGTGTGTAGTATAGATTGTATTACAGCACAGTGTTATCATATTTCTCGGGTTTCCAGTCTCATTTCCTTCCCTATTTCCTCCGTCAGCACTTTCTTCTTCTTCTTCTCTGACTATAAGGCCTCGTGCCCACCGATGTTTTTACAGCTGCTTTAGGAGTGTTTTTCACAACTTAAAAATGCCTCTCCGCGTTATCCTCTCCATGTTATCCTCTCCACGTTATCCTCTCCACGTTATCCTCTCCATGTTATCCTCTCCTTGTTATCCTCTCCACGTTATCCTCTCCACGTTATCCTCTCCATGTTATCCTCTCCACGTTATCCTCTCCACGTTTTCCTCACCATGTTATCCTCTCCACGTTTTCCTCACCATGTTATCCTCTCCACGTTATCCTCTCCACGTTTTCCTCTCCACGTTATCCTCTCCACGTTTTCCTCTCCACGTTTTCCTCTCCACGTTATCCTCTCCACGTTATCCTCTCCACATTTTCCTCTCCACGTTTTCCTCTCCACGTTATCCTCTCCACGTTTTCCTCTCCACGTTATCCTCTCCAGGTTTTCCTCTCCATGTTATACTCTTCACGTTATCCTCTCCACGTTTTCCTCTCCACGTTTTCCTCTCCACGTTATCCTCTCCACGTTATCCTCTCCACGTTTTCCTCTCCACGTTATCCTCTCCACGTTTTCCTCTCCACGTTTTCCTCTCCACGTTATCCTCTCCACGTTTTCCTCTCCACGTTATCCTCTCCACGTTTTCCTCTCCACGTTATCCTCTCCACGTTATCCTCTCCACGTTATCCTCTCCACGTTTTCCTCTCCACGTTATCCTCTCCACGTTTTCCTCTCCACGTTATCCTCTCCACGTTTTCCTCTCCACGTTTTCCTCTCCACGTTATCCTCTCCACGTTTTCCTCTCCACGTTATCCTCTCCACATTATCCTCTCCGCGTTTTCCTCTCCAGTTTTCCTCTCCACGTTATCCTCTCCACGTTTTCCTCTCCATGTTATCCTCTCCATGTTTTCCTCTCCATGTTTTCCTCTCCATGTTATCCTATGACCTCATGTCCACCAAGGCGTTTAGGAGCTGTAAGTGGCACAGGACCAGCGCTTTCTGAGGCTCCAGCACTAGAGCTGGAAAAACGCCAGACACCGGTAAAAGGTGCTAAATAACGATGGTTATTGCTGTATATACAGCGTTAAGCCTCCTCCGGCGTTTCTCTCTCTCTATTCACAATCAATGGTTCCCTATGAGAGCCCATTGATTTGAATAAAAGTCGCATCAAGATGATCCGACTTGCGGTGCTGAGAATCTTGAAGGGGAACCCCAGCAAAATTTTGGGAACCATTGATTTTCAATAGAGACAGAGAAACAGCAGCTGAAAAGCTAGAGCGGCTAAACGCACATTGACGCAAATGCAAAACGCGGGGAAAAATTGTGTTTTTGATGCCACTTTTTTCTGGCATTGATATTAGCTTTACAGCTCATTTTTTAAAATGCCAGCGGGTATGAGGCCTTATGAGTGGACTGTCCTGTCTGATCAATGTTTATAAACAATGTTACTTTGTATCTCTCTATCTCTTGTCTGATCAATGTTTATAAACAATGTTACTTTGTATCTCTCTATCTCCTGTCTGATCAATGTTTATAAACAATGTTGCTTTGCATCTCTCTATCTCTTGTCTGATCAATGTTTATAAACAATGTTATTTTGTATCTCCCTATCTCCTTTCCTCTCTGATTGGTGTTGGCAAACACAGAGTCAGAAAGCTTTTATTTTCAGCAGAAACTGCTAAATCTGTACACAGCAACCGAAGCCGAGAATTTCCAGAGTGTTGGTGGGAGGACATGGCAGAAAGACCGAACATGCTACACATGTCCTGTGTACTATCATTACTTTTTTTTTTCTTGGGTAACACATCCAGTGTCCTAAACTAGTTAACTCACAATTACTTTTTTTAAACTTCCTATTTGATTGAGGTGCTGTTGATGTAACCAGAGCCTCACAGATGCATTCTGGGAAGTTCCTGTCACATGTTCCAGGAAGCCGACCCAGAGTTCCAGGACATAAGGGGAAGTGGGTTCATCTGCCCTTAGTAAAAATGGCCGCCCCAAAAAGAATGGGGAAGAAAAGAAAAGGCATGCAAAGAATACAAAGCCTGCAATTATCTATGTGTCTATTTGTAGATTGTAATTACTAAACATTTCTAAAGGTGCCTTTGTTGTCATTTTCATGATAGGGATGAAGATCCTCTTTTTTAAGTGTTAAATTAAAATAACTTTTTTCTATCAAATGTATTTTTCTTTTTTCTATTTTTGTTAGTTTTATTCGTTTTTTTTTGTGTTTTTTTGTATTTTTTAAAAAGCTTTTATTTTATTTGTAAATCACTTTGCTTTTTTTACTACTAGAAATGTAATCAGTAATCTACTGTCACTGCTGACAGGGTTTCCATCTTCCCCCGATCTTTCTTCTGGGTTGGTGGACTCTGACCGCGTGAGTGGCCGGAGCTTCAATGATGTCACTCCCATGCCTGAGCCCCCGGTTCCGGCACGGTGCTCTGAAGGACCGGCACAGTATGCTGTTCCTTCAGAGTGCATGTACCGCTGATGTCACCAGCTGCATCTAAAGTAATTATGCCCTAAATGGTGCGCATTTAGGAGATATTTTACCCTACCTATAAGTAAGCCTTACTATAGGCTTACCGATAGGTAGAAATCATACAACGGATTTTACTCCAACTTTAATTGAAAACTGTTACTAGCAAAATTATGAATAAAAGCTTTTTTTTAAATTATTCTGCAGATTGTTAATAAAAAATAAAAACATTTTTGCAAAATATATATTTCCTAAAGAAAGACAGAGTCCAGTTTGATCAGTCGGGGGTAGAGCATAGCCCTGTCCTTCTCCCATCTCTCCTCCGCAATGTTTTGACCATCTGAAGTTGGAGTGACTTTGGGAAGAGATCTTGTGGAATCCAGCTTTCCTTAGAGAGGTCAGGGAACTCCTTGTCCAGCTCCCCCGGCTCCTCCTATGTGTAAGTTACCCTGTGTATATTAGGGGCACAGGGTGACCGGGAACCCCAGTCGGGTCTGCACTAGTCAGACTCACCGCACAACCCCACCGGACTCAGCATTTCCTTTTACCCCTGTTATCCTGGATTCTATATGTGTGGTTTGTGTTGAAAGAAGGAAGGGGCTCTCTCACTTGGGACTGTTGCATACTTGTACTACATCGCTTGAGGTGTGGCTGTATCCCATTGTTCTATTGTTTGTGTTTGCCTTGTGACCAACTTATTATGGGATGTAATTGTCTATGAATTAGCTATGAGAGGGGAGGGGGGATTTTTTCAGCAGGTCTACTATCGGAAAGTTGAATACACCTGTGTCATGCGACTGGTGGAGGTAAAGTTTACCCCACCCTGTGCCACTTATGCAAAGAAGGGGGGATTGTCCCCTGAGTGTATATCTCTGTACCTGTGTTTAAATAAACAATTCTTATTCTAGTTCACTCCAAAACTGCTTCTGCCTAATTCTTGGGGTAACTTAACCAGATCCACTGATCTCGTGTTCCAGAGCTTAGGAAGCAATATACTAACGGAAGCACTCAAGCAGAGCGTGGGAGTCCATCACAGGTGGCTCTGTGTCAAAAACCATGAATCAGACTGAGACAGAAGTGCAGCAAAAATCACACTAGTTTGATAATAGTAAAAGGTAAACAGAGGAAACGTAGTCAAAACATAGCCAGAGTTTGGTAACTGGATAGTCAGACAAGCCAGGATGTCAAGGATCAGCATACTTCAGGACAAGCCAGGAAATCAGGAAACTGGAGAAACAGCGTAGTTGTCAGAAACCATGAAACAGACAGAGACAGAAGTACAATCAAATCACACTTGTTTATTAATAAAAATAAAAAGGTAAATAGGAAAAAGCGTAGTTAAGCATAGCCAGAGTCCAGTAGCCAGATCGGGTAGTCAGCCAGTCCAAAGTTCATAAACCAGATTGGATAATCAGCCAGTCCAGACGTCAGGGATCCAAGGAGAGCAACTGCAAGAAGGATAAGAAGCCAGGAGGGATGGCAGCAAGCCAGTCTTGAAACAAACAGTAGGGGATGGTTCCTTGTGATGTTCCAATGTGATGTGACCAACGCGAAGGCAAAGGAAAGAGTGAGCTGGAAGGCTTTAAATAGGCAGGTCAGGCGAGCATCATCGGAAACAGCTGGTAACTGTGGAAAGAGAAGAGAGCAGGCAATTAGCCGACAGCTGAGCGGCCAGCCCAGAGGAGGAAGGGCTAAGCCAGCCCTGACAGTAGTGGAACAGTAAGCAGGATCAGGAACCAGAAGGGACGTCAGCCAAGCAAGTCTTTCACAGGTACACAAGAGAGAGTCTCTGATATGTTGACCAGGCGAAGGCAGAGAGGATTTGGACTGAACTGCTTAAGTATCCAGCAGGACTGACGAGCAGGATATCATCACCAGGTGAGCCACTGTGTAAAGATTAGAGCTGGCAATTAACCAACAGCTGAGCGGCCTGCTCTGAGAATGAAGGGCTGAGCCCAGCCCTGACACTCTGGTTGAGATGTGCTGATGTTGCTCCTTTTGGTCAGCCAATGGCGGTGGTGGGCTGAAGTCTGGCTGTGTTGGATTTTATGACACTGAATAGAAGGTATATTAAGTAGATTACTTTCCTTTAGCACATTATCAATTGCAGACAGATTATGAAATCTGGAATTTACCAGCCATTGCATAGCTGGATTATATGGGCCTTCAAAGGACAATTCATGAACTGGCCCTTCAGATATGGATAAAATGGAAGAGTTGGGCAACATTCCAGCCAACAGGACCTCTGCTATCAGGCTGTGCTGAGCTGAGGTTGGTCACAGTTCTGGATGGGGCTCCCTAACTGATATTTATCTGTAGCTGTAATGTGTTTCACGTAGGGTTATCAGTTCCTTCATTGCACTGGCATGTGGATTTATGAAATGGGGATCCTGAGGTGTACAGGTCAGAGAGAAGTCATGATACTGACCAGGGAGGTCACACTCGGCTTGTTAAATCTTAAGAATTTCCGGATTTCAGAATCTTGAGCAGATCTTTACATTTACCACAAAAGAGGAAGAATGTCTCACTCGTACGTGTTGTTGATGAGAATCTCAGTGATCTGCTTCCTCTGTCAGTGTGTAATGTACAGTACAGGCAGTGATAAGACAGAGCACTGAGCACACTGACTGTAGCCGGGGGTCCACCTGCCATGTCTGCACTGTGGCCTTATCTACTGATCACCGTCTGTCTCCTCTACCAACTGACGGCAGATGATCTCAACCGTCCAGTGGGGGAAGGTAAGATACAACAATTTATATTTTCACAGGCTAAAACCAGTTCTTTATATATTATTTTTAGTCGTTAGTGATTGTGGAATATTATGTGTAAATAACGGCAGGGAATTATCCTGGGATCACCAGGGAAGGAACCTTCATATCTCCATCACACAGTAATGTGCAGTGTGCTAAAATAAGTCTAATATTAGAGATTGGAGCTTTATACGTCTTTAACAACATCCCACATCCATGAAAAAGCTTTACCCTCTTGCCGACCATAAAATACATTTATGCAGCAGCGGGGCGGATGGGCCTTAAAACTCACATGCCCCACATATGCGTCCCTCGGTACACCACTTTTCTTGGCTGAGAGCATGCTCACTGAGAACTAACTAAGCTGCCATCCGTATCACCATTTACAATCAGGAGCCAGTAGAAGGGGCTTCCAATCACAGTAGTCATGTGTGCGCTCCTGCTCCATCATAGCTGCTGGTTCCAGTATCATGGTTTTGGCCGTGGCATTCTCTTTGATTGTCTGTCCACCTGAAAAGTGATTGATTTGGTCGGTCTCTTGTTGTTGTTCAGTCGTTTAGTCATGTCTGACTTTGGGACCTCATGGACCATAGCGCGCCAGGCTTTTCTGTCCTCCGCTGCCTCCCGGAGCTTGTTTAACTTGACGTTCATTGCTTCAATGATGCTGTCTATCTTGTTTTCTGTTGTCCTCTTCTCCTTTTTCCTTTCATGTTTCCCAGCATCAGGATCTTTTCCAATGAGTCCTCTCTTCGTATTAGGTGGCCAAAGTATTTAAGTTTCAGCTTCAAGATCTGTCCTTCCAGTGAATATTTAGGGTTGGTTTCCTTCAGGATTGACTGGCTTGATCTTTTGCCATCCAAGGGTATTTCAAGCATCTTCTCCAGCACCATATTTCAAAAGCATCAACACTTTGGTGTTCAGCCTTCCTTATCCTCCAACTTTTACAGCCATAGGTTACTACCGGGAATACCATAGCTTTGACTATATGGCACTTTGTCAGTAGGGTGATGTCTCTGCTTTTTTATGATGTTGTCTAGATTTGCCATTGCTTTCCTCCCAAGAACCAAGTGTCTCCTAATTTCATGGCTACAGTCATCATCTGCCATGATCTTGGTGCCTAGGCCAGTCTTTGGGTGGACACCAAACCTAATTAAAGCCAGCCAAGCCTGCAGTCTCATGCTTGTGATAGCATGTGTAAGCCCTTGTACATACGGTCGGAGATTCCGACGGAATGTGTCCTATCGGACCGTTTTGTCGGATATTCCGACTGTGTGTGGTCTCCATCAGACTGTTTCCATCGGAGTATCCGATAAACCAAGTTTTCCAATTTGTCCGTAAAATTTTCAGACAAAATGCTCCGATCGGACATACTCCGATCATGTGTAGCCTACTCCGACGGACAAAGTGCCACGCATGCTCAGATCAAATTCCTAGACCAAAGCTATTGGCTACTAGCCTGAACGTAGTCCCGTCATAACGAAATAACGTCATCACGTTATGTACAATCGTATTTTCCGACAACTTTGTCCAAACGTGTGCATGCAACAGTTTCAGACAAAATCCGTCGGACAAAATCCGTTGGACAAAATCCAACGGATTTGGTTGTCAGAATGTCCGACCGTGTGTACAAGGGCTAATACTTGCTCAAGCTGCCCGTTTGTCTGCCCAGCTCTGCTAGATTGAATTATCTTGTTGACAAACTCGGATCAGATGCTGACGGGAGCTAATAGTTCCACAATGAGATAATCTCCCTCTCCATCTACATATAGCCAGCGGCTAACATGGAATATATCCCGCTGTAAGAAGCCCCCGGGGGTCTGAGAAATGCTATAATAAAGGAAGGACATCACAACGCTGGTGAGAGTATCTTTATCTTCACCGTATATATGTATCTATATGCGTTCTATTTTATAGCATTCCGTTCATTCGTAAAGTCCGGCAGAATGCCGCCGAAAGTCCGTCAGGAAGACCGTCGGACCTAGTCTGCGGGAAAGTCTCGTTGTGTGTATGCGACATAAATGTTAGCACAAACCTTACCATGTGTACAGCATACATAGTACTGAAATGTATGAGACATCTGTGTACTTTCTATTAACACTGTTGAACACAGAGCAGTGTTACATTGCCAATCTATGTACATCTTTGCCAACACACCAAGGAACATCCAAAAGTTTTTATTCGAAGTGATCTGATCACAGTGGAAGAGTGCAGTGTTTCAAGGCCACGCAGGACCCCTTCGTCAGGCATTATCAGATGAGGCTGTGTGGATGGGGCTTTAGGTTTGTATACTGCTGCATATAGATGTCTACAAAACTAGACGTTGTATGTATCTGTATGCAGCATGTGTGAAAAAATCCTTAAAATTATTCTGCTGCTTGTTGGAAATATATATGTAGCGCTAACCCCCGCAAGGGCCGCTGGAAGTTTCTTGCCCCCAATGGTTGCCCTTACCTTGCAAGCTCCCAGAGACCTCTGACATTCTGGGTTCCATCATACTTCAAGCAGAAGATACAACTGCAAAGACACCAGTAATTAGTAACAGTGGTGGCTGGTGATATATATATTTTTTTTTGGGGGGGGGGGGGGGCGCAAACAGTGCACTCACAGCCACCCCTCGGACAGTCTGTTAGCCCCACACTTACCCCATCTATGACCTGGGCGGTGGCTTGACCTTCATCTCCTCCCCCTTCCTCCTCCTAGGCCAATAGGATCGCTTCTCCTTTCAGCCAATGGGGAAACAGGTCTCAGGACCTGCTTCCTGATTGGCAGAGAGGTGAATTAGGAACACAATAGAATAGCGAATTCATATTTTCTATTGCATTCCTCCTGCACTTAGCTCTTAGGAATACAATAGAAAATATTAATTTGCTATTATCACACTCCTGCTTGGGCTCTGCATTCCAAGCTCACCTTTTTTTTTAAGCCTATTAGAGCATCTGGCTCTAATCAAGTGCTTCAAGAAAAAGAAAAAAAAACAAATTGGAATCCATGCGCCCAGCGCCCTGCATGTGGATTGGGGGGCCGGACGTATTGATGGGGGGCTTTGCCAAATGTGCCTTGCATTAGTAGGACTTGTAAGTCAACACTTTACTGGAAAGTTAAGTCAACAAGACTATAAAAGCTACGGGTATGACCTATTTTGTATAATATTGCAGTAAAACAAAATCACAAGGCTACATAGTGAAATAAGAATGTCGATAGGTCAAATAGCTATGATAAAATGGCTTTAAACAGATGTATGACCTCAGAATCAAGATGAGGGACAGGAGACTTTTGGTCAGTCGGCTCCCTCTAGGCCAGTGATGGAGAACCTTGGCATCCCAGATGTTTTGGAACTACGTTTCCCATGATGCTCATTCACTCTGCAGTGTAGTTGAGCATCACGGGAAATGTAGTTCCAAAACATCTGGGGTGCCAAGAGGTCCCCCATCACTGCCTTAGGAAATATGAAGACAGCAATCGATACAATGTATGAAGGAGCTCCTCTTTAATAAACAGCTGTATATCTATATGGAGGTTTTAATGTGCTGCAGGTTATATAAGCAGAGTGCTTTGATAAGAAAAAAAGTCCTTGGAGAATGGGTATCCATGATCTTCAGCTAGATATGGTGGGGCTCAGAGATGTTACTGTGTAGTAGAAGGCCAATAAAGCTGAATGGAATAGATGTTGTTTTTTCCCCCAGCAAAGATCCTCCAGCTGGTGAGTTATAAAGGTGTCTGCATGCAGTGGCTTTAGGTGAAGTGTCCGAGATAAGATGGGCTTCCGCCCGCTCATTAATCCTGCAGAGACACGGGTTCTTGGAGACGGGATGTCCCTGCACAGGCTCTTAAATGTTTACAACCAGGTGTGAGGTGCCCAACTGGCAACCAGTAGAACCAAAAGTCCAGCGATAAATGTGTCTGAGTGATGTATGTATGCAGGGCCGTCTTTAAGGCAGGGCAAAAGGGGCAGCTGCCCTGGGTCATGTCATTGTTGTGGGGCCCAAAGCAGCTCCCTCATACTTGCCAACTATCCCAGTTTAAATTCCCTCATCCCTTGAACTTTCAGTCGTGTGCTGTGTCCCGATATCTCAGTGTGAAGTGCTGCTACTAATGTCACCCAGCTCTGGCCTATTGCTGTGTACAGATGACTCACCGGCAGACCCTGAGCTTACATGTAAATAACCGACATTCATATGTAAATAGTGGCGGCATTACTAAGTAAATAGCTGCAGCCGGAGGCATTGATATGTAATTAAATACGGCATTCATATGTATATCATGTTCCCCTGCAGTGAGGAGATGATGTGCTGCAACCTCTAGCAACTAATCAATGAGCATCCTTGTTTCTCCTGTCCCCCTAATCATGTAGCCCTTTGCTTATTTATTTTGTTTATTTATTTTTGGCTTCAGGCCTATCTCACTCTGGGCCCAAATATTAGAAATCAATCACCTCTTGAATACCACAATCTGTTTGAAGCATAAATGCTGACCATATACATCGCTTTATGGCTACAAATATATTTCAGTGTTTCTAACAAAGCTCTTGGTAAGTGGAAGCACTTTTGTGGTTAGTTTATTTAGCAGAAAAGTCATGTTGAATGATGTAATTGGCCATAAACCAAGGAAGTGAACCGGCGAGAAAATTGCATAAAGACTGCGACCAAAATTGTATCTTTTGCTGCTTTCTTCCATATGCTTCCATGAGAAAAAAACTACTCATATGTGAATAAATCTTTATTTTTAGTTAGAAATACAGTCTGATAGGTGATGGTCACAGATTGCTACAGCCTGGAGGGGGTAGGTGATGGTCATCGATCTCTACAGCCTGGAGGGGTAGGTGATGGTCACTGAATTCTACAGCCAGGAGGGGTAGGTGATGGTCACCGATCTCTACAGCTGTGGGGTTGGTGATGGTCACTGAGTTCTACAGCCAGGAGGGGTAGGTGATGGTCACCGATCTCTACAGCTGGGGGGTAGGTAATGGTCACTGATCTCTACAGCCTGGGGGGTTAGGTGATGGTCCCCGATCTCTACAGCCTGGAAGGGTTTGGGATGGTCACTGATCCCTACAGCCTGAAGGAGTAGGTGATGGTCACAGAGCTCAGCTGCCTAGAAGGGTAGGTGATGTTCACCAATCACTAAGGCCTGGAGGGATAGGTGATGGTCATCGAACTCTGGGGCTCTGGAGAGGTAGGTGATGGTCACTGATTTCTACACCTCTGCTGGAAGGGTAGGTGCTGGAATGCACTGTTCTAAATAGTCCAATAATATACAAATATCATGAAAATGCTCAAAAACTAATTTTATTTGTTGGATCCCTGAATGGACCCAGTGAGATATCGCTATGGTCACTATTGCCTGAGGAAATGGTCCAGTGATGGGATAGGAAGAGGGACTGCTATAGGTGACGCTACAGTAAGTTATATTCCCTGTCCACTTGTATAGAGACTACCATTACAGTAAATTGTTTTTTTTTTTCAATTAGTTGATTTTTGTACTAAACAAAATACAATATCCGGAATATAATCCGTCCAACTATTGAAATAATCTCACATGTGGTATCCCCATACTAAGGAGGAGTAGGAGAATGTATTTTGCTTTGTGTGAAAAATATTTGTTTTACATTTGAAAACTTTGTGTAGAACAATTAAATTCAATTTTCTTTCTGTATTTACTAAAATCCTGTGGCAAAAAAAATTAAGTCTTCAAAAGACTCACCATGCCTCCTAGAAAATAACTTTTGGGGTGTTACTCTACAAAATGAGGTAATTTTGTGGTTGTTTCCATGTCCTGGTGCTCCAATGCCACCAAAAATGTGTTGGGTAGTCAGGAAATTAGATGTAACATTTATGCTCCTTGAAAGCCTAAAGGCGCTCCTTGGATTTTGGGCCTTAGGCTGTGAAAAAGTCTCACACATGTGGTATCCCCATACTCAGGAGGCATAGCTGAATGTGCTTTGGGTTCTAATTCTAAGTAAGCCTGTGTTGTGTGTGAGAAATAACTTAAGAAGGGAGGACCCCCACCATGCCAACATCCAAATGTTAGAAAAAAAGGATTGAAAATGTAGCTAGGACTCTCTCAAAGAAAAGCGGACTTTGTGGGCACAACACGAGAAAGAAATATGTCTTTATTACAAAAAAGTTAAAACTCACACATATTATAAAACAGAAGAACCCTCTACTAGACAAAGGTCAACAGATATCCCATTACAGACATAGAGGCATGGATCCTTTCATTGAAACAGTGAAAAGTCCATCAATGCGCAGTAAAGTGGTGTAGATAATTATAAAAAAGTCAGGTCTATGAACTCCTCCATGCTTGCTTGTCAACGCGTTGCGCATCTAATTGCCTAGTAGAGGGTGTTTTTGTTTTATTATATGTGTGGGTTTTAACATTTGTGTAATAAAGACATATTTCTTATACTTACTGCCTCGTGTTGTGCCCACAAAGTCTGCTTTTCGTTGAGAGAGTCCTAGCTACTCTTTCAATCCTTTTTCTCTGAGAAATAACTTAAATGACAAACTTTGTGAAGAAAAAAAATGTTATTAAATTTCTTCACTTTCCCAAAAATTTGGACAAAAAAATTGCAACTTCAAAAAACTCGCCATGCCTCTTACTAAATACCTTGGACTGTCTACTTTCCAAAAAAGGGGGTAATATGGGGAATATTTGTACTATCCTGGCAGTTTAGGACCTCAAGAAATGAGATAGGCCATCAGTACATCAGGATTGATCAATGTTCTTGTACATATCCCCCTGTTGCTGCCTCGTCTCTCCCCTTGTGACTTACAACAAAATTAAAGTGTTGCAAAGGCATTAGATATACTTTCACTCTGATGTTATAAAATGCATGCTTCTTCAGGGTTAGTGATTTATATTGCTCCAACAGTTTGCACATGGCTTTACAACATGGGGGCAGACAGTACAGTTACAATACAATTCAATACAGGAGGAATCAGAGAGCCCTGCTCCTTAGAGCTTACAATCTAAGAGGGAGGGTCAAGTGATACAAAAGGTAATAGTTGTGGGCTATGAGCTGATGGAGAAAATCAAAGTAAGGTTGTTGAGTGGGGGCAGAATAGACTTCTCTGAAGAGGAGAGTTTTCAGGGATCGTTTAACCACTTGCCGACCAGCGCACGACGATGTACGTCGACAGAATGGCACGGGCAGGCAAATGGGCGTACATATACGTCCCTTTAAATTTGCCGCCCTGCCATCGGGAGCACGCCACCGGCGGCGCGCTCCCGCGCTGGTCGGGACCCCCGTGAGTCCGGTCGGGACCCCCGTGAGTCCGGTCCCGGGACCCGCGGACTCGATCGCCGCGGGCATCCCCGCGATCGTCTCACGGAGCGGCCGAATGGAGAAGTGCCGTTGTAAACAACATTTATCCATTCTGCCTAGCAACTAGTGACGCTGATCTCTGCTCCATGTGATTGGAGCAGAGATCAGTGTTCACTAAATGAAAGCCCAACCCCCCCACAGTTAGTAACACACCCCTAGGAACACTTAACCCCTACACTGCTACCCACTGGTTAACCCTTTCACTGCCAGTGTCATTTACACAGAAATCACTGCATTTATATAGCAGTGATTACTGTATAAATGACAATGGCCCCAAAAATGTGTCAAAAATGTCCGATGGGTCCCCCACAATGTCGCAGTCACAATAAAAATCGCTCATCGCTGCCATTACTAGTAAAAAAAAATAATAAAAAATTATTAATAAAAATGCTATAAAACTATCCCTATTTTGTAAACGCTATAACTTTTGCACAAACCAATCAATAATCGCTTATTGCGATTTTTTTTACCAAAAATATGTAGAAGAATACGTATCGGCCTAAACTGAGGGAAAAAAATGTGTTTTTATATATTTTTGGGGGATATTTATTATAACAAAAAGTAAAAAATAATGCGTTTTTTTTCAAAATTGTCGCTCTATTTTTGTTTATAGCGCAAAAAATAAAAACCGCAGGGGTGATCAAATACCACCAAAAGAAAGCTCTATTTGTGGGAAAAATAAGTGCGGTCAGATAAGTAGGAAGAGAACCAGCGAAGAGTACAGTCACGGAGACCAAAGGCATGGAGTTTGAGGAAGAGGCGGTGGTCAACCGTATCAAAGGCAGGACAGAGGTCCAGGACTAGGAGTACAGAATAATGTCCATTGGATTTAGCTGTTAGTCGATTGTTTGTGAGTTTCTAGGAGAACAGTTTCTGTGGAGTGTTGAGGGAAAAATCCAGACTGGACCAGGCAACTAGTACTCTAATGCCCTGTACACACCATAGGATTTTCCGACAACAAAATCCGTGTTTTTTTTCCTGATGGATGTTGGCTCAAACTTGTCTTGCATACACACGGTCACACAAATCTTGTCCGAAATTCCAAACGTCAGCAACGCGGTGACGTACAACACGTACGACGAGCCAAGAAAATTAAAGTTCAATAGCCAGTGCAGCTCTTCTGCTTGATTCCAAGCATGCGTGGAACCTTGTGCATCGGAATTGTCTACACACGATCGGAATTTCCGACAACAGATTTTGTTGTCGGAAAATTTGAGATCCAAATCTCAGATTTTGTGTGACGGAAATTCCTATGGAAAATGTCCAACGGAGCCTACACACGGTCGGAATTTCCAACAACAAGCTCCCATCAAACATTTTCTGTAGGAAAATCCGACCATGTGTACGGGGCATTAGAAGAAACTGAGCGATGGCAGGTCTTATACCCTATTCTGAGTCCTTATATGCAAGAAAATGTCCAACCTCTTTCTCCAGCATGCTGGGCAATAGAAGTAACCGGAGATGTGATGGTGTTCAGGGCAGGTATGGGTGCTGCAAATGTACATAGATGCAAATGGCTCCCGATGCCCCAGCAAAGCCAGGGAGACCCAGAAGTGAGAGGAGAGAAGAGCTGCAGCCGTGCACAGCGCTGGATCCAATGAGGGCTCATGTAAGTAAAAAGGGGGAGGGGGGGTTAGGGAATGCATTAAGGTGCAAAATGTTTAGGCTTTACCACTTGCTGACCAGCCGCCGCAGTTATACTGTGGCAGGGCAGCTCTATTATGTGAATTACTGTACTGGTACGGTGCTTTGTGTAATAGATACAGCGCACATGCACCACTGGTTGTGCATTGCCAGCAGTCGACTTGTCCGGCGGCCACCTGCAATCGCTCCACAGAAAGCCACAATGGAGATCCACCAGCGTAAATAAGGCAGATCCCCATTCTCTCAGGGGAGTAGAGAGAGATCAGCTGTTCCTAGAGGAACAGTAATCTCTCTCTACTCCCTGTTAGTCCCCCCCACAGTTAGAAACACCTCCCAGGGAACACATTTAACCCCTTGATCACCCCTTAGTGTTAACCTCTTCCCTGCCAGTGCCATTTATACAGTAATCAGTGCATTTTTATAGCACTGAACGCTGTATAAATGTCACTGTCCCAAAAAAGTATCAAAAGTGTCCGATCTGTCCGCCGTAATGTCGCAGTCCCGCTAAAAGTCGCTGATCACCGTCATTACTAGTAAAAAAAATAAAATAAAAAAAATCCATAAATATTTTCCCTATTTTGTAGGGCAAACCAATCAACATACGCTTATTGCTATTTCTTTATTTTTTAACAAAAATATGTAGAAGAATATATATTGGCCTAAACTGATTAACCACTTAAGGACCGCCGTATTGCCATTGTACGTCATCACAATGGCACAGGCAGGCACAAGCACGTAGATGTACATGCCTGCCTTCCAGCGGGTGGGGGGTCCGATCGGACCCCCTCCCGCTGGATATGGCGGTCCGTTTCCCCCCAGGAGCGATCCGTGATGAGGGGATGGCCGTTGGTTTCTGGCCACCCCCTCTGGATCGCTCCTGACCAATGACATACTTCCTCCCACTGTGTATTGTTTACACAGGAAGGAGGAAGTGATGTCATTCTCCTCGGGGCCGTCTTTTTGACCGGACTACGAGGAGAAGACACAAAGTAAGTGCACCAAAACACTACACTGACACATAGGTACACATAGGTACACAAACCCCCCCCGATCCCCCCCGCCCCCCCTCCCCCCCAGTCACAGTGTCACTGATTGCATTGATCATTTCTCTACTGATCAATGCATTCAGTGTCAGTTGTAACAGTTAAAACTGTCAGGCAGTTAGGTCCAGGGTAGCCCCCTATCACCCCCCAATAAAGATTTAACCCCCTGATTGCCCCTAGAGTTAACCCTTTCACCCCCTTTTGCCAGTGTCACTAAGCGATCATTTTTCTGATCGCTGCATTAGTGTCGCTACTGTCGCTAGGTAGCTAGTTATTTTTTTAGGTTCACCGCCAGGTTTTTATATCGCTAGGTACCCCGATATACTACCCAATAATGGTTTTAACCCCCTGATTGCCCCTAGTTAACCCTTTCACCCCCTTTTGCCAGTGTCACTAAGCGATCATTTTTCTGATCGCTGCATCAGTGTCACTACTGTCGCTAGGTAGCTAGTTATTTTTTAGGTTCACCGCCAGGTATTTATAGCGCTAGGTACCCCGATATACTACCCAATAATGGTTTTAACCCCCTGATTGCCCCTAGTTAACCCTTTCACCAGCGATCACAGTATAAGTGTCACTGGTGACGCTGGTTAGCCAGTTAGTTATTTAGGTTCCCCGTCAGGTTTTTATATAGTGCCAGGGACCCCCATATACTACCTAATAAAAATTTGAACCCCCTGATTGCCCCTAGTTAACCCTTTCACCACTGATCACCGTATAAGTGTTACGGGTGACTCTGGTTAGTTTGCTTTTTATAGCATCGGGGCACCCACCATTTATTACCCAATAAAGGTTTAACCCCCTGATCACCCGGCGGGTGATATCAATTAGGTTTTAGGGTCAGGGTCTGCGTCGCCCCAGGCAGCGCTAGGTTAGTGCCAGTACCGCTAACACCCACACGCAAAGCATAAACCTCCTGTAGTGGTATAGAATCTGAACAGATCAATATCTGATCTGATCAGATCTATACTAGCGTCCCCAGCAGTTCAGGGTTCCAAAAAAACGCATTGTTAGCGGGATCAGCCCAGATACCTGCTAGCACCTGCGTTTTGCCCCTCTGCCCAGCCCACCCAAGTGCAGTATCGATCGATCACTGTCACTTACAAAACACTAAACACATAACTGCAGCGATCGCAGAGTCAGGCCTGATCCCTGTGATCGCTAACAGTTTTTTTGGTAGCATTTTATATTTAAATCCGGAAGGCAGTGCTTGGTTTTTGGGGTCCCGTACGTGGCTAGGCTCCCAAAAAGTCCCCCATATGTGGTATCTCCGTACTCGGGAGAAGCAGCAGAATTTATTTTGGGGTGTAATTTGACTTATGCCCATAGCATGTGTGAGCAATATATCATTTAGTGACAACTTTGTGCAAAAAAAAAAAGTTTGTAATATTCCCGCAACTTGTGGCAAAATATAAAATATTCCATGGACTCAACATGCCTCTCAGTAAATAGCTTGGGGTGTCTACTTTCCAAAATGGGGTCATTTTGGGGGGGGGGGGGGGGGTTTGTGCTATTTTGGCATTTATGGCCTTCTAAACTGTGATAGGTAGTGAGGAGTCAAATCAAAAATTTGCACCCTTAGAAATCCTGAAGGTGGTAATTGGTTTTCGGGGTGCCGTGCGCGACTAGACTCCCAAAAAGTCCCACACATGTGGTATCCCCGTACTCAGGAGAAGCAGCAGAATGTATTTTGGGGTGTCATTTCACATATGCCCATAGCATGTGTGAGCAATATATCATTTAGTGACAACTTTTTGTAAAAAAAAATTTATTTTTTATTTTTTGCCATTATTCAATCCCTTGGGACAAAAAAAAAATATTCAATGGTCTCAACATGGCCCTCAGCAAATAGCTTGGGGTGTCTACTTTCCAAAATGGGGTCATTTGGGGGGGTTTTGTGCCATCTTGGCATTTTATGGCCTTCAAAACTGTGATAGGTAGTGATAGGTAGTGAGGAGTAAAATAAAAAATGTATGCCCTTAGAAACCCTGAAGGCGGTGCTTGGATTTCGGGGTCCCGTACGCGGCTAGGCTCCCAAAAAGTCCCACACATGTGGTATCCCCGTACTCAGGAGAAGCAGCAGAATGTATTTTGGGGTGTCATGCCCATAGCATGTGTGAGCAATATATCATTTAGTGACAACTTTGTGCAAAAAAAAAAAAGTTTGTAATATTCCCGCAACTTGTGGCAAAATATAAAATATTCCATGGACTCAACATGCCTCTTTGTCTACTTTCCAAAATGGGGTCATTTTGGGGGGTTTTGTGCTATTTTGGCATTTTATGGCCTTCGAAACTGTGATAGGTAGTGAGGAGTCAAATCAAAAATTTGCACCCTTAGAAATCCTGAAGGTGGTGATTGGTTTTCGGGGTGCCGTGCGCGACTAGACTCCCAAAAAGTCCCACACATGTGGTATCCCCGTACTCAGGAGAAGTAGCGGAATATATTTTGGGGTGCAATTCCACATATAACCATGGCATGTGTGAGCAATATATCATTTAGTGACAACTTTTTGTAATTTTTTTTTTTTTTTTGTCATTATTCAATCCCTTAGGACAAAAAAAAAAAATATTCAATGGGCTCAACATACCCATCAGCAATTTCTTTGGGGTGTCTACTTTCCAAAATGGGGTCATTTGGGGGGGGGGGGTTGTACTGCCCTGCCATTTTAGCACCTCAAGAAATGAGATAGGCAGTCATAAATTAAAAGCTGTGTAAATTCCAGAAAGTGTACTCTAGTTTGTAGACGCTATAACTTTTGCGCAAACCAAAAAATATACGCTTATTGACATTTTTTTTACTTAAGACATGTGGCTGAATAAATTTTGCCCTCAATGTATGACAAAAATTTAGTTTATTCGATTTTTCTTATAACAAAAAGAAGAAAATATATTTATTTTTCAAAATTTTCGCTCTTTTTCCATTTATATCGCAAAAAATAAAAATCGCAGAGGCAATCAAATACCATCAAAAGAAAGCTCTATTTGTGGGAAGAAAAGGACGCAAATTTCGTTTGGGTACAATATTGCATGACCGCGCAATTACCAGTTAAAGCAGCGCAGTGTGAAATTGCAAAAAGACCTCTTGTCCTTAAGGTGTTTATTGGTCCGGGGCTGAAGTGGTTAAGAAATTCGTTTTATTAGATATTTTTTGGGTATATTTATTATAGCAAAATGTAAAAAAAAAAGTTATTTTTTTCAAAATTGTCATACTTTTTTTGTTTATAGCGCAAACAAATAAAAACCGCAGAGGTGATCAAATACCACCAAAAGAAAGCTCTATTTGTTGGAACAAAATGACATCAATTGTCAGTTAAAGTGACGCATTGCCGAATTGCAAAAAACGACCTGGACATTAAGGGGGTAAATCCTTCCAGTCCTTAAGTGGTTAAAGTGGCCCGGGGAACTATAGCCATGTGTACTCTTACTAAATCGTATAATTTCCATGTTTTTCAGTGACTGGAAGTAAGTTGTCTTGCAATGTGCTCAGAATTTGCATAGTGTGGTGATGGTGGTCTCCCCAAACCCTCTATAACCCCATAGATGAGTCTTCTAGGACTATAAATAAAGGGGTTTTACTATTACACAGAATATCATGTTGTGCAAACTTCCCTTTTAATGACAAGACTTCCAAAGCAGTGGAGGTGGCTGCAGAAAATGTAAATGAAGGGAAGTATTTAGAGTGAAAGAGGAATATAGGTGATTATGGCAGCAGACAATACATGAGAGATGAATGGAAATCACGTGATATCTGTTCTACAAGCACAGGTATAAGAGCATGGAGAGCTGGTAGGAACAGGTGTGGTGATTAAAAAGGAAGGGGTGCAGCAATCAGGAAAGGAGGTACATGATCTAGTGGTGGACACAAGGTAGGAGGTACATGATCTAGTGGTGGACACAAGGTAGGAGGTACATGATCTAGTGGTGGAAACAAGGTAGGGGGTACATGATCTAGTGGTGGACACAAGGTAGGAGGTACATGATCTAGTGGTGGACACAAGGTAGGAGGTACATGATCTAGTGGTGGACACAAGGTAGGAGGTACATGATCTAGTGGTGGACACAAGGTAGGAGGTACATGATCTAGTGGTGGACACAAGGTAGGAGGTACATGATCTAGTGGTGGAAACAAGGTAGGGGGTACATGATCTAGTGGTGGACACAAGGTAGGGGGTACATGATCTAGTGATGGACACAAGGTAGGAGGTACATGATCTAGTGGTGGACACAAGGTAGGGGGTACATGATCTAGTGGTGGACACAAGGTAGGGGGTACATGATCTAGTGGTGGACACAAGGTAGGGGGTACATGATCTAGTGGTGGACACAAGGTAGGGGGTACATGATCTAGTGGTGGACACAAGGTAGGGGGTACATTATCCAGTGGTGGGCACAAAGTAGGAGGTACATGATCTAGTGGTGGGCAGTAGGTAGGAGGTACATGATCCAGTGGTGGGCACAAGGTAGGAGGTACATGATCTAGTGGTGTACATAAGGTAGGAGGTACATGATGCAGTGGTGTACACAAGGTAGGAGGTACATGATGCAGTGGTGGACACAAGATAGGAGGTACATGATCTAGTAATGGACACAAGGTAGGAGGTACATGATCTAGTGGTGGGCAGTAGCTAGGAGGTACATGATCCAGTGGTGGGCACAAGGTAGGAGGTACATGATCTAGTGGTGGGCAGTAGGTAGGAGGTACATGATCCAGTGGTGGGCACAAGGTAGGAGGTACATGATCTAGTGGTGTACATAAGGTAGAAGGTACATGATGCAGTGGTGGACACAAGGTAGGGGGTACATGATCTAGTGATGGACACAAGGTAGGAGGTACATGATGCAGTGGTGGACACAAGGTAGGGGGTACATGATCTAGTGGTGGACACAAGGTAGGGGGTACATGATCTAGTGGTGAACACAAGGTAGGAGGTACATGATCTAGTGATGGGCAGTAGGTAGGAGGTACACGATCCAGTGGTGGGCACAAGGTAGGAGGTACATGATCTAGTGGTGTACATAAGGTAGGAGGTACATGATGCAGTGGTGGGCACAAGGAAGGAGGTGCATGATCCAGTGGTGTACACAAGGTAGGAGGTACATGATGCAGTGGTGGACACAAGGTAGGGGGTACATGATCCAGTGGTGGACACAAGGTAGGGGGTACATGATCTAGTGGTGCACACAAGGTAGGAGGTACATGATCTAGTGGTGGACACAAGGTAGGAGGTACATGATCTAGTGTTGGGCACAAGGTAGGAGGTACATGATCTATTGGTGGACACAAGGTAGGGGGTACATGATCTAGTGGTGGACACAAGCTAGGAGGTACATGATCTAGTGGTGGACACAAGGTAGGAGGTACAGTACATGATCTAGTGGTGGACACAAGGTAGGGGGTACATGATCCAGTGGTGGACACAAGGTGGGGGGGGATATCTTCTGCTTCCGAATGCCTAAGGTTGCCAGAATGGGAGTGTGTACTTGTCAAAATCGGGTACCCCCCCCCCCCCAAAAGCTCCATTTTATAAACAGTAGAAGGGGAGAAGGCCTTAAAGCGGAAGTTCCACTTTTGGGTGGAACTTCGCTTTAAGTTTACACTCATCCTATGATGGTCTATCACCATGATAAGTGATTATTAAAGTGGTTGTAAACCCTTACAAACCACTTTGACCTACAGGTAAGCCTAGATTAAGGCTTACCTGTAGGTCCAAGAAATATCTCCTAAACCTATATGGTTTACAAAAAAAAAACAGGCACCGCTGTCTACGGCGCATGCGCCGTAGACAGCGGCGCGCAGGCGCACTGAGCGTGGCTTTCTCAACGACGGAGCTGCCGCGCGTGTCGGCTCCCGTGTGCATGCGCGGGAGTGATGTCATCGCGGCTTCGCCGAATGACAGCGGGCATTCATTTGCTTTTCTAACACAGCTGAGTGACCTGCGAGCGCCCAGCATGGCACTCACAGGTCACTTTTTTGACGCCTATTAGTGCCTATGGCTCTAATCAGGTGCTTCAAAAACACCCCCCACCACTGTAATTCAGCCGTCCGGAGCCTGAAAATTGGCCAATTGCCTGAATGGGGGGTGGTAGTGGCGGCCATAGATAGATTCATATAATGCATTAATTTATCTATTGGTGATAGAGGGGGGGTGGCAGGAGAGAGGGAGCGGCGCCCGTGCGCCCTTGATGCACGGGCCGCCACTGCCACTCAGTCTCCTCGTGGTGTTCCCCCCCATCTCACATAATACCACAGTGCCCAGGGCAACTTCCCCTCCTGCCCACCCCTTGTCCCAGCCCTGCATGGCAGACATAGCAAGAAGGAAGGGAACCCCTACTATATGACTTGTAAGTCTGAGATCTGGTGGTTCCTGCTCAGGAATGGACGATGGAAGCTGACCTAGGGACATGTCTCAGATTTACAGTCCCACGAGAAAGGTGAAGGACATGACGGGTTCTCTTCACTAGGGCTGCAGGAAGTGGTTTGGTTGGAGGATCTGCACTATGGAAATGATGAGAGAATCGGCTTACAAGACGATACAAATCCACAGATTGCTCCTTATTATTCCTGAACCCATGGATGACCCATTGTCCAATCCTCGGAGGATCCTCCAATTCTCCATGGATCAGTCCAAGCTACAAGGAGATATTCAGGAGGATCTAATACTGACCAATAGGAGGTTCTCCAGATTTCATCATTGAAGTGCGATCACCAATTCATTCCATCTGTCATATTTACAACCTGGCAGAAGAAGAAACTGTAAAAACGAAACTAACAACTCTCGCATCAAGAATATAAAACCCACGAAGTTGCACAACTATGGTTCTCCCCTTGTTCTGGGGTCCTCAAAGTTTAATTAATTGTTATTCCTAGCTCTACTGGGCCAGAACTAGGGGGAAATCTGTGAGTTGCACAGACCCAGCAAGGGTCTACTTCTAATGTGTGCATTTTAATGTTAATAGGGCTACCTCAGCAAGAAGCTGGAAGGTTGAAGCAAATCAATTAACTTAGAATGCTTGATTGGTTTACTTGCCATCTAAAAAAAAATTCTATCTGTAAATGTAACTAAAAACATGCACTCGGGGCTCCAGCCCCCATCAGCCCCCCCCAGACGCCACTGGTTTATATCTTTGCTGCTGTTCAGAAGCACACATGGGTGCCCCCATAGGAAGCGACTTGCTATGGGCGCACTCTGCAAGGGGGAGGAGCCAAGAGCCCCCGTGGGGGACCCAATAAGAGCAAGAGTGGGGCTTCTCTGGGCAGAACCATTACACTAAACTAAGCCTTTAATATCACTTTCATTTTGTTTAGAAAGCAGCCACAGTCTGGTTAGAAAATCCTGGTACTTGCCAGCATGGTTCAGAGAAGGATCCTTGCTCTCTTTGTAGAAGCAGTGGTCTCTCTGCAGAGGGCCCCTACTAGAGTTTTTCAATCAGCAGGGGCCATGAGCTTTTGCAGGTTGCAGATCTCTGGCTGTGATTTAAAGTTAATTTGGGTGTCCTCCATTCTTCTAATCAGAGATGTAACAGATGAGGAATTAATAGATTTGAAATAAAAGCCGCTGTGATGGATGTGTCCTGCAGGATGTGTGAGGAGGGGGGAGGGGGGGTGGTGAGAGGAAGTTGGTTTTGTGTCATTGTCGCCTTCTCGCCATCTAGTTCAGTGGTCAGAGCTGTCAGTGCTGCCTTCTCTAAATAACTGTCAAGCCTAAAGTTAACCCCTTCATGACGAAGGTTACAAAAAAAAAAATCTTAATATCCAAAGCCAGTTTTTACAGCTTTCTCGTGTGTTAGTAAAACTGGACATTTCATCCCAAGTCTCCAGCAAGTTCCTGGGGCTCTAAACCAGAGCTGTCAATCGCTAATTCATCTCCATTATGACAGCATGGTCAGACAGTGGTGGGGGAGGGGGAGCGGCGGTGCAGGTTTACATATGTTGATTGGACCATGGATGGATGGTTGGATGGTTGGTTGGCTGGTTGGTTGGCTGGTTGGTTGGATGGTTGGTTGGCTGGTTGGTTGGCTGGTTGGTTGGATGGTTGGTTGGTTGGTTGGATGGTTGGTTGGCTGGTTGGTTGGCTGGTTGGTTGGATGGTTGGTTGGATGGTTGGTTGGATGATCGGTTGGATGGTTGGTTGGATGGTTGTTTTGGTTGAATTGTCTTTAGATTTCCTCGTGGTGTCTTTTGCCTTTTGTAGATCTATATCTCTATTGGCTTTTATTAGCTACTCTCTAATTTTTGGCTGAATGGAGTTCAGTGTAGATACCCGACCTTCACGGTAAGCTTCTTGGATTTTTTTTTTAGCCTTTGTAGACTAGAGTAAATAGTTGAGTTTGAACTCAATAATATAGTGTGTGTGTGTGTATAGACACACACACATACACACACACACAATTTTTTATTTATTTTTAAGAAGCTGCGACACCTATAGAACGATCTATGACTACATGGTCTTTTTACCATCTAAAATTGGTCTAATATCTTCAGTCCATCCAACTTATTAGGTGGGTGTTGTAGATTTTTTTATTTTATTTTTTGTTTCGTATTTTTGGTTATCGTGGTGATGTGAATTGGCGTTGACCAGCTCAGCCCCGGAAGGTTTTAGCCAATTCCTGACCAGGCCATTTTTTTGCGATACGGCACTGCGTCGCATTAACTGACAATTCCGCGGCCGTGCGAAGTTGCACCCAAATAAAATTGATGCCCATTTTGTTCCCACTAATAGAGCTTTCCTTTGGTGGTATTTGATCACCTCTGTGGTTTATTTTATTTTTAGCTACAGTATCTCACATAAGTAAGTACACCCCTCACATTTGTGTAAATCTTTTCTTCTATCTTTTCATGTGACAACACTGAAGAAATGACACTTGTCTACAATGTAAAGTAGTGAGTGTACAGCTTGTATAAATGTGTAAATAAATGTGTAAATTTGCCGTCCCCTCAAAATAACTCAACACACAGCCATTATGTCATAGGTGATTATGCACTTAAGGGCTACCCTGCCGCAGTATATGTACGCGGGGCGGTCCTTAAGAGGTTAATATTATGTATTTTTTTTTTTTAGAACAGTGCAATTGCTTGCCACCTTGTGTTATTCCCACACCTGCCTCAAGGGGGCATTTAACACACGTTTTTGACCAGATCAGCCTTTTTCAACCAGGGTTCCTTCAGGTTCCTTCAGGGGTGCCTTGCCAAATGCCTAAAAGTTGCCCCAAACATGTATACAAACCAGCGGGTAGATTAAGCTCTGCGTTACAGAAAGGCACAGGTTTTCATTGTACACCATTACAGCCTTCCAGCTGCCAGCATCCTAACAACCAATTATGTCATTGGTTGATTAGAAGGACATTGGGTGCCTGCACAGCATCCTAGTTTGCCCCTCCCCTGCCCCTGTCAGCACTGGGGTCACATTATCTGAGTGATGAAGAAAAACTAAGGGGGAAGAGAAACATGGGAATACTAGTCGGTACCAGTGTGCAAAGGAGCATTTGCTTTGAAAGAATAAATCACCTCTAATGTTGCGTGTCCTACGTGCGTGGATGTTGCTGCATTATGTAAAACGATTTTATTAATTTTTTTACATTTTAGAATGGGGGGCCTCAAGATTGTGCAGAATTTTAAAGGCTACCTTGACTAAAAGGTTGAGAAACACCGGACCAGACTATGGTGCCTTCCTTCTTCTTTTTTTTGGTGTTGAACTCCCTTAACTCGGTTAGTGATATGTTGTTGTGCATTTTATATATTGTAAGTGCAGTAACTACTTTGTATTTTGAATTGTTTAATTCTTTCAACTTTGTAGCCCCCCCCCCCCCCCACACACCTCCTGAAGAAGCAGGTTATTCCCAGGAAACATGTTGAGGAATTGCCTGCCCACAGAGGACAACTACCTATCAATAGGATTTAGGAATTGAATCTAGTATTCAGTATGTGGTTATGGGTTGGCGTTGTATACTCTATAGGAGGCATTTATGGGAGGTCCTTTATGGTTTTCATGTATTCATGTATTTAACAATTGTTATGATGAGCCTTGAAATAAAGGACATCTACGAAGTAGCATTCGTCTTAATGTATATTTACTCAGAATACACGCTGTATACAGGATCACACCTTCCAAGGGGTTGTGATAAAGAATACAATTTTTTACAGCTTTTTATAAGAAAATGATAACATGACAGTGTATGGCGGGCACAAGCCCAAGTTACAAAATACGCAATACATTCCAGGATAATCTATTTCATATTTCATCTGGTCATTCTGGCCCAAACACAATAACAATCTTAAAGGTCATTTTGACAATTTGGCAATTTAGATATTAATTAAGAAGGGGGAAAGTTATGTTATAAACAGGGACTTTCTATAAAAACATTTCAACATCATTTCAGGGAATAATATGCTTTATCATGTTACTGGCAGGACATCTCATGTCAAGCAAGGAGCAAGATACACAAAATAAGATATGTGTTGCAATATTGAGAAATACCAAAAGAATCAAGAAACATTTTAGAAAGAAATACATTTTCATATTGAAGGGGAACTCTGAGTAGTATATATATATATATATGTATTGCATATATCTTCATATTTTCACACAATGTTTGTATGGATGTTGTAACAATTGTTAAGGAAATCGTAAATTCTCTATACTATTGTATTCTATTTTGTAAGCTTTACCTATGTATTGCACACGGCACTCACTGGGCACATGGCGCTAATAATGTTTTCATTCAATGTTTGCATTCTTTTGAGTCCTGATTAGAATTGGCCTGCTTATGTTACGCCCCTTGTTACCATAAAAAGTACAATTGTAATATCAATGTGATACCTACATAATCACGTGTATAAAAAAAGTAATTTGCGACAAATAAACAGAACAGTTATTTGGAAAGATGCGGAGTGTATCTTTGTGTTTGTCCCTTACTTATTAATTTGGAACCACTAATCAATATGAGAATAGAAGTTGCCTATCTATAATATTTCCAGAACAGTTGGCGAGCTTTTCCTAGGAGGGAGTTTACAGGAGACCCTGAGAATCTGAAATGAGGAGCTTGAGGGATTCTGGGAGTTTCTGATAATCACCCGGCTGAGATAAGTCCTTTGCTTACATTTCTTGATCGGTAGGCCATTTACAAGACAAAGGGTACCTATTTTACTCCCCTTAATCAAACTGTATTGATTGGTGGTTATGTTACGTCGTCACCGTCTACTGTCCATCTGAGTATTATAGATAAAGGAAGAATAGTGCTGGTAACAGGTTATATGTATGTAGAACACATCTGCTGTGATAGTAGTTTAGAGACAAGAGGCTCTAGGCCAGCCCTTCTCAAACTTTTAAACACAGAAGAACCCTTGAAAAAGTTCTGCAGTCTCGGGGGAACCCCCTGCTAAAAATTAGAAAACTACAACTCATGATACATTAGTGTGATGGTCAGTGGGAAGAATGGTCCTTACACTTGTGGTCATTGGGAAGAATTACCTCCTTTCAGATAGGTAAAAAGATCAATGGTGTCAGTGGGAACTTATCCGATAAAGAAACCGCAGAAATGGCCCAATGCTGAAGGAACCCCAAGGAACCTCTGGAGGAACCATAGGGTTCCACGAAACCCTTGTTGAGAATCACTGGTGTAGGCACAAGTAGAGAGACTGGCCAGTCATTACGGGCATTAAATTAAAGGAATAAAGGGTAACAGACCCACGAATTCCCAGCACAAGAGAAGCACTAGATAATACATTATATTACCAAAAGTATTGGGACGCCTGCATTTACACGCACATGAACTTTAATGGCATCCCAGTCTTAGTCCGTAGAGTTCAATATTGAGTTGGCCCACCCTTTGCAGCTATAACAGCTTCAACTCTTCTGGGAAGGCCGTCCACAAGGTTTAGGAGTGTGTCTATGGGAAGGTTTGACCATTCTTCCAGAAGTGCAAATGTGAGGTCAGTCTCTGATGTTGGACGAGAAGGCCTGGCTCGCAGTCTCCGCTCCAATCCATCCCACAGGTGTTATTCAGGTTGGAGCAGGCAAGTCAAGTTCCTCAAACTCACTCACCCATGTCTTTATGGACCTTGCTTTGTGAAATGGTCCAAATCATTTGGTGGAAGGGTGATTATAGTGTGGGCAGGGGTCAAGTGCTGGGGAAAAAAGTGTGGGAACTCTCACCCAAGATCCACTCCCCCACCAAAAAAATAAAAATAAATAAAGGTACGCTCATATGCATATATATTTCACAGAAAATATAGTACATTTATTGTAAAGTGCCAGTTTACAAACACAAAATAAGTTAACTTGTCAAACAGAATAATCAACACAATGGGTGATGATCTTTCCCTCGCAGGGAATTTCTAACACAAATACACCCTGTTCCAAATTCAAATACAGCAAATTAGAAAATATCACACAAACTGGAATAACGTTGCCCTTGCCGTGCAAGATTATCGGCAACGGATCAAAAAACTCACGGATCGGATCATTCCTTGGATCTGAGTCACAGATCAGATCTTTTTTTGGATCAGCAAATAATAATTGAATTTGCAAAAACCTGTGAAAAATGTCACCACCATATAGTCCCCACTGCAATATACATCTCCCCTACTGTAATATCCACGTCATCTCCCCCACTGCAATATACATCTCCCCCACTGCAATATATATCTCCCCCACTGTAATATCCACGTCATCTCCCCCAATAATATTTTGGCTGAGCATGGATGGGTATGGCTGGGTATTAGCAGAATATGTATTGGCAGGGTAAGTATTGGCAGGGTATTGCAGAATATTGGCAGGATAAGTATTGGCAGGGTATTGCAGAGTATTGGCAGGGTATGGCAGATTATTGCTGGGTATTGCAGATTATTGGCAGGGCATTGCAGGGTAAGTATTGCAGAGTCTTGGCAGGGTAAGTATTGCAGAGTAAGTATCGGCAGGGTATGTATTGCAGAGTATTGGCAGGGTATAGCAGAGTATTGGTGGAGTAATGCAGAGTATTGGTGGAGTAATGCAGAGTATTGGTGGAGTAATGCAGAGTATTGGCGGAGTATTGGTGGAGTAATGCAGAGTATTCTTGGAGTAATGCAGAGTATTGGTAGAGTAATGCAGAGTATTGGTGGAGTAATGCAGAGTATTGGTGGAGTAATGCAGAGTATTGGTGGAGTAATGCAGAGTATTGGTGGAGTAATGCAGAGTATTGGTGGAGTAATGCAGAGTATTGGTGGAGTAATGCAGAGTATTGGCAGAGTAATTCAGAGTATTGGCAGAGTAATTCAGAGTATTGGCGGAGGGGTAATGCAGAGTATTGGCGGGGTAATGCAGAGTATTTGCGGGGTAATGCAGAGTATTTGCGGGGTAATGCAGAGTATTGGCGGGGTAATGCAGAGTATTGGCGGGGTAATGCAGAGTATTTGCGGGGTAATGCAGAGTATTTGCGGGGTAATGCAGAGTATTTGCGGGGTAATGCAGAGTATTGGCGGGGTATTGCAGAGTATTGAGTAATGCAGAGTATTGGCAGAGTAATTCAGAGTATTGGCGGAGGGGTAATGCAGAGTATTGGCGGAGGGGTAATGCAGAGTATTGGCAGGGTAATGCAGAGTATTTGCGGGGTAATGCAGAGTATTTGCGGGGTAATGCAGAGTATTTGCGGGGTAATGCAGAGTATTGGTGGAGTAATGCAGAGTATTGGCGGGGTATTGCAGAGTATTGAGTAATGCAGAGTATTGGCAGGGTAATGCAGAGTGCTAGTGACTAACCTGGTTTACTTCTCACTCGGGAGAGAACTGGGTAGAGGGGAGGGAGGACACAGTCCGTATGCCAGCGGCGTGTGTCTGCCGCTGGCTGCGCTGGAGGCCGCATGCGCACTGCCCACTGACTCCAGTGCGTGCCCACGTGTACGGCCGATGTCATGTGACCGGTTGCTAGACGCGGAGCAGCCCTAGCCTAGCAACCAGTCACTGACTCGGGCGGCAGAGGAGCGGCGGGCTATGCACGAGCGGCGGGCCACTCGGGCTGCTAATGGGAACGGCGTTCCCGTTGTGGAAATAGTACGGGAACGCCGTTCCCATGCGTTCCCACAGGACTCGAGCCCTGAGTGTGGGGATGTTTTATCTGGAGATGGACTTGGCCCCTTAGTTCCAGTGAAGAGAACTCTTAACCTATCAGCATACCAAGACATTTTGGACAATTTCATGCTGCCAACTTTGTGGGAAAAGTTTGGGGATGGTCCCTTCCTGTTCACACATATTCTTACAAGGTCTAAACTGGATGGGGGACTGGGTCTCCCTGACGTAAGGCGACTGCCCCATAGCAATTCCTTAACTAGGATCCTCAGCTGGAGACATCACACTACTCAAAAGGCCTGGGTGAAACTTGAGGGGACACTGGTGGGTCATGATTTAGCTCCAGCCCCGTGTGTTCCTTATCCATTATGGGGACTTTCCAACTCTGTTTCTTGTTTCACTACCCATACTTTAAAGCTTTGGAACTTAATGATTAAACAAGGAGCTCTCTCTCCATGAACTTCCCCTCTACTAACATTGGGTGGTTTCCCCTCTCTGAGTCTTTTTTTTTTAAATCTTGGGTGACTGACAGAGGCACCAGCTGCCTTAAGCTTATGTGGAATGGGAGACTGCGCCCGTTGAGGGACCTTTGAGAGGTATATGGTGAATTTACAATGGATGCTTGGAGATGCCAACAATTGCAACACTTCTGTACTACGCTCACCTAAGGGCTAGTAAAACGGTGGAACCTCTCACCAACTTTGAATCTCTTTGGTATAAACAGCTTATGGACAGAGGCTTTCTATCTACCTCTTATAAACTTCTGAATAAATGTAATGTATCCACAGGCCTTAGATTTATGTTAAGGAGTTGGAAACCGAGTTGGACCGCCATTTTAAAGATCTACAGAAACAGAATATGCTAAGATTGGCGCATACATCTTCGCTATGTACTAAAATACAGAAGACTATAAATTCCTGTTTAGGTGGTATTGGGTCCTCAAGATGTTGGCTATTGCATACCCCTCAGCCTCAGATGCTGGCGGGCTCCAGGGATCCCATATCCAGATTTGTTGGGGGTGGGTGCCCCAAGATCAGGCCATTCTGGGTAGAGCTTGGGAATCTAATATTTGAAACAACCGAGGTCCCGAATCAGGATGACCCCGTGCAGTGCCTTTTTCATGGAACTCAAAGCCTTCAAGGTATATAAGAAGAGTATAGTCCCACAATTATTAGATGCAGCTAATGGATTAATTTCAGTCTTTTGGAAAAAAAAACACAAATGCTCACCATAGAACATTGGGTGAAACATATATCATGGAAGATGAGAAATGGATCTGTACCTACCGTACCTATAGTAAAAGACTTGAAGAGTTCTACGCTAAACGGGAACCATGGATCTATCATAGCATAGCGAATACGAGTTAATAGTCTCCTCTGGCATGGAGAGGAGGTCATTTTTGAATTTCTACTTTTGCTCGTTGAGTATTGAGGAGTCTTAACTTTACCTTGTTGTGCTTGAGAATTACGGACCCCGCACACCCTTTTTTCTCTTTTTATTTTCTTTATTTTTTGCTGTTCCCTCTTTGTGTCAATAAACAGTTGAATGTTTTGAGGATTTGTAATGGTGTTTCGTTCTTTTCTCTTTTGTCTGTATAAATGTTTAACATACCCTGTTTCCCCAAAAATAAGACCTAGCGTGATTGTCGGCGATGGCTGCAATATAAGCCCTACCCCCCAAATAAGCCCTACCCTGAAAATAAGACCTACAAGGACTTTAACTAGGGCTTATTTGGGGTGTAGGGCTTATATTGCAGCCATCTCCGATAATCACGCTAGGTCTTATTTTCGAGGAAACAGGGTAAATAAAAATGACATTTGAAAAAAAAAAAATTCCAACTATAACAGACCCATCATGCCAAGTCCACACACCTCCTAGCATAGATGCCACCTGCAGCCAGCTGTCTTAGCCCTTGTACACACGGTCGGAGATTCCGACAACCAAATCCGTCGGATTTTGTCCGACGGATTTTGTCTGAAACTGTTGCATACACACGGTCGGACAAAGTTGTCGGAAAATCCGACTTGATGGTGTTATTTTGTTACGATGGGACTACGTTCATGCAAGTAGCCAATAGCTTTGGTGTAGGAATTTGATCTGAGCATGCGTGGCACTTTGTCCAATCAGAATTATCTACACATAATCGGAGTATGTCCGATCGGAGCATTTTGTCTGAAAATTTTACCAACAAGTTGGAAAACTTAGTCCGTCGGATACTCCAATGGAAACAGTCCGATGAAGACCACACACGGTCGGACTATCTGACAAAACGTTCCGATCGGACACATTCCGTCGGAATCTCTGATCGTTTTTGTTCAAGGGCTAATAGTTTTTTGATCCGGCTGATGCTTTTTCTGTTCTTTCGTATACAGATTGTTGGTACTTTTTGTTTTTATTTATTTTTATTCTTGAAATCCAGAGCAGAATGTGTGGATTGTGAAATGGTGGTTCCCTTTTCCTTCTAAGTGTAGGAGTAAGCTCAAGGAAAACGTTGGATTTACAGACATCTCTGCATGACCGCACAGTATTGTTATATATTATGTTGTGACATCGGGAAAATATGGGAACAAAGGACTTGTGTTATTTTGCTAAAACTAACAGAGAAAGAAAAGAGAAATTATAATATTGCCAAGAAAAATTTGTCTTTTTTGAAACATTCTTACACAAAGAACATGATAGAAAACAAAAAAACAAGCCATTGAGATATATTTCATGTAAGCTGGACCCAGTAATGAATTGTTCACCCCGATATATATCAGAGCTGTAGCTGTATGTAAGGTGTTACTAGACAAAGTTACAGACATTATTTTGGTAAATTATTTAACTTTAATGGTCCCACATGCAGCAAATATTGCAAAACTTAAATGTTTGCCTACTGAAAGTTTCACAAAATGTGAATTTGTATTTGTTGTTTATGTACAAATCTAACAATGAAAAAGTTCTACCACTGAACCCAGCCACCTTATTGCCTGTATTGGAGGAGGCTGGAGACACAACATGTTAAGTCGATGGTGTAGGAATCATCTGCTGTGAGCCCAGAGCAGGACACACTCCCCGAAGCCCCAGATATTTGATTTTTATTTTTGTAGATTTGATCCCGGTCTTATACTGGGGATGGCAATACCCAGTGGTGTCGGGAAGGGGGGGCTGACGGGGACTGGAGCCCCGAGTGTCAAAATCACTGAATTAATTGTTAGCCCCGAGCCGCGGCAACGGGGAACGACTCGCTCTGTGTAAATGGATGGGCGGCTCTTCTATCCTGGCTCTGGCAGCCTGCCTGGTACCTGCAGGGCTGTCTGAGTGGTGGACGTGGATGGTGAATGCCAGGGCCCAGTGTACTCACACACTACAGGACAGGTAAGACTGAGCAGCAACAATATGTGTATGACAGGTCAGTCATGTATGTCAGGTAGGCCAGTCATGTATGTCAGTAGTCAGGTCAGTCATGTCTGCCAGTAGGTAGGTCGGTCAGTCATGTATGCCAGTCAGGTCAGTGTATGTGTCAGGTAGGTCAGTGTCTGTATGTTAGGTAGTTGAGTTTAGTGGTCAGCATTGATGGGCACTGGTAAGCCAGGCAGCAACCAGCAAGTGAGCATACCCCTCTCCGCACAACCACACAACCCCACAACCCCTCCGCCCAGCCAAGAAACCCTGCGCCACTACCGCACACCCCGACCCCCCCCCCCCCCGTCAGCCTTGGACTTTGGGCTGAAGCCCTTATTTTTTTTTCTACCCATTAACGCCCCTGATGTAAACGATCTCTGTATCTCCTTACACTATGCCTACTACTTGCAAATTGGCAGAATTCCGGGACCCACAGTAATTAATAAACTATAAAAGTAACCCTGCTCAGCTTACCACCCCAAACTGATGTTCCTCCCTCAGCTCACCTCTCTCCCTGCATGTCCTGTGAGCAGAATAGCTGTGCTCCTCCTCTGGGTTCTCTCATCATATGGCACTGAAGATAGAGGAGGGGGGGATTCAGCGGGACACACAGAGCAAGTATGCAGGAGACTGGGGGGGGGGGGGGGAGGTGAGACAGAAAATAAGGAGGGGCGGGGAGGATCGCATCACGAGAGGTCTGACTGAATACAATCGCTTAGCAGCAGGGACCTGATCTACCCGTCAGCTAGCTGTGATTGACAGGTAGATCTAAGCGTTAGCAGTCATGGGGCCCCCTACTGGCAATGCCGGAATGGTCAGGTGTGCGGCACTTACTATTGCGAGCTGTGTCGGCAGCTGTTGGTGTAGCACCTACCACACAGCTCACAAACTTCAAAGTCTTGCAGGACACGGCTGCTAATGGGAACTGAGTTCCTGTTGTGGAAAAAGTACAGGAACTCCGTTCCCATGTGTTCCCGCAGGACTTGAGCCCTGTCTATCCCCCCTTCAGTCCATCATGAATGCTGCTGCCAGACTCATCCACCTTACCAACTGCTCTGTCTCTGCTACTCGTCTCTGTCAATCTCTCCATTGGCTTCCGCCCACCCAACAAATTCAATTCAAAATACTAACAACTACCTACAAAGCCATCCACAACTCTTGCCCCAGCTACATCACTGACCTAGTGTCAAAATACCAATCTAATCGTTCTCTTCATTCTTCTCAAGACCTCCTGCTCTCTAGCTCCCTCATCGCCTCCTCCCATGCTCGTCTCCAGGACTTTTCCAGAGCCTCTCCAATCCTATGGAACTCCTTATCCCAATCTGTCCGCCTATCTCCTACTCTATTAGCTTTTAGACGATCCCTGAAAACCCTATTCTTCAGAGAAGCCTACCCTACCCACACCTAAGAACTGTATTCTCATTTTCTCCATCTGATCATCCCCACAGCTACTCCCTTTTGTTCCAATTGACCCTCCCTTCTAGAGTGTAAGCTCTAAGGAGCAGGGCCCTCTGATCCCTCCTGTATTGAATTGTATTGTAACTGTACTGTCTTACCCAATGTTGTAAAGCTCTGCGCAAACTGTTGGCGCTATATAAATCCTGTATAATAATAATAATAATTAATAATGAGGATTATAAACTGTCCATCCATTTCACATAAAAAGTTAACACACACAATTGCCTCAAATGTTATCATTATATGGCTCTTTACCAAACTACTCACCCACACGGCTGTTTTATTCCAAAGTCTTTTTCGGTATTCTAAAGCCATAAATCCAGGGCTTTTTTTCAGCGGGAATGCGTTGGAACACAGTTCCGGCACCTCCTAGACTGACTGTATGTAATTGTAGGGGATGGAACCAAGGGACGTTGCTCGGAGGTGGGTAGGGGCGGGGAAAAGGGGTGACTCCGGAAAAGAGGAGTTCCTGCACCTATTGTGTGAGAAAAAAAGCCCTGCATAAATCTATGATTCGGGTTTGGGTTGGGGGCCCTACATTTAGGACAGGTACCTCTGAATGTTTCTCAGTGGACATCTATGGCCCATTCACTGCTCAGTAAACCTCCCTGAGATCACTACATACAATGTTCTTACACAACTTTCTGTAATCTTTCTCTACAGAACAGAGCCAGAGAGAAGGGGGTAGGGTGGAGTGGGGTGGAAAACTGAGGATGAGAGGAAGGAGAAGGGGATACACAGCAGAAGAGATTATTTTTACTTATTTATTTAAATCCAGACGTAGATTTCACAAAGTGGCTATACATCCAAAAAAAATTTTTGTATAATGTGAAAGATGATGTTATGCTGAGTAAAAAGATACCCAACATGTTATGGTTTAAAATTGCGCACGCTCATAGAATGGCGAAAAACTGCAGAACTTAAAAAATCTCCATAGGCGACTGTTTGAAATGTTTTAATGGTTACCGGTTTAGAGTTACAGAGGAGGACTGGTGCTAGAATTATTGCTCTCACTCTAAGCCCTTGTACACACGGTCGGACATTCCAACAACAATATCCGTCGGATTTTGTTAGACGGATTTTGTCCGAAACTGGTGTTGCATACACACGGTCGGACAAAGTTGTTGGAAAATCCGAGCGTTCAGAACGTGATGACGTTATTTCCTTACGACGGGACTACGTTCACGCTAGTAGCCAATAGCTTTGGTCTTGTAATTTGATCTGAGCATGCGTGGCACTTTGTCCAATCGGAATTCTCTACTAACGTTCGGATAAAGTCCAATCGGATCATGTTGTCGGAAAATTTTATAGCCCAGCTCTAAAACTTTGTCGGTCGGATATTCCGACGGAAACAGTCCGATGGAGCCCACACACAGTCGGATTATCTGACAACACGGTCCGATTGGACATTTTCCATCGGAATGTCCGACCGTGTGTACAAGGGCTAAGGACCACAGCGGTACCTCACATGTGTGATTTAAACACTGTTTATATTTGCTTGTGCAGCTTACATATGTGTTTTCTTTGGTGCACAAAAACTGTCCCTTTAAAAAAAAAATCTGATCACTTTTATTGCTGTCACAAGGAATGTAAACATCCCATGTGACAGCAATAGACGGTGACGGGTCCTCCTTATGGAGAGATCCGGGGTCTATAATGAATGTAAACATCCCATGTGACAGTAATAGGAGGTGACGGGTCCTCTTTATGGAGAGATCCGGGGTCTATAATGAATGTAAACATCCCATGTGATAGTAATAGGAGGTGACGGGTCCTCTTTATGGAGAGATCCGGGGTCTATAATGAATGTAAACTTCCCATGTGACAGTAATAGGAGGTGACGGGTCCTCTTTATGGAGAGATCCGGGGTCTATAATGAATGTAAACATCCCATGTGACAGTAATAGGAGGTGACGGGTGCTCTTTATGGAGAGATCCGGGGTCAATAATGAATGACGGGTCCTCTTTATGGAGAGATCTGGGGTCTATAAGGAATGTAAACATCCCATGTGACAGTAATAGACAGTGACGGGTCCTCTTTATGGAGAGATCCGGGGTCTATAATGAATGTAAACATCCCATGTGACAGTAATAGGAGGAGACGGGTCCTCTTTATGGAGAGATCTGGGGTCTATAATGAATGTAAACATCCCATGTGACAGTAATAGGAGGTGATGGGTCCTCTTTATGGAGAGATCCGGGGTCTATAATGAATGTAAACATCCCATGTGACAGTAATAGGAGGTGACGGGTCCTCTTTATGGAGAGATCTGGGGTCTATAATGAATGTAAACATCCCATGTGACAGTAATAGGAGGTGACGGGTCCTCTTTATGGATAGATCCGGGGTCTATAATGAATGTAAACATCCCATGTGACAGTAATAGGAGGTGATGGGTCCTCTTTATGGAGAGATCCGGGGTCTATAATGAATGTAAACATCCCATGTGACAGTAATAGGAGGTGACGGGTCCTCTTTATGGAGAGATCCGGGGTCTATAATGAATGTAAACATCCCATGTGACAGTAATAGGAAGTGACAGGTCCTCTTTATGGAGAGATCCGGGGTCTATAATGAATGTAAACATCCCATGTGTCAGTAATAGGAGGTGACGGGTCCTCTTTATGGAGAGATCTGGGGTCTATAATGAATGTAAACATCCCAAGTGACAGTAATAGGAGGTGACGGGTGCTCTTTATGGAGATATCCAGGGTCTATAATGAATGTAAACATCCCATGTGACAGTAATAGGAGATGACGGGTCCTCTTTATGGAGAGATCCGGGGTCTATAATGAATGTAAACATCCCATGTGACAGTAATAGGAGGTGACGGGTCCTCTTTATGGAGAGATCCGGGGTCTATAATGAATGTAAACATCCCATGTGATAGTAATAGGAGGTGACGGGTCCTCTTTATGGAGAGATCCGGGGTCTATAATGAATGTAAACTTCCCATGTGACAGTAATAGGAGGTGACGGGTCCTCTTTATGGAGAGATCCGGGGTCTATAATGAATGTAAACATCCCATGTGATAGTAATAGGAGGTGACGGGTGCTCTTTATGGAGAGATCCGGGGTCTATAATGAATGACGGGTCCTCTTTATGGAGAGATCTGGGGTCTATAAGGAATGTAAACATCCCATGTGACAGTAATAGGAGGTGACGGGTCCTCTTTATGGATAGATCCGGGGTCTATAATGAATGTAAACATCCCATGTGACAGTAATAGGAGGTGATGGGTCCTCTTTATGGAGAGATCCGGGGTCTATAATGAATGTAAACATCCCATGTGACAGTAATAGGAGGTGACGGGTCCTCTTTATGGAGAGATCCGGGGTCTATAATGAATGTAAACATCCCATGTGACAGTAATAGGAAGTGACAGGTCCTCTTTATGGAGAGATCCGGGGTCTATAATGAATGTAAACATCCCATGTGTCAGTAATAGGAGGTGACGGGTCCTCTTTATGGAGAGATCTGGGGTCTATAATGAATGTAAACATCCCAAGTGACAGTAATAGGAGGTGACGGGTGCTCTTTATGGAGATATCCAGGGTCTATAATGAATGTAAACATCCCATGTGACAGTAATAGGAGATGACGGGTCCTCTTTATGGAGAGATCCGGGGTCTATAATGAATGTAAACATCCCATGTGACAGTAATAGGAGGTGACGGGTCCTCTTTATGGAGAGATCCGGGGTCTATAATGAATGTAAACATCCCATGTGATAGTAATAGGAGGTGACGGGTCCTCTTTATGGAGAGATCCGGGGTCTATAATGAATGTAAACTTCCCATGTGACAGTAATAGGAGGTGACGGGTCCTCTTTATGGAGAGATCCGGGGTCTATAATGAATGTAAACATCCCATGTGATAGTAATAGGAGGTGACGGGTGCTCTTTATGGAGAGATCCGGGGTCTATAATGAATGACGGGTCCTCTTTATGGAGAGATCTGGGGTCTATAAGGAATGTAAACATCCCATGTGACAGTAATAGGAGGTGACGGGTCCTCTTTATGGAGAGATCCGGGGTCTATAATGAATGTAAACATCCCATGTGACAGTAATAGGAGGTGATGGGTCCTCTTTATGGAGAGATCTGGGGTCTATAATGAATGTAAACATCCCATGTGACAGTAATAGGAGGTGATGGGTCCTCTTTATGGAGAGATCTGGGGTCTATAATGAATGTAAACTTCCCATGTGACAGTAATAGGAGGTGACGGGTCCTCTTTATGGAGAGATCCGGGGTCTATAATGAATGTAAACATCCCATGTGATAGTAATAGGAGGTGACGGGTGCTCTTTATGGAGAGATCCGGGGTCTATAATGAATGACGGGTCCTCTTTATGGAGAGATCTGGGGTCTATAAGGAATGTAAACATCCCATGTGACAGTAATAGGAGGTGACGGGTCCTCTTTATGGATAGATCCGGGGTCTATAATGAATGTAAACATCCCATGTGACAGTAATAGGAGGTGATGGGTCCTCTTTATGGAGAGATCCGGGGTCTATAATGAATGTAAACATCCCATGTGACAGTAATAGGAGGTGACGGGTCCTCTTTATGGAGAGATCCGGGGTCTATAATGAATGTAAACATCCCATGTGACAGTAATAGGAAGTGACAGGTCCTCTTTATGGAGAGATCCGGGGTCTATAATGAATGTAAACATCCCATGTGTCAGTAATAGGAGGTGACGGGTCCTCTTTATGGAGAGATCTGGGGTCTATAATGAATGTAAACATCCCAAGTGACAGTAATAGGAGGTGACGGGTGCTCTTTATGGAGATATCCAGGGTCTATAATGAATGTAAACATCCCATGTGACAGTAATAGGAGATGACGGGTCCTCTTTATGGAGAGATCCGGGGTCTATAATGAATGTAAACATCCCATGTGACAGTAATAGGAGGTGACGGGTCCTCTTTATGGAGAGATCCGGGGTCTATAATGAATGTAAACATCCCATGTGATAGTAATAGGAGGTGACGAGTCCTCTTTATGGAGAGATCCGGGGTCTATAATGAATGTAAACTTCCCATGTGACAGTAATAGGAGGTGACGGGTCCTCTTTATGGAGAGATCCGGGGTCTATAATGAATGTAAACATCCCATGTGATAGTAATAGGAGGTGACGGGTGCTCTTTATGGAGAGATCCGGGGTCTATAATGAATGACGGGTCCTCTTTATGGAGAGATCTGGGGTCTATAAGGAATGTAAACATCCCATGTGACAGTAATAGGAGGTGACGGGTCCTCTTTATGGAGAGATCCGGGGTCTATAATGAATGTAAACATCCCATGTGACAGTAATAGGAGGTGATGGGTCCTCTTTATGGAGAGATCTGGGGTCTATAATGAATGTAAACATCCCATGTGACAGTAATAGGAGGTGACGGGTCCTCTTTATGGAGAGATCCGGGGTCTATAATGAATGTAAACATCCCATGTGATAGTAATAGGAGGTGACGGGTGCTCTTTATGGAGAGATCCGGGGTCTATAATGAATGACGGGTCCTCTTTATGGAGAGATCTGGGGTCTATAAGGAATGTAAACATCCCATGTGACAGTAATAGGAGGTGACGGGTCCTCTTTATGGAGAGATCCGGGGTCTATAATGAATGTAAACATCCCATGTGACAGTAATAGGAGGTGACGGGTCCTCTTTATGGAGAGATCCGGGGTCTATAATGAATGTAAACATCCCATGTGACAGTAATAGGAGGTGATGGGTCCTCTTTATGGAGAGATCCGGGGTCTATAATGAATGTAAACATCCCATGTGACAGTAATAGGAGGTGATGGGTCCTCTTTATGGAGAGATCCGGGGTCTATAATGAATGACGGGTCCTCTTTATGGAGAGATCTGGGATCTATAAGGAATGTAAACATCCCATGTGACAGTAATAGGAGGTGACGGGTCCTCTTTATGGAAAGATCCGGGGTCTATAATGAATGTAAACATCCCATGTGACAGTAATAGGAGGTGACGGGTCCTCTTTATGGAGAGATCCGGGGTCTATAATGAATGTAAACATCCCATGTGACAGTAATAGGAGGTGATGGGTCCTCTTTATGGAGAGATCCGGGGTCTATAATGAATGTAAACATCCCATGTGATAGTAATAGGAGGTGACGGGTGCTCTTTATGGAGAGATCCGGGGTCTATAATGAATGACGGGTCCTCTTTATGGAGAGATCTGGGGTCTATAAGGAATGTAAACATCCCATGTGACAGTAATAGGAGGTGACGGGTCCTCTTTATGGAAAGATCCGGGGTCTATAATGAATGTAAACATCCCATGTGACAGTAATAGGAGGTGACGGGTCCTCTTTATGGAGGGATCCGGGGTCTATAATGAATGTAAACATCCCATGTGACAGTAATAGGAGGTGACGGGTCCTCTTTATGGAAAGATCCGGGGTCTATAATGAATGTAAACATCCCATGTGACAGTAATAGGAGGTGACAGGTCCTCTTTATGGAGAGATCCGGGGTCTATAATGAATGTAAACATCCCATGTGACAGTAATAGGAGGTGACAGGTCCTCTTTATGGAGAGATCCGGGGTCTATAATGAATGTAAACATCCCATGTGACAGTAATAGGAGGTGATGGGTCCTCTTTATGGAGAGATCCGGGGTCTATAATGAATGTAAACATCCCATGTGACAGTAATAGGAGGTGACGGGTCCTCTTTATGGAGAGATCCGGGGTCTATAATGAATGTAAACATCCCATGTGACAGTAATAGGAAGTGACAGGTCCTCTTTATGGAGAGATCCGGGGTCTATAATGAATGTAAACATCCCATGTGTCAGTAATAGGAGGTGACGGGTCCTCTTTATGGAGAGATCTGGGGTCTATAATGAATGTAAACATCCCAAGTGACAGTAATAGGAGGTGACGGGTGCTCTTTATGGAGATATCCAGGGTCTATAATGAATGTAAACATCCCATGTGACAGTAATAGGAGATGACGGGTCCTCTTTATGGAGAGATCCGGGGTCTATAATGAATGTAAACATCCCATGTGACAGTAATAGGAGGTGACGGGTCCTCTTTATGGAGAGATCCGGGGTCTATAATGAATGTAAACATCCCATGTGATAGTAATAGGAGGTGACGGGTCCTCTTTATGGAGAGATCCGGGGTCTATAATGAATGTAAACTTCCCATGTGACAGTAATAGGAGGTGACGGGTCCTCTTTATGGAGAGATCCGGGGTCTATAATGAATGTAAACATCCCATGTGATAGTAATAGGAGGTGACGGGTGCTCTTTATGGAGAGATCCGGGGTCTATAATGAATGACGGGTCCTCTTTATGGAGAGATCTGGGGTCTATAAGGAATGTAAACATCCCATGTGACAGTAATAGGAGGTGACGGGTCCTCTTTATGGATAGATCCGGGGTCTATAATGAATGTAAACATCCCATGTGACAGTAATAGGAGGTGATGGGTCCTCTTTATGGAGAGATCCGGGGTCTATAATGAATGTAAACATCCCATGTGACAGTAATAGGAGGTGACGGGTCCTCTTTATGGAGAGATCCGGGGTCTATAATGAATGTAAACATCCCATGTGACAGTAATAGGAAGTGACAGGTCCTCTTTATGGAGAGATCCGGGGTCTATAATGAATGTAAACATCCCATGTGTCAGTAATAGGAGGTGACGGGTCCTCTTTATGGAGAGATCTGGGGTCTATAATGAATGTAAACATCCCAAGTGACAGTAATAGGAGGTGACGGGTGCTCTTTATGGAGATATCCAGGGTCTATAATGAATGTAAACATCCCATGTGACAGTAATAGGAGATGACGGGTCCTCTTTATGGAGAGATCCGGGGTCTATAATGAATGTAAACATCCCATGTGACAGTAATAGGAGGTGACGGGTCCTCTTTATGGAGAGATCCGGGGTCTATAATGAATGTAAACATCCCATGTGATAGTAATAGGAGGTGACGGGTCCTCTTTATGGAGAGATCCGGGGTCTATAATGAATGTAAACTTCCCATGTGACAGTAATAGGAGGTGACGGGTCCTCTTTATGGAGAGATCCGGGGTCTATAATGAATGTAAACATCCCATGTGATAGTAATAGGAGGTGACGGGTGCTCTTTATGGAGAGATCCGGGGTCTATAATGAATGACGGGTCCTCTTTATGGAGAGATCTGGGGTCTATAAGGAATGTAAACATCCCATGTGACAGTAATAGGAAGTGACGGGTCCTCTTTATGGAGAGATCCGGGGTCTATAATGAATGACGGGTCCTCTTTATGGAGAGATCTGGGGTCTATAAGGAATGTAAACATCCCATGTGACAGTAATAGGGGGTGACGGGTCCTCTTTATGGAGAGATCCGGGGTCTATAATGAATGTAAACATCCCATGTGACAGTAATAGGAGGTGATGGGTCCTCTTTATGGAGAGATCTGGGGTCTATAATGAATGTAAACATCCCATGTGACAGTAATAGGAGGTGATGGGTCCTCTTTATGGAGAGATCTGGGGTCTATAATGAATGTAAACTTCCCATGTGACAGTAATAGGAGGTGACGGGTCCTCTTTATGGAGAGATCCGGGGTCTATAATGAATGTAAACATCCCATGTGATAGTAATAGGAGGTGACGGGTGCTCTTTATGGAGAGATCCGGGGTCTATAATGAATGACGGGTCCTCTTTATGGAGAGATCTGGGGTCTATAAGGAATGTAAACATCCCATGTGACAGTAATAGGAGGTGACGGGTCCTCTTTATGGATAGATCCGGGGTCTATAATGAATGTAAACATCCCATGTGACAGTAATAGGAGGTGATGGGTCCTCTTTATGGAGAGATCCGGGGTCTATAATGAATGTAAACATCCCATGTGACAGTAATAGGAGGTGACGGGTCCTCTTTATGGAGAGATCCGGGGTCTATAATGAATGTAAACATCCCATGTGACAGTAATAGGAAGTGACAGGTCCTCTTTATGGAGAGATCCGGGGTCTATAATGAATGTAAACATCCCATGTGTCAGTAATAGGAGGTGACGGGTCCTCTTTATGGAGAGATCTGGGGTCTATAATGAATGTAAACATCCCAAGTGACAGTAATAGGAGGTGACGGGTGCTCTTTATGGAGATATCCAGGGTCTATAATGAATGTAAACATCCCATGTGACAGTAATAGGAGGTGACGGGTCCTCTTTATGGAGAGATCCGGGGTCTATAATGAATGTAAACTTCCCATGTGACAGTAATAGGAGGTGACGGGTCCTCTTTATGGAGAGATCCGGGGTCTATAATGAATGTAAACATCCCATGTGATAGTAATAGGAGGTGACGGGTGCTCTTTATGGAGAGATCCGGGGTCTATAATGAATGACGGGTCCTCTTTATGGAGAGATCTGGGGTCTATAAGGAATGTAAACATCCCATGTGACAGTAATAGGAGGTGACGGGTCCTCTTTATGGAGAGATCCGGGGTCTATAATGAATGTAAACATCCCATGTGACAGTAATAGGAGGTGATGGGTCCTCTTTATGGAGAGATCTGGGGTCTATAATGAATGTAAACATCCCATGTGACAGTAATAGGAGGTGACGGGTCCTCTTTATGGAGAGATCCGGGGTCTATAATGAATGTAAACATCCCATGTGATAGTAATAGGAGGTGACGGGTGCTCTTTATGGAGAGATCCGGGGTCTATAATGAATGACGGGTCCTCTTTATGGAGAGATCTGGGGTCTATAAGGAATGTAAACATCCCATGTGACAGTAATAGGAGGTGACGGGTCCTCTTTATGGAGAGATCCGGGGTCTATAATGAATGTAAACATCCCATGTGACAGTAATAGGTGGTGACAGGTGCTCTTTATGGAGAGATCCGGGGTCTATAATGAATGTAAACATCCCATGTGACAGTAATAGGAGGTGACGGGTCCTCTTTATGGAGAGATCCGGGGTCTATAATGAATGTAAACATCCCATGTGACAGTAATAGGAAGTGACAGGTCCTCTTTATGGAGAGATCCGGGGTCTATAATGAATGTAAACATCCCATGTGATAGTAATAGGAGGTGACGGGTGCTCTTTATGGAGAGATCCGGGGTCTATAATGAATGTAAACATCCCATGTGATAGTAATAGGAGGTGACGGGTGCTCTTTATGGAGAGATCCGGGGTCTATAATGAATGACGGGTCCTCTTTATGGAGAGATCTGGGGTCTATAAGGAATGTAAACATCCCATGTGACAGTAATAGGAGGTGACGGGTCCTCTTTATGGAAAGATCCGGGGTCTATAATGAATGTAAACATCCCATGTGACAGTAATAGGAGGTGACGGGTCCTCTTTATGGAGAGATCCGGGGTCTATAATGAATGTAAACATCCCATGTGACAGTAATAGGAGGTGATGGGTCCTCTTTATGGAGAGATCCGGGGTCTATAATGAATGTAAACATCCCATGTGACAGTAATAGGAGGTGATGGGTCCTCTTTATGGAGAGATCCGGGGTCTATAATGAATGACGGGTCCTCTTTATGGAGAGATCTGGGGTCTATAAGGAATGTAAACATCCCATGTGACAGTAATAGGAGGTGACGGGTCCTCTTTATGGAAAGATCCGGGGTCTATAATGAATGTAAACATCCCATGTGACAGTAATAGGAGGTGACGGGTCCTCTTTATGGAGAGATCCGGGGTCTATAATGAATGTAAACATCCCATGTGACAGTAATAGGAGGTGATGGGTCCTCTTTATGGAGAGATCCGGGGTCTATAATGAATGTAAACATCCCATGTGATAGTAATAGGAGGTGACGGGTGCTCTTTATGGAGAGATCCGGGGTCTATAATGAATGACGGGTCCTCTTTATGGAGAGATCTGGGGTCTATAAGGAATGTAAACATCCCATGTGACAGTAATAGGAGGTGACGGGTCCTCTTTATGGAAAGATCCGGGGTCTATAATGAATGTAAACATCCCATGTGACAGTAATAGGAGGTGACGGGTCCTCTTTATGGAGGGATCCGGGGTCTATAATGAATGTAAACATCCCATGTGACAGTAATAGGAGGTGACGGGTCCTCTTTATGGAAAGATCCGGGGTCTATAATGAATGTAAACATCCCATGTGACAGTAATAGGAGGTGACAGGTCCTCTTTATGGAGAGATCCGGGGTCTATAATGAATGTAAACATCCCATGTGACAGTAATAGGAGGTGACAGGTCCTCTTTATGGAGAGATCCGGGGTCTATAATGAATGTAAACATCCCATGTGACAGTAATAGGAGGTGATGGGTCCTCTTTATGGAGAGATCCGGGGTCTATAATGAATGTAAACATCCCATGTGACAGTAATAGGAGGTGACGGGTCCTCTTTATGGAGAGATCCGGGGTCTATAATGAATGTAAACATCCCATGTGACAGTAATAGGAGGTGACGGGTCCTCTTTATGGAGGGATCCGGGGTCTATAATGAATGTAAACATCCCATGTGACAGTAATAGGAGATGACGGGTCCTCTTTATGGAGAGATCCGGGGTCTATAATGAATGTAAACATCCCATGTGACAGTAATAGGAGGTGACGGGTCCTCTTTATGGAGAGATCCGGGGTCTATAATGAATGTAAACATCCCATGTGATAGTAATAGGAGGTGACGGGTCCTCTTTATGGAGAGATCCGGGGTCTATAATGAATGTAAACTTCCCATGTGACAGTAATAGGAGGTGACGGGTCCTCTTTATGGAGAGATCCGGGGTCTATAATGAATGTAAACATCCCATGTGATAGTAATAGGAGGTGACGGGTGCTCTTTATGGAGAGATCCGGGGTCTATAATGAATGACGGGTCCTCTTTATGGAGAGATCTGGGGTCTATAAGGAATGTAAACATCCCATGTGACAGTAATAGGAGGTGACGGGTCCTCTTTATGGATAGATCCGGGGTCTATAATGAATGTAAACATCCCATGTGACAGTAATAGGAGGTGATGGGTCCTCTTTATGGAGAGATCCGGGGTCTATAATGAATGTAAACATCCCATGTGACAGTAATAGGAGGTGACGGGTCCTCTTTATGGAGAGATCCGGGGTCTATAATGAATGTAAACATCCCATGTGACAGTAATAGGAAGTGACAGGTCCTCTTTATGGAGAGATCCGGGGTCTATAATGAATGTAAACATCCCATGTGTCAGTAATAGGAGGTGACGGGTCCTCTTTATGGAGAGATCTGGGGTCTATAATGAATGTAAACATCCCAAGTGACAGTAATAGGAGGTGACGGGTGCTCTTTATGGAGATATCCAGGGTCTATAATGAATGTAAACATCCCATGTGACAGTAATAGGAGATGACGGGTCCTCTTTATGGAGAGATCCGGGGTCTATAATGAATGTAAACATCCCATGTGACAGTAATAGGAGGTGACGGGTCCTCTTTATGGAGAGATCCGGGGTCTATAATGAATGTAAACATCCCATGTGATAGTAATAGGAGGTGACGGGTCCTCTTTATGGAGAGATCCGGGGTCTATAATGAATGTAAACTTCCCATGTGACAGTAATAGGAGGTGACGGGTCCTCTTTATGGAGAGATCCGGGGTCTATAATGAATGTAAACATCCCATGTGATAGTAATAGGAGGTGACGGGTGCTCTTTATGGAGAGATCCGGGGTCTATAATGAATGACGGGTCCTCTTTATGGAGAGATCTGGGGTCTATAAGGAATGTAAACATCCCATGTGACAGTAATAGGAAGTGACGGGTCCTCTTTATGGAGAGATCCGGGGTCTATAATGAATGACGGGTCCTCTTTATGGAGAGATCTGGGGTCTATAAGGAATGTAAACATCCCATGTGACAGTAATAGGGGGTGACGGGTCCTCTTTATGGAGAGATCCGGGGTCTATAATGAATGTAAACATCCCATGTGACAGTAATAGGAGGTGATGGGTCCTCTTTATGGAGAGATCTGGGGTCTATAATGAATGTAAACATCCCATGTGACAGTAATAGGAGGTGATGGGTCCTCTTTATGGAGAGATCTGGGGTCTATAATGAATGTAAACTTCCCATGTGACAGTAATAGGAGGTGACGGGTCCTCTTTATGGAGAGATCCGGGGTCTATAATGAATGTAAACATCCCATGTGATAGTAATAGGAGGTGACGGGTGCTCTTTATGGAGAGATCCGGGGTCTATAATGAATGACGGGTCCTCTTTATGGAGAGATCTGGGGTCTATAAGGAATGTAAACATCCCATGTGACAGTAATAGGAGGTGACGGGTCCTCTTTATGGATAGATCCGGGGTCTATAATGAATGTAAACATCCCATGTGACAGTAATAGGAGGTGATGGGTCCTCTTTATGAAGAGATCCGGGGTCTATAATGAATGTAAACATCCCATGTGACAGTAATAGGAGGTGACGGGTCCTCTTTATGGAGAGATCCGGGGTCTATAATGAATGTAAACATCCCATGTGACAGTAATAGGAAGTGACAGGTCCTCTTTATGGAGAGATCCGGGGTCTATAATGAATGTAAACATCCCATGTGTCAGTAATAGGAGGTGACGGGTCCTCTTTATGGAGAGATCTGGGGTCTATAATGAATGTAAACATCCCAAGTGACAGTAATAGGAGGTGACGGGTGCTCTTTATGGAGATATCCAGGGTCTATAATGAATGTAAACATCCCATGTGACAGTAATAGGAGGTGACGGGTCCTCTTTATGGAGAGATCCGGGGTCTATAATGAATGTAAACTTCCCATGTGACAGTAATAGGAGGTGACGGGTCCTCTTTATGGAGAGATCCGGGGTCTATAATGAATGTAAACATCCCATGTGATAGTAATAGGAGGTGACGGGTGCTCTTTATGGAGAGATCCGGGGTCTATAATGAATGACGGGTCCTCTTTATGGAGAGATCTGGGGTCTATAAGGAATGTAAACATCCCATGTGACAGTAATAGGAGGTGACGGGTCCTCTTTATGGAGAGATCCGGGGTCTATAATGAATGTAAACATCCCATGTGACAGTAATAGGAGGTGATGGGTCCTCTTTATGGAGAGATCTGGGGTCTATAATGAATGTAAACATCCCATGTGACAGTAATAGGAGGTGACGGGTCCTCTTTATGGAGAGATCCGGGGTCTATAATGAATGTAAACATCCCATGTGATAGTAATAGGAGGTGACGGGTGCTCTTTATGGAGAGATCCGGGGTCTATAATGAATGACGGGTCCTCTTTATGGAGAGATCTGGGGTCTATAAGGAATGTAAACATCCCATGTGACAGTAATAGGAGGTGACGGGTCCTCTTTATGGAGAGATCCGGGGTCTATAATGAATGTAAACATCCCATGTGACAGTAATAGGTGGTGACAGGTGCTCTTTATGGAGAGATCCGGGGTCTATAATGAATGTAAACATCCCATGTGACAGTAATAGGAGGTGACGGGTCCTCTTTATGGAGAGATCCGGGGTCTATAATGAATGTAAACATCCCATGTGATAGTAATAGGAGGTGACGGGTGCTCTTTATGGAGAGATCCGGGGTCTATAATGAATGACGGGTCCTCTTTATGGAGAGATCTGGGGTCTATAAGGAATGTAAACATCCCATGTGACAGTAATAGGAGGTGACGGGTCCTCTTTATGGAAAGATCCGGGGTCTATAATGAATGTAAACATCCCATGTGACAGTAATAGGAGGTGACGGGTCCTCTTTATGGAGAGATCCGGGGTCTATAATGAATGTAAACATCCCATGTGATAGTAATAGGAGGTGACGGGTGCTCTTTATGGAGAGATCCGGGGTCTATAATGAATGACGGGTCCTCTTTATGGAGAGATCTGGGGTCTATAAGGAATGTAAACATCCCATGTGACAGTAATAGGAGGTGACGGGTCCTCTTTATGGAGAGATCCGGGGTCTATAATGAATGTAAACATCCCATGTGACAGTAATAGGTGGTGACAGGTGCTCTTTATGGAGAGATCCGGGGTCTATAATGAATGTAAACATCCCATGTGACAGTAATAGGAGGTGACGGGTCCTCTTTATGGAGAGATCCGGGGTCTATAATGAATGTAAACATCCCATGTGATAGTAATAGGAGGTGACGGGTGCTCTTTATGGAGAGATCCGGGGTCTATAATGAATGACGGGTCCTCTTTATGGAGAGATCCGGGGTCTATAATGAATGTAAACATCCCATGTGACAGTAATAGGAGGTGACGGGTCCTCTTTATGGAAAGATCCGGGGTCTATAATGAATGTAAACATCCCATGTGTCAGTAATAGGAGGTGACGGGTCCTCTTTATGGAGAGATCTGGGGTCTATAATGAATGTAAACATCCCAAGTGACAGTAATAGGAGGTGACGGGTGCTCTTTATGGAGATATCCAGGGTCTATAATGAATGTAAACATCCCATGTGACAGTAATAGGAGATGACGGGTCCTCTTTATGGAGAGATCCGGGGTCTATAATGAATGTAAACATCCCATGTGACAGTAATAGGAGGTGACGGGTCCTCTTTATGGAGAGATCCGGGGTCTATAATGAATGTAAACATCCCATGTGATAGTAATAGGAGGTGACGGGTCCTCTTTATGGAGAGATCCGGGGTCTATAATGAATGTAAACTTCCCATGTGACAGTAATAGGAGGTGACGGGTCCTCTTTATGGAGAGATCCGGGGTCTATAATGAATGTAAACATCCCATGTGATAGTAATAGGAGGTGACGGGTGCTCTTTATGGAGAGATCCGGGGTCTATAATGAATGACGGGTCCTCTTTATGGAGAGATCTGGGGTCTATAAGGAATGTAAACATCCCATGTGACAGTAATAGGAGGTGACGGGTCCTCTTTATGGATAGATCCGGGGTCTATAATGAATGTAAACATCCCATGTGACAGTAATAGGAGGTGATGGGTCCTCTTTATGGAGAGATCCGGGGTCTATAATGAATGTAAACATCCCATGTGACAGTAATAGGAGGTGACGGGTCCTCTTTATGGAGAGATCCGGGGTCTATAATGAATGTAAACATCCCATGTGACAGTAATAGGAAGTGACAGGTCCTCTTTATGGAGAGATCCGGGGTCTATAATGAATGTAAACATCCCATGTGTCAGTAATAGGAGGTGACGGGTCCTCTTTATGGAGAGATCTGGGGTCTATAATGAATGTAAACATCCCAAGTGACAGTAATAGGAGGTGACGGGTGCTCTTTATGGAGATATCCAGGGTCTATAATGAATGTAAACATCCCATGTGACAGTAATAGGAGATGACGGGTCCTCTTTATGGAGAGATCCGGGGTCTATAATGAATGTAAACATCCCATGTGACAGTAATAGGAGGTGACGGGTCCTCTTTATGGAGAGATCCGGGGTCTATAATGAATGTAAACATCCCATGTGATAGTAATAGGAGGTGACGGGTCCTCTTTATGGAGAGATCCGGGGTCTATAATGAATGTAAACTTCCCATGTGACAGTAATAGGAGGTGACGGGTCCTCTTTATGGAGAGATCCGGGGTCTATAATGAATGTAAACATCCCATGTGATAGTAATAGGAGGTGACGGGTGCTCTTTATGGAGAGATCCGGGGTCTATAATGAATGACGGGTCCTCTTTATGGAGAGATCTGGGGTCTATAAGGAATGTAAACATCCCATGTGACAGTAATAGGAGGTGACGGGTCCTCTTTATGGAGAGATCCGGGGTCTATAATGAATGTAAACATCCCATGTGACAGTAATAGGAGGTGATGGGTCCTCTTTATGGAGAGATCTGGGGTCTATAATGAATGTAAACATCCCATGTGACAGTAATAGGAGGTGATGGGTCCTCTTTATGGAGAGATCTGGGGTCTATAATGAATGTAAACTTCCCATGTGACAGTAATAGGAGGTGACGGGTCCTCTTTATGGAGAGATCCGGGGTCTATAATGAATGTAAACATCCCATGTGATAGTAATAGGAGGTGACGGGTGCTCTTTATGGAGAGATCCGGGGTCTATAATGAATGACGGGTCCTCTTTATGGAGAGATCTGGGGTCTATAAGGAATGTAAACATCCCATGTGACAGTAATAGGAGGTGACGGGTCCTCTTTATGGATAGATCCGGGGTCTATAATGAATGTAAACATCCCATGTGACAGTAATAGGAGGTGATGGGTCCTCTTTATGGAGAGATCCGGGGTCTATAATGAATGTAAACATCCCATGTGACAGTAATAGGAGGTGACGGGTCCTCTTTATGGAGAGATCCGGGGTCTATAATGAATGTAAACATCCCATGTGACAGTAATAGGAAGTGACAGGTCCTCTTTATGGAGAGATCCGGGGTCTATAATGAATGTAAACATCCCATGTGTCAGTAATAGGAGGTGACGGGTCCTCTTTATGGAGAGATCTGGGGTCTATAATGAATGTAAACATCCCAAGTGACAGTAATAGGAGGTGACGGGTGCTCTTTATGGAGATATCCAGGGTCTATAATGAATGTAAACATCCCATGTGACAGTAATAGGAGATGACGGGTCCTCTTTATGGAGAGATCCGGGGTCTATAATGAATGTAAACATCCCATGTGACAGTAATAGGAGGTGACGGGTCCTCTTTATGGAGAGATCCGGGGTCTATAATGAATGTAAACATCCCATGTGATAGTAATAGGAGGTGACGAGTCCTCTTTATGGAGAGATCCGGGGTCTATAATGAATGTAAACTTCCCATGTGACAGTAATAGGAGGTGACGGGTCCTCTTTATGGAGAGATCCGGGGTCTATAATGAATGTAAACATCCCATGTGATAGTAATAGGAGGTGACGGGTGCTCTTTATGGAGAGATCCGGGGTCTATAATGAATGACGGGTCCTCTTTATGGAGAGATCTGGGGTCTATAAGGAATGTAAACATCCCATGTGACAGTAATAGGAGGTGACGGGTCCTCTTTATGGAGAGATCCGGGGTCTATAATGAATGTAAACATCCCATGTGACAGTAATAGGAGGTGATGGGTCCTCTTTATGGAGAGATCTGGGGTCTATAATGAATGTAAACATCCCATGTGACAGTAATAGGAGGTGACGGGTCCTCTTTATGGAGAGATCCGGGGTCTATAATGAATGTAAACATCCCATGTGATAGTAATAGGAGGTGACGGGTGCTCTTTATGGAGAGATCCGGGGTCTATAATGAATGACGGGTCCTCTTTATGGAGAGATCTGGGGTCTATAAGGAATGTAAACATCCCATGTGACAGTAATAGGAGGTGACGGGTCCTCTTTATGGAGAGATCCGGGGTCTATAATGAATGTAAACATCCCATGTGACAGTAATAGGAGGTGACGGGTCCTCTTTATGGAGAGATCCGGGGTCTATAATGAATGTAAACATCCCATGTGACAGTAATAGGAGGTGATGGGTCCTCTTTATGGAGAGATCCGGGGTCTATAATGAATGTAAACATCCCATGTGACAGTAATAGGAGGTGATGGGTCCTCTTTATGGAGAGATCCGGGGTCTATAATGAATGACGGGTCCTCTTTATGGAGAGATCTGGGGTCTATAAGGAATGTAAACATCCCATGTGACAGTAATAGGAGGTGACGGGTCCTCTTTATGGAAAGATCCGGGGTCTATAATGAATGTAAACATCCCATGTGACAGTAATAGGAGGTGACGGGTCCTCTTTATGGAGAGATCCGGGGTCTATAATGAATGTAAACATCCCATGTGACAGTAATAGGAGGTGATGGGTCCTCTTTATGGAGAGATCCGGGGTCTATAATGAATGTAAACATCCCATGTGATAGTAATAGGAGGTGACGGGTGCTCTTTATGGAGAGATCCGGGGTCTATAATGAATGACGGGTCCTCTTTATGGAGAGATCTGGGGTCTATAAGGAATGTAAACATCCCATGTGACAGTAATAGGAGGTGACGGGTCCTCTTTATGGAAAGATCCGGGGTCTATAATGAATGTAAACATCCCATGTGACAGTAATAGGAGGTGACGGGTCCTCTTTATGGAGGGATCCGGGGTCTATAATGAATGTAAACATCCCATGTGACAGTAATAGGAGGTGACGGGTCCTCTTTATGGAAAGATCCGGGGTCTATAATGAATGTAAACATCCCATGTGACAGTAATAGGAGGTGACAGGTCCTCTTTATGGAGAGATCCGGGGTCTATAATGAATGTAAACATCCCATGTGACAGTAATAGGAGGTGACAGGTCCTCTTTATGGAGAGATCCGGGGTCTATAATGAATGTAAACATCCCATGTGACAGTAATAGGAGGTGATGGGTCCTCTTTATGGAGAGATCCGGGGTCTATAATGAATGTAAACATCCCATGTGACAGTAATAGGAGGTGACGGGTCCTCTTTATGGAGAGATCCGGGGTCTATAATGAATGTAAACATCCCATGTGACAGTAATAGGAAGTGACAGGTCCTCTTTATGGAGAGATCCGGGGTCTATAATGAATGTAAACATCCCATGTGTCAGTAATAGGAGGTGACGGGTCCTCTTTATGGAGAGATCTGGGGTCTATAATGAATGTAAACATCCCAAGTGACAGTAATAGGAGGTGACGGGTGCTCTTTATGGAGATATCCAGGGTCTATAATGAATGTAAACATCCCATGTGACAGTAATAGGAGATGACGGGTCCTCTTTATGGAGAGATCCGGGGTCTATAATGAATGTAAACATCCCATGTGACAGTAATAGGAGGTGACGGGTCCTCTTTATGGAGAGATCCGGGGTCTATAATGAATGTAAACATCCCATGTGATAGTAATAGGAGGTGACGGGTCCTCTTTATGGAGAGATCCGGGGTCTATAATGAATGTAAACTTCCCATGTGACAGTAATAGGAGGTGACGGGTCCTCTTTATGGAGAGATCCGGGGTCTATAATGAATGTAAACATCCCATGTGATAGTAATAGGAGGTGACGGGTGCTCTTTATGGAGAGATCCGGGGTCTATAATGAATGACGGGTCCTCTTTATGGAGAGATCTGGGGTCTATAAGGAATGTAAACATCCCATGTGACAGTAATAGGAGGTGACGGGTCCTCTTTATGGATAGATCCGGGGTCTATAATGAATGTAAACATCCCATGTGACAGTAATAGGAGGTGATGGGTCCTCTTTATGGAGAGATCCGGGGTCTATAATGAATGTAAACATCCCATGTGACAGTAATAGGAGGTGACGGGTCCTCTTTATGGAGAGATCCGGGGTCTATAATGAATGTAAACATCCCATGTGACAGTAATAGGAAGTGACAGGTCCTCTTTATGGAGAGATCCGGGGTCTATAATGAATGTAAACATCCCATGTGTCAGTAATAGGAGGTGACGGGTCCTCTTTATGGAGAGATCTGGGGTCTATAATGAATGTAAACATCCCAAGTGACAGTAATAGGAGGTGACGGGTGCTCTTTATGGAGATATCCAGGGTCTATAATGAATGTAAACATCCCATGTGACAGTAATAGGAGATGACGGGTCCTCTTTATGGAGAGATCCGGGGTCTATAATGAATGTAAACATCCCATGTGACAGTAATAGGAGGTGACGGGTCCTCTTTATGGAGAGATCCGGGGTCTATAATGAATGTAAACATCCCATGTGATAGTAATAGGAGGTGACGGGTCCTCTTTATGGAGAGATCCGGGGTCTATAATGAATGTAAACTTCCCATGTGACAGTAATAGGAGGTGACGGGTCCTCTTTATGGAGAGATCCGGGGTCTATAATGAATGTAAACATCCCATGTGATAGTAATAGGAGGTGACGGGTGCTCTTTATGGAGAGATCCGGGGTCTATAATGAATGACGGGTCCTCTTTATGGAGAGATCTGGGGTCTATAAGGAATGTAAACATCCCATGTGACAGTAATAGGAAGTGACGGGTCCTCTTTATGGAGAGATCCGGGGTCTATAATGAATGACGGGTCCTCTTTATGGAGAGATCTGGGGTCTATAAGGAATGTAAACATCCCATGTGACAGTAATAGGGGGTGACGGGTCCTCTTTATGGAGAGATCCGGGGTCTATAATGAATGTAAACATCCCATGTGACAGTAATAGGAGGTGATGGGTCCTCTTTATGGAGAGATCTGGGGTCTATAATGAATGTAAACATCCCATGTGACAGTAATAGGAGGTGATGGGTCCTCTTTATGGAGAGATCTGGGGTCTATAATGAATGTAAACTTCCCATGTGACAGTAATAGGAGGTGACGGGTCCTCTTTATGGAGAGATCCGGGGTCTATAATGAATGTAAACATCCCATGTGATAGTAATAGGAGGTGACGGGTGCTCTTTATGGAGAGATCCGGGGTCTATAATGAATGACGGGTCCTCTTTATGGAGAGATCTGGGGTCTATAAGGAATGTAAACATCCCATGTGACAGTAATAGGAGGTGACGGGTCCTCTTTATGGATAGATCCGGGGTCTATAATGAATGTAAACATCCCATGTGACAGTAATAGGAGGTGATGGGTCCTCTTTATGGAGAGATCCGGGGTCTATAATGAATGTAAACATCCCATGTGACAGTAATAGGAGGTGACGGGTCCTCTTTATGGAGAGATCCGGGGTCTATAATGAATGTAAACATCCCATGTGACAGTAATAGGAAGTGACAGGTCCTCTTTATGGAGAGATCCGGGGTCTATAATGAATGTAAACATCCCATGTGTCAGTAATAGGAGGTGACGGGTCCTCTTTATGGAGAGATCTGGGGTCTATAATGAATGTAAACATCCCAAGTGACAGTAATAGGAGGTGACGGGTGCTCTTTATGGAGATATCCAGGGTCTATAATGAATGTAAACATCCCATGTGACAGTAATAGGAGGTGACGGGTCCTCTTTATGGAGAGATCCGGGGTCTATAATGAATGTAAACTTCCCATGTGACAGTAATAGGAGGTGACGGGTCCTCTTTATGGAGAGATCCGGGGTCTATAATGAATGTAAACATCCCATGTGATAGTAATAGGAGGTGACGGGTGCTCTTTATGGAGAGATCCGGGGTCTATAATGAATGACGGGTCCTCTTTATGGAGAGATCTGGGGTCTATAAGGAATGTAAACATCCCATGTGACAGTAATAGGAGGTGACGGGTCCTCTTTATGGAGAGATCCGGGGTCTATAATGAATGTAAACATCCCATGTGACAGTAATAGGAGGTGATGGGTCCTCTTTATGGAGAGATCTGGGGTCTATAATGAATGTAAACATCCCATGTGACAGTAATAGGAGGTGACGGGTCCTCTTTATGGAGAGATCCGGGGTCTATAATGAATGTAAACATCCCATGTGATAGTAATAGGAGGTGACGGGTGCTCTTTATGGAGAGATCCGGGGTCTATAATGAATGACGGGTCCTCTTTATGGAGAGATCTGGGGTCTATAAGGAATGTAAACATCCCATGTGACAGTAATAGGAGGTGACGGGTCCTCTTTATGGAGAGATCCGGGGTCTATAATGAATGTAAACATCCCATGTGACAGTAATAGGTGGTGACAGGTGCTCTTTATGGAGAGATCCGGGGTCTATAATGAATGTAAACATCCCATGTGACAGTAATAGGAGGTGACGGGTCCTCTTTATGGAGAGATCCGGGGTCTATAATGAATGTAAACATCCCATGTGACAGTAATAGGAAGTGACAGGTCCTCTTTATGGAGAGATCCGGGGTCTATAATGAATGTAAACATCCCATGTGATAGTAATAGGAGGTGACGGGTGCTCTTTATGGAGAGATCCGGGGTCTATAATGAATGACGGGTCCTCTTTATGGAGAGATCTGGGGTCTATAAGGAATGTAAACATCCCATGTGACAGTAATAGGAGGTGACGGGTCCTCTTTATGGAAAGATCCGGGGTCTATAATGAATGTAAACATCCCATGTGACAGTAATAGGAGGTGACGGGTCCTCTTTATGGAGAGATCCGGGGTCTATAATGAATGTAAACATCCCATGTGACAGTAATAGGAGGTGATGGGTCCTCTTTATGGAGAGATCCGGGGTCTATAATGAATGTAAACATCCCATGTGACAGTAATAGGAGGTGATGGGTCCTCTTTATGGAGAGATCCGGGGTCTATAATGAATGACGGGTCCTCTTTATGGAGAGATCTGGGGTCTATAAGGAATGTAAACATCCCATGTGACAGTAATAGGAGGTGACGGGTCCTCTTTATGGAAAGATCCGGGGTCTATAATGAATGTAAACATCCCATGTGACAGTAATAGGAGGTGACGGGTCCTCTTTATGGAGAGATCCGGGGTCTATAATGAATGTAAACATCCCATGTGACAGTAATAGGAGGTGATGGGTCCTCTTTATGGAGAGATCCGGGGTCTATAATGAATGTAAACATCCCATGTGATAGTAATAGGAGGTGACGGGTGCTCTTTATGGAGAGATCCGGGGTCTATAATGAATGACGGGTCCTCTTTATGGAGAGATCTGGGGTCTATAAGGAATGTAAACATCCCATGTGACAGTAATAGGAGGTGACGGGTCCTCTTTATGGAAAGATCCGGGGTCTATAATGAATGTAAACATCCCATGTGACAGTAATAGGAGGTGACGGGTCCTCTTTATGGAGGGATCCGGGGTCTATAATGAATGTAAACATCCCATGTGACAGTAATAGGAGGTGACGGGTCCTCTTTATGGAAAGATCCGGGGTCTATAATGAATGTAAACATCCCATGTGACAGTAATAGGAGGTGACAGGTCCTCTTTATGGAGAGATCCGGGGTCTATAATGAATGTAAACATCCCATGTGACAGTAATAGGAGGTGACAGGTCCTCTTTATGGAGAGATCCGGGGTCTATAATGAATGTAAACATCCCATGTGACAGTAATAGGAGGTGATGGGTCCTCTTTATGGAGAGATCCGGGGTCTATAATGAATGTAAACATCCCATGTGACAGTAATAGGAGGTGACGGGTCCTCTTTATGGAGAGATCCGGGGTCTATAATGAATGTAAACATCCCATGTGACAGTAATAGGAGGTGACGGGTCCTCTTTATGGAGGGATCCGGGGTCTATAATGAATGTAAACATCCCATGTGACAGTAATAGGAGATGACGGGTCCTCTTTATGGAGAGATCCGGGGTCTATAATGAATGTAAACATCCCATGTGACAGTAATAGGAGGTGACGGGTCCTCTTTATGGAGAGATCCGGGGTCTATAATGAATGTAAACATCCCATGTGATAGTAATAGGAGGTGACGGGTCCTCTTTATGGAGAGATCCGGGGTCTATAATGAATGTAAACTTCCCATGTGACAGTAATAGGAGGTGACGGGTCCTCTTTATGGAGAGATCCGGGGTCTATAATGAATGTAAACATCCCATGTGATAGTAATAGGAGGTGACGGGTGCTCTTTATGGAGAGATCCGGGGTCTATAATGAATGACGGGTCCTCTTTATGGAGAGATCTGGGGTCTATAAGGAATGTAAACATCCCATGTGACAGTAATAGGAGGTGACGGGTCCTCTTTATGGATAGATCCGGGGTCTATAATGAATGTAAACATCCCATGTGACAGTAATAGGAGGTGATGGGTCCTCTTTATGGAGAGATCCGGGGTCTATAATGAATGTAAACATCCCATGTGACAGTAATAGGAGGTGACGGGTCCTCTTTATGGAGAGATCCGGGGTCTATAATGAATGTAAACATCCCATGTGACAGTAATAGGAAGTGACAGGTCCTCTTTATGGAGAGATCCGGGGTCTATAATGAATGTAAACATCCCATGTGTCAGTAATAGGAGGTGACGGGTCCTCTTTATGGAGAGATCTGGGGTCTATAATGAATGTAAACATCCCAAGTGACAGTAATAGGAGGTGACGGGTGCTCTTTATGGAGATATCCAGGGTCTATAATGAATGTAAACATCCCATGTGACAGTAATAGGAGATGACGGGTCCTCTTTATGGAGAGATCCGGGGTCTATAATGAATGTAAACATCCCATGTGACAGTAATAGGAGGTGACGGGTCCTCTTTATGGAGAGATCCGGGGTCTATAATGAATGTAAACATCCCATGTGATAGTAATAGGAGGTGACGGGTCCTCTTTATGGAGAGATCCGGGGTCTATAATGAATGTAAACTTCCCATGTGACAGTAATAGGAGGTGACGGGTCCTCTTTATGGAGAGATCCGGGGTCTATAATGAATGTAAACATCCCATGTGATAGTAATAGGAGGTGACGGGTGCTCTTTATGGAGAGATCCGGGGTCTATAATGAATGACGGGTCCTCTTTATGGAGAGATCTGGGGTCTATAAGGAATGTAAACATCCCATGTGACAGTAATAGGAAGTGACGGGTCCTCTTTATGGAGAGATCCGGGGTCTATAATGAATGACGGGTCCTCTTTATGGAGAGATCTGGGGTCTATAAGGAATGTAAACATCCCATGTGACAGTAATAGGGGGTGACGGGTCCTCTTTATGGAGAGATCCGGGGTCTATAATGAATGTAAACATCCCATGTGACAGTAATAGGAGGTGATGGGTCCTCTTTATGGAGAGATCTGGGGTCTATAATGAATGTAAACATCCCATGTGACAGTAATAGGAGGTGATGGGTCCTCTTTATGGAGAGATCTGGGGTCTATAATGAATGTAAACTTCCCATGTGACAGTAATAGGAGGTGACGGGTCCTCTTTATGGAGAGATCCGGGGTCTATAATGAATGTAAACATCCCATGTGATAGTAATAGGAGGTGACGGGTGCTCTTTATGGAGAGATCCGGGGTCTATAATGAATGACGGGTCCTCTTTATGGAGAGATCTGGGGTCTATAAGGAATGTAAACATCCCATGTGACAGTAATAGGAGGTGACGGGTCCTCTTTATGGATAGATCCGGGGTCTATAATGAATGTAAACATCCCATGTGACAGTAATAGGAGGTGATGGGTCCTCTTTATGAAGAGATCCGGGGTCTATAATGAATGTAAACATCCCATGTGACAGTAATAGGAGGTGACGGGTCCTCTTTATGGAGAGATCCGGGGTCTATAATGAATGTAAACATCCCATGTGACAGTAATAGGAAGTGACAGGTCCTCTTTATGGAGAGATCCGGGGTCTATAATGAATGTAAACATCCCATGTGTCAGTAATAGGAGGTGACGGGTCCTCTTTATGGAGAGATCTGGGGTCTATAATGAATGTAAACATCCCAAGTGACAGTAATAGGAGGTGACGGGTGCTCTTTATGGAGATATCCAGGGTCTATAATGAATGTAAACATCCCATGTGACAGTAATAGGAGGTGACGGGTCCTCTTTATGGAGAGATCCGGGGTCTATAATGAATGTAAACTTCCCATGTGACAGTAATAGGAGGTGACGGGTCCTCTTTATGGAGAGATCCGGGGTCTATAATGAATGTAAACATCCCATGTGATAGTAATAGGAGGTGACGGGTGCTCTTTATGGAGAGATCCGGGGTCTATAATGAATGACGGGTCCTCTTTATGGAGAGATCTGGGGTCTATAAGGAATGTAAACATCCCATGTGACAGTAATAGGAGGTGACGGGTCCTCTTTATGGAGAGATCCGGGGTCTATAATGAATGTAAACATCCCATGTGACAGTAATAGGAGGTGATGGGTCCTCTTTATGGAGAGATCTGGGGTCTATAATGAATGTAAACATCCCATGTGACAGTAATAGGAGGTGACGGGTCCTCTTTATGGAGAGATCCGGGGTCTATAATGAATGTAAACATCCCATGTGATAGTAATAGGAGGTGACGGGTGCTCTTTATGGAGAGATCCGGGGTCTATAATGAATGACGGGTCCTCTTTATGGAGAGATCTGGGGTCTATAAGGAATGTAAACATCCCATGTGACAGTAATAGGAGGTGACGGGTCCTCTTTATGGAGAGATCCGGGGTCTATAATGAATGTAAACATCCCATGTGACAGTAATAGGTGGTGACAGGTGCTCTTTATGGAGAGATCCGGGGTCTATAATGAATGTAAACATCCCATGTGACAGTAATAGGAGGTGACGGGTCCTCTTTATGGAGAGATCCGGGGTCTATAATGAATGTAAACATCCCATGTGATAGTAATAGGAGGTGACGGGTGCTCTTTATGGAGAGATCCGGGGTCTATAATGAATGACGGGTCCTCTTTATGGAGAGATCTGGGGTCTATAAGGAATGTAAACATCCCATGTGACAGTAATAGGAGGTGACGGGTCCTCTTTATGGAAAGATCCGGGGTCTATAATGAATGTAAACATCCCATGTGACAGTAATAGGAGGTGACGGGTCCTCTTTATGGAGAGATCCGGGGTCTATAATGAATGTAAACATCCCATGTGATAGTAATAGGAGGTGACGGGTGCTCTTTATGGAGAGATCCGGGGTCTATAATGAATGACGGGTCCTCTTTATGGAGAGATCTGGGGTCTATAAGGAATGTAAACATCCCATGTGACAGTAATAGGAGGTGACGGGTCCTCTTTATGGAGAGATCCGGGGTCTATAATGAATGTAAACATCCCATGTGACAGTAATAGGTGGTGACAGGTGCTCTTTATGGAGAGATCCGGGGTCTATAATGAATGTAAACATCCCATGTGACAGTAATAGGAGGTGACGGGTCCTCTTTATGGAGAGATCCGGGGTCTATAATGAATGTAAACATCCCATGTGATAGTAATAGGAGGTGACGGGTGCTCTTTATGGAGAGATCCGGGGTCTATAATGAATGACGGGTCCTCTTTATGGAGAGATCCGGGGTCTATAATGAATGTAAACATCCCATGTGACAGTAATAGGAGGTGACGGGTCCTCTTTATGGAAAGATCCGGGGTCTATAATGAATGTAAACATCCCATGTGACAGTAATAGGAGGTGACGGGTCCTCTTTATGGAGAGATCCGGGGTCTATAATGAATGTAAACATCCCATGTGACAGTAATAGGAGGTGATGGGTCCTCTTTATGGAGAGATCTGGGGTCTATAATGAATGTAAACATCCCATGTGACAGTAATAGGAGGTGACGGGTCCTCTTTATGGAGAGATCCGGGGTCTATAATGAATGTAAACATCCCATGTGATAGTAATAGGAGGTGACGGGTGCTCTTTATGGAGAGATCCGGGGTCTATAATGAATGACGGGTCCTCTTTATGGAGAGATCTGGGGTCTATAAGGAATGTAAACATCCCATGTGACAGTAATAGGAGGTGACGGGTCCTCTTTATGGAGAGATCCGGGGTCTATAATGAATGTAAACATCCCATGTGACAGTAATAGGTGGTGACAGGTGCTCTTTATGGAGAGATCCGGGGTCTATAATGAATGTAAACATCCCATGTGACAGTAATAGGAGGTGACGGGTCCTCTTTATGGAGAGATCCGGGGTCTATAATGAATGTAAACATCCCATGTGATAGTAATAGGAGGTGACGGGTGCTCTTTATGGAGAGATCCGGGGTCTATAATGAATGACGGGTCCTCTTTATGGAGAGATCTGGGGTCTATAAGGAATGTAAACATCCCATGTGACAGTAATAGGAGGTGACGGGTCCTCTTTATGGAAAGATCCGGGGTCTATAATGAATGTAAACATCCCATGTGACAGTAATAGGAGGTGACGGGTCCTCTTTATGGAGAGATCCGGGGTCTATAATGAATGTAAACATCCCATGTGATAGTAATAGGAGGTGACGGGTGCTCTTTATGGAGAGATCCGGGGTCTATAATGAATGACGGGTCCTCTTTATGGAGAGATCCGGGGTCTATAATGAATGTAAACATCCCATGTGACAGTAATAGGAGGTGACGGGTCCTCTTTATGGAGAGATCCGGGGTCTATAATGAATGTAAACATCCCATGTGACAGTAATAGGTGGTGACAGGTGCTCTTTATGGAGAGATCCGGGGTCTATAATGAATGTAAACATCCCATGTGACAGTAATAGGAGGTGACGGGTCCTCTTTATGGAGAGATCCGGGGTCTATAATGAATGTAAACATCCCATGTGATAGTAATAGGAGGTGACGGGTGCTCTTTATGGAGAGATCCGGGGTCTATAATGAATGACGGGTCCTCTTTATGGAGAGATCCGGGGTCTATAATGAATGTAAACATCCCATGTGACAGTAATAGGAGGTGACGGGTCCTCTTTATGGAAGGATCCCTAAACCCTTCCACTGCACTTAAAAGTATTCAAAATGCCAAAATCTGTGTTTTTGAATACTCTGGATTTTTTTTAAATTGGCGCCATTGGCTGCAGAGTAAACTGGAAGTGAGATTTTTTTCTTATTTCCAATATTTTTATTCAAATTTTCCACTAAGAAAATACAATTTCAGTATCTGGCATCATAGCGACACAGAGGAACAGAAATAATAAAGAACAATTCAAGTAGAATGAAGAGCAACAAAAAAGAAAAAAACTAGGTATACATGTGCATAGTTTTGAAGGTAACTTAAAGAATAATTAGATCACCACATACAGAAATCTATCGTTTGTCTTACTCCATATGAGAGTTATGTAGCAATCACTGGGCCCTTGTTATCTAACCCTCAATTCCGGCTCCAGTGCTATAGTTAGTATAACGTAATGATCATACAGTAAGCGCTGGCACATGTGTGGTCAAGAACCCTCTGGTAAAGAAGGGAAAGCAAAAAAGTAGCTATAGTAGAATGAAATGAAAGAATAAAGAGTGAAGAGAAAGAAAAGGGATAGAAGAAGGGATGCACTCCAGCTCCAGGGGAACGCCTTACCCTGGTGGACCAGGGTGGCCTATTAGACTGTTGCCAGGTCCCTAATCCACGGATCCCACACTCTGTTGAACCAAGCCATTCTGTCAATTAGTATTGCCGATAAGCGTTCATTCACCAATATCCAGGACAATTTTGTTTTAAGTAAATGAAAGGGTATTGTTGGTGACCTCCACGATTTGACTATAGAGACCCTCGCAGCCACAAATATGAAAGCTATACGTTTTCTCATTGGCTTTGATGCCCCCTCCACGGGGTGTCCCAGCAGCGCATGCAGAGGCGACTTCCGAAGGTTCACTCGGGTCAAAGAATATATAAAATTGTACGTGCGTATCCAGAACCTTCGCACCTTCGGGCAAGACCACCATATATGATACATGGTGCCATCTACATTGCAGCCCCTAAAGCACCGCGGGGACGCCTCCGGAGCAAAGGTGGCCACGCGAGCTGGAACCATATACCACCGCAGCAGCACCTTGTAATTCGCTTCGATCAAAGAAGTGTTAATAAGAGCTTTAGATGCGCTTTGTACTATTTTGTTCCACTCTTCCATTTGCAAGGTGCTGTGCATATCTCTTTCCCATTTCTCCATATAAGGCAGCTTCTGAGAGATTGGGAATAAGATATTATATATCCTAGATATATGACCCTAGAGGTTGTCGTATGTCCTGCAGGCAGTTTCCATTGAGGTGCATGTAGTAAGATCAGATATACGACTTAATGTCGCCAAAAAGTGAGTGTAGCGATAGAGTTCTGACCTCGGGAGCTGATGTCTATCTTGTAGTGACACTCACGACAAAGCCCCTCTATGGTCGCAGAGGTCAGCTATACGTAGCAAACCTTTGTTGGTCCACCATGAAAAATCTTGAGGGCGTAGACCCGGGGCAAACATGGGGTTATTAAGCAAAGGGGCTAGCGGAGCATGCCGGGATCTGGAAGTGAGATTTTGATGTCACTTTGGGGTTTCTACATCGGAGACCCGATCAAAGCCAATTCCAGCTTTGTTCGGGACTCCGGCCAACCGGCAGATGTACTGGCTGGTCGCCCGGGTCTCCCACCCCATCCTTGTGATAACAGCCAATCGGCTGCTGAGCCGCATCGGTTGTTATCACATGAAAGCCGACTGCCCGCTCTAAACAACGTTATGGGGGGTGAAGCCTCTTGCTGCCGGCATCTCCCCGGTACCATCTCTTCCTAAAAATGACGTACCGGCACATGATTTTGCAGGAAGTGGTTAACGTGGAACTTCACTCCCCCAACCAACACTGACTATTTGGAATCCTTATGCTGCTCCCCTTAGTAAATAGATAGGAATGTGTATTATATTTGTTTGTTTTAAACTATGTTTTACATTTATTTAGTTACTTCCTGGTTTCCAGGCCTAGGCAAACAATGTCATCCATTCCGGGAGTCTTCAGCGAGGGAGGAGGGGTTTTCTTAGCTATGCACACCCTTTTATCTGCATACCTGAGCTAAGGGCAGAGGGATTCCAAGAAGTAATTGCTTACATAAATCATCTGCCTTTACTCAAGAAATGCCTGTGATGGAGAGTGATGTATTTCCATCAGAAACACATCAATGTAAAGGCAATGCAGATCTATACTTTTATAGTCATAATAATGAAGCAGCAAATATTTGAGTGACCATTTTATTTATGTTTTCTTATTGTTTATTAGTATTTACATATGTTTTACACAATTTAGACCTGCAAATATTTATATGTTCACTTTATCTACAAGCAACAATGGTTACGTGTAAAGCCCAACTCCATGTATTATTTTAACTAAATGGACCTCCAGAATGTAATCAAATAAAAAAATAAAAATAAGCTCAGGCTGCAATACCTACCTTCAATCTGGAGCTAACGCCATAGTACTACTTTCTCAAAACAAAATGTCCTCAGACTTCCAGGTGAGAAAGGGACATACTATGAGTGCAGGGCATCATAGCCCCACCCCTGAAAAACCCGAAATTCCAAAATCCAAAGATTCAAAAGAACAAAAATCCGAAAATTCAAAAGAACAAAAATCCGAAAATTCTAAATCGGAGAATCAGAAAGAACGAAAATCTGAAAATTCAAAAATTCGAAAGAACGAACATCTGAAAATAAGAATAAAAATGTGAAAATGCAAAATGCAAAAGAACAAAAAGCATTCAGATCATTTCTATTATAATTAAAATATTAAGTTTATTAACCATTATATATATATATATATATATATTTATTTATTTATTTTTTATTATTATTATTATATATTAATAATAAATAATAATAATAATAATAAAAATTATAATTATAATAACAATTATAAACAACTAAATTATAGGTATTGGAATTTCTTTTCAAATTTGGCTGTTGGTGAACATAACAAATACCAATTATCTGAAATAATGAATGCTGCATCTAAACGAATGGAATGGAATGAATTAACAATAATAAGTAATAATAACAAAAACTATAATAATAGTTATACACTATTAAATTATAGGTATTGGAATTGCCTTTAATAAATTACAATAATAAAAAAATATTTATATAATGAGGGTTAATAAACTTAATATTTTAATTATAATACATATTATCTGAATGAATTTTCGCAATTATTTTGGGATTTTCCTTCTTATTTTCTAATTTTCGGATTTTCATTCTATCGAATTTTCACATTTCGAATTTTCGTTCTTTCAAATTATTAAGAATTATCGAAATAATGAATACCGCATCTAAACGAATGGAACGTAACAAATTCAAATTTATCCAAAGTTACAAATTTATTCAAAATAATGAATATCGATCATAACGAATGATCCAAAAAATTAAAAAAAGGAATGAAACGAAAATGAAAAAAAAAAGCCTTTTTGCCTTTTTTATGTCTACTATAAACCATTAGTTCCGGGTTGGACAGAAGGGTGAAGGAATGAATTCCCGGACTCTGCCCACTATACTGAAATGAGGAATAATCTCTTTATTTCTGGGATTGGTGATGGAATAAGACATGTAAATATTTTCTGTTCTAGGACGGCTTTGCTTTGTACGAGATCAGTGGAGAACTTTCCTTTCAGCCCACCTCACCATAACCTGTTGGGTTTATACTTTCATGGTGGTTTCCGAGCCTTCCTTTATAGAAGCCCATGGGGGAGATTTACTAAAACTGGTGCAAAATCTGGTACAGCCGTGCATAGAAACCAATCAGCTTCTAGGTTTTAGACTCCATTCACACTTGTGTGACTTGTCATGTGACTTTGGACCTTAAATTCCCATGATAAGTCACACCCCATGTTTTTCAATGACAACCGTTCAAATATGTGCGACTTAAGGTCGCAGTGACTTTACAAAGGTTCCTACACGTCTTTGCTCCGACTTTCATGTGAGTTGAGTGCCACAGACTGCAATGTAAACCCTCGAAAGTTGCATTAAAATCACACCTGAATGTTGTGCCTGCAAGAGTTCTCCATGATCATTGGTCAAAGCCAAAGTCACATCCAAGTCACACCCATCCAATGTTCCATCAAAGTTGGACTCCAAAGTTGCTCTAATGCCCAAGTGAGAATGGAGCCTTATTGTCAAAGCCTAATTGAACAAACTAATTGAACATGCCCAAGAGGGTGAAGGCAGTGCTGGAAATTGACTGGGCCGCAGTCAATTGATAACGACCCCAAACACACCTCTTAGCCCTTGTACACACGATCGGAGAATCCTTCGGAATGTGTCCTATCGGACCGTGTTGTCGGATAATCCGACTGTGTGTGGTCTGCATCGGACTGATTCCGTCGGAATATCCGTCGGACCCAATTTTCCAACTTGTTGGAAATATTTTCCGACCAACTGGTTCGATCGGACATACTCTGATCATGTGTAGAGAATTCCGATCGGACAAATTGCCACGCATGCTCAGATCAAATTCCTACATCAAAGCTATTGGCTACTAGCCTGAACGTAGTCCCATCGTAACGAAATTACGTCATCACCTTCTGAAAGATCGGATTTTTCGACAACTTATGCCGCGTACACACGATCAAACAATCCGGTGGAAAAGTCCGGCAAACTCAAGCCGCGCGGCCCCCCCACCCCAAAGCACCTTGTCCCCATGTTGATGAGGACAAGGGCCTCTTCCCGACAACCCTGGCCATTGGTTGTCGGGGTCTGCGGGCGGGGGGCTTATCAGAATCCGGGAGCCCCCTTTAATAAGGGGGCCCCCGGATACCGGCCCCCCACCCTATGTGAATGAGTATGGGGTACAATGTACCCCTACCCATTCACCTGTAAAATAAATGTACAAAAAAAACACAACACACGAGATAAAATACTTTATTGCACAGCTCTGGGGGTCTTCTGTCTTCGGTTGTCTTCTCGCCGGACTCCTCCGCTATCTTCTTGTAGCTCTTTTGCTAGCGGAGGAGTCTGGCTTTCTTCCTCGCCGCCGGCCTCTTCTTCCGACTTTGGGGGTCTTGTCCCCCTCTTCGGTTCTTCTGCCGGGCCACCGCGCCTTCTTATAGCTCTTTTACAGGCGGTGGCCCGGTCTTCTGTCGCTGTCGCCGCCGCCGCCGCCTTCCGTTCTTCTTCTTCTTCTTCTCCAGGAGATGTTGACTCAACGATCTCTCCGGCCGCAATGCCAGGGACGCGCTGCGCGGCCACTTATATAGGGACAAGGGGCGGTGTCACATGGCTTTATGTCACATGGGTTGGTGTCACATAGTGACCCCGCCCCCTTATGATCTCACAGTACCCATGTGACATCAACCCATGTGACCAACCCATGTGACATAAAGCCATGTGACACCGCCCCTTGTCCCTATATAAGTGGCAGCGCAGGGCGTCCCTGGCATTGCGGCCGGAGAGATCGTCGAGTCAACATCTCCTGGAGAAGAAGAAGAACGGAAGGTGGCGGCGGCGAGAGAAGACCGGGCCACCGCCTGTAAAAGAGCTATAAGAAGGCGCGGTGGCCCGGCAGAAGAACCGAAGAGGGGGACAAGACCCCCGAAGTCGGAACAAGAGGCCGGTGGCGAGGAAGAAAGCCGGACTCCTCCGCTAGCAAAAGAGCTACAAGAAGATAGCGGAGGAGTCCGGCGAGAAGACCCCCGAAGACGGAAGACCCCCGGAGCTGTGCAATAAAGTATTTTATCTCATGTGTTGTGTTTTTTTTGTACTTTTATTTTACAGGTGAATGGGTAGGGGTACATTGTACCCCATACTCATTCACATATGGTGGGGGCCGGTATCCGGGGCCCCCTTATTAAAGGGGGCTCCCGGATTCCGAAAAGCCCCCCGCCCGCAGACCCCGACAACCAACGGCCAGGGTTGTCGGGAAGAGGCCCTTGTCCTCATCAACATGGGGACAAGGTGCTTTGGGGTAGGGGGGCTGCGCGGCCCCCCCTTCCCCAAGGCAACCCCCATGTTGAGGGCACGCGGCCTGGTACGGCTCAGGAGGGGGGGCGCTCGCTCGCCCCCCCTTTCCTGGCCGGCCGGGTAGCGTGCTTGGACAAGGGTCTGTTGTGGACTTGGGGGGACCCCCACGCCGATTTTTTTCGGCGTTGGGGTTCTCCTTTTTTTTTTTTTTTTCCCTTTTTTCCTTTTTCCTCCTCCTTTTTTTCTTTCTTGCCATCTCAGTCGGTTACTTTATCTCGCAGAGTATAATCAACTCAATGTTCATTTCTCCGCTAACTTTGACATCATTGAGGCAAATTTATATTTTTCTTCTCATTACCTTTAATAAATATTTTTACATTCAATCACATGCAAATACATTACTCACTACTTTCATTTTCCCTCCCTCCCCCCCCTCCAAAAAAAAAAAAATATATATTTTCCCTTTTTTTTTTTCCCCAGTGTCCTCTCCCTCTCTGTCCCCTTATCCCTCAATTATTTCACGACAGTCCTCCCTCTCCAAGAATGCCAGCCACTGTTGCCACTCCCCATGATCTTCGTCCTCCCTATCTTTTAATTTATATAATGATTCTTCCATTATTCTCGTTTGCTCCACCCTCTGTACCCACTCCGTAATTCTTGGGATTTGTTTGGATTTCCAATAGCGGGGAATCAGGGCTTTGGCAGCATTCAGGAGGTGGGGGACTATCGTGTTTCTATATTGTGTTATTCCTAATTCAGTGTCATGAAAAAGACATGTCCAGGGGTTTTTCTTAAGTTTCTTTTTTGTCACCAAGTTTATAATTTCTACAATTTTATCCCAAAACGGAGATATTTTGGAGCAACTCCACCATATATGTGAGAGGGAGCCCTCCTCCGAACATTCCCTCCAGCACAGTGCCTGCTGTGCTCCTGTAAACCTCTGCATACTTTGGGGGGTCATGTACCATCTTGAAAGTAATTTATAAGACATCTCTGTCATACGGACTTCTCTTGACGCTAAGTGAGTGAGTTTACATATTTTTATCCTGTGTTCCTTGTCCCTTAGTGCACCTAAATCTTCTTCCCATTTCCCTACAAATCTCGGAAGCTCTAAATCAATTTCTTGTCTTAATATTTTATAAATTTTTGATACTTTTCGGACTAAACATTTGTTATCCTTCAATAGATTCTCCAAGGGTCTAAGACACTCTAGTCCCCGGAGCGGGCGTGGTAAACTTTGTGCAAAGTGTGAGATTTGAGTGTACCTCCACTTATCTAACGGTTTGTGCCCCCATTCTTGTGTAAGTTCCCTGTGTGTGTATAACTTATCCCCTTTAATAATTTCACCTAATTTTATTTCCTCTTTACCTGCCCATCTACTAAAGTACAATCGTTCCTCTTTCCCTGGCAAAGAATAATCTGTGTCCAAAAGTGACATTAATGGTGAGTTATAAGTCCAATTTTGTGCCCTATTAATACTGTCCCATATTCTTAGCGTGTGTCTCGTTAAATTACTTGTATTCTCTCCTAAGCTACGCTGTTCCGATGGTATCCATACCATTTTTTCTAGCGGTACTCTACTCAGGCTCATTTCCAAGTTTACCCAACCTTTTTCCTTCTGATTATGTATCCAGTCTGCTACTCTAGCTATTATTATTGCCTCATAGTATTTCTTTACATCTGGTAAAGCTACTCCCCCCTTGTCTTTTCCCTTTACTAAGATTTTATATGGTATGCGTGCTCGTTTCAGGGGCCATATGAAAGTCATCATTAGTGTTTTTAATTTCCTAAAGAAACATATTGGGACCGGAACAGGAATCATTTGAAATGTATAGTTAATAATGGGGAGAATAATCATTTTTATTACATTTACTCTACCCATCCAGGATACTGCTTTATACCTCATGTTATTCATTATTTTTTTTATTTTGTTTAGAAGCGGGATATAATTTGCCTCGTAAAGGCCTTTCCTCTGTGGGGTCAGTTTTATCCCCAAATAGTTCAGTTCTCCCTTACACCATCTAAAGGGCAGGCTTGATGTAAGAATACTCTGCTCTGCCTCTGGTATATTCAAATTCAAGATCTCTGTCTTCGTAAGATTTATCTTAAAGTTTGATAACCTTCCGTAACACTCCAATTCCTTCAGGATCGGGGGGATCGATGTTCTTGGGTTAACTATATATAATAATACGTCATCTGCAAATGCCGATAATTTATACTCTTTCCCCCCCACCCTGATACCTTGGATATCCTGATTCCTGCGTATTGCTACCAAGAGGGGTTCGAGGCTCAGGACAAATAGCAGCGGTGAGAGCGGGCATCCCTGTCTCGTCCCATTGAACAACTCCAGGGGGCGAGACAGGGATCCGTTGACTCTTATTCTGGCCGTTGGGTGAGTGTATAAAGCCTTAATCCATCTCATCATTCTATCCCCTACCCCCTTATAGGTTAGTGTTTCGTACATAAAGTCCCAATCTAGTCTGTCAAAGGCCTTTTCGGCATCAATTGACATAAGCACTGTTGGGGTCTTTTCTTTATTCACTTCTTGGATTAGAATGATGGATTTCACTGAGTTATCCCTTCCCTCCCGTCCCTGCACGAATCCTGCCTGATCGGCATGGACCCATGCAGGTAAGAGAGCCTTTAACCTATCAGCTATTATTTTTGCATATATTTTTATATCTACGTTCAGTAGCGATATTGGGCGATAACTCTCCAACGCGACTGGGTCTTTACCCTCCTTCAAGATTAGGGAGATGTAGGCCAGGAGTGCCTCTTTACGAAACAAAAGACCCTCGCCTACCGCATTAAAGTACTCACATAATTTAGGTACCAACAGAGTTTTATATCTCCTATAGTACCTACTAGAGAACCCATCTGGGCCAGGGCTACTTCCTAGTGGCATTTCCTTTATTGCTCTCTCAACTTCGCCCGTTGAAATGGGGCTCTCTAAAGCCTCCATCTCCTCTCTCTCTCCTCTTGGGAACTCAAGCTTCCTGAGGTATTCCCTAATCGCTTCCTTCTTTTTTTCTCTTTTACTACTGATTGTTCCCAGTTTATAAAGGGTACTATAAAATGCATGAAAATTCTCTGCGATTTCTGGAGTCGCAAATTTTAACTCCCCCTCCTTATTTCTTATTTTGGGGATAAAGTTCCTATTTTTTTGTTCCTTCACCCTCCTTGCAAGCCATTTACCTGGCATATTGCCCCATTGGTATCTTTCCTTGTTTATCTCGTGGAACCTTGTTCTCCTCTCTTGGTCCAGATACTCTTCTAACTCTCTTTTTTTTTTTTGTAGGTCCTGGCTCTCCTGTATTCCTCTCGGTCTAGTTTTCTGTTACAATTGTTTTATCTCGTTATATAATTGGGACTTCCTTTTCTGTTTTTCCTGTTTTATTCCTGCTCCGATCCCTATTAACCTACCCCTCATTACAACCTTGTGTGTTTCCCATAGGGTCGCTCTTGATATTTCCTTCGTGTCATTTAGTTCAAAAAAATCATTCAACTCCTTTTCAATTTGTCGACTCGCCTTTTGTTCCTGTAAGAGGGAGTCATTTATTCTCCAAATCATCTCTCTCTCTGTCTCTTCCTGCATTTCTAATTGGGCAACTACCGGGGCATGATCTGATAGAGTAATTGGCTTGATCTCAACTTTTTTCAGGTTGGTCACAAGTCGGTGTTCTATGAAAACGTAGTCTAATCTCGCAAAAGTTTTATGGACCGCTGAAAAATGAGTGTAGTCCCGCTCTTTTTGATGGCTAATCCTCCAGGAATCCAACAGCTGAGCCTTTGAAAAAGCTTTAATTACACCCCTATATCTCTGTTGCGACGCTCTTAATCCCTCCCCCGAGGAATCCATCCTTGGATCTAGACACCAGTTTAAATCCCCTGCTAATACTACTTTGCCCTCTCTGAATTCCTCTAGTTTTATTAAGGTTTTCTTTAGAAATCTGTCTGGGTTTCTGTTTGGAGCATAGATATTTGCTATTGTGTATTGCGTTTCCCCTATTTTTCCCTTTATGAACAGAAATCTGCCGTCTGGGTCGGTTAGGCGGTCTTGAATGTCAAATCTCACTTGTCTATCAAAACCAATGGCTACTCCTCTTGAGTGGGCCGATGGTGAATCCCCGTAATACCATAATGGGAATTGTACCGATGCCATTTTTATTCCAGAAGAACTGGTTATATATGTCTCCTGTAGACACACTACATTCCCCCTCAGGAACTGCAATTCCTCGTTAATTTTAAATCTTTTTTCTCTTGTATTTAACCCCCGCACATTATATGTTATCACATTGATTACTGTCATTAACTGTTAGTTTCTTTAAGAGAGCTCCACCAACCCAGAGACATTTTTCGAGAGGACAGATCGGGATTGACAAAAAAAAAAAAAAAAAAAAAAATTTCAATAAATACTTTTCCCCATACCTCCCCCCCCTCCCCTCCATCCCTCTCCGCAACGCTATTCGGAGAACCCCCCTTTCTGCGTTGATCATATGGGGTCGACACATCACCTCCAGGTGTCTTTTTCCTTCCCATATTTACCCCGGTGGCTCGCGTCAGTAGGCCTACAAGAAACCTCCCCCCTCCCCCCCCATCCCCACCATCCCCCCGTCCCATCTACCCTTTTAGTTTAACTTCTGACTGTCTCCCCGTCATTGGGGTCTGCTCCTCGCCCCCTCTTCCACCTTGCTCCCCTTTGTATTGGTCCTTCCTCTCTAGCTTCTATTCCCCACCCCGGTAATAGTGGCTGGGGTATATCCAGCCTATCGCAGAAGGCTCTCAGGTCTTCAGGGAAACGCAATACTGCAGAACGACCATCCTTTTTCCCTCTTAGACAGGCTGGAAAACCCCATTGATACTCTATCCCCAGGGCAGTCATCTGTTGAGTTAGAGGTTTTAATAGTCTCCTTCTCCTTAATGTTTCTGGGGCTAGATCTGAGAACACCTGTAGATCTGCCCCATCTAGGGACAAGTCTGGGTGGGTCCTCAGCCTCCCCATTATTTGCACCTTTTCCTCTGGATAGTGGAATCTTGCTATTACATCTCTTGGGGCCTCATCTCCTGCCCTCTTCCCCTTGGGAATCCTGTGTACTCTCTCCAGTTTTAACGGATCCGAGGGGTCCCTCTCTAACAAAGGATTAAACAGTTTTCGTAATGTGTCCCCCAGAGCCCCGGAGCTATATTTCTCCGGGAGTCCTTTGATCCGCACATTCTTTCTCCTCCCCCTATTTTCCTGATCCTCTATTCTGTACTGGAGATTTATATTTGTTCTCTGCAAGTTTACCATTTGTTCTGCAATCTCATCCAGCCTTTCATCCTGTTTATCCAACCTATCCTCTAGTTCTTCTACTCTTCCCAGGACTAGCCCTATATCTGCTCTTACTCCTGCTATCTCTGTTCTTATTGACTCCTCCATTTTAGAAAACATTTCCGTTAACAGCTCCTTAATTGAGGTTGGTTCTACTACCTGGGGTGGTGAAACACCCCCTCCTGCCCAAACCGTTTCTATTTCTGCCTCTATTATTTCTTCTCTCTCCTGTTGAGTTCTTGTAGATCTAGTAGGTTTGCCTTCTTCTGAGGTCTTCTGTCTATTCGGCCCTGATCTGCGTAATGATCCTGCCTTTGGACTACCTCGTCCCTCCTCTGATGTACTAGCCATATTTGCCATATACCGCTGGATGCCTCCCGGACTGGCCGCCGGCGGCATATTTTTACCTGCTTTTGCTTTTCCTCTCATTTTCCTTTTCCCTTCCTTTCCTCCTTCCCCTTCCACCCCTTCTCCTTCCCTTATCTTCCCCCTCCCCTCTTCTCGCAGCACCGCGGCCTCTGATCCCCAGAGCCGCGGCAGCAGCGAGGGACCGGAGGGGGGGCAAGGGACTAACTTATCAACTCCGTACTATTATTCCTTTGCTATAGATCCCAAATTCAAACTTACATGTCACTTAAACAAATATATAGACATAAACAGATATATGTTAAGGGTGTCCCTATCCTTTTTAGTTGGGCCTATGGTTTTCACTATGGTGTTTAACCTCTCCCTTTTTCTTTTTCTTTAAATACCCATATATTTCTTTAATACTTTAAATACTTATTTGATCTTATCCTTATGGCTCTGTTATATTTATGTTGTATTTATATCCCTGGAACTCTATGTCCCCTTTTACTGATGATACTCATATACTTATTCCAGTCTCGGCCACATACACCCCTCCCCCCCCCCAAAGCTCTTTAGAAGGTGTTGTTAAGCCCAGCAATGTTCTGTTAATTCAGGGTCTCCCGGCCCAATTTCTATTCGGGCTATTGGTACGGCGATGGAGCAGCGGGGCGGTGGGAAATTACCAGGCCTCTTTGGTCTTCAATCACCACATTAATGTTTTTCCACAGTTCCATATATAAAAAAAAAAAAAAGGGAGAGAAAAAAAAAAAAAAAAAATGCAAAAACCATAAGTCCCAGCTTTAGGGAAATAAGTCCTTATGTTACTGAGCTTCTTCACACAACACTGTCTTTCTCTCTATATTTCCCCACTGATTCTCTTTTTTAGCTTACCGTCCCAGTGAACTTGAGCCTCATACTCTTCGTCTCAACAAGAGCAGCATTTTCCAGATGTCACATAAAAAAATGGGGGAGAAGAAGAGAGAAAACAGAGGGGAACATTACCGGCGGGGGGGGGGGGGAGGGGGGGGAATAGGGGGCATGTGTATAGGGAAAAACAATCTCCTGCTCCTTTCGTGCGACTCTTCTTCACACCTGCCGCAAGACCGCTTCTTAATTTATTGTATAAAATACAAAATAGGGGAGCACTTTTTCACCAATGGTACTCCTTATACCTTGCAGTTTCTTCCCCCCATAGTACCTCCTTTTGCGTGTAAAGACTGCTTCACTTTTTAATTTTGCTAGTCCACAATGTTATACCATTTACACTTCCTCATGACAGACCCGTGGGAGAGCACAGCAGTAGACCAATGATACCTCATATGATGGCAGCCGTTCCAATTAACGAGTATAGCAGGAGTATTGCAGAGGCACTGGCAGACATGTAAAAATAATTTATAACATACAGAGTGCAGTGGTCAGGACTCTACCTATAATTGCATTATATACTCCTGACCACTGCACTCTTTGCTGGTTGCTCATGTTAATGAAATTCTGTGTGCATAAAAACATCTGTGGCGGCACAGTGGTGTAGTGGGTAGCACTCTCACCTAGCAGTAAAAAGGGTCCCTTCAAATCCCAACCATGACACTACCTGCCTGGAGTTTGCATGTTCTCCCTGTGCCTGTGTGGGTTTCCTCCAGTTACTCCGGCTTCCTCCCACACTCCAAAGACATGCAGGTAGGTTAATTGGCTTCTGTCCAAAATTGGCCCTGGTATATGAATAGGGACCTTGGATTGTGGGCTCCTTGAGGGTAGGGACTGATGTGAGTGTACGATGTACAGGGATAGGGGTAGGCACTCTCTCAGGTTGAACTGGATGGACTGGTGTCTTTATTCAACCTTACTAACTATGTAACTATGTGTAATGGAAGTTTCTTCTCTGTTCCTTACCAATGATTTTGCTGAGGTTTATACGTACCTCTTAGCGTTCGTTCAGACCAGCGCTGACACCGGTCCGGTGTGTTGGTTTTATTGGTCAGAACGATTCTATATATATTACATGTCCACATTTATTATATACATATAAAGGTTTGATTTCTTCCACAGCACAATGTTCTCCTCCAACAATACCAAATACGGCGTATATCCCTGAATACAAGGAGTATTATAATAATGGAGAAGAGGTGAGAGTATGGTGTAATACTGGATATTATCCATCATCAAACAAAATGAGATGTAACAACCCCCGCTCCTCCCAGGAGTGGACTCCTCCCACTATTACCTGTACAGGTGAGTACAATTCATCACTTTATAATTCTTTCACATATTTTACCATTATAGACTCATGGGGGTTGATTTAGTAATGCTGCATTCACACCTGAGTATTTCAAAGTCGTGCGTCTTTGCCGTGTTTTACCGTGATTTTGCCACATATTTGTTCAGGGTCACCAATGTAAAAGGCAGAAAAACGGCCTGTCATCTGCCCCAAAGAAGCTCATGTTCTTTTTTGAGCTCAGGGCATTTTTTTGGGCGTTTTGCGTCAGGTGACAAAACACGCCGATGTGGACAGGTGCCATTGAAATGAATGGGATTTTGCTTGTTGGGCATTTTACAGGCATTTTTTTCGGGGGTTAAACAAGCATTTTATGAGCTGAAAACGCTCAGGTGTGAATGCAGCCCGAAGTCAAAAAGATTGTGAGTTTGCCCCAGAGCTCAGTGAAATGAGGTGAAGCTCTGCTGACTACTTTCATTTAATCATGTCCAAGCAAAAGTAAAAAAATAAATAAAATAAATCCCCCTTGCATGTGATTGGGTATTCTTTGAAAAGTACATTTTCACCACATTCACCAAACTGAAAGGAGAATCCCCTTGGAAAGTGAACGGCCGGTTTACCTAATAAATCAATCCCATTCTCTGCAGACGGCCTGTTACTGAAAGGCCTGATATCTGTCCACTCCTCTGTGTTGGAGATCATGCATTCATTACACCTCTCACACATCTAGATGGACTTTGCAAGCAAAATGTTAACATGAGGAACACAACACCAAAAATATCAATCATACAGCCTCTGCCCCTCCCAGAGTTATTTTTTTACTTTTTTTTTAGGAGCCCCACTGGGGGCTTTGGTGAAATATCAAGGGGTCTAAACAGAGAGAAAAGTACTGAGGACAGAGCCTCCCCGGTCCCTTTCTCTGCAGCCTCAGCTGCACTGGACAGTGAACAAATGGGAAGTGCTCTTTGCTAAGCGGGTTCCTGTTCATTCACAGACTGAAGCATAGTAAACATAGCTTACTAAGCTTTGGTTAAGAAAAAAACACAGGAGCAATGGGTACAGATCAATCACTGTGTTCATTCATTCATCCATCCTAAAAAATCCCCTACAGCAGCCAGCAGGAGAGGGGAGGAGGAAAGCTGGCAGCACTGCAGGGGAGAGACAGGACATGCTGAGAAGCAGGGGGAATTGGCACCACACAGGATGATTAGGGTGTGCCTAGACACACCCAGCACACCCTGTGAACACACCTATGCTTATATGTGGTGGATGCATTTGTTTTCTTATTTTAAAATAAGAACATTCTCTGCAGGGACACAACAAAAAAACCTGCTGATGCTGCAAAAAATCCAGTTCTAACTTTCTGTGAGGGAAGGAAATGGGAAGAGCAGCCTAGGGAGACAACGCTGTCATTGCTTCACATGATTCATGAAACAGCTCCTGTATCAAACCCGGGCCTCTGCAGTCCTCATTACTTTTCATGTGATACACCAGAGTAACTTCACTGAAAATACAGAGAACTTGGATAAGTTAAATTGTGACAAAGAAAATTGGGAAAATAAGGAGAAATGCTCAGTCTATATCATTTTTCCATGAGAATAAAATTATAATTCAAGGATCTTCCATGACAAATGAAGGGATACCTCCCCAGTGAGATCACACCACCAACACACACATTGGTCTTTCCCCAGTGAGATCCCACCTCCTGCACACACATTGATCTTCCCCAGTGAGATCCCACCTCCAGCACACACATTGGTCTGTCCCCAGTGAGATCCCACCTCCAGTACACACATTGATCTTTCTCCAGTGAGATCCCACCTCCAGCACACACATAGGTCTGTCCCCAGTGAGATCCCACCTCCAACACACACGTTGATCTTTCTCCAGTGAGATCCCACCTCCAGCGCACACATTGGTCTGTCCCCAGTGAGATCCCACCTCCAGCATACACATTGGTCTGTCCCCAGTGAGATCCCACCTCCTGCACACACATTGATCTTCCCCAGTGAGATCCTACCTCCAGCACACACATTGATCTTCCCCAGTGAGATCCCGCCTCCAGCGCACACATAGGTCTGTCCCCAGTGAGATCCCACCTCCAGCACACACATTGATCTTTCCCCAGTAAGATCCCACCTGCAGTACACACATTGTTCTGTCCCCAGTGAGATCCCACCTCCAGCACACACATTGATCTTCCCCAGTGAGATCCCACCTGCAGCACACACATTGGTCTGTCCCCAGTGAGATCCCACCTTCAGCACACACATTGGTCTTTCCCCAGTGAGATCCCACCTCCTGCACACACATTGATCTTCCCCAGTGAGATCCCACCTCCAGCACACACATTGAACTTCCCCAGTGAGATCCCACCTCCAGCACACACATTGGTCTGTCCCCAGTGAGATCCCACCTCCAGCATACACATTGGTCTGTCCCCAGTGAGATCCCACCTCCTGCACACACATTGATCTTCCCCAGTGAGATCCTACCTCCAGCACACACATTGATCTTCCCCAGTGAGATCCCACCTCCAGCGCACACATAGGTCTGTCCCCAGTGAGATCCCACCTCCAGCACACACATTGATCTTTCTCCAGTGAGATCCCACCTGCAGCACACACATTGTTCTGTCCCCAGTTAGATCCCACCTTCAGCACACACATTGGTCTTTCCTCAGTGAGATCCCACCTCCAGCACACACATTGGTCTGTCCCTGGTGAGATCCCACCTCCAGCAGACACATTGGTCTGTCCCCAGTGAGATCCCACCCCCAACACACACATTGGCCTTTCCCCAGTGAGATCCCACTCCAGCACACACATTGATCTTCCCTAGCAAGATCCCACCTCCAGTACTAACATTGGTCTTTCCCCAGTGAGATCCCACCTGCAGCACACACATTGGTTTTTCCCCAGTGAGATTCCACCTCCAGCACACACATTGATCTTTCCCCAGTGAAATCCCACCTACAGCACACACATTGGTCTGTACCCAGCGAGATCCCACCTTCAGCACACACATTGGTCTTTCTCCAGGGAGATCCCACCTCCAGCGCACACATTGGTCTGTCCCCAGTGAGATCCCACCTCCAGCACACACATTGGTCTGTCCCCAGTGAGATCCCACCTTCAGCACACACATTGGCTTTTCCCCAGTGAGATCCCACCTCCAGCACACACATTGATCTTCCCCAGTGAGATCCCACCTGCAGCACACACACATTGGTCTGTCCCCAGCGAGATCCCACCTTCAGCACACACATTAGTCTTTCCCCAGTGAGATCCCACCTCCTGCACACACATTGATCTTCCCCAGTGAGATCCTACCTCCAACACACACATTGATCTTCCCCAGTGAGATCCCACCTCCAGCGCACACATAGGTCTGTCCCCAGTGACATCCCACCTCCAGCACACACATTGATCTTTCTCCAGTGAGATCCCACCTCCAGCGCACACATTGGTCTGTCTCAAGTGAGATCCCACCTCCAGCACACACATTGATCTTTCCCCAGTAAGATCCCACCTGCAGTACACACATTGTTCTGTCCCCAGTGAGATCCCACCTCCAGCACACACATTGATCTTCCCCAGTGAGATCCCACCTGCAGCACACACATTGGTCTGTCCCCAGTGAGATCCCACTTTCAGCACACACATTGGTCTTTCCCCAGTGAGATCCCACCTCCTGCACACACATTGATCTTCCCCAGTGAGATCCCACCTCCAGCACACACATTGATCTTCCCCAGTGAGATCCCACCTCCAGCACACACATTGATCTTCCCCAGTGAGATCCTACCTCCAGCACACACATTGATCTTCCCCAGTGAGATCCCACCTGCAGCACACACATTGGTCTGTCCCCAGTGAGATCCCACCTTCAGCACACACATTGGTCTTTCCCCAGTGAGATCCCACCTCCTGCACACACATTGATCTTCCCCAGTGAGATCCCACCTCCAGCACACACAGATTGATCTTCCCCAGTGAGATCCCACCTCCAGCACACACATTGATCTTCTCCAGTGAGATCCCACCTCCAGCGCACACATAGGTCTGTCCCCAGTGAGATCCCACCTCCAGTACACACATTGGTTTTTCCCCAGTGAGATCCCACCTGCAGCATACACATTGGTTTTTCCCCACTGAGATTCCACCTCCAGCACACACATTGATCTTTCCCCAGTGAGATCCCACCTGCAGCACACACATTGGTCTTTCCTCAGTGAGATCCCACCTCTAGCACACACATTGGTCTGTCCCCAGTGAGATCCCACCTGCAGCACACACATTGGTCTGTCCCCAGCGAGATCCCTCCTTCAGCACACACATTGGTCTTTCTCCAGGGAGATCCCACCTCCAGTACACACATTGGTCTTTCCCCAGTGAGATCCCACCTCCAGCACACACATAGGTCTTGTCCCCAGTGAGATCCCACCTTCAGCACACACATTGGCTTTTCCCCAGTGAGATTCCACCTCCAGCACACACATTGATCTTCCCCAGTGAGATCCCACCTGCAGCACACACATTGGTCTGTCCCCAGCGAGATCCCACCTCCAGCACACACATTGGCCTTTCCCCAGTGAGATCCCATCTCCAGCACACACATTGGTCTGTCCCCAGTGAGATCCCACCTCCAGCACACACATTGGCCTTTCCCCAGTGAGATCCCACCTCCAGCACACACTTTGATCTTCCCCAGTGAGATCCCCCTCCAAGCATTGTCAAGAGTATTGGGACAACAGCCTTTACACCCACATGAACTTTTTTTTTTTTTTTTATCATTTTATTAGTTTGCAATTAGAAGAACGAACAAAACAAACAATTAAACTTACATTGGTCTTACATAGTAAAGGTAAGGCCCTTGCGGGGACCACCTGTTTGTCTTGTCATACATAAACATCATACATAAAGCACGAATCATGATACCATATATAGTAGTAGCAACATTCAATGGGTCACTCAGTGATATAGTTCATGCCAGTATATAATAGGATGACACTTGTTATATTTGTTGTGCACAGTCCACATCCACTTGAGAGCCACAGTGGGCCGAGTCTGTTAGGCCTAACGGCCGAACTGTTCGCATGGCGGTCATTTCGCGGCGAATTTTGCATGTTCGCGATTCGCCCGATCGGCGGACTATTGCCGCTGTTTGCCCAGTGGAAATATGTGTTTACAGAGTGAAAGAACTTTGACCCATGATGACACATCCACCATGGGGTACAGGACAGCCAATTGAGACATTTCAGCACACGGACAATTGGACATTCCCCCTAACTTATAAATAGACCTGATCTGGTTGGCCATTTTACATTCTGTCTTATGTCATTATAGGGAGAGGTTGCTGTGTGGAGCAGGGAGAGACTGTAGTGACACAAATCACTAGCTATTAGGTCCATAAAAGTCCTTTTAAGGACTGGTATGGTATAGATGTAGTACAGTATATAGGGTTCAGTGCACTGCTGTGCTGGTGATTGCAGCAGCCTGTCTTTTGTCAGTGCAGGGAGGGACAGGACGCTGTGTGGAGCAGGGACAGTCAGTTTAATCACTAGCTATTACTATTAGGTCCACAAAGGTCCTTTTAAGGACTGGTATAGGTGTACAGTATATAGGGTTGTACACGTATAATATACTTTCTTCCAAATATAGAAAGAATATTATACTTGACTGCTGCCCTATTCTACAGCAGTCCTTTATCAGTGTAGGGACTGAGGGACAGTCTGCAAATCACTAGCTACTAGGTCCACAAAGGTCCTTGTAAGGACTGGTATAGGTGTACAATATATAGGGTTGTGGTGCACTGCTGCTGACTGCTGTCCTATTCTGCAGCATTCCTTTATCAGTGTAGGGACAGTCTGCAAATCACTAGCTACTAGGTCCACAAAGGTTCTTGTAAGGACTGGTATAGGTGTACAATATATAGGGTTGTGGTGCACTGCTGCTGATTGCTGTCCTATTCTGCAGCATTCCTTTATCAGTGTAGGGACTGAGGGACAGTCTGCAAATCACTAGCTACTAGGTCCACAAAGGTCCTTGTAAGGACTGGTATAAGTGTACAATATATAGGGTTGTGGTGCACTGCTGCTGACTGCTGTCCTATTCTGCAGCATTCCTTTATCAGTGTAGGGACTGAGGGACAGTCTGCAAATCACTAGCTACTAGGTCCACAAAGGTCCTTGTAAGGACTGGTATAGGTGTACTATTTGGTGTGCAGTACATAGGTGTGTAATACACGTATAAAACACTTGCACATATGGAAAGCATAGTATAGTGCATTTCCACTGTGCAGCATTGTGACTGCTGATCGGTTCTGCAGCGATACTACAAAGAGTGACAAACGCAATAAAAAAAGTATTATAACTGGTGTGATAGACCAGTGGCCCCCAAAAACAACAGATTGAAGCAGGGTGTTATATACCTTCTTCCACATACATACTGCACTTATCTAGAGACTTTTGTCACAGGGTCATTTAAAAAATGACAGGCAGAGGAAGAGGCAGGCCCTTCCGCAGGGGTGCTAGGGGTAGGGCAGGAGCAACAGGCTTGAGCCAAAGTGGCAAATTGCAGAAGGTGCATGTGATTACGTCAAAGGACGCACCAGACTTGGTTGAGTGGCTCACTCAGCCTTACTCTTCTGCACCCTCCTCATCCTCTCGATCTGCACCCTCTTCTTCACTCTCTGCTATGTGCACCCCCAAAGACACTACCACCAACAACACCACCACCACCACCATATACCTTCCACTTGAGTCACAAGAATTATTTTCCGATCCATATCAAGATATTTCTGATGCGCAGCCATTCTTGGCATTGGATCAGGAAGAGGAGGTAGCAACAACCGCCACTCAGCAGTCTGACGACAGTACCCAGATCAGCCCAAGGAAGAGGTTTGTCCCCGCTGTTGCTGCCTACTCCGAGATCTCTAATTATAGTGGTGGGGAAGGTGACGTCGATGATGATGTGTCTAGTGATGTCACGTGAGTGCCCACAAGAGAGGAAGAGGAGGGGAGTTCAGATGGAGATATGGACCAGCAGATAGGGAGGAGAAGCAGGCGGAACTTACATTGCACAGGAGGGACAAAGCAGAATGTGAATGTATCAGGAGCAAGGCATCAACCATGAACGGTCACATCTGGCGCTCCCAGGACGCCGGCACATGGCTCCGCAGTGTGGGCTTTTTTTAACGTGTCCACTGCTGACAATAGCGTTGCCATCTGCAATCTTTGTAGTCAACGCATTAGTCGCGGTAAGCCCAACACTCACATAGGGACGACCGCCTTAAGAAGGCACATGAGCAGCCGAGCCCAGTGGGAGCAACGGAACACACAAAGCCACACTCCAGGCTCTCACCGTCCAGCCTCATCTTCTACTTCTCCTTCTCCTCTCTCCTCACAATTGTCCTCCACTCCACTTTCCATCATGCCAAGCTCACGTTTTTCTGCAAAAAAGGCAGGCTTCCGTGGGCCAAATGTTTGAGCGTAAAAACATGATGACACCAGATAACCCTCTTGCCCAAAGGTTGACGGCTGGCTTGTCAGAACTGATAGCCTGCCAACTACTGCCATATAAACTGGTGGACTCGGAGGCCTTTCGAAAATTTGTGGCCATTGGAACACCACAATAGAAGGTCCCAGGAAGGAAGTATTTCTCACAGAAGGGCATCCCAGAGCTATATGGCCATGTTCAGCGGCAAGTGAATGTATCTCTGGCACACAGTGTCGGTGCCAAGATACATCTGACCACAGACACGTGGTCTAGCAAACACGGGCAGGGAAGGTATGTCACTTTTACTGCCCACTGGGTGAACCTTCTGATGCCCGTCAAGCATGTAACCCGTGGCACCCATGTAGATTTGGTTTTACCGCCACGGATTGCAGGCAGGCCTGCCTCTTCTTCTCCTCCTCCTACTCCATCCTCCTCCCTCTCCTCCTCGGCTGACTCCTCCTTTTCCGCTGCTAGCGTCTCTTCCGCTGCGCCGCCCAAGCTCCCAGAACCTATTAGACATGCTTGAGACATTGCCATGCTGTGCTGCGTCTGTTGTGCCTGGAAGCCAAGAGCCACACTGGCCCGGCACTCCTTTCAGCTTTGCGTTCACAGTCAGATCAGTGGCTAACACCGCTCAATTTGACAGTTGGTAAAGTGGTGTGTGACAACGGTGCCAATCTGCTTAGCGCATTGAAACAGGGCAAAATTCCGTACATGCCATGCATGGCATACGTCTTAAACTTGGTCGTGCAGCGATTCGTTGCCAAATACCCTGAGGTCCAGGACATCTTGCGGCAGGCATGGAAAATCTCAGCCCATTTCAGAAGATCTTACATGGCCATGGCTTGCCTTGCTAACATTCAGTGGCGACACAATCTGCTGGTCAGACGTCTTATTTGCGATTGCGCGACGCGATGAAACTCAACCTTCTATATGCTTGATAGGCTGCTCCAGCAGAAACGTGCAGTTAACGTCTACCTGTATGAACTCTGCGGCAGAACAGGTTCTGGGGAGCTGGGTTTTTTTTCACTGCGCTAGTGGCTGCTCATGCGCGACGCATGCAGACTTCTGATGAGATAACCAAACTGGTCAGTTGCAGCCATGGCGCCATCAGTGACAAGGTATCTTATGCCTTTTTTTTGGAGCGTGCATTGCATTGTGTCATTGATCAAGCCGTGGAGAAGCAGGAGCGGGAAGATGAAGAAGTCGCAATGCTGGATGAATTCCCAGGGGGGCTACTCTATCTGAGACAAGTCAACAACAGGAGTCTGAAGAGGAGTCAGAGGAGGATGGTGGCGGGCGGATGAGGAGGAGCAAGAAGAGCATGCTTTAAACCTTTCTGGGATCCCTGTTGTTGTGCAGAGGAGAACGAGGAGGACGACATTATCCTGGATGATGAGCAGGACCCTGGCCACCACACCGCTTCCAGTTTAGTGCAAATGGGGGCCTTCATGCTCCAGTGTTTTAACAGGGACCCCCGTATAAAAAGCATAAGGGTCAAGGACCAGTACTGGGTGGCAACGTACTTAGACCCCCGGTACAAACACAAAATGGCGGAAATGTTACCGCCGTCACAGAGGGCTGTCAGAATGGAGCACTTCCAGGCCTTGCTTCGAGAAATGCTGCATTCTGCTTTTGCGTGCGCTGGCAGAGGAGCAATTCGCACGCCCAGAGAAAGAGTTGTGGGTACCAATCCAACAGCGCCTGCAAGAAGAGGGTGGTTTGAAGATGTGTGACTTCTGATATGAGGTCATTCTTTTAGCCGACCGACAGGTGTCATCCGGATCCAGCATAAGGGAAAGCCTAGACCGACAGGTGTCTGACTACATCGGGTTAACGGTCGATGTGGTCGCTCTGAGGAGTGATAAACCCCTGGACTATTGGGTGGGCAGGCTTGACCTCTGGCCAGAGCTTGCCCAATTTGCAATGGAACTGTTGGCTTGCCCCTCATCCAGTGTCCTGTCCGAAAGGACGTTCAGCGCAGCAGGGGGGATCATGACCGATAAGCGCACTCGCCTATCTCACAACAGTGTTGACTACCTCACATTTATAAAAATGAATGAGGCACGGATCTCGGAGGAAGTCAACACATGTGACCAGTAGACCATGTATATCTCTATAAACAATTTATTTAATCGAGCACACAGACCTTTTTTCTACATTTGGCTCACTTCCTTGTACAAAAAAGCACACCGTACTATATGCCCGTACCCTCCTGTTTGAAGAGGTTGAGTGGCGTCATATTTTTGGGGCCCAGCAGTGAGTTGCTGGTATCAGTGCTGGTGTCAGTGCTCTCTATCTCGGTGCTGGTGTCAGTGCTCTATATCACAGTGCTGGTGTCAGTGCACTCTATCACGGTGCTGGTGTGGTGTCAGTGCTCTCTATCTCGGTGCTGGTGTGGTCTCAGTGCTCTCTATCACGGTGCTGGTGTCAGTGCTCTCTATCATGGTGCTGGTGTCAGTGCTCTCTATCACGGTGCTGGTGTGGTGTCAGTGCTCTCTATCTTGGTGCTGGTGTGTTGTCAGTGCTCTCTGTCTCGGTGCTGGTGGGGTCTCAGTGCTCTCTATCACGGTGCTGGTGTCAGTGCTCTCTATCACGGTGCTGATGTCAGTGCTCTCTATCTTGGTGCTGGTGTGGTGTCAGTGCTCTCTATCTTGGTGCTGGTGTTGTCTCAGTGCTCTCTATCATGGTGCTGGTGTCAGTGTTCTATATCACAGTGCTGGTGTCAGTGCACTCTATCACGGTGCTGGTGTTAGTGCTCTATATCGCGGTGCTGGTGTCAGTGCACTCTATCTCAGTGCTGGTCTCAGTGCTCTCTATCACGGTGCTGGTGTCAGTGCTCTCTATCACGGTGTTGGTGTGGTGTCAGTGCTCTCTATCTCGGTGCTAGTGTGGTCTCAGTGCTCTCTATCATGGAGCTGGTGTCAGTGCTCTCTATCATGGTGCTGGTGTGGTGTCAGTGCTCTCTATCTCGGTGCTGGTGTCAGTGCTCTCTATCACGGTGCTGGTGTGGTGTCAGTGCTTTCTATCACGGTGCTGGTGTGGTCTCAGTGCTCTCTATCACAGTGCTGGTGTCAGTGCTCTATATCCCGGTGCTGGTGTCAGTGCAATCTATCACGGTGCTGGGGTCAGTGCTTTATATCACGGTACTGGTGTTAGTGCACTCTATCATGGTGCTGGTGTCAGTGCTTTATATCACGGTGCTGGTGTCAGTGCACTCTATCATGGTGCTGGTGTCAGTGCACTCTATCACGGTGCTGGTGTCAGTGCTCTATATCACGATACTGGTGATCATCTCCTGCACCCTCTTCTTTGCCTACCCTGGTCCCTGACCTTCCCTCTCCTCCATTGCCTTCATGCGCTCCTGAGTCCTGAATTGTCAAAATTTCACAGATAAAAAAAGAATGCTTGTCGTTGTCGATCCCAGATTCACTTCATACATGTGTTATGTCAGTGGCCATGTGGTGGGACTATGTGTGCACAGCTAGTAATTATTTTGTGGCTGAAAATATGACCTGTAGGTTTTTAAAGTTCGCCTGCCATTGAAGTCAATGGGGCCCACCGCACAATTTGCGGTTTGCGAACTTTCGGCCGTGTTCATGGTTTGCGTTCGCGAAACGTCCCGCCGGAAGTTTGTCCATCTCTAGTTAGGAGGTCTCTGAGGCAGAGGAGGGGTCTGCCAGCCATTTAGACCAGATTTTATCATATTTGTTGGGGTACCCTCTATTTGCGTATGTGTCCTTATAGAGAGGTAGGCTGTTGTTGATGAGTTGTTTCCATAGGGAGAGAGGAGGGGGGGTTGGTTTGCACCAGCTAAGGGTTATGGCTTTGCGGGCATAAAATAGTAGGAGCCCCACTAGCGTGCGACCCGCTGTCATAAGGCTTAGTTGTTCTACCAGGTCTACATGCAAATCGCCATTGATGGTTGTATTTGCACAGATATAATTTGCGTGATAAAGTCTAATACCTCCCTCCAGTAATTGACAATTGCCAGGCAGGTCCAGAAAATGTGGGTGAAGTCATCAGGAATCCCACCACATCTCCAGCACCCAGGAGGTGAGTCAGGGTTCATTTTGTGCAGTCTATGAGGGATGAAATAAGCCCTGTGAGCTATTTTGAATTGTATCAGGTGGTCTCTTAGGGAGACCAGGGATGTAAAAGGGAAATCCCATATGTCTTCCCAGTCGTCACTGTCAAACTTCGGGATGTCATGGAGCCATTTAGACCTTAACTTTTCCAGAGTTGGAAGAGAGATGATGATCAAATGTGAGTATAATTGCGAGGTGTTTTTTTTTGCACAGTCAGATCTAAGGAGGTCTTCTAGCGAAGACTGGATCAGTTGAGGAGGGGAATTAGAGAATTGGCAACTGTAGGCATGAGAGAGTTGAATGTATCGAAAAAAATAGGACCGTGGTATGTTAAAATCGGAGTTCAGTTTGGAAAGTGGGATTAGGGATTGGTTAGGGACAATCAGTGAAACCATTTTTATATTACATTTTGTCCAGGCATGAAGTTCAGGCAATTTGTAGATGTGCTTTAGGGTTGGGTTAAAGCGGGGTTCCACCCTAAAGTGGACCTTCCGCTGATCGGAACCCGCCCCCCCTCTGGTGTCACAATTGGCACCTTTCAGGGGGGAGGGGGATGGAGATACCTGTCAAAGACAGGTATTTACACCCACTTCCGGGCATAGACTCCCGTGGGAGTCTATGCCTCTTCCTGTCCTGCTGCGCTGTCTGCTGGGACACACACGGGTTCCAGAGACAGCGCGGACAATTCCTATTGCGCTGCGCGACTCGCGCATGCGCAGTAGGGAACCGGGAAGTGAAGCCGATTCGCTTCACTTCCTGATTCCCTCACCTAGAATGGTGGCGGCAGCAGCCGAGAGCCGAGCGATCGATTGGCCTCGGCTGCCGGCATCGCTGGACCCCGGGACAGGTGAGTGTCCATTTATTAAAAGTCAGCAGCTGTAGTATTTATAGCTGCTGGCTTTTAATATTTTTTTCCCCAGTACAGTCCCGCTTTAAGCCAGAGGGGAGCATTGGGTGAAATTGCTTGTTTAGGCCCCCCATGCACACAATGTGGTGCGCATGGAGGGTGTCAACTGGTAGGGGGCCCGGGGGCCATGAAAAAGCAAGAATTTGAGCGCCTCAAGGAATCCCAGCACTGCCATCTCAAGTTGGGTAGCTGGATTGGAACTGTCCGGATTGAGCCACCAAGCAACCGATACTAATTGGGTGGCTAAAAAGTATTTGTATAAATACAGACACGCCAAGCCACCCTGAGAGGTCAGGCGTATCAGTGTGGTCCAGGCATATCTGGGGGACTCCTCCTTGTAGTCTGGGGGACTGTGAGAGGCAAGGAGGTGATGCAGGTGTGTGAAAAAAGATTTAGGTATCCACTGTGGGTAGTGGCGGAATAAGTATGTCAATTTGGGTAATATTTTCATTTTGAATAAATTAATATGCCCCATCAGTGAAAGGGGCAATGATTCCCATGCCTTCAGCCGTTACCGAGTCTCCTGGACTACCAGAGATAGGGGTAAGTAATCAGAAGCCTGTCTGGAGACCATCACCCCCAGGTATTTAAAAGTCTCTAGCAATTGAAGGGGAATGTTAGTGGGAGCTGTGGCACGGGCCGCCGAGTCTATGGGAAACAAGAGAGACTTTGTCCAGTTGACTTTGAGGCCCGTGACAGAGGAAAAGGAGTTGAGGATTTGTAGAGTGCCCTCCAGCAATGGACCCGTATCATTGAGGAAAAGTAGGAGGTCGTCTGCATACAGGGCGACCCGCTCCTCCAGCCAGCCAACCCGTAGCCCCCTAAAATGGGGGGAGTTGTGAAAGGCTTCTGCAAGTGGCTCCATCACAATGGCGAACACGGCCGGAGAGAGAGGGCAGCTCTGCCGCGTACCTCTGGACAGATGGAAGGACCGTGACAGGCCCCCTCCCAACTTAATGGCTGAGGTGGGGTCTCGGTAAAGAACCTTAATCCATTCGATAAAGACCAGGGGAAACCCCATCCATCGGAGGATCTCCCAAAAAAAGACCACTCCACCATGTCAAAGGCCTTCTCGATGTCGAGTAAGGCCACCACCCTGGATCTCCCATTGAGATCTTGCGTGTTTATGTTGGTGAACAGGCGTCTAAAATTTACATCTGTTGCTTGATTGGCCATGAAACCAGTTTGGTCAGCCTCGATGATGGAGGGCAGCAGGGGCTGTAGTCTTGTGGTTAGTAATTTGGTGAGGATCTTGAAATCTGTATTAAGGAGGGCGATAGGCCTGTAGCAGGCACAGAAAGTGGGGTCCTTAGCTGGTTTGTGTATGAGTATGACGTGGGCATGACTCATGGAAGCCGGAAGGGCACCATCAGTCAGACAGTGGGTTTAAAGCTGAGCCAATTTGGGGGCCAGTAGGTACCCATGAGTCTTATAGAACTCAATGGGGAGTCCATCCAGGCCCCTGGCGACCTCCCCGGGGGGAAGGACCCAATCGCCCTCAGAACCTCCTCAGGGGTAATCGGCCTCACTGGGGATTCACTAGGGATAACCGTCAAGAGCTTATCATGTTGCGCCAACATTGCCAGAAGGCAACCGTCACGATCTCCCTGCTCAAAGAACCATTGCCTATTCCGCATAAATGCCAGCTTGTGATTGCACAGCGGTCTGTAGGGCCGTTGTGGCAGCAGCCTGCTCCCTCCGAATCCCGGCAATAGACGAGATGTATTGCCCTCTAGTGAAAGCCTTGAAGGCACCCCAGGTCATTGTCGTGGATAAGGACCCTGTATTAAGATCCCAAAACTCTGCTAAACGTGGTGGCATGGCATTGGCCAGGTCCGCATGGGAGATCCAATGGGTCCCCAGGTGCCAGAGGGACAAAGAGCGAGAGGACGGAGAGCGGATGTTAAGGAGGAGGGGGCAGTGGTCTGAGAGTCCGCTGGGCAAGTAAGAGGCATCTGGTATACCTGTCAGCATGGTTGAATTAGCAAAGGCTAGGTCAATGTGGGAGGAAGTTTTATGTGTGCTGGAGAAACAGGAGTAGGTTCTGGTCATGGGATGTCTCCATCTCCACACCACAGTTACTCCCAGAGCCTCTGCCCACGAGAGTAAGTCTGTGGAGAATTGTTTAGGGGGAATGGGTCTGTCTAGGTCAGGAGCTAAAATGGCATTTAAGTCGCCCATGAGTAACAATTTGGCCGGGCAGCATGGTGAGATTTTCTCTAGAATGGTGTCCAGGTGTAGGGGGAGAAAGGAGGGGGATGTAAATACCCACCACAACATACTGGATACCCCAGACATTGAACACTATTAGCACATATTTACCCTGGGGATCAGTGTGAACCTGTTCCATCACACATGGGAAGGACTTGCTGATCAGTATTGTGACCCCTCTAGCATATGTGGAGTAAGAGGCATGGAAGGCTCTTTGGACCCATGGCTTTTTTAGTGCCAGTAATATGCTGCCCATAAGGTGCGTTTCCTGCAGAATTACCAAATGTGGGGAATGCAATTTAAGGTATTTAAAGAGCAGTCCTCTTTTAAATTTGGAATCAAGCCCCCGGACATTCCAGGACATTACATTGAAGGTGGGAGCGTCATGTCCTGTCATTGTGCGGAGGCTTGGGGTGGGCGGGAAGGAGGGCCGAAGCAGGTGTGTGTGCACATCTCAGGAGGAGCAAAGACCTCAGGGACCCGTGCCAGGTGGAATAATGACCTATGGAAGACCAAGCAAACAAACGAACATAAACATACATGAAACTAAGAAACAATTCCCGTAATGACATTGAGATGTCAGACCTGCTCTCATCTGATGACATTCCGAAAAACTGGGGAGTGAACGGATCGGGCCTGTACCCAAGAACTTACTAACGATAAACCCTTTAAACTTTGGTTAGTATGGTCACTTCCTGGACCAAAAACAAAGAAGGGGGGGGGGGCATGCCGTAACCGACAGAAGTCCTCGTTCTTGCCGGGACCTGAGTGAGGGAGGGGGGTGTCAAAAAAAAAAAACTTTTTGGGGTGAATCAATCACTGCTTAGGGGTCAAAGACAAAGTCTGAATACTGGTTGTTGGAGCTCTGCAAGCAGGAGGAGTTTGTCTCAGTTCCAACAGCAAAAGGTATATAACCGAGAGTTAGGATGATGGTGGGTTCATATAAGGTGAGGTATGGTTCTGGTCCCAACAAGCTGATTGTCTGGCTCAGTTCCAGTTGGTAATATAGCACTAGTGGGTATCCAACCACGTCGCAGCGGCCTCCGGGGTATCAAAGAAATGGGTGTTGTCACCATCAGTGATCCTCAGCCTGCTGGGGTATAGAAGGCCAAAACGAATGCCCTTTTCTCTAAGTCGGCGTCTGACATCTGTAAAAGACTTGCGGCGCTGCTGCACCTCTTGAGAAAAATCTGGGAAGAAAGACAGTCTGGCATTTTCATATTTGATTTCCGGCATGGATCGGGCTGCCGCCAGGATACGGTCACGATCACGGTAGTTCAATAAGCGTAGCAAGAATGGACGTGGAGGGACCTCAAGTCTTGGAGGGAGCGGTGGGACCCTGTGGGCTCTTTCCACTACAAATGTGGGTGGCATATTACCCAGATTAAACAGGGTGGATGACAACTGCTCGGAGAACTCTGCTGGTTTGGGGCCCTCAGCTCTCTCAGGCAAAGCAAGTATGCGGATGTTGTTACGCCTAAGGCGGTTTTCTGTATCTATGGCTCGTTCCTGGAGCCCCTTGCCCTGTAACTGCAAGGCCCTCACCTCTCTGGAATCAGATCGAACCTTATCCTCCTGTCACGTACCTGGTGGTTGAGCCCACGGATGCTGGGAGCGGCTACTCGTATTCCTCCGGCTCAGGAACTCCTGGTAGAGGATACAGAGGTTCTAGAGCACGGAAGGGGCACAAGTGCCAAGCAGGACACAGGTGTAAAGCTCCGGGTGCAGGAGAGGAGCAGATGCAGCAGGAACAGCGACCAGCAAGCGATGAGATCAGCAGAAGACGCACACGCTGGAGCAGCGGGGAAGGTGTTCTGTAGTACGGCTCCTCACGACAGACCCGTAAGCAGGTAAGGCAGGATACCGGAAGACTGGCACCGTGGAGGGAAAGCAGACTGGATAACGTGGTGAACAAGCCAGGTCAGGAACAGGCAGGCAGGTAGGTACCGAATCAGCAGGCAGAAGAATCATCAGACAAGCCGGGGTCAGAGGCAGGCAGCAAACAAGGGGTCGTCAGGATAAGCCGGGTCACAGGAACGAGCAAGAAGTAAGCAGGAGCAGAGGGGTCACGACAGGAACGCTGTAGACCGGACAGCAAGGAGGCAAGGCAACAGGTCCCCTTAAGTAACCCCTTTGGCGCCAAGGGCCGTCACGGCGCGCTCCCGCGTGCACGTGCACGCGCGCTCCCGCGCGCGCTCCCGCGCGCGCTCCCGCGGATCCGCGGACCCGCGAGCGCCCAGCAACACCAGCGCGCACCCGCGTGCGCCCAATAGCATTAACGCGCACCCGCGTGCGCCCATCAGGACATCTGCGCACCCGCGTGCGCCCACCTATGTTGGCGCGCACCCGCGTGCGCCCACCTGCGTTGGCGCGCACCCGCGTGCGCCCACCTGCGTTAACGCGCACCCGCGTGCGCCGACAGACATTCATGACAGGGGCTTTGCAGCCCGAACCTTCAGTAGCGGACAGGTGGCTGGGCTGACCTTCTTGACATTGCCCCCCCCCAAGGGGCAGCCCCCGGATGCCCAACTGGGCCAGCTTAGCTGGGTGCGCTCTCTTGAAGGCCCGGATGAGCTTTTCAGCATGAATATTACTTTCCGGCTCCCAAGAATTATCTTCAGGACCGTATCCTTTCCATTTCACGAGGTACTGGACCTGTCCCCGTCTCTTCCTGCAGTCCAGAATCGACTCTACTTCGAATTCGACTTCTCCGTCGATCAGGACAGGTTCAGGTGGACCAACGTCTCTGCCAACGAAGGGATCCGGGACAATGGGTTTAAGAAGAGCCACATGGAAAACCGGATGGACCCGGAAAGACTCTGGTAGTTGCAACTCGTATGCTGCACTGTTGATCTTCCTTTTAACCGGAAAAGGACCAATGAACTTTGGACCCAGTTTCCTGGAGGGGCATGCCAGCTTTAGGTTCAGGGTTGACAGCCAAACTTGATCCCCAGGCTCCAGGCTAAGTTCCCCTCTCCTCTTTTTATCAAAGATCCGTTTGTAATATTCCTGAGTTCTGGACATTGTTTCCCGAAGAAGCTTGTTGTTGTTGCTGAAGAAGGTCAAAGTTTCCTGAACGGCAGGTACCGAACATTCCGGGAGATTATTTGTTAGAAACAGGGGGTGAAATCCGTAATTTGCGAAGAAAGGGGTTTGCTTGGTGGTGGAGTGGACAGAATTATTGTAGGCAAACTCAGCGAGAGGTAAGAGGGAGACCCAATCATCTTGAGAAAAAGATGAGAAGCAACGTAAGTACTGTTCCAAAGTTTGATTTGTTCTTTCCGTCTGGCCATTAGTCTGCGGGTGATAAGCAGAGGAAAAGGAAAGGTTGATCTCCAGGGAACCACATAACGCCCTCCAGAATCTTGAAGTAAATTGTACCCCCCGATCAGAGACAATGTCCACAGGGATCCCATGAAGCCTCACAATTTCTCTAACAAATATCTTAGCAGTCTCAGCAGCGGAGGGGGTACCTTTCATGGGAAGGAAGTGCGCCATCTTTGAGAGCCTGTCCACAACTACGAAGATGGTAGAATGGTCTTCAGAAAGAGGCAGTTCAACAATAAAATCCATGGAGATCATCCTCCATGGTCTTTCAGGGACAGGCAGAGGTTTCAGCAGACCCCAGACCTTGGATCTGCTGCCCTTGTTTCTTGAGCAGACCGTGCAGGATTCCACATAATTCTTGCAGTCCTTTGCCAGTTGTGGCCACCAAAAGGTCCGCTGCAGGAGTTCAAGTGATTTGATTACCCCGAAATGACCGGCCAACTTATGGTCATGGCAGGCGCTGAGAACAGCTACCCGTACCCCCTGGGGTACAAAGATCTTGTCCAGATGCCACAAAAGATTGTCTCTTGCCTGCAGAGTGACACCAGAAGGAGGAGAGGCATGGAGAGAGGCCCGTTTAATCTGGTCCAACAGGTCTTCCTGAAGTAAAAGGAAATTCCCGGAAGATAGGATAGTATCCGGGGGAGAAGAGGCTTCAGGTCCGCAAAACATCCTCGAGAGGGCATCTGGCTTGGTATTTTTCGACCCAGGTCTGTAGGTTATATGAAAAGAAAATCGAGTAAAAAAGAGTGCCCACCTGGCCTGACGTGGTTTTAGCCTCTTCGCGACCTTCAGGTACTCGAGATTCTTGTGATCTGTAAAAATGAGGATGGGGTGTGCTGCTCCTTCCAGAAGGTACCTCCATTCCTCGAGTGCCGATTTGATAGCCAACAGCTCCCGATCTCCCACATCATAATTCCTTTCAGCTTCCGAAAGCTTGCGGGAGAAAAATGCCACCGGATGCAGGAGGGCCTTGGAACCTTGCCTCTGTGAAAGAACAGCCCCAACCGCAATTTCAGAAGCGTCGACCTCTAAGATGTAGGGTAGAGCTGGATCAGGGTGCTTCAGGATTGATGCCGAGGTGAACAGATTCTTGAGGGCCACAAAAGCCTCCTGAGCTTTGGGTGTCCAGTGGAACCGATAGCCCTGCTTCGTGAGCTTCGTGATGGGGGAGATGATGGTAGAGAACCCCCTGATGAATTTCCGGTAAAAGTTGGCGAAGCCCACGAAACGTTGAACGCCCTTCTTATCAGAGGGAGCAGGCCAATCCAGAATGGCGGAAACCTTTTGTGGGTCCATTTGAATGCCTTCCACAGAGATAATCAAGCCCAGAAACTGAATACTCTGCTGTTCAAACACACATTTTTCTGGTTTTACGTACAGGCTATGACAACGTAATCTGATTAACACCTTCTTGACGTGCTCACGGTGCTCGGACAGAGAAGAGGAAAAGATCAAGATGTCGTCAAGGTAAATTATAACAAACAAGTCAAGGTAGTCCCTGAAAATGTCATTCACGAAGTGCTGGAATGTAGCAGGTGCATTGCATAGCCCAAAGGGCATGACCAGGTACTCAAAGTGCCCGAACCGGGTGCGAAAGGCAGTCTTCCACTCATCGCCGCTTCGGATACGAATCAAGTTATAGGCCCCGCGGAGATCCAGCTTAGTAAATACCGCCGCCGTCCCTAGTCTCTGGAATAGTTCAGGTACCAGAGGTAGAGGGTACCGATTCTTGATAGTTATTTTATTCAGTTCCCGATAATCAACACAGGGGCGCAGAGAATGGTCTTTCTTCTCTACAAAGAAGATTCCGGCTCCCGCGGGGGAGGTAGAAGGTCGGATGAATCCCCTTTCCAAGTTCTCGTCAATATACGTCTTCAAGGTGCCCAACTCCAGCTCAGTTAGAGGAAAAATCCTTCCGAAAGGGATTTCGGCCCCCAGAAGGAGCTCAATCGGACAATCGTAAGGTCTATGTGGCGGGAGAGTTTCGGCACCTTTCTTGTTGAAAACGTCCAAAAACTCGTGGTAGGTCTCAGGAACAGATTGGAGAATCTCCTTGTTAGCTTCCAGGCACAACAAAGAAGGGGGAGTATCGGTAGGCTTAATCAAGCAATGCTGGTTGCAATAGGGAGAGGAGAAGTTAATCTTCCCGGTGCACCAGTCCACTTGAGGGTTATGGGCCTTCAGCCAGGGCATGCCAAGGATGATTGGGAATAAGGGAGAATCAATAATGTCCAGGCATAAAAGTTCTTGATGGTTCCCCGAGATGGTAGTCAACAGGGGTCTTGTTTCCTGTGTAACTGGCCCGGACTTAAGAACAGATCCGTCGGCCAAGTGTACTGAAAGTCCTTTCGCCCGTGGACGCAGGGGAACGTGGTTCTTGATGGCAAAGGTCAAGTCCATGAAGCCACTGCAGGCTCCAGAATCAATAATTGCGGTGGCCCGAATACTCCTTCCTGGAAGCTGTAAGAGAGCGGAAACAGCCAGATGAGAAGCATAATCAGGTAAGGTGGGTACAGGTACAGGGGTAGTGGCTTGGCACTTACGGAACTTGGCTGGGCAGGTCCTTACATAGTGTCCTGGTTCCCCGCAGTACAGGCATAGATTATTAGTCCTCCTACGCAGACGTTCTTCCGGCGTGAGAGAGGGCCGTAGGAGACCAAGTTGCATAGGTTCGGAGGAATCGGAGGAAGAAGACACCGGAGCAGAGGAAGCTGGCTGAGGGTAACTGGGGACTCGTGGAAGCATCCAAACTGGACAGGAAGGACCGGCAGAGCATTCTGATCTCCGTTCTCTTAATCTCCTGTCGATCTGTATGGAGAGGTTAATGAGAGCTTCTAAAGTCTCTGGGATGCCCACACGGGCCAGCTCGTCCTTTAAGTTTTCAGAGAGACCTGCACGAAATTGGAAGCGCAGGGCGGCGTCATTCCAGTTGGTGTCGGCACTCCACCGCCTGAACTCAGTTACATAGTCCTCTACAGGTCTTCGGCCCTGTTGTAAGGAGTGCAAGGCCGCTTCTGCGGTAGCTGTCAACTGAGGGTCCTCATAAAGTTGGGACATTGCCAGGAAGAAGGAGTCCAAGTTATCAAGAGAGGCATGCTTCTGCTCGAGAAGACGGTGGGCCCAGGACTGAAGTTCCCCTAGTAACAAGGAAATGACGAACCCCACCTTGGTGGCTTCAAGAGAGAAAGTCCGGGGTTGCAAGGCGAAGAATAAACCGCAGGCATTACGGAATGCCCTGAATTTGCTTCGATCCCCTGAGAACCTCTCAGGCGTGGGGACCCTTGGTTCGGGTGGCATCATTACCACGGACGGAGGGGGAGCTGAACCTGTCGAAGGTGGTGAAGATGCTGACAAAGCCTGAACTTGACCCTCCAGACGGTTGTACCCTTCTTGTAAGTTCTTCACAGCCTGAGTGAGACCGGCAAGGTGGCGGCAAAGTTCATCCATCGGGGAGGCTCCCGACGTGGGCTCGGACATGGCTGTCCGGTACTGTCACGTACCTGGTGGTTGAGCCCACGGATGCTGGGAGCGGCTACTCGTATTCCTCCGGCTCAGGAACTCCTGGTAGAGGATACAGAGGTTCTAGAGCACGGAAGGGGCACAAGTGCCAAGCAGGACACAGGTGTAAAGCTCCGGGTGCAGGAGAGGAGCAGATGCAGCAGGAACAGCGACCAGCAAGCGATGAGATCAGCAGAAGACGCACACGCTGGAGCAGCGGGGAAGGTGTTCTGTAGTACGGCTCCTCACGACAGACCCGTAAGCAGGTAAGGCAGGATACCGGAAGACTGGCACCGTGGAGGGACAGCAGACTGGATAACGTGGTGAACAAGCCAGGTCAGGAACAGGCAGGCAGGTAGGTACCGAATCAGCAGGCAGAAGAATCGTCAGACAAGCCGGGGTCAGAGGCAGGCAGCAAACAAGGGGTCGTCAGGATAAGCCGGGTCACAGGAACGAGCAAGAAGTAAGCAGGAGCAGAGGGGTCACGACAGGAACGCTGTAGACCGGACAGCAAGGAGGCAAGGCAACAGGTCCCCTTAAGTAACCCCTTTGGCGCCAAGGGCCGTCACGGCGCGCTCCCGCGCGCTCCCGCGCGCGCTCCCGCGGATCCGCGGACCCGCGAGCGCCCAGCAACACCAGCGCGCACCCGCGTGCGCCCAATAGCATTAACGCGCACCCGCGTGCGCCCATCAGGACATCTGCGCACCCGCGTGCGCCCACCAGGACATCTGCGCACCCGCGTGCGCCCACCTATGTTGGCGCGCACCCGCGTGCGCCCACCTGCGTTGGCGCGCACCCGCGTGCGCCCACCTGCGTTGGCGCGCACCCGCGTGCGCCCACCTGCGTTAACGCGCACCCGCGTGCGCCGACAGACATTCATGACAGGGGCTTTGCAGCCCGAACCTTCAGTAGCGGACAGGTGGCTGGGCTGACCTTCTTGACACCTCCACTGTGGAGGCCCTGTCCTCCACCTCCGCCACATGGAATCAGAATGTATCCATATCTTGGCGAATAAGGCTGACATCTACCATTAGGAAGTTTATCTTGGCAGTCAGGGTTTCTTTGCATGCCGTGATGGCCGCTAGGATTTCTGCTCCCATGGGGGACTCTGCTGTCCCTGACTCCGCAGCTTTTGGAGTGCTCACCGCCATTGCAGCCACAGGCTGCCACCCAGACACTGTGGCCACTGATGGAGCGGTGTGGGAAGCCTTCTTTTTTTTAGAATGCAAGCAACGGGTCCTGGGGGGGCCCATCCGTAGTAAAACTTGTTCTGAAGGAGGGCTAGTATTCTTTGTGAGGGATAGCGGGTGGACACTGGGCCCCCGGGAGCAGGGTAGAGGATGAGGTGGCAATGTCTCAGCTGCACAGGGCCAGGGCTTGCCACAGGATGCAGCTTTTTATCAAGGCTAATACGTTGGCACTGATGACAGATGACACTAACACGTGACACTGATGACAAATTACATTTATACATGCCACTGATGACAGATGACACTATTACGTGACACTGATGACAAATTACATTTATACATGGCACTGATGACAGATGGCACTAATATGTGGCACTGATGACAAATGACACTAATACTTGGCACTGATGACACTAATACTTGGCACTGATGACACTAATACGTAGCACTGATGACACTAATACGTAGCACTGATGACAGATGACACTAATACGTGACACTGACAGAAGACACTAATAGGTGGCACTGACACGTGACACTGATGACAGATGGCACTTATACGTGCCACTGGGGACAGGTGGCACTGTGAGCACTTTATATTCCCCTTTTATTTTTTTACCTTAACGCCGTTCGCTCTCCCTTTTTCTTACCAATGATTTTGCTGTGGTTTATACGTACCTCTTAGGGATCGTTCACCGGTCCTGCGTCCTCCATCCTCCCTGAACTCCAATGCATTCAAGACAGGTGCCCCGATCTGACCGCACATTGAGTGTCTGTCACTGACTCTGATGGAGTTTCCTCTGTGTTGGTTTTATTGGTCAGACCGATTCTATATAGATTACATGTCCACATTATTATATACATATAAAGGTTTCATTTCTTCCACAGCACAATGTTTTCCTCCAACAATACCAAATACGGCGTATATCCCTGAATACAAGGAGTATTATAATAATGGAGAAGAGGTGAGAGTATGGTGTAATACTGGATATTATCCATCATCATTCACAATGAGATGTACCAACCCTGACACCTACCAGGAGTGGACTCCTCCCACTATTACCTGTACAGGTGAGTACTATTTATCACTTTATAATGACCACATTTTTTATGTGTTTTTGCCACGTTTTTGTTCAGGTCACCAATGTAAAAGGCAGAAAACCACCTGTCATCTGCCCCAAAGAAGCCCATGTTCTTTTTTGAGCTCAGGGCATTTTTTGGGCGTTTTGCGTCAGGTGACAGGTGTGGACAGGTGCCATTAAAATGAATGGGATTTAGCTTTTTGGGCGGTTTTCAGATGTTTTTAAAGGCGTTTTGACTCCAACCCCCGGGTCACCTGCACATCACTTGGGAAGCCCAGCTTTCCCCTTGCGTCGGAGGGGGCGAGGTCAGGTAAGGGGTGGACCCCCCCTCCTCAGCTAAGAAGTGTCAGGCTGCCGGGATTCCCGCAGTGTCTCCGGTGGAGACAGAAGATGGATGGATGCGCTGTGCTGGATGGAGAGATCACCCGTCGCTGGATCAGATCAGCCATCGCTGGACCCCGGAGAGAGTGGATTACCACCGCTGGAATCTTTTTTTAATTTATTTTTTATTTTTATTAAAGGACTTTTGTGTGTGTCTTTTTTAACATTCTTTTACACTTTCTTTGTACCCCCTTACCATTTCAAATAGGGGGGGGCTGGGATCTGGGAGTCCCCTTGTTAAAGGAGGCTTCCAGATTCTGATAAGCCCCCCGCCCGCAGACCCCCAAAACCACGGGTTGTGGGGATGAGGCCCTTGTCCCCATCAACATGAGGGCATGGTGCTTTGAGGGGTCACAGACCCCCAAAGCATCCTCCCAATGTTGAGGGCATGTGGCCTGGTACAGTTCAGGAGGGGGGCGTTCTCTTGCCCCCCCTCTTTTCCTGCAGCCTGCCAGGTTGCATGTTCAGATAAATGGTCTGGTATGGATTTTTGGGGGGAACTCCACACCATTTTTTCTTTTTAATTGAATTTGACTCGAACTCGAAGCTTATCCCTAAACATGAGGAACACAACGCCAAAAATACCAATCATACAGCCTCTGCCCCTCCCAGAGTTATCTTTTTACAAATTTTTTTAGGAGCTCCACTGGGGGCTTTGGTGAAATATCAAGGGGTCTAAACAGAGGGAAAAGGACTGAGGACTGAGGACAGAGCCTCCCCAGTCCCTTTCTCTGCAGCCTCAGCTGTACTGGACAGTGAACGAATGGGAAGTGCTCTTTGCTAAGCGGTTTCCTGTTCATTCACAGACTGAAGCATAGTAAACATAGCTTACTAAGCTTTGGTTAAGAAGAAACACAGAAGTGATGGGTACAGATCAATCACAGTGTTCATTCATTCATTCATCCTAAAACATCCCCTGCAGCAGCCAGCGGGAGAGGGGAGGAGGAAAGCTGGCAGCACTGCAGGGGAGAGACAGGGAATGCCAGGAAGCAGGGGGATTCGGCACCGCACAGGGTGATTAGGGTGTGCCCAGGCACACTCAGCACACCCTGTGCACACGCCTCCAATTGCCTCCTGTGTTAGGATCCTTCCAGGCCAATCTCCCATGCTCCAGCTCGAGGTAATACCCCTCCTGGCAGTGGTCCTTCAAGGGCCACCAACAGATTCCCCTCAGCACTACCTGATTTTAATCTGTACTATATAGCAGCACAACTGTCACAACTGTTTCACATAGGGAAAATAGACAGAACCACATTTTTTACCTTCCTGTGTCCCAAATGGTCCCGTTCCACTGGAGACCCCCTAGTGGCCATCACAGGCCGAACGCAACTAATGCGTCTGGCTAAAGAAAAGACGTCTCTGTTCCACCACTATAGGCGCATATGGGCCATAGCAACAGCCAAACTACAATCTCCCTCCCTACATGAGCACACCCCGTTTTGGTACAATTTAGACCTAATGGAATTTGACTCCATGCCCAATTCAGAGCTTTGGAGATCTAGGGGGATATACTACTTGTCCCATCTGATCTCTGATGGTGACATAAAGGGATTTGGCAGGCGGAGAGATGAATATGGACTTTCACCCCAAATATTCTTCAGGTACCTCCAACTCAAACATGCTGTTAGAACACAATTCCCGGCTGGTCCCCCCACACTAGAAGTGAATCCCCTTATGGCAGTAATATGTAGTCTAGATCCCAAAAAACTGATATCCACTTTCTATAACATGTTGCTCATGCCCTCGGCGTCTAGATCAGCATATGCACTCAGAACCAGGAGGGAGGAGAGTACCGGGGCGATAGAGGATGAGGAATGGAGTGAGGCCTTGGTTAACTGCAAACTGGTGCCCCCTAAACTATCTGACTGTCTCACACAGATATACATTATCCACCGGGCATGATCAAACAGCCAACTGTGGCATGTGCAACCAGCGCCAGGAACATTCTACCACCTCCTCTGGGACTGTCCCCGGGGTTTCAAATTGTGCAATTTCTCCATGACACCATGGGGTCCCCTATTACTTTGAACCCTAAGCCATGCCTACTGGGCATATATCCAGAACCAGACATTATTACATTTACGAAAGTATTCTTGAATGAAACTTTATTCTCGGCCAGGAAAACTATAGCAAGGCATTGGATGAGACCCCCCCCCCCAGTTTAAGATGTGGTTGGTGGAAGTGAATCACAGCCTGAAATACAAAAAACTTATATATTCACATAGGGGATGCCCTTCAAAATACGGCAACATTTGGGATAGATGGTTGCAGACCCCAGAAACCCTGGGCTAATATACCCCCTCCGTTAGATGTGGTCTGCTTGCTGTTGTGTATCTCCTGCTACTTTTAACAAACCGGGAATGTTGAGGAAACTAGGTATATACTATACTGTTGGTAAACTGTCTTTGGTTCATATGTTATACACCAATATTTCCGTGGTGCCTTGACACCATCCCCTCTGTATCTAAGTTGGCTTATATATGTCCCATGATGATTATATTGTCACCCCTTGTATTGACCTTATATGTGCTACTGTATACTTTGTATATTTAGCTTTTTATACCAATAAAACCTGTATTACACGAACATAATGTAATACATCACAGGTGATATCATTTGCTGCTCAGTGATTGCCATATTCTAGTCTGCATCTCCCCCAAGGTAATACATAAAACCTGGCCTGCTAGTGGGCCGTGAGGACAGGGATGATGACCACTGCCCTATAGTACCAAGTACACAGTGAGTATACTCAAGCTTTAGCCCCTCCCACTATTAGCACAATTTTGCCACACCCACAAGTTTACGCTGCACACCCCATCTGACTATTTTCCGGGTGCCCCAGGCTGAACCCCCCCCAGGAGAAGATAATGGTATGAGGTCCTGTCTATTGACCCACCTCCTCCATCCCCCAACCACCCACCTACATAACCTTTATGAAGCATCGGAGAGAACAAAGGGGAATACTATAGATATATATAGGCGTGCGCACAGGGTTTGCCAGATGTGCCCGGGCACACCCTTATCACCCTGTTATCCTGTATATGACATACCCATGATCACTGCACTCTGTATGCTGGGCTGTATATGACATACTCCTGACCACTGCACTCTGTATATTGAGAGAACAAAGGGGAATACTATAGATTGGTTTTGGTAGAAGAACATCTCCAGGATAGATGAAAGGATCAACAGGAAATTGTCTTTTTTCACATTGTTCCCCAAATCTCTCAGATGTAATTCATTCTTCTCATCACTTTACAGAGCTGTGTAAGAATCCTGAGAAGACAATACTGGAGATGAGTCCAGAGAAGATATTTTATAATATTGGAGATACAGTGACAGTAAAATGTTCGGTTGGATATTGGACTCCCCATTCCTCTGTACGATGTGTGAAGAGCGGATCCTCCATTGGGTGGAATAATCCTCCACAATGTATCGGTGAGTAGTAAACTTCAATATACAGACCGCAGGAACCCAGAGCGACCAATCAGCAGTCACCTCTCTTTATTTATTGGTCCGACCATTCTAAATTGATGTAAACTAAAACCTGATTGGTGCATTGCTCTATACATATTAATGATGAGACAAACTGCCCTGGATTTGGGTCAAGCAGAGTTCTAAATAGTTCAGATGCCGAATTCCATTGTGATCAATGGGAGTCTAATCTGTAAAATGAAAAATACTCGTTTTCTGATCTAATAGGAAAGGGGATGTCAGAAAATATCCTGGTTGGTGGGGGAGGGGCACTGCCCTGGGGAACATGGGGGAGATCAGGGTTTTATTCTCAGATATTGCATTATGTTTCTTTACCGATACCTTCTATCCTCTCTATATACTAAATAAGATATTCATTTATGAACTTTTGAATTTAGAATTTTTTTCTTTTTCGATGTATGATCGGGGACAGTATGTTGAATGTGGTTTTTTTACACCTGGGGAACTTGTACCAATGCAAAAAATAACATTTCATTGGCAGCTTATTTGTTGAATTCTTCCCATCCGCCTTCAATCTTTATTAACACAGGAAATAATGCTACATTTTATATCACTGACTCTGATGGAGGTTCCCCCAAGTTGGTTTTATTGGTCAGACCGATTCTATATACAGTGGTGTGAAAAAGTGTTTGCCCCCTTCCTCATTTCCTGTTCCTTTGCATGTTTGTCACACTTAAGTGTTTCGGAGCATCAAACCAATTTAAACAATAGTCAAGGACAACACAAGTAAACAAAAAATGCAATTTGTAAATGAAGGTGTTTATTATTAAAGGTGAAAAAAAATCCAAACCATCATGGCCCTGTGTGAAAAAGTGATTACCCCCCTTGTTAAAACATACTATAACTGTGGTTGTCCACACCTGAGTTCAATTTCTCTAGCCACACCCAGGCCTGATTATTGCCACACCTGTTCACAATCAAGGCATCACTTAAATAGGAGCTGCTTGACACAGTAAGGTCCACCAGAAGATCCTTAAAAGCTACACATCATGCCGAGACCCAAAGAAATTCAGGAACAATTGAGAAAGAAAGTAATTGAGATCTATCAGTCTGGAAAGGGTTATAAAGCCATTTCCAAAGCTTTGGGAATCCAGCGAACCACAGTGAGAGCCATTATCCACAAATGGCGAAGACATGGAACAGTGGTGAACCTTCCCAGGAGTGGCCGGCCGCCCAAAATTACCCCAAGAGCGCAGCGACGACTCATCCAAGAGGTCACAAAAGACCCCACAACAACGTCCAAGGAACTGCAGGCCTCACTTGCCTCAGTTAAGGTCAGCGTTCATGCCTCCACCATCAGGAAAAGACTGGGCAAAAATGGCCTGCATGGCAGAGTTCCAAGGAGAAAACCACTGCTGAGCAAAAAGAACATCAAAGCTCGTCTCAATTTCTCCACAACACATCTTGATGATCCCCAAGACTTTTGGGACAACATTCTGTGGATCGATGAGACAAAAGTGGAACTCTTTGGAAGGTGTGTGTCCAAGTATATCTGGCGTAGAAGGAACACTGCATTTCATAAAAAGAACATTATACCAACAGTAAAATATGGTGGTGGTAGTGTGATGGTCTGGGGCTGTTTTGCTGCTTCAGGACCTGGAAGACTTGCCGTGATAAAAGGAACTATGAATTCTGCTGTCTACCAAGAGATCCTGAAGGAGAATGTCCGACCATCTGTTCGTGTACTCAAGCTGAAACGAACTTGGGTTCTGCAGCAGGACAATGATCCTAAACACACCAGCAAGTCCACCACCGAATGGCTGAAGAAAAACAAAATGAAGACTTTGGAGTGGCCTAGCCAAAGTCCTGACCTGAATCCTATTGAGATGTTGTGGTATGACCTTAAAAAGGCCGTTCATGCTCGAAAACCCTCTAATGTAACTGAATTAGGACAATTCTGCAAAGATGAGTGGGCCAAAATTCCTCCAGGACGCTGTAAAAGCCTCATTGCACGTTATCGCAAACGCTTGGTTGCAGTTGTTGCTGCTAAGGGTGGCCCAACCAGTTATTAGGTTTAGGGGGCAATCACTTTTTCACACAGGGCCATGATGGTTTGGATTTTTTTTCACCTTTAATAATAAACACCTTCATTTACAAATTGCATTTTGTGTTTACTTGTGTTGTCCTTGACTATTGTTTAAATTGGTTTGATGTTCCGAAACACTTAAGTGTGACAAACATGCAAAGGAACAGGAAATGAGGAAGGGGGCAAACACTTTTTCACACCACTGTATATTACATGTCCACATTTATTATATACATATAAAGGTTTCATTTCTTCCACAGCACAATGTTCTCCTCCAACAATACCAAACATGGGGAGTATCTCTGTACACAAGAAGTATTATAATAAAAATGAAGTGATAAGAGTCCGGTGTCGGTCTGGATATTATCCATCATCATCTGCAATGACATGTGAGAACCCCCATGCCTCCCAGGAGTGGACTCCTCCCACTATTACCTGTATAGGTGAGTACTATTTATTACTTTCATGTTGATTCAAGTCAATTTTAATTCATTTACTAAAGGAAAATAGGTTGTGCACTTTTCTAGGGAATTTTCACTTTGCCTAATGAATCGCTGGCAGCTATTATCCAATCAAGTTGAAGCAAAAATACAGCATTTTTTCTTGCAGGTGATTGGTTAGTCTTTTGCAAACTGAATTTTCAACACATTCTCCAAGCTAAGAGAAAATTCTCCTGCAAAGTGAACAACTCAATTTTCCTTTAGTAAACCAACCCCCGTCGTCTGCAGACAGTCTGTTTAGTAGCCACCCTGGCGGGATGATTATGTTAGATTTTTGCGACTCAAAGTGGTACAATTGCTTTGCCTAGAAATTTGGCATTTTATATTTTAGTCCGTAATTTTTTAGGAATAACTCACTTAAAGCGGGATTCCACTTTTTTTTTGTTGGCAATATGACAATCAATAATAGTTTTAAATATAGCACTCACTTCTTCTGTTTTCAACTCGATTGTCTGTCCGTTTTGGTAGCATTGGAGAACTTATAAAATTTCATCCTGATCGTTTTCATTTTGCCTGTGGGCATGTGAAGCCCACAGGCATCCTCTTCCGGGATACGGGCATGCTGATGGACCAGCATGCACTGCCCGTTAGATCGCCGATCTCGCGCATGCGCAGTATCGCCGCTATCAACTGCACAGGTTGTCATCACAACGGGCGGCGTCGTAGGAAGTCCCGCCCCGTACAGACGCCGCACAGACTCCTGGGATATAAAAACAACGATCCCAGGAGCCCCTGCGGCCGACAGGAAGAATTGACCTGTCGATGAAGCCCCGCCCATTTCCACGGCGGCTCCGCCCCTTTCCGGAATCTCCAGAGGCAGGAAATTTGAAAGAGGAAGAAAACAGAAGAAGACATCAGAAAGGTAAGGGGATATCTAGCGATTAGGGAAGGGGGGATCACATAGACGTAGGACTGTTAATTAGGGTGGACCTCCGCTTTAAATCTGCCCAAACAAGAGTCTAGTAGACATAGGGAGTTATTTACGAAAGGCAAATCCACTTTGCACTGAAAGTGCACTTGGAAGTGCAGTCACTCTAAATCTAAGGGGTAGATCTGAAAGGAGTGGAAGCTCTGCTGATTTTATCATCCAATCATGTGCAAGCTAAAAAAAAAATTATTTTCCTTGCATGTCCCCCTTGGATCTACAGCGATTTTACTTCCAAGTGCATTTTCAGTGCAAAGTGGATTTTCCTTTAGTAAATAACTCCCATAGTTACATAGTTAGTCAGGTTGAAAAAAGACACAAGTCCATCTAGTTCAACCATAAAAAAATATATATATCATACAATCCCATATACCCAATTCTATACCCACAGTTGATCCAGAGGAAGGTGAAAAAAAAACTCCATCAGAGCATGATCCAATTTGCCAAAGCAGGGGAAAAAAATCCTTCCTGATCCCAGAGAGACAATCAGATTTTCCCCGGATCAACTTTACCTATAAATGTCAGTACCCAGTTATATTATGTACATTTAGGAAATAATCCAGGCATTTCTTAAGCCAATCTACTGAGCCGACCAGAACCACCTCTGCAGGGAGTCTATTCCACATTTTCACAGCTCTTACTGTGAAGAAACCTTTCCGTATTTGTAGATTAAATCTTTTTTCCTCTAGATGTAAAGAGTGCCCCCTTGTCCTCAGTGTTCACCGTAAAGTGAATAACTGAACACCAAGTTCACTATATGGACCCCTTATATATTTGTACATGGTGATCATATCCCCCCTTAATCTATAATCTTTCCTCATAGCTGAGCTCCTCCATGCCTCCCATCAGTTTGGTTGCCCTTCTCTGCACTTTCTCCAGTTCCCCGATATCCTTTTTGAGAACTGGAGCCCAAAACTGAACTGCATATTCCAGGTGAGGTCTTACTAATGATTTGTGCAGAGGGGCAAAATGATCTCTCTCTCTCTGGAGTCCATACCTCTCATATACAAGAAAGGACTTTGCTCGCTTATCATCTACCAAAACCCCCAGATCCTTCTCCAGTATGGATCCCCCCAGTTGTACTCCCCCTAGCATGTATGATGCATATTCTTAGCCCCCAAGTGCAGAACTTTACATTTATCAACATTAAACCTCATTTGCCACATAGTTGCCCAATTAGACAGACATTGAGGTTGGCTTGTAAATTGGAGACATCCTGTGAGGACGTTATTCCACTGCATAGCTTGTTGTCATCTGCAAAGATGTCCACCCCCACCCCTCTGTCCAAGGTTTTGGGCACCACGTTCGCCCTTCGCCAATCCAGTGGTACTTTTCCCGTCATTAATGAGCGACTAAAAATTTGATACAATGTCTTTGAAATTACAGAGCTCAATTCTTTTAGGATCCGTGGGTGGATGCCATGAGGTCCAGGTGCTTTATTGACCTTTAGTCTGTCTAAATATTTCTGGACCATATCCCTTTTGAGCCATTGTGGATTTGGGGCTATGTCACTACCACCCCCATTATGAACATGAGCTCCCCCATGCTCCTTTGTATACATAGAGCTGAAGAAAGTATTTAATACATTCGCCTTCTCTTTGTCCCCAGTCACCCACTCTAGATTACCGTATTTGCCGGTGTATAAGGCGATCGACCCGGCATATAAGACGACCCCCTAATCTTACATGACAAAAACGCTTTTAAAACTGTACTTACCGTATAAGATGACCCGGCTTTCGAGGCTCCCGAGGCTTCCGAGGCTTCATATTTCTTATTTCTTCCTGCATTTGCTGGAGCCAATCACGGCGAGCGATGTATTCTATTAATGAATACAAAGCCTGCTTGGATTGGCAGAAGCTGTAACATCATCAGCCCGCGCCTCTCTGACTCTCCAAGCCAATCTGTAGCCTGCTCGGATTGGCAGAGGTCGTTACTCCAATCCGAGCAGGCTTTGTATTCATTTGAATACATCGCTCACCAGGATTGGCTCAGCGGTATATACTGTATGTAGCCAAAGCTACATACAGTATTACCGAACACCAAGCAGCCATCCGAGGGGCTGACCCGGCGTATAAGACGACCCCTGCTTTTTGGCCAATTTTTTTACATGTAAAAGGTCGTCTTATACGCCGGAAAATATCTTATTTTGTAAAGGGCCTACATGCTCAGACCTGACCTTTTTACTCTTAATATATTTGAAGAATTTTTTAGGGTTTGTCCTACTATCTTTTACAATCTGTCGTTCATTTTGAGTTTTTGCGTCCTTGATTTCCTTTTTACATATTCTGTTATATTCTTTGTAACATTTAAACAACACTAGTGTTCCTTCATTTTTATATAGCTCTTTTATTATTGTTTATAGCTTTTTTTTAACCACTTCAGTCCCGGAAGATTTTACCCCCTTCCTTACCAGAGCACTTTTTGCGATTCGGCACTGCATCACTTTAACTGACAATTGCGCGGTCGTGCGACGTTGCACCCAAACAAAATTTTTTACCACAAATAGAGCTTTATTTTGGGGGTATTTGATAACCTCTACGGTTTTTATTTTTTGCCCTTACAGCCCTTTCCATCTGTAAGTCTCCACCTCCTCATTAACATTGGGTGGTCTATAACAAGCTCCAATGATTAACTTTGAACTACGCACATCTGTATGCAGTTCCACCCATAATGCTTCAGACTCATCACACTCTCCATCAACCTGGTCCTCTTTCACACTCACTTTGAGATCACTTCTCACATAGAGACAGACCCCTCCACCTTTCCTTTTTGCCCTGTCTCTCCAAAAGAGTGCATATCCAGGAAAATTAATAGCCCAGTCATGTGAGGAATGAAGCCAAGTTTCAGCAATACCGATTATATCATAGCTCTCCTGATGCACCAGAGCTTCCAACTCACCTGTTTTGCTTGGCAGACTTCTGGCATTGGTGAACAAACACTTTAATGCATTATTACATTTTGCTCTGGTGTTTTTCATATCTTGTTTAGTAGTACAAATGGCACTATAATTTCTAATGGTTGTTTGCAACATGGAACTTTCTTGTCACCTGCCATAACCCTCCCCCCCATCTATCCCGATTCCACCCTCCATTAATGTCTGACCCTTAATTGACCTGTCTGCCCGATGGAATTCTAGTTCACCCTTCCACCTTAATCCTAGTTTAAATACTCCTCCAGCCTTCCCATAAACTTCTCCCACAGCACAGCAGACCCCCTACCATTCAGTTGCAAACCATCTTTAGCATATAGGTTGCACCCCAATGAAAAGTCAGCCCAGTGCTCTAGAAACCCAAATCCCTCCTCATTACATCAGGTCTTTAGCCATCTAATCTCCCTCTGCCTTTCCTGTATTGCGCATGGCACAGGCAATATATCAGAGAATATCACCTTGGAGGTCCTTCCCTTCAACTTACAGCCCAGTTCATTAAATTGATCATAAGGAGCCTCCATCTTCCATGTATTCTGTCATTGGTTCCAATGTGAACCAAGACAGCTGGGTCATGCCCAGCCCCCCCCCCCAGTAATTTATCAACCCACTCCACCACATGCCAAACCCTAGCACCGGGGAGACAGCAAAACATTTGGTTGAGGCGATCCTGGCGACAAATTATTCTATCAGTGTTATATAAGAAATATATGAAATATTTCGATATTTCAAAGTCTTAAGTATATGTTGAAATCAATCAATTCTTGTGAGACGAATTTCCTTAATTAGATCTGAGTCAGCGTAATTCAAAAATGTGTATTTATTTGTACACATTTAAATACAAAAGGATGCTTACAAAAATAGTACAATGTTAATCATTTGTATAAAGTTATTGCATGTATGGAATAACCCTTTGTCTGCTGTGAAGAGAGATGTATTAGCTTGCCTGTTTTTGGTCTTTCAAGTACATCTGCCTCGTGGCAAGGGCAGGAAACCAACAGGACCTTCTCCTTGTGTGTGTAAAATTCAAGAGCGCCCCCCTCCTCCCAGCACTCATTATATTAACCAGGCTCTAATCTCCCGCCCGAAAGATAACTCCTCCTCCACAGAGGTGGGAGGCCTAAGAGTGGTTGTAACAGAGCTAACATGTGTTACTACTTAAAATGCAATTCTAGCTTCTAATAAACTTGCAGGAAATGGGTGTGAGTCTGTCTCTAAGAAAAATATGTCTCAATTACATAGGAAAGACCTTCTAAAAACATATATATATTGAACTGGAACATAAACAAATATCACTTTACATAGCCCTTGAAAGTATATATAAAATATACAATATTCATCAAAATCCTGACAGGTTTTAAATATTTACTTTTCCAGCTATGCAAGCCATAACACAGAATTAATTGATTCAAGGTTTTGCATTCACACAGTATGAGAATATGGGAATATTATTATCCTGAATAAAGTATAATAAAGCCAATTAAAATTTAGATATTAAGAATATAACATTCCCCTCTGAAATATGAATACTAATCATATTTTTCAGATTAAAAATTCATCCATCATCATTCATGTCACATTCAAACAAACTTTGATTCAATAATTCCAAATGCTTTGTCCTGCACAATTGAATTCATACCTTCAAAATGCATTTTCCTCTTTAATTTACTTTGTAACAAATCATCTCCTTTCTTAATATCACTTCTAATTCGATTATATAATTTTTTCATTCTAAACATTAAACATAACTGGAATATAAGGAATAACATGATAATAATAAAAATAATTACAATAGGATGTGATAAAATATTTCCTGCTGCTGAAGTTATCGAAGTTTTTCCCCACATGGATACACTATTACTAAATCTTTTCCACCAATTACTTCCTGAAAATTCTGACCATTGATGTGATATTTCTTGCAAATTACCTTGTTCATGTTTAAACAATACTTCTGCATTCTGCAATTCCTTAGCCAAAGCTATTAATAAACCTTGATCCTTTTGAATTATATTTGCCCATTTTTCCCATGGAAATTCATCTATTTGGGAAATATTATACTGTGTAGGAAGAGCGCTAATATTTTTCATAAACATATTTGTTAAATTTGTTCTCAATCCATTAATACTTATTGCAACAATATCTCCTTCTATACAATACAACCCTTGATTTAGGTTTTCTGTATTTGTACAAGAAGAGAAAAAAGTTTTAACCCTTTTTGTATCTGACATAATTTGAAAACAAACCTTCTTTTTATCTACACGAGTAACTAATTCAGAATTAATTTTATTTTCAATTCTTGCTGAACATAATGTGTGATTATGATAACAAGAATGAAATATGCTTTTATCTTGATTAGGTAAACATATAATTTTAGACTGGAATTGTAAACATGATGACAAATCTAATTGTTCTAATTCAGAATTTTCATTGTTAAATACAAAATCTGTATACTGTAATTTATAATATAATAATTGTGTATTACTGACAGGTAATCCCAAAACAGTGATAGGAACCAAAATTTGTTCTTTTCCAGCTATTGGAATCATAGAAGAACTATAACATATGTCCTGCTTGCATCCTATCCATTTATTTACCCATAAATCTGTATGATTTATCGCATATAAATATTCTTTGGGCAAATACTGTAAAATGCCAAGAGGAGTTATTCCACTCTGAAATGCTTGCGCAATTATTTTAAAATTAGTGGAATATTCCGTTTGAATTTCTAGACATGCTCTGGCTATATGAGAATGTTGTTCACTTCTCATCAAATCAAGAGTAATATTTTGAAGATGTAAAATAGATGGACCCATTATATTAGCAGTTTTAATTACCATATTTTCTAAAATCTGATTTAAATGTCTTTGTATTTTAATACCATTACTTCCCACTAAACCAGCGGTTTCTAGATCAGACTTTAAAGTATTAATATCCATACTATTTGTTATACTCCCGATTGTGCCAATCCCTCCTAAAATACCTTCAACAATACCACGCTTATTCCTGTTATAATTTCTATTATTAATTCCAAACCATCTCTCAATACCCAATTCCATATTAACCAGATGTCCTTGACATTGTGGAAACCTTGTAGAAATTTTCCATTCTGAAACATTAAAGTTCCACAAAACAATGACAAACTTTCCTTCTCTCAAAAGAGTTCTGGATTGGAAATGGTTAATCTGAAAAGGGCTTGCAGAGAAACTTTTCTTATTGACACATGGAGTTTTCCTTGGAGACATAACAACAACACTTGCCTTTGCACATTTCACCGGATAATTTTCTATTGATATGCAACATTTATATATACCAGTATCATTCAAAGATACTCTCATTTGTTGATAAACAAATGTATTATTAATCCAATTCACATTACCAAAAATTCCTTTATGAATTATGACAGTAGAACTATAAAGAAAACTACCCAAAAACTCATCATTCCTTTTCCAAGTCAACAATGAATTTTGAGGTAAAGATATCTTTGTATCACATATCAAATGCAAATTATCTTTATCTTCCATAATTTTCAAAGATTGTGGGAAAATATTAATTTCTGGAACAATCTTATCAACTATAAAGATATCGATTTTGACCCTTATTTCAGTAAATTTTCTTATAACTTTAAAATCCCATGTTCTTACAACGTCTCCTTTTTCATCTCCAATGATGTTTAAATATTTTGGATTTAATATCTTTACAAAACTTTGAAAAAGATAATAAAATTGATCGAAGGAATAAAGTATTTTCCCAGATCTTGTCATAATATTAGTAACATCTCCAGACCAAATTGTTGACTCATTACCCTTTAAAAATATAGACCAGAAACTCCTCAACAATATGTTACACTCAAAAGTTCCGGTTTTGTTATTTAATCTATAAGATCCCTGCATTTTATCAAACTTTGTTTTGGATTCTATTTTAACTTTGATGTCAATATCATTGCTGTGAATGAAATACAATTGTAAACAACAACGATATCCATCACCAATACATAAAAATCCATACAAATCTTCTGCTGTATTAATATCAACATCTCTAAAATTATGATTTTTATCATATGCACTAATATCAATAACTCTATCATTTTTGTCCTTTGTAATGATATCAATGTTCTTATTTTTCAGTTCATCTGCATTGATATCAATGTCTACATCTCTCTTATTTCTGAATAACATATGATCTTTGTTGTGTAATTCTTCATTCCTGTTAGTCTTTATATAACTTGAGCAGTTCTTGATATATCTTATCACAAATAAAATTGTCACTAGGGAAAAGATGCATCCTGTAGTGATGATACACTTCCTCTCTTTAAAACTTTTCATTTGTTGTGCTGACATCTTTTTCTTTTGGAATACGCACTTTCTTCAGGTTCGATTTTTATTTTTAATTCCTGAAAAAATAAAGGCAGCATCATTATCTTGGAATATAAAATTTGTTATACCCACATTTTTCTTTCTACATACTTGTTTCACTGAACTGAGAAAGTATTTGTACCTCTTGAACATCCCAAAATGTCCATGGACTTTCCCAATTACTTTTCCATGTTTCAACTCCTGAAACTCTGTGACGTGTCACCATCTCTGGGTGTGGCCTAACAATTCTTTAATCAACTTTTATCTTTTCTTGTCTTAGACTTGTGTCAACAATATCTAATTTTATCTTAAATAAACCTTTCTGTTCCTGGTCTACTTAATAGACCGCTTATCTTATATAAAAGATCATTTTGGTTTAACAACAAAATAACAAAATGTTACAAAAAACAATATCAATTGTAAAATATCAAAAAATAGATTATTCTGAAGATTAAATCCGATATGTGCGTGGATTTAATAACAATCCTTCATGATATATATGTGTCTTGTGTGTGCTGGAGAAAAAATCTCCCTGGAATGTGTGCCCTCCAGTAATTGACTGTCTCCTCTCCTGTTCCTAAACACCAACTCCCACCTTTTTCCTTTTTAAGACTAGCTTAAAAGTTCCGCTGGGCTATATTGTTCCACAGAATGAGTATTTTCCCTCCCACCTTTCTAAAACAATGGGTGTCTCATTCTAAATTCCTAAGGGCTGCTATGAATAACCCTTTGTATAAAACCATTTTAAACATACACAAACCTTTTTACCTTATCAATATATATATATACAAATTATTTCTTATTCTCTTAATCAAGAAACATTGTAATATAAAAACTTATATTTTTAACTAACAAAGACACTTTTTATCATGAATTAACTTTCTTTTTCAAACTTAGAAATATGAGGAGGAACCATTTTGTATACCTTTTTCAACCAATTATGACTCCACGAGGCAACACAGACTCCATTTTATTTTTTCTTTTAAACTCAAAAGGAGAATACTTTGTAGCATCAGAAATTTTGCTTCTTACATCCATTAAAAATAACTGTAACAACATCAACCCAAATATTTCCTTTGTCCAACAACATTTATCAATCCTAGATTTAATTATCCGATACATCCTCACAATAATACCTACAAACTGTGAATGTTATCATACATGAAATCTCTGTTCTATTCCCTGATATTACACATCCTCTGTCACAACTGAAGTTTGCTGATATATCCCAAACTAGAAAAACATGATTATTCAACCTCTAAACAATAGTTAAAGCATCATCATTAGTGAATCCCACCTGTAGGTGCTGTGAACTATAAATACACAATAATCCTTTATCGTCATGACACAAACTTATGGTCTAATGACCCAAATAATAACTTTGTGGCAACCTATGAAGAAATAAAAAAGATCGTGACCTTTTTTTCCTCTGAAATTAAAGGAATATGTGTGTCCACTTTCTTCACAACATTAATTGATACCATTTCAGGTTGAATTTACTAACCTCCCATGCAAAGCTGTTTCCTTTACCAAAAAAATCTGCTGTTCTATTACCTACAGATAACTCACTATCATCTTTTTATGTGCTGGAATTTTTACAATAGCATATGCAAGAGGATTACTCTCTGCAAGGTCAAAAACTACTTCTAATGTCTCTTTCTGCACAAGAGTCTTATTGGATGAATCCACAAAACCTCTACATAGATAACGTACAACATATGAACTATCACTATAAATCACTAATGAACCTTTCTTCTCTTCCTTGTCAATACTATCTCAATATCTTTAAACAAACCTGTATCCATTTTGGTCTGACTCCAAAGACTTTTATGTGCTCTAACTGATTGTTCCAATTCGAGATTGGTTCCTGTGTGTGGCCAATTAAAATCTGAAGACATGTCAGCGACTGCTGTACAAATACTTACAACGTTACTGTACTTTGAGGAATCTATTAACATAGATTTGGGACTAGATGAATCTTTCCATATAGTAGAATTACTTAAATCAATAATCCAATCTAATTTACTAATCACATCCATGCCTAAAATATTCTCTGTATTTTGGCAACACCATATGTCTATATTTGTTTTTAAAATTCCGGGAATTTCGAGAGTCACATCAGAAACTTTAACTGCAACTGTATTTTCTTTTCCATTGAAATCAATTAAATTACATTTTGGAAAATCAATATTCACAGATAATTTGTTTTTAGTTAAACTGAGTTCAGATCCTAAATCTATTAACCATTTAGTATTCTTACCATTTAATAAACCATGTAACCATGGCCTTCCACTTTCATCTATTAAAAGTGAAGTCACATATTTTAATGTTGGAGGTGACTCAGAACCTTTTTCCCTAAATCCTGATAACATTTCCTGTCTGTTCTGAAGCTTTAGCTCCGCCTATGGCATGTATCTCATCATCTCTGTCTCTCTGAGTACCATGCTGACTGAATACAACCCTTTCAATGTTCAGCTTGAACAAAACAAAAATAAAACTTAATACTCATGACAATAACACATAGATAAAAATATTAAAATTATATCAAAGTCCTCAATAATATTCCAAACGTCACAACCAAATCTTTTTAAACTCAAATCAATCCTTATTCATAGCCATTAAACATAAACCAGAAAATTCTTACCATATCTGCAGTTAATTTAAGGACTGCTGACTGTTTTCAGAGTGTTATATGCTACATAATTAAACCTTTCCTGTCTTAATGAACTATTTTCAGTTTGCAATCTTTGTCTTTGGGTCTTAGAAGAAAAATGAATTTGCTTATTATGACCTCTATACCTCAGATTACTGTGCCAACGTACAGAATAAACTTCTTGACGCCTGGGCAAAATTTTCGGATAATACAACCTCTTTTGTGTATTATTATTATTCAACTTTTTATAGACTTTCCTCTGAGCATATGGCGATGAAAATCTACATTTCTGCCTACTATCAGTATTATTTAAGTCAACTGACTTCCCACTCTCATTGTCTGAGTAAATATTAACATTTGACTCATTACAGGATATGACGTTGATGGCTGCCTTCGTCATATGTTCATCATCCTCCATCCTTGAGCACTGAACATGTGCAGGAATCTCAGCTTGTAATAACTGGGTCTTAAACAAATTTAAAACATTTCCATGCACACAGCTTTCCAAAAAACCTATTTGATTTTCATTTTCTTTCAGAGATTGCAATAATGCATCAATTCTATGTTCCAATTCAATTTTTTCAGTCAATAATTGTTCAATATATTTCTTCTCCTGCTTTGCTGCAATTTCTATTTCATTCTCTAAATTTTCAATATATGTACAAAAAGTCTCACAATTTGAACAACTAGATTCAAAAAGTACATTTTCAGTTACACTTTGACTTTGTTTTCCTGGCATATCAAACACCATATCATTATAACTTTTAACAAGTTTCATTATATTACGTACTTTTTTCTTTGTTTTAACTAATGAGAATCTATCCTTCTCAATGTCAGCATTTGCCTGAAAGCATTGATCATACATTAATTTCCATAAAACAGCATCAGAGACCTGTTTCGATAAACCTTTAAATTCTAATGTACTTTCATCAGCTAAAACAGCTACAAATTCCATAATTACGTTTCTACTCACCAAATAAAAAACCCGTCAGTTTTTTCCTGGAAATTCTCCGGTCTTTCACAATCAATCGATCGATTTTTCTTCTAGGTTCTTTTTCAATCTTTGCGAAGTTTAATCTCTGTTCATCAATTCTTTCCCCTCTGATCACAAGGAGTGAAGTTGAGAAAAAAAAAAAAACTTCCGACTTATGATTGAACTGGTTGTAGCTCGCCAATTGTTATATATGAAATATTTGAAATATTTCGATATTTCAAAGTCTTAAGTATATGTTGAAATCAATCAATTCTTGTGAGACGAATTTCCTTAATTAGATCTGAGTCAGCGTAATTCAAAAATGTGTATTTATTTGTACACATTTAAATACAAAAGGATGCTTACAAAAATAGTACAATGTTAATCATTTGTATAAAGTTATTGCATGTATGGAATAACCCTTTGTCTGCTGTGAAGAGAGATGTATTAGCTTGCCTGTTTTTGGTCTTTCAAGTACATCTGCCTCGTGGCAAGGGCAGGAAACCAACAGGACCTTCTCCTTGTGTGTGTAAAATTCAAGAGCGCCCCCCTCCTCCCAGCACTCATTATATTAACCAGGCTCTAATCTCCCGCCCGAAAGATAACTCCTCCTCCACAGAGGTGGGAGGCCTAAGAGTGGTTGTAACAGAGCTAACATGTGTTACTACTTAAAATGCAATTCTAGCTTCTAATGAACTGGCAGGAAATGGGTGTGAGTCTGTCTCTAAGAAAAATATGTCTCAATTACATAGGAAAGACCTTCTAAAAACATATATATATTGAACTGGAACATAAACAAATATCACTTTACATAGCCCTTGAAAGTATATATAAAATATACAATATTCATCAAAATCCTGACAGGTTTTAAATATTTACTTTTCCAGCTATGCAAGCCATAACACAGAATTAATTGATTCAAGGTTTTGCATTCACACAGTATGAGAATATGGGAATATTATTATCCTGAATAAAGTATAATAAAGCCAATTAAAATTTAGATATTAAGAATATAACAATCAGTCCTTCTGATTATAGAATCCCCTATTACCACCAACTGTCTAGGTCTACCTGCACTACCCCCCACCTCTACTAGATGGGCTGCTCTCCCAGCTGTTGGGGGTAGCAGTGACATCTAGCAGTGACCTCTGTGTTTGCCACCACCACAACTTCACCCAACTTGGCAAATTGGTTTTGAAGCACAAATATAAGACTGGCCTTCCTTTTCTGTGAGCACCTTCCACTCCCTCTAACTACATTAACTCATCTTCCCATCTGATAATATTGACTTGCCCCTCCACCCTCCACCCTCCACATCAACCCTATTGACCACCTGCTCAGCGCGCAGAGGACCTCTTTCAAGGTTGTCCTTTTTGCCCAGTGCTTCAACTTGCTCCTCCAGATCTCTAATGCGAGCTTCCAGAAGGGAAACACGCTCACATCTGTCACAGTGGTATCCATCCTGGAACTGTTGCACCAATTTTGCATACATGTGGCACACTATGCACTGAGAAAAACATTCAATCCTGCTAGCACTCATTTCCCTGTTACATCTTATAGGAAGTTTAAGATGTTACTTAGAAGACTCCTGTCTTATCTCCTGTTTTCATCCCGGGTATGATAAAGTTTTGGAACACAAAATCATAAATTATAACATAATAAATATCTATAAATAATTATAAAAAATAATATAATAATAATAAAATTAATCACGATTCACTATCGCTGAATTTTGCAAGCAATTCTAATGTACTATCGTTCTTTTATAGCTGGTCTAAAGAGCACAAAAAAAACATGCAAGGCGTTCCCTTCCACTGCTTGTAAAAGTAGTCTAGCAGCTAATTAGCCACTAGGATTGCTTTTACATGAAAGCTGACCGCCGGCTGAAAAGAATAATACCAAGATGATACCTAAACCTACAGGCATCCTTCTGGTATAACCACTCAAAGTCCAGCAACATACCAATATGTCACTGGTCCTTGTTGGGCATATATTGTAATGTTCTTTTTTTTCATGCGGCCTGTGGGCTGAACGAAAAAAGAGATTGATCGGTGGGTAGGGCCACCGTTAGAATACTGCCCTGCATCCACCCACTTCTAATGATGAGCATATGCACCGTTTTTTTATATGTACAACTGTATGTGGCGAAATCCTCCTACAGCACTGGAGTTGCTGATTTACGTATCGTGAGAGCAAACTCTGTTGCTGTCAAAATAAATAAATCTGTGCTGCAGCTGAATGGCATACTTGAAAAGCAAATGATGGTAACAATAAAACATTAACTCAATAAAACAACTTTTTTTTAACTGCAATTTGTGACTAAAAAAAAATGCCGAAGCATGGGGGCAATACGCCCCTAATGTTAGGGGCAAATTGCCCCTCCACCCCTGCCCCCATGCTTCGGCATATATGCTCTTTTTTTTAACTGTGGTGGTGAAATCACCTTCTGCAGCGCTGGAGTCGCTGATTCACTTATCGTGAGAGCAAACGCTGTTTCTGTCAAGATAAATAAATCAGTGCTGCGGCTGAATGGCGTACCTGCAATGAAAATAATGGTTAACAATAAAACACAGTAAACAGTAAAGTATAAAAGAATTACATACCTGCAAAGCAAACATAATAAAACATAGTAACAATAAAACATTGCCGGTTAAGCATAAAATACAGTAAAACAGAGCAGAACAATAGAGAGAGAACAATAGAGAGAGAAGAACAAGAAAATAACTATTTTTGGCTTTTTTATTTTATATATGTTTTTTTCACTTTTTTTTACACTTTTATTTGTAACTGTAAAGGTTCCAGGTTTGGGTCTCTAAAAATGCGATGGCATCTTTGGAGACCCTGTGTAAGTGTGCCCTAGGACTGTGCAGTGCTGTACCCTAGATACTCGTGTGTGGTAGCGACGGAAACATTCACTGATAAAAAGACCAGGTTGTCCAGGACAAGAGGGACAATAATAGCGGGGGGGTCACGCCTATATCTGTGCTTGCTAGAGACACGACATCTTCTTTGGGGTGATCGTTGGGTAGAGGTACCAGGGAGGAATTCTGGGAAGTGCCTCTCATGCAGCCGGCTCACTGCATTTACATTGTGTAGTTGGGGCACTGCAACGTCTGGGAACAGAAGGGCTGTGATGATCTCTTCCTGGAATTTAAGGAAGGATCCAGTTCGTCCTGATGCTTTGTATAGCACATAAGCGTTCAGCAGAGCCAATTGAAAAATGTATACAGACACTTTTTTTGTACCTGTGTCTGGCTCTATGTGCAATTAAGTACAGGGCCATCAACTGGTCGTTGAGGTCCACCCCTTCCATATTAAGGTTGTAAGGTTGGACACAGAGGGGTTTCTCAACAGCACCAGTCGCCGTAGGAATTTGGAAAGTCGTATCTGCATGAAGGGAGCACAGAAAGAAAACATTGCGATTATCCCTCCACTTCACTGCGAGCAAATTATTACTTCTCGAGCATGCTCTCTCCCTCTGTCTAAGTCAGAAATCTACAAGCTGTTTGGGGAAGCCCCGGCGATTAGATCGCACAATGCCACATGTGCTAATTCCACAATCAAAGAGGTGACTAAAAAGTGGCACGTTTGTGTAATAATTGTCCACGTACAAGTGTACCCCTTTCCGAATAAGGGTGATACCAAGTCCCAAACAATTGTAGTCTGGGCAGTTCTCGGGCTCCACATGACTATCTCTTCCCTCGTAAATCATAAATCTATATGTATAGCCTGTTGCCCTGTCACAGAGCTTATACATCTTGACCCCATATCTGGCACGCTTGCTTGGAAGATACTGAAACGCAGACAACTTGATCCGACATAAACAAGGCTGCAAACTGTTGGTTGAAGTGGTTTACAAGGGTGACAAATTTTGTGGAGCCGATCAAATCTAGGGTCACCCCAAGGATGACAGAGTTCATTGTTGTTGGAGTGCATAAACCACAAGATCTTCTCGTATTGCGTCCTGGTCATGGAAGCAGAGAACACGGCATATGGTGAATTGGGTTAGTGGACCAATATGACCGCAACTCACTTTTTTTTTAACTATGTCCATGAGGAGGGATAGGCCCAGAAAGGTATTACATTCTTACATTCTCTGGCAAGGGTCAAATGGGGATTAGCAGTGATAAATTGACCAGCATAAAAATTGGGTGTACTAAGCCGCTGATGCTTGCCAGTTCACCAGAAGGATAATCGGCACTAGTGCTGGCTCTCTGCTCCATACGAGAGTCCGGCGCTTCTTGCACCTCAACAACAGAAGAACGGGGTCGGGTACGCCTGGCCTTAGCAGGGACCACTACTCCGTCATCAGAGCTATCTGTCAGGGTGCCGCTGCTCTCTATGGGTTCGTATTCCGAGCCTGAATCTGACAATGAGGCGGCTTCCCCATCACTCTCATCTGTCATGCTCAGCAACGTGTAGGCCTCTTCACTAGTGTACCTCTGTTTGGACATTTTGGCCTCTAAATTTAAAGGTACAGCTAGTGTGACTCACAGGAAAAAGGGCAACTGGTTGTCAGCGACTGCTTCAATTGCTACAAAAAAAAAACTGTTAGTGTTCACAGTGATCAGGCCTGACTCTGCGAACGCTGCAGTTATGTGTGTTGTGTTTTGTAAGTGACAGTGATCGATTAATACTGCACTTGGGTGGGCTGAGCGGGGCGGAGGGGCTAAATGCAGGTGCTAGCAGGTATCTGGGCTGATCCAACGAATGCTGCATTTTTGAGAACACTAAACTACTGGGGATGCTAACATAGATTTGATCAGATCAAATAAATCTATCTGTTCAGACACTATACCAGTAAGGGAGGGGTATGGTGTGTGTGTGGGTGTTATCACTACTGGCATTAATCTGACGCTGCCTGGGTTTGACTCTGACCCTAAATGATGCTTAAACCTGTACTGGGGGGCTTTCAAGGGCTTAAACCTTTATTTAGTAATATATGGCGGGTATCATGATGCTAGAAAAGCTAAACTTAATAGTGTCACCCGTGACACTAATACAGTGATCAGAAAAAAATATCTGTACACTATACTAGTGACACTGGCGACAAGGGGTGAAAGGGTTAACTGGGGGTGGTCAAGGGGTTAAAACCTTTACTAGGTAATATATGGGGGTACCCTGACACTATAAAAGACTGTACGGTGAAACGAACAAACTAACTAGCATCACCTGTGACACTAATACAGCGACCAGAATATAGATCTGTACACTATACTAGTGACGCTGGTGACAAGGGCTAAAAGGGTTAACTGGGGCGGGTGATCAAGGGGTTAAATCTTTATTAGTCCATTGTATGGGTGAACAGCCAATGTTCGCCCCAAATTTATGCTGGGGCCAAACTGTTCACCCAAGTCTAGCCATATATAGTGTATCACATAGAGTGCAGTGGTCAGGAGTATGCCATACATAGGCGTGCGCACAGGGTTTGCCAGATGTGCCTGGGCACACCCTTATCACCCCGTTACCCTGTATATGACATACCCATGATCACTGTACTCTGTATGCTGAGCTGTATATGACATACTGCTGACCACTACACTCTGTATATTGAGAGAACAAAGGGGAATACTATAGATTGGTTTTGGTAGAAGAACATCTCCAGGATAGATGAAAGGATCAACAGGAAATTGTCTTTTTTCACATTGTTCCCCAAATCTCTCAGATAGTAATTCATTCTTCTCATCACTTTACAGAGCTGTGTAAGAATCCTGAGGAGACAATACTGGAGATGAGTCCAGAGAAGATATTTTATAATATTGGAGATACAGTGACAGTAAAATGTTCGGTTGGATATTGGACTCCCGATTCCTCTGTAGAATGTGTGATGAGCGGATCCTCCATTGGGTGGGATTATCCTCCACAATGTATCGGTGAGTAGTAAACTTTAATATACAGACGGCAGGAACCCAGAGCGACCAATCAGCAGTCACCTCTCTTTATTTAAAACTCGATACACACCTCAAAAATCGCCACCTAAGTGTATCATCACTGCGCCAACACAACCCCTCCCCCAGCTGCTACTTAAATATATAAATAGATAAATAAGAAGGTGAATATAAATCTGCCCATCCAAATAACCATAAAATATCACCTTGTAGCGCTAAACTAGTGTAAAAAGTAATCACATTAAAGTTACCCCTCAAACAATAATTTGTGTTTCTCACGAAAACATATCTAGAACCAGATATAAGAAAATATATATTTGTGAATAACAGACTCAATGTGATAATCCAAAAATAATAATACAATGCAAGTGTTTATATCCTTTAAAACAAAAACAATAGTCCATAGGAAAAAATCTGAAAAATCAAATCCTTTTCATGTGCAAATCTTATCAGTGTCCATATAGTAATGGTAAAGCCTTCACCACACACACCATCAGTGTCCATGACCCCCCTCGTTGGAGCACTCACCAGCTGCGGCGCCCAGCACTGTCGTGCCAAGCTAGATGGGCGTTAGATCTCTCAAACGATGACAGCAGATATTCAGCACTCAATGTATATTCTCCTTTAAGGCTTCAATAGAGCTACCCCTCAAAGCACCTCAGAAAGAAAAACAGAGACCTCCCATAGTGCAACATTGTAAAAAATCTTTATATTCCAAAATTAAAATCCACTCATTAACCCCTTCCCGCCGAGCGTACGCAGATCTGCGTACTCGGCTTCCGGGGGGTATACCGGGATGATGCCCGCACCTGCAGGCATCATCCCGGTACCGTTTTTTACAGCGGGCGATTGGCTTTCCAGCTATAACAACCGATGCAGCTAAAAGCCGCTCGGCTGTTATGCCGGAGGAGCGGGAGGGGACGTCCCCCCCTCCCGCCGCCTCTTGCCGCTGTTACCGGTGCTCCCGCTCGATCGGGAGCACCGATTAGCGATCCATCGGCTCCGGCTGCTGGGGAGGAACTGGAACGAAGCCGTAATCGGCTTCGTTCCAGTCTCCTCATCGTAAACACGGAAGCGACGTCATGACGTCACTTCCCGTTTACTCGGCTGCCAATGGCGCCGGTTTTAAAAAAATATCCGGTATTCAGAATCGCCGTTTTCGGCGATCTGAATACATTGAAGTGTAAAGGAGGGGTGGGAGGTCTTTTAGACCCCCCCGATCCCTCCATAAAGAGTACCTGTCACCACCTATTAATGTCACAAGGGATGTTTACATTCCTTGTGACAGCAATAAAAGTGATCAAATTTTTTTATTTTTTTTTTAAAAACAATTTAGTCATTTTAAAATAAATAAAATAAATAAAAAAATAAAAATAAAAATTTCAAAGCGCCCGCCGTCCCCGCGAGCTCGCGAAGCAAAGAAAACGCATACGGAAGTCGCGCCCGCGTATGTAAACGGTGTTCAAATCACACATGTGAGGTATCGCCGCGATCATCAGAGCGAGAGCAATAATTCTAGCAGTAGACCTCCTCTGTAACGCTAACCTGGTAACCGTAAAAAATGTTTAAAGCGTCGCCTATTGAGATTTTTAGGTACCGTACTTTGTCGTCAATCTACAAGTGCGCGCAATTATAAAGTGTGACATGTTTGGTATCTATTTACTCGGCGTAACATTATCTTTCACATTACGCAAAAAAATTGGGCTAATTTTACTGTTTTTTTTTTTTTTTTATTCATGAAAGTGTCCCTTTTCCCAAAAAGTTGCGTTTAAAACACCACTGCGCAAATACCGTGTGACAATATTGCAACAATCGCCGTTTTATTCTCTAGAGCCTCTGCTAAAAAAATATATATAATGTTTGGGGGTTCCAAGTAATTTTCTAGCAAAAAATATGGATTTTAACTTGTAAACACGAAATTCCAAAAATAGGCTTAGTCATGAAAGGGTTAATGCACTCACATGGACACAACTTGAACGAAAGCACTTCAAAATCACTCCACTCCTCAGTAACAGCGCACTCTACTCCAAGGCATTGGTGGTCACAGTGGATACTGGTTAGATTAGTAGCACAGATACTGTCTCTCACCCTTCCTTCTGCGGTTAGGTACCTCACAGCGGAGCTCACAGTTTAAACCCAGCGCCACAATCTCCCAGTTCTGTTCCTCGTGTTACACACCTCCTTCCGCCTCGGTTGCAGTGCTCAGTGTATCAAAGATAGTTGCCAGATAGCCACGCCCCCTGGGACACACATGACGAGAGCAATTTCTTAAAATGAAACCCCATGGATGTACATATTGTGAAGTATACAGCCATGGGGTATGAATATAGAATTGGACTTGAACTGGCCAATTACTAATTAGATTTTTAGTTACATTTTGTAGGATATATTCCTTTAATTACTTCCCCTTTTCTTCTTCCAATTTTTAGTTTTCTACACCCCCCTTTTTTTAACCATTTTTTTAAACTATTTGTATTATACTACATCTACTGTATCAAAATATAGTCCCTTTTAAACTCTCAAGCCCCGTACACACAAGCGGACTTTTCGACATCCAAAGTCCGACGGACTGAGTCCGTCAGACTATTCGATCGTGTGTGGGCTGCAACGGACTTTAGCTTCGCTAAAGTCTGACGGACTTTAGAAATGAAGCATGCTTCAAAATTTTCCCGAAGGAACTCCGCCGGACCTGGTCCCTTCGAAAAATTCGCTCGTGTGTGTGCTACTCCGGCGGACTAAAACCGACGCTAGGGCAGCTATTGGCTACTGTCTATGAACTTCCTACGTCGAATCCAGTCGTACGTCATCACGTTCGACTCCGTCGGAGTTTAGTGTGATTGTGTGTGGCCAAGTCCGCTCGGTCGAAAAGTCCGCCAGAACTCTGTCGGAACTCCGTCGGAACTCCGGCAGAACTCCGTTGGAAGTCTGTCAGACTTAATCCCTCTCGTGTGTACGGGGCTTCAGGCCAATTTTATGTATATTTCATGTCCATGTTTATTATATACATATAAAGGTTTTATTTCTTCCTCAGCACTATGCGCTCATCCAACAATACCAAACATGGTGGATATCTCTGTATACAAGAAGTATTATAATAAAAATGAAGTGATAAGAGTCTGGTGTCAGTCTGGATATTATCCATCATCATCCACAATGAGATGTGACAACCCCCGCTCCCCCCCGGAGTGGACTCCTCCCACTGTTACCTGTATAGGTGAGTACTATTTATCACTTTAATGTTTATTCAAGTCAATTTTAATTGATTTACTAAAGGAAAATAGGTTGTGCACTTTGCTAGGGAATTTTCACTTTGCCTAATGAATCTCTGGCTGCTATTATCCAATCAAGTTGAAGACAAAAATACAGCATTTTTCCCACACGTGATTGGTTCATCTTTGCAAACTGAATTTTCAACACATTCTCCGAGCTAAGAGAAAATTCTCCTGCAACGTGAACAACCCAATTTTCATTTAGTAAATTGACCCCCGTCGTCTGCAGACAGCCACCCTGGCCGTATGATTATGTCAGATTTTTGCTACTCAAAGCGGTACAATTGTTTTGCCTAGAATTTTGGCGTTTTATATTTTAGGCCGGTAATTTTTAGGAATAACTCACTTAAACCTGAGAATACAGAGAGCTTGTGACAAAGAAAACTGAGAAAATAAGAAGAAATGCTCAGCCTATATCATCTCCAATGTGTTCACCCTTTCCCCTTGAATGATACCAGACCACATACCCTCATCACTGTCTGGCAAAGCACATTGTCTCCTTATTGATAATGGCCTCTTCTCTAAAACCCTGACTGGTGGTTGGGGGGTCTGCAGATGCCCCCTCATCCCATGTACACACCTCTTCCTTCACACAGTACAGACCTCTCCTCCAATCAGTAGGAGGACAATAGCAGTGGGGGGGGGTCTTGGGGAGTGTCATATGACATCAGAACCAAAGAGAAGCTTAGGGGGGCTTCCTCTAATCTGTACAGCTGCTGGGCCTGACATTTGAACTATCCGGCAGCTTCAGTGCAGATGAAAACTTACTGAACTGCACTGCTGGGTTGCCGAGGACACCCTTCAAAACAAGAAATGGAGATGAATGGTAACCAAATGCCTGGAGATTTATGAAATGTGAGCAAATCCAAAATCACATCAGTCACACCATGTTACTAGTGAAAACCTGAAATCTAAACCCAAGAGCAGAAAAGTAATATATTGCAGCTTACCAGTCATTGGATGTGGTGGCTGCATTTGCTGCACTAGTGCAGCTGCTGCCTTTAAATTGACCATTTGGCGCCAGCATTAATGTCTAATGTACGAGCGTATTTTCGCACATATGCGTGTGTCGGTTAGTGCTAATGTTCCCATGCATGCGCATATGCCTATGCCTGGCAAAACAGGCACCTGCAAATGCAGCTATGCACATGCCATGTCCCTGACATGGCCGTTATAGTTTGCCTTTGTAGGGTTGATGGGGTTTTTACCCCTGTATTTTCTTAATTTTTGTTTAGAATTTTTGGACAAGGAGTGTGCACATGTGCACCTCTAAACCTAAACCTCTAAACCAAGTACACAGTGATGTACTGGTGCACCGCGGTACCTGGGACTGCCGTCCATCAGCAATAAATGTACTGCTGGCAGTCAGAAGAAGATTGATTGTAGTTGAAGAGAGCATGCTATAGCAGTGAAATCACACCTCCAGCTCACACATTGGTCTTCCTAGTTACTTTCCCCCTCCAGGACACACAAAACAGTATTTTCCCAGTAAGATTCGACACCCGGCACACACTGGGCTTTCTCCTATGAGATCTTACCTCCAGTACACACAGATAGGTCTTTCCTCAGTGACTGCTCATTGTGTACTCCAATCCACCATAGAATTGTCCATGTGTTCCCAGTAGACATTTCTCACACAAGGCCTAGAGGTTCACTACCATCCCCCTTCTCTACAGGAATGGTTCTCATGTCTTTCCAGAGGGTTTTTTTATTCCATTTTGCCCATCTCACCATAACCCATCAACTTGTACTATCTCATTTGTGTTCTAACCTCCCTCTGTAGAAGTCATTGTTTCTACACACAGCACCGGTGAGGACCAACAAGGCTGTAATAGGTGTATTTCTTGATCATACATCACGGGACACAGGATCTCATTACATAGTGGGTTATATAGTCACCTCTGGTGATTGGACACTGGTTAACCCCAATTAAGGAGAATTCCTCCCCTATATAACCCCTCCCATATGGGAGGCACCTCAGTTTTTTCGCCAGTGTCTATAGTGGTTGGTCACGTAAAACATGTGCTATGAAGAAAGCTCTGTGCAGGTCCCTGCGGGGGCCTAAGGGCTACAACAAACCAGATCCATATCTCGGGCCGATATTTGACTCCCAAGATGGTATGGTACCCGGGGCTCGTCAGCCGAAGAAACAAGGTTTGGCCTGTAAGTCCTCTGCTGTTGGAAGACTGAGCTCTGGGAAAACCAGACTTGGTGTAGTATTTACACAGAGCATACAAAAGTTTCTGGCAGAGTCTTTTACATGGTCCAGGTAGGAGGCTCTTCTGAAAAAGAGCCCCAGATAAACCTGAAGGTTGGCTAACACTGCCCGCCGTGATGGGTGAAGGCTGGAATTTGTCTGTTTCAGCAATTCCTGCGGCGAGGACAGGTAAGGGAAGTTAATCCTATATATAATTATATGATGGATTTCTTCATTTTGAGTAGTTGTATGTCTTACCTGGTTTCCACCACTAGAGGGAGTAAGAGCAGCCTGATGCATACTTACATGCCTTTCAGTACACACGCTCAGTGAAGCCTGGTTCTCCAGAGGTCTCACGTCTTCACTGCAGTCCGTGCCACAACAAGGTAATACAGGGGTCCCTCATAGTCTGGGGGTCCCACGCAGCTCTAATGAGACTCCTTTTCCCCCCTGGATTCCGGCGGTCCTTGTGCACATGCGCGGGCGCGCGCACTCCCGGGCTAATGGAGGAGGGGGGAGTGTGGTTGTGAGCCGTGCACGTTGGTGTGCATGGCGCTGTACTGCGCAGGTGCCAGGCGGCAGTTTTAAAAGCCCAGAGCGTCAGGGGACTGTAAGTGAGAGACACAGGAGCTGTGGGCAGTAAGCATCCCAGGGGATTGGATTCAGGCAAACCTTAGACACCTACTCAGCATCAGGTTGTGCAGTATTAAGCATATATATTTTATTGTGAGACTTTTAGCACAACAGTGATTGCACTTGTACTAGTACCTCTGCTTTGTAGCTTAGGACTATGTCTCCTCGTAAGAGGGTCTCAGGGGGAGGTAATAAGGGCACTGGTAAATCACTGCCTAGGTCCAGGGGTTCTAAAAATGCCTGTAAGTTACCATCCCCCCCCTGCAAGACTGGAGCCAGCCTCACAGGACGAGTCAGTGCCCCTGTCAGGTTTTGCAGCCTCTCCTAATGTCCCAGCCCCGGTATATGTCACTGAGGACTCCCTTAGGGCTACATTGGAGGGTTTTGAAGGGAGAATCATGAATTTTATTTCTGCTTCCCTGAAAGATAGCAGGAAAAGGGGTAGATCCCCTCCCTCTGCTGAGATTCTTCTCTCAGATGATTCTTCTGACAATGAGGAGAGATCCCTATTTTGGGACAGGGATCATGAGCAGTCGGATGAATCAGAGGAAGAAGAGAGAGTCCCCTCCTCCCAGGCACTCAGAAAACAGGTGCAGTATTATACTGAATTGGTGCGTACCACATTCAGAATGCCTGCTGCTGAAGTCGCCACATCCTCTGTTTCTTCCTTAGGAGTCAGGAAAATCCCACAGACTGCTTTTTCCTTCCCAATTCATCCCTTAATGGATAAATTGATGTATGAGGATTGGGGACATCCCGATAAACTGTTTGCTCCTCCTAAAAGGTTTTCTATGCATTATCCTCTGGAGGAAAGTTTCACCAAGAAATGGGGGTCCCATCTGTTGATGTGGCTGTTTCTTGCGTGAATAAAAACCTGACCTGTCCGTTGGATAATGCTCAGGTATTTAAAGATCCAACTGATAAGAAGCTGGAAACATTATTAAAAGCCTCCTTTTCCATGACTGGCGCTGTAGTGCAACCTACAGTCGCAGCCGTGGGGTTGTGTCAGTTCCTCAAGGAACAGGTTAAGCAGATGCTTGGCCTCCTTCCCAGTGAAGAAGTGGAGAATTATGCAGAAATACCTCAAATTCTGTGTTTCATGATTGATGCGATTTTGGATTCTGTCCAACAAGCATCTCATTTATCTCTCCTGTTGGTACACATGCGAAGGGCCCTATGGCTAAAAACTTGGGCAGCTGAGCTATTGTGCAAGAAGCATTTGATTGGGTTCCCGTTTAAAGGGGAATGTCTGTTTGGAGAAGAATTAGAGAAATTCGTCCAAAAAATTTCAGGGGGTAAATCTACTCTCCTTCCAGTTAAGAAGAGCAAACGTCCATCATTTAGGCGTGCTCTCTCTCCCGGAGCATCAAGCTCTAAGCAGTGGCGACGGCCTTCTCAACCCTCCTCTACAGGAAAAGCTCAGGGCCGGGCCCAGGGGCAGAAAAAGACTTGGGGGCGGAAGCCTGCCAAGCAGAGCCCGAAAGCTTCCTTGTGAAGGGGCGCCCCCGCTCGGCCGAGTGGGGGGAAGGCTTCGGCAGTTTGCGGAAGCCTGGCGGGAAGAGATCCGGGACAAGTGGGTGATCTCTTCTGTGTCTCTGGGCTACAAGCTAGAGTTTCAGGAGATTCCACCTTCTCGCTTTCTAAGGTCAAGGATCCCAGGGATCCAGTAAAGCAAAAACCACTATTTCTGGCCTTGGATCACTTACTATCCCAAGGGGTGATAGTAGAAGTGGACCCAAAAGAACAGGGTTCAGGGTTTTACTCGAATCTCTTCACCGTTCCGAAACCAAATGGAAGTGTTAGACCTATCCTGGATCTGAAGGATCTGAACCGGGTTTTACGTATCCGGTCCTTCCGAATGCAGTCAATTTGCACTGTGGTCTCCTCCCTGCAAGGGGGAGAGTTTATGGCATCAATAGACATCAAGGATGCATATCTCCATGTGACAATTTTTCCCTCACACCAAAAATATCTAAGGTTCGCGGTAGAGCGGCGCCATTTTCAATTTGTGGCCTTGGCGTTCGGGCTCGCTACGGCCCCTCGAGTCTTCACAAAGATTCTAGACCCTCTCTTGGCAAACCTAAGAGCTCAGGGCATAGCCGTCATGGCTTATCTAGACGACTTGCTTCTCATGGAGAAAACAGTAGCGTCCCTGAACCACAGTGTTTCCAGAACACTAGAACACCTGGAACGTCTAGGTTGGATTATAAACCTAGAAAAGTCGTCCCTACAGCCTGCTACCAGGTTGGAATACCTGGGTATGTTTATCGACACCGCTCAGGGCAAGGTGTTTCTTCCAAGGCCAAAAGCCTTGGCCATCGGGGATCTGGTACGCCTCATTCGGTTATGCATGAGACTGTTAGGGAAAATGGTTGCCTCCTTCGAGGCCATTCCATTTGCCCAGTTCGACTCAAGGCCTCTGCAAAGATGCATCCTTGCGGCCTGGAACAGGAAGCCCCAATCCTTGTATCTTCCTATGCGTCTATCCCCAGGGACACACAAGAATCTCGTCTGGTGGTTACAAACCGAGAATTTGCTGAAAGGCAAAACCTTTCTTCCTCTTCCATGGTAGGTTATTACGACAGATGCCAGCCTGACAGGCTGGGGAGCAGTGTTGGAGGAGACGTGCCCGCAGGGGAAATGGTCTGCGATCGAGAGGCTATTGCCCATAAATATCTTGGAGATCCGGGCAGTTTATATGGCTCTCATAAGGTGGTCTTCCAGACTATGGGGTCTCCCTGTTCGGGTTCAGTCCGACAATGCCACAGTAGTGGCCTATATCAATCACCAGGGCGGTACCAGGAGTCTGGTGGCCCAAAAAGAGGTGAATCGCATACTTGTCTGGGCAGAAAAGCATGTTCCATGCCTTTCTGCAGTCTTCATTAGTGATGGCCGAACGGTTCGCCCGACGGTCGGTTCGTGGCGAATTTCGGTCGTTCGTGGTCCGCTCGTTCGGCGGACTATTGGCGTTGTTCGCCTGGCGGACTTACGTGTTTAATGTGTAAAAGAACTTTGACCTATGATGACACATCCATCATGGGGTGCAGGACAGCCAATTGAGACATTACAGCACATGGACACTTGGACATTCCCCCTAACTTATAAATACACCCGATCCGGCGGCCATTTTACATTCTTTCTTCTGTCACTATAGGGAAAGGTTGCTGTTTGGAGCAGGGACAGATAAACCACTAGCTATTTGGTACACAAAAGTTCTTTTCAGGACTGGTATAGGTGTTAGGTGTATATAGGTTTGCTGTGCTACTGATTGTTGCAGCAGCCTGAGTGTCTTTTGTCAGTTTAGAGAAAGGGACAGAGCGCTGTGTCTGCTGCTATTTTAGGGACAGCCAGATTAGTCATCATCATCATCATCATCATCATTAGCTGTTACTATCAGGTCCACAAAAGAGCTATTCGAGTGACCAGTAATTGTTCCAGTCTCCTCTGTTTTGCCAGTTTGTATAGGGCAGGGGTGGCCAACCAGACGAAGACCAAGAGCCACATTTTTTACCAAGTTACCGCAAAGAGCCACATCATACGCATGGGCACACATGAACATCACCCCATCCCTTCCTCATACACACATACTTTCACACACACACTGCACACACTGTTTTAACACTACAAAGATCACAGGCCAGTCATTTTCATCAAGTCAGTAATCTTCCTTTGAAAGTACATCCATGTGACAGAAGACAGCAGCTCATCTAATTTCCAAAATACAAATTGTCTTACAAACAGTGAACTGGTCAGGATAACAATAAACAGTTAATGGGTCTTCTAGCCTGAACTAGCAGTAAATTCTTCCAAAAAACATCACAGAAAGCATGCAGCACACACAGAGCTCTGGATAAATAAGTGAAAAGAAGCTGAAATGGTTAAAGCGGAGGTCCACCCTAAAATGGACCTTCCGCTCATCGGAATCCTCCCCCCCTCCGGCGCCACAATTGGTACCTTTCAGGGGGGAGGGGGGTGCAGTTACCTGGATAATCCAGGTAACTGCACCCACTTCCGGGATAGCTCTCTGCGGAAAGGGGCGTAGATTACGCCCCTTTTCCGCAAGTGCCCACCCCCTTCCGCAAGTGCCCCGCTGCCTGCTGGGAAACACACAGATCCCAGAGGCAGCGGGGACCGTCCTTATTGCGCAGCGCAACTCGCGCATGCGCAGTAGGGAACCGGGAAATGAAGCCGAAAGGCTCCATCTCCTGATTCCCATACCCAAGATGGCGGCGGCAGCACCCGAGTGTCGATCTAGAGATCGGCTTCGGGTGCCGACATCGCGGGCGCACTGGGCGGGTAAGTGTCACTATTTTAAAAGTCAGCAGCTGCAGTATTTGTAGCTGCTGGCTTTTAAAAAAAAAAAAAAAAAACGCGGAGTCCCGGTGGACTCCCGCTTTAACAGCCAGCCGTGTGTCACACTATCAACAGACAGAGAATGTGCTGAGCAGATCTTATCAGTGTTCAGGTGAAACAGTTATTAAAAAATAAAAAAAAGTACAGAGCAAGACAGAGGGAGGACAGATCAGTAACCTGCACACTTGTGGTCATACCTTTTTGTATCTCATCGGCTTCAGATACAGCGTGTTTCTCCTTCCTCTGCCCCCCTTCAGCCTCACTCCAGCGCCTATGTATTCAAATGTGGCGGGCTGGGGACACTACATGCTGATTGGCTGATGATGTGTGGGAGGAGCGGAGGAGTGCAGAGACTCGGGCTGCCTGTCACTAAACCAGCCCAGTCCGAACGCAAAAGCCGAATGAACCAGCCCGAACGCAAGAACCGCAGGAAACCGATCAAAGAGCCGCATGCGGCTCGAGAGCCACGGGTTGGCCACCCCTGGTATAGGGAAAGGCAGGAAGCAGTGTGTCAGGCAGTGAGGGTCAGTTTAAACAGTAGCTGTTACTATTAGTTCCACAAAGGTTCTTTTCAGGACTGGTATCAGTGGTATGGTAATAGGCTTGTACACGTATAATATTCTTTCTTTCAAATATAGAAAGAATATTATACTTGACTGCTGCCCTTCTGCTGCAGTCTGCTAATCAGTCACAACTCACTTGTTCCACAAAGCTCTTTATCAGGACTGGTAACTTGGTCTGTGTAGGGTGCTACAGTACATAGGGTTGAGTGCGGTACAGTCTGCTGTTCTGTAAGGACCGCTATTGGTCCACAATAGATAGGGTTGAGGTGCACCACTGCTGACCGCTGCCCTATACTGCAGCAGTCCTTCAGCAGTATAGGGACTGACGTACAGTCTGCTAATCAGTCACACACAACCTACTTGGTCCACAAAGGTCCTTATAAGGACTGGTAACTTGGTGAAGGGTGCTACAGTACATAGGGTTGAGTGAGGTACAGTCTGCTGTTCTGTAAGGACCGCTATCGGTCCACAATAGATAGGGTTGAGGTGCACCACTGCTGACCGCTGCCCTATACTGCAGCAGTCCTTCAGCAGTATACTGACTGATGTACAGTCTGCTAATCAGTCACACACAACCTACTTGGTCCACAAAGGTCCTTATAAGGACTGGTAACTTGGTGAAGGGTGCTACAGTACATAGGGTTGAGTGCGGTACAGTCTGCTGTTCTGTAAGGACCGCTATCGGTCCACAATAGATAGGGTTGAGGTGCACCACTGCTGACCGCTGCCCTATACTGCAGCAGTCCTTCAGCAGTATAGGGACTGACGTACAGTCTGCTAATCAGTCACACACAACCTACTTGTTCCACAAAGGTCCTTATAAGGACTGGTAACTTGGTGAAGGGTGCTACAGTACATAGGGTTGAGTGAGGTACAGTCTGCTGTTCTGTAAGGACCGCTATCGGTCCACAATAGATAGGGTTGAGGTGCACCACTGCTGACCGCTGCCCTATACTGCAGCAGTCCTTCAGCAGTATAGGGACTGACGTACAGTCTGCTAATCAGTCACACACAACCTACTTGTTCCACAAAGGTCCTTATAAGGACTGGTAACTTGGTGAAGGGTGCTACAGTACATAGGGTTGAGTGCGGTACAGTCTGCTGTTCTGTAAGGACCGCTATCGGTCCACAATAGATAGGGTTGAGGTGCACCACTGCTGACCGCTGCCCTATACTGCAGCAGTCCTTCATCGGTATAGGGACTAAGAGTTTTGTCACAGGGTGATTTAAAAAATGACAGGCAGAGGAAGAGGCAGGCCCTTCCGCAGGGGTGGTAGGGGTAGGGCAGGAGCACCAGCCTTGAGCCAAAGTGGGAAGTTGCAGAAGGTGCGTTCAATTACTTTAAAGGACGCACCAGACTTGGTTGAGTGGCTCACTCAGCCTTACTCTTCTGCACCCTCCTCATCCTCTCGATCTGCACCCTCTTCTTCACTCTCTGCTATGTGCACCCCCAAAGACACTACCACCAACAACACCACCACCACCACCACATACCTTCCGCTTGAGTCACAGGAATTATTTTCCGATCCATATCAAGAGGACATTTCTGATGCGCAGCCACTCTTGGTATTGGATCAGGAAGAGGAGGTAGCAACAACCGCTACTCAGCAGTCTGACGACAGTACCCAGATCAGCCCAAGGAGGAGGTTGGTCCCCGGTGTTGCTGCCTACTCCGAGATCTCTACTTATAGCGGTGGGGAAGGTGGCGTTGATGATGACGTGTCTAGTGATGTCACGTGGGTGCCCACAAGAGAGGAAGAGGAGGGGAGTTCAGAGGGAGATATGGACCAGCAGATAGGAAGGAGAAGCAGGAATAACTTACATTGCACAGGAGGGACAAAGCAGACTGCAAATGTATCAGGAGCGAGTCATCGAACAGGTACGGTCACATCTCGCGCTCCCAGGACACCGGCACATGGCTCCGCAGTGTGGGCTTTTTTTAACGTGTCCGCTGCTGACAATAGCGTTGCCATCTGCAATCTTTGCAGTCAACGCATTAGTCACGGTAAGCCCAACACTCACCTAGGGACGACCGCCTTAAGAAGGCACATGGGCAGCCATCACCGAGCCGAGTGGGAGCAACGGAACACACAAAGCCACACTCAAGGCTCTCACCGTCCAGCCTCGTCTTCTACTTCTCCTTCTCCTCTCTCCTCACAATTGTCCTCCACTCCACCTTCCATCACGCCAAGCTCACATTTTTCTGCAAAAAGGCAGGCTTCCGTGGGCCTAATGTTCGAGCGTAAAAAAATGATGACGCCGGATAACCCTCTTGCCCAACGATTGACGGCTGGCTTGTCAGAACTCATAGCCCGCCAACTACTGCCATATAAACTGGTGGACTCGGAGGCCTTTCGCAAATTTGTGGCCATTGGAACACCACAATGGAAGGTCCAAGGAAGGAAGTATTTCTCAGAGAAGGGCATCCCACAGCTATATGGCCATGTTCAGCGGCAAGTGAATGTATCTCTGGCACACAGTGTCGGTGCCAAGATACATCTGACCACAGACACGTGGTCTAGCAAAATCGGGCAGGGAAGGTATATCACTTTCACTGCCCACTGGTTGAACCTTCTGACGGCCGTCAAGCATGTAACCCGTGGCACCCGTGTAGATTTGGTTTTACCGCCATGGATTGCATGCAGGCCTGACTCTTCTTCTCCTCCTCCTCCTACTCCATCCTCCTCCCTCTCCTCCTCAGCTGCCTCCTCCTTTTCTGCTGCTAGCGTCTCTTCCGCTGCACCGCCCAAGTTCCCCAGAACCTATTCCACATGCCAGGTGAGATGTTGCCATGCCGTGCTGCGTCTGTTGTGCCTGGAAGCCAAGAGCCACACTGGCCCGGCACTCCTTTCAGCTTTGCGTTCACAGGCAGATCAGTGGCTAACACCGCTCAATTTGACAGTTGGTAAAGTGGTGTGTGACAACGGTGCCAATCTGCTTAGCGCATTGAAACAGGGCAAAATCACGCACGTGCCATGCATGGCACACGTCTTAAACTTGGTCGTGCAGCGATTCCTTGTCAAATACCCTGGGGTCCAGGACATCTTGCGGCAGGCAAGGAAAATCTCGGCCCATTTCAGAAGATCTTACACGGCCATGGCTCGCCTTGTTGACATTCAGCGGCGACACAATCTGCCGGTCAGATGTCTTATTTGCGATTGCCCAACGCGATGGAACTCAACCTTCTATATGCTTGATAGGCTGCTCCAGCAGAAACGTGCAGTTAACGTCTACCTGTATGAACTCTGCGGCAGAAACGGTTCTGGGGAGCTGAGTTTTTTTTTTCACCGCGCCAGTGGCTGCTCATGCGCGACGCATGCAGACTTCTGCGGCCATTTGAGGAGATCACCAAACTGGTCAGTCGCAGCCATGGCGCCATTAGTGACATGGTACCTTATGCCTTCTTTATGGAGCGTGCATTGCGTCGTGTCATTGATCAGGCTGTGGAGGAGCGGGAAGATGAGGAAGTCGCAATGCTGGATGAATTCCCAGGGGGGGCTACTCTATCTGAGACAAGTCAACAACAGGAGTCTGAAGAGGAGTCAGAGGAGGATGGTGCCGGGCGGATGAGGAGGAGCAAGAAGAGCATGCTTTAAACCTTTCTGGGATCCCTGTTGTGCGTGGATGGGGAGAGGAGAATGAAGAGGACGACATTATCCTGGATGATGAGCAGGAGCCAGGCCACCACACCGCTTCCACTTTAGTGCAAATGGGGGCCTTCATGCTCCAGTGTTTTAATAGGGACCCCCGTATAAAAAGTATAAGGGTCAAGGACCAGTACTGGGTGGCAACGTACTTAGACCCCTGGTACAAACACAAAATGGCGGAAATGTTACCGCCGTCGCAGAGGGCTGTCAGAATGCAGCACTTCCAGGCCTTGCTTCGAGAAAGGCTGCATTCTGCTTTTGCGTGCGCTGGCAGAGGAGCAATTCCCACTCCCAGAGAAGGATTTGCGGGTACCAATCCAACAGCACCTGCAAGAAGAGGCCGGTTTGAAGATGTGTTGGTGACTTCGGATATGAGGTCATTCTTTCAGCTGACCCATCGACAGGTGTCATCCGGATCCAGCATAAGGGAACGCCTAGACCATCAGGTGTCCGACTACATTGGGTTAACGGCCGGTGTGGACGCTCTGAGGAGTGATGAACCCCTGGACTACTGGGTGGGCAGGCTTGACCTCTGGCCAGAGCTTGCCCAATTTGCAATCGAACTGTTGGCTTGCCCCTCATCCAGTGTCCTGTCCGAAAGGACGTTCAGCGCAGCAGGGGGGATCGTGACCGATAAGCGTACTTGCCTAGCTCACGACAGCGTTAACTACCTCACATTTCTAAAAATGAATGAGGCATGGATCTCGGAGGAATTCAACACATGTGACCAGTAGACCATGTATATGTCTATAAACAATTTTTTTAATCAAGCACACAGACCTTCTTTCTTCATTTGGCTCACTTCCTTGTCCAAAAAAAGCACACCGTACTATATGCCCGTACCCTCCTCTTTGAAGAGGTTGAGCGGTGTCATATTTCTATTGGGGCTGCTTATGAGGGGATCACACCATCCCTGTGCTGTGCTGACTTTCTCCTGGGGGTTCTTATTATGAGGGGATCACACCATCCCTGTGCTGTGCTGAGTTTCTCCTGGGCCTACTTATTATGAGGGGATCACACCATCCCTGTGCTGTGCTGACTTACTCCTGGGGGCTTCTTATTATGAGGGGATCACACCATCCCTGTGCTGTGCTGAGTTTCTCCTGGGCCTGCTTATTATGAGGGGATCACACCATCCCTGTGCTGTGCTGAGTTTCTCCTGGGCATGCTTATTATGAGGGGATCACACCATCCCTGTGCTGTGCTGAGTCTCTCCTGGGCCTGCTTATTATGAGGGGATCACACCATCCCTGTGCTGTGCTGAGTTTCTCCTGGGGGTTCTTATTATGATGGGATCACACCATCCCTGTGCTGTGCTGACTTACTCCTGGGGGTTCTTATTATGAGGGGATCACACCATTCCTGTGCTGTGCTGACTTACTCCTGGGGGTTCTTATTATGAGGGGATCACACCATCCCTGTGCTGTGCTGAGTTTCTCCTGGGCCTGCTTATTATGAGGGGATTACACCATCCCTGTGCTGTGCTGACTTACTCCTGGGGGTTCTTATTATGAGGGGATCACACCATCCCTGTGCTGTGCTGACTTCCTCCTGGGGGTTCTTATTATGAGGGGATCACACCATCCCTGTGCTGTGCTGAGTTTCTCCTGGGCCTGCTTATTATGAGGGGATCACACCATCCCTGTGCTGTGCTGAGTTTCTCCTGGGCCTGCTTATTATGAGGGGATCACACCATCCCTGTGCTGTGCTGACTTACTCCTGGGGGTTCTTATTATGAGGGGATCACACCATTCCTGTGCTGTGCTGACTTCCTCCTGGGGGTTCTTATTATGAGGGGATCACACCATCCCTGTGCTGTGCTGAGTTTCTCCTGGACCTGCTTATTATGAGGGGATCACACCATCCCTGTGCTGTGCTGAGTTTCTCCTGGGCCTGCTTATTATGAGGGGATCACACCATCCCTGTGCTGTGCTGACTTCCTCCTGGGGCTGCTTACGGTGCTGCTGTCAGTGCTGTATATCACAGTGCTGATGTCAGTGCTGTATGTCACGCTTCTGATGTTAGTGCTCTCTATCACGGTGCTGCTGTCAGTGCTGTATATCACAGTGCTGATGTCAGTGCTGTATGTCACGCTTCTGATGTCAGTGCTGTCTGTCACGGTGCTGTTGTCAGTGCTGTATATCACGGTGCTGATGTCAGTGCTGTATGTCACGCTTCTGATGTCAGTGCCCTCTATCACGGTGCTGCTGTCAGTGCTGTATATCACGGTGCTGATGTCAGTGCTGTATGTTACGCTTCTGATGTCAGTGCTCTCTATCACGGTGCTGCTGTCAGTGTTGTATATCACGGTGCTGATGTCAGTGCTGTATGTCATGCTTCTGATGTCAGTGCCCTCTATCACTGTGTTGCTGTCAATGCTGTATGTCACGGTGCTGGTGTTAATGCTTTATGTCACGCTGCTGATGTCAGTGCCCTCTATCACGGTGCTGGTGTCAGATGACTCTATCACGGTGCATGTGTCATTGCTGTATGTCACGCTGCTGGTGATCATCTCCTGCACCCTCTTCTTTGCCTACCCTGGTCCTTGACCTTCCCTCTCCTCCATTGCCTTCATGCGCTCCACAGTCCTGAATTGTCAGAACAATTTCCCATATAAAAAAAGAATGCTTGTAGTTATCGATCCCAAAGTCACCTCATACATGTGTTATGTCATTGGCCATGTGGTGGGACTATGTTTGCCCAGCTAATAATTATCTTGTGGCTGCAAATTTGACCTAAAGGTTTGCGAAGTTCGCCTCCCATTGAAGTCAATGGGGCCCGCCGCGAACGATCGGTTTCGCGAACGATCGGCCTCGTTCGCAGTCCGCGTTCGCGAAACGTCCCGTCGGAAGTTCGTCCATCACTAGTCTTCATTCCTGGAGTGGAAAATTTGGCAGGCGGATTTTCTGAGCCGCCAGCAGTTGTGCCCAGGAGAATGGACTCTGCACCCCGATGTGTTTTGGAACATATCTCGCAGGTGGGGTACTCCAGGCGTAGATCTGTTTGCGTCCAGGTTCAACAGAAAACTGGACAAATTCGTGTCAAGAACAAGAGATACACTTGCTCAGGGGTCAGATGCTCTGACAGTTCCCTGGGATCAGTACAATCTGATTTATGCTTTCCCCCCATGCCCGCTTCTGTTGCGGTTCCTGGGAAGAGTCAAGAGGGAAACGAGGTCGGTCCTTTTGGTAGCCCCAGCTTGGCCCAGGCGACCATGGTACGCGGAGATCATGAAGTTGGCAGTAGGCAGGCCATGGATCCTCCCTCTCCGGCCAGATCTGCTCTCGCAGGGTCCAATATACATCCTGCTTTACGCAGTCTGAATTTGACGGTTTGGCTGCTGAGACCCACATTCTGAGGGATCGTGGCCTTTCGGGGCCAGTCCTTTCTACCCTGGTTAATGCCAGAAAGCCGGCCTCCAGGCTTATTTATTACAAAATCTGGAGGGCATATGTTTCCTGGTGTGAACTCAGGAAATGGCATCCTAGAAAGTATGTCATTAGCAGGATCTTGGCTTTCCTCCAGTCAGGCCTAGAAATGAATTTGGCCATAAGCACTATCAAGGTGCATATTTCGGCCTTGTCAGTATTTTTTCAGAAGCCACTTGCATCGCATTCCCTGGTGCGGGCTTTCATCCAGGGGACTATGCGGATAAGGCCGCCAGTCAAACCTCCGGTATGCCCATGGGATCTGAATTTGGTTCTCTCGGCTTTGCAGGGGCAACCTTTTGAACCTTTGCATCTGGCTTCATTAGTTCTTTTGACCAAAAAGTTGGTTTTCTTGGTAGCCATATCCTCGGCTAGAAGAGTGTCAGAACTATCAGCTCTCTCCAGCAAAGAGCCGTATCTAATTGTTCATAAGGACCGGTTGGTCATGCGCCCCAACAGGTCCTTTCTACCTAAGGTGGTTTCGGGATTCCATTTGAATCAAGATGTAATCCTACCATGCTTTTTTCCAGATCCACAGTCCGCAGAAGAAGAATCTTTGCACACTTTGAATGTGGTTAGGGTAATCAGTACCTATCTTCAAGCAACGGCTCAGATAAGGAAAACTGATTGCTTATTTATTTTGCCGGAAGGCCCTAGGAAGGGCCAGGCGGCATCAAAATCCACTCTCTCAAGGTGGATTAGACAGGTTATTTCTCAGGTCTATAGTGTTAGAGGGAAATCCCTCCTTTTCAAGTGAAAGCGCACTCTACTAGGGCTGTAAGCGCTTCTTGGGCAGTGCATCACCAGGCCTCCCTGGCTCAGATCTGTAAGGCTGCAACTTGGACATCAGTCCACACATTCACCAGATTCTATCAGGTGGATGTCAGAGGGCAAGAGGATATCGCCTTTGGGCGCAGTGTACTGCAGGCTGCAGTTTAGATCCTCCGGTCCATGGGGGTCTATAATTCTGATCTGTGTCTCCCTCCCCTCAATCTGAGCATTGCTTTGGGACATCCCACTATGTAATGAAGCTCCTGTGTCCCGTGATGTATGATCAAGAAAATAGGATTTTTATATACAGCTTACCTGTAAAATCCTTTTCTTGAGAGTACATCACGGGACACAGGGCTCTCGCCCTTCTTGGGTTTTGCGCAGTTTCCTATTGCTTTGCTACAAAACTGAGGTGCCTCCCATATGGGAGGGGTTATATAGGGGAGGAATTCTCCTTAATTGGGTTTAACCAGTGTCCAATCACCAGAGGTGCCTATATAACCCACTATGTAATGAGCTCCTGTGTCCCGTGATGTATGATCAAGAAAAGGATTTTACAGGTAAGCTGTATATAAAAATCCTATTTTAGTGTAGAATAAATGACTCTATAATAGGCTGTATCTGTGTTATAAACTGATAGCTCTGGATGTACCAATGGGTAAAGGTGTGTAAATTAGCATGTCCCAGGTTGCCCAGTATGGTTCTCCAGTGTGTTTGTGGATCTGGGAGACAAATCCTGGCACAGAGAACCCTGAAAACAAATAATAATGTCAAATAGAATAGATCAGTAGTGCTGGGACTGAAGACAACCCAATCCATGATCCTGCACAGGGACCTGCTTGCCTCTATGTCTGGTATTAATGGATGTGGTCAGGATGGAGTCCTGGTACAAGAACATAAGAGTTACAGAGATGACATCAGTCTTGGAATAGTGTGAATGGTGACAATGATGAAACTTCATACAGCACCGACCAAATGGAAGTCTGTATGTGACGGACTGGGGATTTCCAGTATGCATTAAAACTGAAAATGGATCTTTGTTTTGAAGTCAGAGGTTACATGATCAGACGTAGGGAAGGATGCCATACTGGAAGATTGCCATGACAAGTTAAGCCTAAAGAGATCTTTACATATGACACACTAGGTCAGCCAAGATACATACCAAGTCAGATTCACACCATACAAACTCCTACAATGCTAGCTACTCCCAGGACATGCCAGGTAGTTAACGTAGCTCCTTGGTGGCAACAAGTACCTATTTGGGTTACTTAAATCACTAAATAGTGTTCAGATACCAATTGAGTTTAATGTCGGGAGCCATTAACTGAAGAAGGGGAGAGTGTGACGGACTGGGGTTTATATGGTCACAAAACAGACACCCCAAAGCAAAGTACATATTCATTTTTTTTTTATATTTCTAAACATCTCCCTTCTATTCTATTAATAACCAGTAGATGGCAGAGAAGGTACACAAACAGAGTCTATATAAGGCCACACACCATGTGACTGGAAATTAAACTACTTCCAGCCATAAAGTCAGTGGTCATATCTCATGCTGTTTGTGTGATTCTTTGCAGGTATGTACTCTAAATTGTTCCTAATCTGTATTAACCTGTGATAGAAAGATTCCTAAACATCTTGAGCAGATGCAGAAAAAGTCTCAGCAGATTTTATGCTATAGTTTTGCTGTAATTAGAAGTTTAGAAAAGCATGTGTCAGAAACAAGTGAAAAGTGCATAAGAACATGAAAATACTGCATTAGTCAGAACAAATGTCTATGATAAACACTAAACCTTTCTAAATAGGTATATTTAAACCTGATTTATTGAAAATGGCATAGATTTATAGAAGCACATGTTTTCTGTTATTTAATATAGAAAAAAACCTATTGTATGTAAAGCTTATGTATTGCATCATACAGACATGCAATGTGCACCATCTAGTGGTTAAAAAAGAGTACCACCATGATAATATTTGTATTAAAGCAATGCATTGCTAGTATGATTATTGCACAGTTAAAGTGTACCAGAGAGATAAGGATAATTATCTATAACACTGAATAACAGGGATATATATTTTATAAAATATAGCAATGTTCATTGTTATAACTACGTTTTAAAATACTTTAGTTAAAATCGGTATTATATATATTGTTAATGGTTATAAACATGTGACTATAAAAATGTAAAAGATGTATTGTTATGTAAAAATTAAACAACTTCCAGCCATAAAGTCAGTGATCATATCTCATGCTGTTTGTGTGATTCTTTGCAGTCCACGCCAAGCTGATCACCTTATCTCACCGCGTCTACAACCATCGGCTCTCTTAATTCACATTTTGAGGCCGGTAACATGTACACAGCTCAGTAAATACACAATTGTCCACCATGATGGTCCTCCCACCAGATCCAAATGTGCTCCTCACTTGCTGCTAGGCTGGCCAGAAAAGCATAACCTGCTCTTCTCCTCATAGATGCAAAAGCAGCTTGAAGAAGGTCAATTTCAGGTCAAAAGAAAGCATGCTGTATATTGGCATCTATACAGAGCCTTGGGAAGTGTTCCATTGGATGAGGAGAGCAGGTGATCCCCCTGTGTGTCCTCACACTTCCCATCACTGACTGCACATTGTCCATACACAGATCTTCCTATGACACCGACACTTATGCTCGGTTCACACTGTAGTGATGTCAGACATCGCACCGCACTGCTGTGCAGATCACACATGATGCAATGTCTGTGTGATGTAAATTCAGTCACACAGATTTTATGGCTGAATTTGCATTGCATTTGGACAAAAATAGTGCAGGACCCTTTTCTTTGGTCCGCATTGGAATCAGATTGCTGTCTGAATTCAAAGTTCACACTGCAATTTGCGAACCGATCTGGGGGTGTCGTTAACTTTGTGTTGACACCCCCAGCAGTTCACAGAGGGTAGTGTGAACCGCTGGCGATTCAGGTGAAATCTCTGGCGATTCAGGTGAAAGGTGGGAACCCGTACTGGATTGGCAGGGTTTCCCGTATGATCCAGGGCAGCCATCAGAATTTTTTGGGCCCCTTACACAGCTTTAGGCCTGCCCCCCCCCCCCCCCCCAGCCTGACCACCAACACCAGGGCTTGCCCATGGGCCATCCCACTGAATCTACACACCAGCCACCTCACCTGTACACACTCAGCCCCCCCCAAATCCTGTATATATGTCTGCCCCCCTTACCCTGTATATATGTAAGAACCCCCCTCCCCTCCACACCTATATATATGCCAGTCTTCCCACACACAGGTGTGTGTGTGTGTGTGTGTGTGTGTGTGTGTGTGTGTGTGTGTGTGTGTGTAATATATATATATATATATATATGTCAGCCCCACACATACACAAATCTGTAAACACACAAGCCTCTGGCCCCTCCCTGTACACAAACAGCCCCCTCTCTTTCCTTCTCAGCCCCTACTTGTAAAGGTAATCTTCCTACCTAGTCCCAGCTCGTTTTCACAAAGCTGACATGTTGCTGACACCGAGGAGCACAGTACAGGCAGCTCACACGAGGGGTGCACATGGACATAGTAGCCAGAGGTGGCAGTAAAGAGCTCGATGTTTGAGCTCAATGACACAGAGAATAGCAGAAGCTGCAAGATCATTTCTATAGATCACAACACGGCTCCCCTTCACCCGTCCTGCCTTCTTCTGGCCCCTCGGGCCCCGGGGCTCCTTACAGTTGTATCGGCTGTACCTCCCTGGCGGCGGCCCTGCCAGGGGCGTAACTATAGGGGGTGCAGCAGTTGCGACCGCATGCCCATGCAGCCCCCTCTACATATGACCGGCAGCAGCATAGGCAGCTAGGGGTACCAGTGCACCATGCACATGGGTGGCTGGAGGTGGAGGGTAACTAGCAGAGCTCCATGCTCGACTATCGCACTGGCTGCTCTTTAGTTGTGCATTCCCCGCATTACCTGTGTCCTCGGCTGGCTCCTCAGAGTACCCCTCTCCTGCTCCATGCATTGCCACTCAGTCCGATGTCTATTCTCCCCAAGCCCCGCTCCCCCCCCCCCCCCGAGTCCGGCCCACACTGCACTGCATAATTCTCCCAGGTAAACAAACTTTAAGCACATAGTTGCAGTGCAGCCCTATGAGAGCTCCCCGGAGGACACTGCAGGCTTGTCTGCCAGCCCCCCTCCTCCCCCGTCATGCACAGATGATGAAAGGTCTTTCTGGGAGATATGCTGATCGCCCGTCCAGCACACTGGATGGAGCCCAGGCCACCATGGATGAGTGCGCGGCCTGCAGCTTGGTCATGGTGAGTGAGAGGACCGCACCCCCCACACACCATTACATACCCCCTCCATCTCCCCCTGGGGACAGGGACCCCTTCTCACGTGGGGACAGGGACCCCTTCTCACCTGGGGCAGTAATTTCATCTGCCCTGGAGAAAAGGACCTCATCTCTTCTGGGGGCGGGGACCCCATCCTGCCTAGGGACAGTCCCCCAATGGGGCACCTAAAAATTAAAAAAATAATAATAAAAAAAAACTACTGATACCAGTGGTGGAACTACAGGGCTCACAAAGGTCATACCTGTGACCAAGCCCTGGAGTTCCACCGCCGGACTCAGAGGGAAGGGCCCTGGCTGGGGTTCAGGGGGGCCCTTCATGGTTTCTTGCATCGGGGGCCCTGAAGGTTCTAGTTACGCCACTGGGCCCTGCCCACATCTCACCAGTGTGAACAAAGCCTAATGTCCACTTAAAAAAGCAGAAGCGTTGTATGTTACAACCGTACTGCTTCTTGTTAAAAATAACAATGCTCTGTACATATATGAAGTCCAGAGGTGTGCTTTGCAGTTGTTACTTTGCACTCCGCTGCTTTCAGTAGCCCTTAAAATAAAGAGGGTTGTAAAAAGAAGGCGGGAGGAGAGTCCAGTCATGTGACTTTAGTAGGCTCTCCTCCAATCACAATTTTTTATTTATTTTTTGGGGTCAGTTTTATGAATGGGTTGCAAAATACAGATTGATAAATATTTCTGAATATAATGGAGAGCGGAGATCTTCTCTCTACTATAAATCATCTCTGAGAGTTTCATGTCTCCATCTTGTCTTTGTCAGGAGTCACAATGGAGGATTGGAGAGTCACCTCATCCAGTATCAGCAGACGGATCTCCTGCACTCCTCAATGTCCCGATACCTGGAGATTTACTGTGAAATTCTGTGCTAAGCCATATAATTATGAATCATGTAAAACTTCATATGATAAAAGTGTGACATTCACCGATCTCCAGCCGTCCTCTGAGTATAAAATAGACACCACACTGTATATATATTGGGGCCAATCCCCGGAGACTCTGGAGTCCATATATATCAGGACAAAGGACTCAGGTGAGAGAATATTCTGTTCTTATACAACTATTGTCTGTTCTGATATCAGTAAACACCACACAGAATCCTCAGCCCATCATTTATTATTTATATTACATGAACCTAGTACTGAGGGGGAATACAGAGGCTGCCATTTCCTTCTGAAAATACTCATTTCCTGGCTGTCTCTGGATTTATTTTCTGAAATGACTGACCACCAGGAATAAAGCATGCAGATAGGGTGTTCTGATCCTGATCAGTCTGGGACCACAGAAGCCAACATGACAGCCAGGTGATGGGTATTCCATAGGGAGAGGTCAGGAATGGCAGCCTCCACATTTATCTAATGACAGGTTTCCTTTATCAATGAATCTGTGCTTCCCATCAACCAACAAACCAATCCAGATCTCCATTATACTGTATATACAAACTATACAGAATTGGTATAAGAAATGTTGTCATGTCCTCCCATCCACCAATCAGATCCAGCTGAAAATGACAGCCTGAGTCTGATTGGTGGCTGTGAGACAATAAAGACTCTCTATAAATAAAGCAATAGGGATGGATTACAGAAGGATATTCAACACATGGGAGATGATATAATTAGAATATGATGGAGGTGTACCGGATAAAGCCACAGACTCCAATTTCTCGGTATCATGTGCAAAGTGATTGTCATCCCACCCAATGTTCTTCACTAAAGGTGTACCAATTCATTTCCAGCACTCGTTCCTTCAGTTCCCTTCCTGTGACAGAACGCCTGGCACCGAGCCTGGGTGCTTCCGCCAAACAGTTCCTCCTTCTCTCCAAACCCTTCCAGCAGACGGAGAGCTAATAGCAGTCCTTTTACCCCCAAGCATCGTACACAGACAAGATGTGGAGGTTAAACCAAAGGAACTACTGTTTATTGAATAGAAATACAGGCTTCAAAGTAATGCACCCAAAACATCACACAATGGTTAAATAACGAGGTGGAGTTGACACAAGATTAATTCCATCATGGAGAAACCTCCAATAGTTCGCCAAATTAGCCAACAGACAGAAACAATAGGTGACTCAATTAACTCAAATAACAATAGGAATTGACACCTATGAGACACTTAACACATAACACTATAATGAACAGACTATAGCGGGAGATCCCAGCCCAGCTCAGACAGTTCGGCACCAGTATTCAAGAAGACTTGGGGCTGTCCCAAATCTCATTAACCAGCTTTCTTTTCACATCCATCCTCTCACTGAGTTTCACATTGGAGGAGACCATCATGGCTTCCTTGACTGTTCAATGTAATAATGTCCTCTTGCATTATATAAGAGGACACCTTCCTAATTGCTTGTAGCTCCCCCGAATGCCAGGGTTCATAGTCAGTAGCAAGAGGCTACCCTGCAGTCTCCTCCAAAAGCCCCTGTCCCGGGTGAGTCTATCACACGACCACATTACAATGGCTGCCTACACATGGGATTCATCCCTATGAGTTTAGGTCATTTGGGGAAAAATAACTTGAGCGTGCAAATGGAGCAAATAAATATCCAAAATTGTTATAACCTTGTACACTCAGTGGGCTCTTTATTAGACACTCCTGTCTATTAAATGGGGGGACACGGTCAGCAACGATATTCAGGTACACTACGGCATTCCGTGCAAAGAAGAAAAATACTTACCTCTCTTTTCATGACTATGCCTGAGTCAGAGTGAAAGGTGTAGAAGGAATATGAGAGGGGTCTGGTGGGCAGCAATGCACTTCAGTTTGGCTTTCGCTTTGTAATTTTCTGTAAATTACAATAAAGCTTTTTAAGAGAAAACAAAAAACGCAAAAAAATAAAAAAAAGCCCCACAATCAGACAAGCGACCGTCTCTGTTTAATATCTCCGTATTCCAGTTGTGTAGATGAGTACAGGGGGATTGGACGCTCGGACCTCTGTGTGTACGGACACTTTACACTTTCAATGTGGAATCTGTAACATTTATTATTTTCCATCCAGTGCCTGGCCAACCTGAAATAACGAGAGTTCCATCAATGGAGGATAACACAATTAGATGGAGGCTGTCTGAGAAAAGGGGAAATATCACCGGATTCCAGGTAAGATAATCCGACATTTTATATATTTTAGTCTCAATTCCATATTGACAAGTTACTGATCACTTGTTGAAGGCTAATTGCCTTATTTATAGATAATGGCTCTAAATTAAATTTATTTGACTTTTTAAGTGAGTGTATTTCAGAAATGTTATTTAAGATTTTTTATGCTAATGTAATATTATTTACAAATAGAAATTGAATACAGGGTGCATCCATGGCATAATATTCCCAGAGCTCTGTGGGTTATCTAAGGAGAGAACACAGCACTAGCTGTCTCCTTTCAGACAGTATATCTCTGATTGAAACCTCTGCTGGAGCCATTTGCAAGGGAGGGGGAGGAGTCACTGGTCAGACTCACTTGTGTCTGTTGATTTCAGCTTGAACTACTGAGCTCTGTAAACAACAGACTTTTGTCTACAAGAGTATTAGGGGATTTGTGCAACAGTGTAACTTTTAGGAGGAAAATCACCCCAGTGTGTGAATATGAAAAGATGGCAGCAACAGAGGATGTAGCTGCTGCTTTTTTAAGAAATGGATACTTACCAGCCAAATACTTCCAGCACTGTCTTTCCTGCAGTCAATTCAGCAGGAACAATTCCACAGCATAGCAACATTTCAGGAATAAAGAAATTCGATTTGTAATCCAGGAGAGTAAACAGCACAATCTGACACCAAAGATTTATATATTCCACTGATCTACAAATAGGCCATCAATATGGTCCACCATCACTGTCTATTCAACCAATAGGTCTTCTCCTGATGGGAGTAAAAAGGTAGACCATGGATCATATAGACCAGTGATGGCGAACCTCAAACCTTGGCACCCCAGATGTTTTGGAACAACATCTCCCATGATGTTCATGCACTCTACAGTGTAGTTCAGCATCATGGGAAATGTAGTTTCAAAAAATTTGGGGTGCCAAGGTTCACCATCACTGATATAGACCAATCAATACACATAGATAAAATCTCTGGTAATACATCTCTGGAGCAGAGCCTTGTCCATTCCAGATGGAAAGTTCTCCCCATGACTTCCATTACTGGGCAATTGACTTCTAAATATTTCCTTCTTTATTTATTATTAGTATGGATTAAAAAAACTTTTTTTTTTTTTAAAGTTTCCTTTTAAACAAGCGTAGCACTGACCCTGAAGGAGCGGCTGATTTAATTGGGCTTACCGTTACCTTCTTGACCTCGTGCGTATCTAGGGGTTTCCCGAGGTAGATGGCACAAGAACTGTTGAAACTGATGCCAGATCCACTTAAGGAATTTTTATTTGCAAAATGGATAAACTAACACAGTCTCTCAAATTAGGGATAGATGGTTTAGGTAGGAAAGTCCAGATACTCTTATGCCGCGTACACACGAGCGGACTTTTCAACATCCAAAGTCCGACGGACTGAGTCCGTCAGACTATTCGATCGTGTGTGGGCTGCAACGGACTTTTGACTCGCCAAAGTCCGAAGGACTTTAGAATATGAAACATGCTTCAAATTTTTCCGAAGGAACTCCGCCGGACCCGGTCCCTTCGAAAAATTTGCTCGTGTGTATGCTACTCCGACGGACTAAAACCAACGCTAGGGCAGCTATTGGCTACTGGCTATGAACTTCCTTATTCAAATCCAGTCGTACGTCATCACGTTCTAATCCGTCGGAGTTTAGTGTGATCGTGTGTGGCCAAGTCCGCTCAGCCGAAAAGTCTGTCAGAACTCCGTCGGAATTCCAGCAGAACTCCGACGGAACTCCTTCGGAAGTCTGTCGGACATAAGTCCCCTCGTGTGTACGGGGCTTAAGTACTAAGTCAAATAGAGAAAGTCTCTCACATTAAGAAATCCGGAGAATAGCCATTCACAGCTGGATCCTCACCTTTAAGGATGAGCCGAACACCCCCCGGTTCGGTTCGCACCAGAACTTTCGAACGGGCCTAAAATTTGTGCGAACTTTAGAACCCCCATTAAAGTCTATGGGATTCAAACGTTCGAAATAAAAAGTGCTAATTTTAATGGCTAATATGCAAAATATTGTCCTAAAAAGGATTTGGGGACCTGGCTGCTGCCCCAGGGGACATGGGTCAATGCCAAATTTTTTTTAAAAACAACAGTTTTTTGAAAGCACTGATTTTAATGACGATTAAAGTGAAAAAAAAAAAGTGAAATATTCCTTTAAATATCGTGCCTGGGGGGTGTCTATAGTATGCCTGTGAAGTGCCACGTGTTTCCCGTGTTTAGAATAGTCCCTGCACAAAATTACATCTAACGGAAAAAAAGTCATTTAAAACTGCTTGCGGTTTTAATGTAATATCTGGTTCCGGCAATACGGATCAAAATCATTGAGAAAAATGGCATGGGTAGCCCCCCCTGCCCATTATCAGCCTCTTTGGATCTTGTACAGATATTAAGGGGAACCCCATACCCAAATTAAAAAAAGGAAAGGCGTGGTGCCCCCAGGCCCTATATACTCAGAACAGCAGTATACAGGCGGTGCAAACAAGACAGGGACTGTGTAGGTGTCAGGTCACCTAGAGGCCAGGTGACAGATGCACACCGTAGGGATCAGAAGTGCACCGCAAGGTTGTGGACCCTATGGCTGACTGCTGCGGATGGGAGTCAAGGTGATAAGGAAGGCAGGGCCGCCAGAACACCAAGACGGATCCCACCGGGGTTAGAGAGTAAGATTCCCTGGGGCACGGAGTCTAAGAGCCAGCAGGTGTTCACCAGAGCCTCTAGTGGTGAGGATGGACTGGGCTGCAACTGGCTTCAGGTCGCGACCCCCAGGGTCCCCCAGCTCACACCCACAGTAGGCAACAGGAGGATATGGATAGTGAGGGATTAAGCCAAGGTCGGGGCCACAAGCAGTCAAGGACAGTAGAGTTCACGCCAAAGGTTCAGGATCACAGGCAAACAAGGATAGTCAGGGACACGCCAAAGTCTGTAACAGAACAACAGAAGAGCACACGGCAGGTAACAGGAAGCCAAACACACAAAGGTTGATCAGCAGGGTTGGCCTGCAGTGCACAGGTAAATATAGAGTTTTCTGATAGGAGCTAGGGTGGAGACAGAGGATGGATTACAAAAGCAGTCAGGTGACAGTCAGCTGGTCTCTAGAGATGGACACATGGAGACAGGTAAGCAGATAAACTATTGCATAACCATGACAGTAGGTTTGTTGTGTTAAGTAGAATCTGTTTTTTGATTTTTTTACTCACCGTAAAATCCTTTTCTCTGTAATTCACCGACCGACACAGCTCCTCTCTGTAACTAAATGGGTTGTCTAGCCCCTCCCATTAGGAGAACTAGGCAAAATTGTTACACAATACACAGAACTTATAGTCCCGCCCCTCGGGGGTGGACCCTGTGCTAAGCAACCCCCCCTGCTGCTCCCAGCAGCTTCAGTAAGTCAACAAGCAGTATAACGTAGATAAAAGGAGGGGTGGGTGCTGTGTCGGTCGGTGAATTACAGAGAAAGGGATTTTACGGTGAGTACAAAAAATCCTATTTTCTCTTATATTCACCGACCGACACAGCTCCTCTCTGTAACTAAATGGGACGTCCCCAAGCAGTGCCAAACGAGGGGTGGGAAAAACAGCATTAAAACCTCATCCACCGTGGCAAGTGGGAACTAGTGAAACTAAACCCACAAAAAAAAAATGGCAGTGTACGGAAAACACACCGACATTACCGGGCATTCTCAACAGGAGAGATACCCAACACCGCAACCTTTTTGCAGAAGTAATGCAACATGCATTAACCAACAGTACTGCAAAAAAAAAACAGGAAAAATCTAAATTGCAAAACTTTGCAGCCAAAACAGGCATCAGCCGATGCACTGACGTCTACCTTGTAGAACTTGGTAAACGTATTACACACCTAAGCGGCAGACGCTTGGTGTCGGAAGGCCCAAGATGTTCCGATTGTTCTTGTAGAGTGGGCTGTGACAGGAAAGTGGGGCACCTGCCCCTTCAAGGCGTAGGCTTGTACTACAATCTGTCTGATCCACCTAGAAATGGTGGCAGATGAGACCGCCATACCCTTCTTCGGACCAGCCACCGAAACAAACAGCGAGTCTGACTTCCGAAAGGAAGCTGTGGCAGACAAGTACACTCTTAGAGCCCTAACAACGTCAAGAGCGTGAAGGGCCACCTCTTTGGGGTGCTTCAGCTTAGGACACAACGATGGCAATACAATGTCCTCATTGATATGAAAAGCCGAGACCACCTTCGGCAGAAAAGATGGTTGTGGACGCAACACCACCTTATCCCTGTGGATGACCAGATAAGGCGACTTGCAGGACAAGGCCGCCAGCTCTGAAACCCTCCTGGCCAAAGTAATGTCCACTAGAAAGACCACCTTCTGTGAAAGGTTCAACAGGGGAATCTCCCTGATATTCTCAAACGGCAGTTTCTGAAGTGCCGACAACACCAGGTTCAAATCCCATGGATAATGGTGGACGCACCGGAGGGACTACATGTCGAACCCCCTGAATAAAGGTACTCACTAATGAGTGAGACGCCAGGGGTTGCTGAAAAAAGACAGCCAGGGCTGAAATGTGCCCCTTAATGGTGCTCAATGCCAATTTCTGGTCTACTCCTTGCTGAAGAAACAGCAGGATCCTGGATATAAAAAAGGAGCGCGGATGCCATCCTTTCTCCTCACACATGGAGATGTAGGCCTTCCAGGTATGATGGTATATCTTCCCTGAAGAAGATTTCCGCGCCCTCAACATAGTTGGAATCACTGAGTCCGACAAACACCGGTTCTTCAATACCTGGTTCTCAATAGCCACGCCGTTAAAGCCAGTGACGGTAAAGCAGGGTGGAAGATTGGACCTTGAGATAGGAGGTCCTCTTGCAGTGGCAGTCGCCAAGGAGCGTCTGCCACCAGACTCACCAGGTCTGCGTACCAGGGCTGCTGAGGCCAATCTGGGGCAACCAAGATTACTGGGATCCCCTCGGCTTCCACTCTGCGAAGCAGACGTGGCAACAGTTTCAGCGGAGGAAAGGCATAAATCAGCTGGTACTGATCCCACAGAGCCACCAGCATGTCTGACGCGTCTGCCCACGGATCTCTTGTCCTGGACACGAATCTTGGCACCTTCCGATTGAGACGGGAGGCCAATAGATCCACATCTGGTGTACCCCACTTCAGGCACAGCAGCCTGAATATCTCTGGATGCAACACCCATTCCCCTGGGTCCAGCATCTGATGACTCAGATAGTCCGCCTGCCAATTTTCCACCTCCGGGATGTAAATGGCTGATAGGGCCGGAACGTGTCGCTCTGCCCACCGAAGTATGTGAGCAACCTCCCGAGCAGCGGCTGAGCTTCTTGTTCCCCCTTGATGATTTTATGTATGCCACAGCCGTGGCGTTGTCTGACTGTATCCTGATCGGACGCCCTTGAAGACTCATCGACCAAGTGTGGAGGCATAGCCTGATCGCTCTCAATTCGAGCAGATTGAATGGCAACTTGGATTATTCCATCGACCAGAGGCCCTGAGTCGACTGAATCCCCATCATTCCACCCCAGCCGGACAGACTGGTGTCTGTAGTGATCACCGTCCATTTCAGAGGAAGGAACGATTTCCCGGACTTAATCACCGGGGACCTCAACCACCAGATCAGGGAGTCCCTGACTGGTTGGCTCACCTGGATCTACCGATCCAGGGACAAAGGAGATTTGTCCCATTTTGTCAAAATCTCCTTCTGCAGGACTCTGGGGTGGAACTGGGCATAAAGGTACTGCCTCAAAGGAGGCCACCATAAGCCCCAGCACCTGCATGCAAAAGCGGAGCAACGTCCACTTGCGGTTCAGCAGTAGATTGACTGCAGATCTGAGAGTCTGCAACTTGTCTGAGGGGAGGAAAACCCTCGCTTCCCTGGAGTCCAATAGTAAACCCAGGTACTCCAGATGCTGAGACGGTACCACCACCGACTTCTTTAGGTTCAACAGCCCTCAAATTCTTGCAGGGTCTGCATGGTGATCGCCACATCCCCCTCTAACTCTGAGGTGGAAGATGCTCTCAGGAGGAGATCGTCTAGGTAACCCCCGATCGCGATCCCGCGCTGCCTCAGCAACGCCAATACTGGAGCCAGTACTTTGGTAAAGACTCAGGGGGGGTTGATGCCAGGCCAAAAGGAAAAGCCACAAACTGGTAGTGGGCTTCCCCGGTTGCCAAATGCAGAAACTTTTGATGCCGAAGGCATATGGGAATGTGCAGGTACACATCCTGGATGTCCAAGGATGCCAGGTAGTCCCCTTGATGGAGTGCACCGACTACTGAGCGAACTGATTCCATTCTGAACCTCTGCACTTTTACAAAGTGATTTAGGGCTTTCAAGTCCAAGATCGGACGTACCCCTTCCTTCTTGGGAACCACAAACAGATTGGAGTAGAACCCCTGGAAGCGTTCCGATTCCGGAACCAGTACAATCAGCAAGTCCCTTACCATCCCTAACAGGGCCTCCCGGCGAACCGGGGACGTGGGTATGCTGGAGGGGAAGAATCTGGTTGGTGGCCAAGAGAGAAACTTTATCTTGTAGCCTGTGGAAATCAGATCGCAGACCCATTGGTCGGATAGCCAGGAGGTCCACCGGGCTGCAAACTCCCAAAGACGACCCCCCACCTGATATGTGGGTGAGGGCAAACCTTCATGCAGTAGCACTTTTGTTCGCAGGCTTGTTAGGCTTGCGGTTCCAGGGACGCTTCTGATGGTCTGTGGGCTCGCCAAGGAAGGGAAGATCCGTCAGGGCTTTTTTGGATGCCTGGTCAGCCGACCAGCATTTCAGCCAAATTAGGCGCCTCAGCACCACAGCTGACACGGAAGCCCTGGACAACAGGGGGAGAGTGTCCAGGGCCATGTCACAAACGTACTTAAGGCCTTGCACTAGTTGGTCTGCTAGCTCCACGCAGACAGGGGAGGCGTTCTGTTTACCCAACTCGCGGTGCAGAAGTTTTGCCCACTCAGTCAATGTCTGCGACACCAGTGCGGATGCCAGTACAGGTCGTATGGTTGACCCCACAACCGTAAACAAGGAACAAGCCACCGCCTCGGCCTTCCTGTCCATGGGATCCTTGAATACTTTATTTAACCTAGATGCTGGGGGGTCCACGACCGCAGGAGCCGACCATTTTTTGAAAAGGCTTTCCGCAAAAGGGTAACGCAAATTTTTGGGGACCGAAAAGGTCAGTTGCGGATGACCCCATTCCCTGTAGATGAATTTGTCAATGTAAGTCAAATACGGGAACACCTTAAGTGAACACGCTGGCTTGCAGGACCCAAAAGGGACCAGTACATCCGCAGAGGGATCCGCTGGCTCCTGAATCTTCAGGGTATCATGCACAGCTGTGATAAGTGCTCCAACTAGCGCTTTATCGCACACGGACCCCGATGGGGACTCATCCTCACTGTCCGAACGGTCCTGGTCAGCCACATCTGATAGGTCAGAGCAGGGGTCACCAGCTGCAGCAGGGCCCGAGTCTGCCTCAAAGCTCTCTCCAGAGGACGGGGGGCAGGGGCCTCTTATGGGCACCTTCCCTACCACGCGCCGCCCCTATTTTTGCAACAAAATTGTCAAGGACTGCCGTCAGGGTGCCCATGTTCACAGCGCCATCCGCAGGTGACCCGGTTGCAATAGCCTGGATTGCAGGGGAAGAAACACCAGTTTCTGAAGCCATGCTGACCCTACCCTGTCTGCTACCTGCAAGGGGACTTAGGACAGTGAAGGTCCCACCCTCCTGCTGCCACCACGTGGGGAGGGGGGTACTTAGCGCCAGACTCACCACCCTGGGGCATTCTGTGAAAACCACTAGCAGTGCCTGTAGTCCCTAAGGAGGTTCACAGTTGCGTGGAGAAAACTGTGTCTGCACAGTTGGCGGTGAAACGTTCTGCAGAGTCATCTTCAGCGTTCAGCAAAGAGCCATCCAGCGTCCTGTACACACAGTGGACACAGGAAACAGCACGTGAGAGCACATGTAATGCTGCCACAAGAAAAATGCGGTGAAAAGAGCGCTCGGGCTTCAAGAAAATGGCCGCCAATGTAACTAATAGGAGATCCTAAAGAAGATGGCTTCTGAGGCTCACAAGGGGAATACAGTCATTCCCACATCCACCCCCCAGACCGGGACCAGGACCAACGCCAGCCGCACAGAGCCCCCACAAGTGAGAAACCCAGTGAACCCACACACACCGCCCACAGCACATGCAGCCACCCCCTCAGAGGGGGGAATGAGGGGAGATAGGGACATGGGAGAGAAGATAAGGAGGTGAGGTGGCCCCCGAATCGACCCCCCAGGGAATGCCCAGCTGCTCCCCCCACCGAAGCAGGGAGGGCCATACTTATCAGTCCTGAAGAGCTGGGAGACATTCCATCACAGACCTACTCCTGTGCAGTTACAGGGTAGCTGCTGGCCCAGTATACTGTGATCCAGACAGCAGTAGCCCGGTCATATGTATACCCCGGAGCATTGAAGCTCACCGAACATCTCTGGAGCTGAGGCATGTCGTGGCCTGCCGAGCCTTAGCTGCGGCCTGCACACGCTCGATGGCTGGACTGAGGAGACTACAAGGATATCATTAACCAGCCTGTCACCCAGCCGGCAGTTGATAGAAGATCCCAGGATCATCCATCTTGCGCAAGAAAACCATCAAACCTGCATCAAAAGAATGGAGCACGAGGGCCCACAGGGTTCCTAGGTCCTTCTCCTTACTAGGCAAAATAAAAACTGAGTCTGCTGGGAGCAGCACGGAGGGTTGCTTAGCACAGGGTCTGCCCCTGGGGGCGGGACTAAAAGTTCTGTGTATTGTGTAACAATTTTGCCTAGTTCTCCTAATGGCAGGCTAAACAACCCATTTAGTTACAGAGAGGAGCTGTGTAGGTCGGTGAATATAAGAGAAATCTATTTTTAAGCTTTTTGGAAAACATAGGGAAGATTTATCACCCCTGTATAATTTTTTTTGCCATCCGTCTTTTTTCATCTCACTTCCTGTTGTCTCCTTCCAGTTGCAAGTAGGAGACATTTGTAAGTTGGATGTTTGAAAGTAGGGACCTGCCCTATATGCTCTGCAGAAATGGCTGAACAAGGTGTTGGTGTTGCCACAACACTGTAAGCCCTCAAAGTGACTCTTGCTGGAGCGCTGGAGTGCCCTGCTGTGAATGATTATATCAAGAATTGTAATTACTGTACATGCCATTGTTGAACAGTGGTAGAAAAATTGGGCCTTTGGTGGTTGTGGTGTTGGTGCTGGTGCCACAACACTATAAGTCCTCACAGTTACTCTCGGTGGGCGCAGGAATGGGCCCAGCTGTGAAATATTATATCAAGAATTGTAATTACATGCCCCTGTTAAACAGGGGCTGAAAAATTGAGACTTTGCTTGCTGGTGCCACGACACTGCAACCTCTCCCATATACTCTAGTTGGAGTGCAGGAATGAGCCCTGCTGCAAAGTATTGCATCAAAAATTGTATTACATGCCCCTGTTTAACAGGGGCTGAAAAATTGGGCCTTAGGCGCTGGTGCCATGACACTACAACCTCTCCCATATACTCTGGTTGGAGTGCAGGAATGAGCCCTGCTGCAAAGCATTGCATCGAAAATTGTATTACATGTCCCTGTTAAGCAGGGGCTGAAAAATTGGGCTGGTGGCGTCACCCAGAACCAAAAATGTTCTTCCAAGCTATCAGCAGGATCATTGAGGAGGAAAAGGATAGTCAGTCAACATAACAGGACAGTCACTCAGCATCAGCATAGGTAGTCTTGAAGGGATGTGACATTTAAAAAAAAAATATTCGGTTACATCAGCTTCAGGTGTTTGGTAGCTGGTGATGATCCAAGACTGACTCATCTTTATGAAGGTGAGTCGATAAACTGAGTCAGTGGACAGGCACAACCTGTGATCGATTACAAAGCCACCAGCAGCACTGAAGGTGCGTTCCGAAAGAACGCTGGATGCAGCACAGGCCAGTAGCTCAATTGCATACTGTGCAAGCTCTGACCAGTGATCCATCCTCAAGACCCAGTAAGCCAGAGGATTTTCGGTGGGAAAGGTGTCCAAGTCTGACCTTGCCCCTAGCTATTCCTGCACCATGTAAATCAGACGCTGGCGATGGTTGCTGGAACCGATCATACCTTGGGGCTGCGGACTAAAAAATTGTCTGAATGCATCGGTCAGACGGCCACCTTCTCCACCGCTCCTTCTGTGACTGACCGAAGCCTCAGCAACATGTTGTCCAGGACCAGGAGATTGTAACCTCCCAGTCTCTGGGAACGTGTTGCACAGACCTTTCTGCAAGGCCTCCCAGAGATGTCTCATCCTCTACTCCCTCTGCAATGGCAAGATAAGGTCCGCAACCTTACCTTTGTACCGTGGATCAAGGAGAGTGGCCAGCCAGTAATGGTCCCTCTCCTTGATCCAAAGAATACGAGGATCCTTACCCAGGCTTTGCAGGATCAGGGAGGCCATGCAGCGTAGGTTAGCTGAGGCATTCGGTCCGGAGTCCTCTGGGTCACAAAGGACAACATGATCTGCAGCCACCTCCTCCCAGCCACGTACAAGTCCACGTGTTTCTTGGGACTGTAAATCATCCCTACAAGACTGCTGCTGCTGATGCTGAGTGCCAGGCTCCACCTCCATGCTGACACAAGCCTCATCCTCCTCCTCCTCATCCTCTTCCTGTGTGATGGGTAGGAAAGAAGGAACACTGTCTGGATAAAGGGGGCCTTGAGAGGCAAGGAAGTCCTCCTCTTCCTGCCTCTGTTCTGCCTCAAGTGCCCTGTCCATTATTCCATGCACCGTATGCTCCAACAGGTGGACAAGAGGTACAGTGACACTGATGCATGCACTGTCACTGCTCACCATCCTCGTGGCCTCCTCAAATGGTGATAGGACATAGCATGCATCCCTGATCATGCCCCACTGGCGTGGTGAAAAAAAACCGAGCTCCCCTGACCCTGTCCTGGTGCTGTAGTCACACAGGTACTCATTGATGGCCCTCTGCTGCATATGCAGCCGCTGCAGCATGGCCAATGGTGGGCATGTCACATATAAGACTTTCCTGGCCTGCCTCAGGACATCCTGTAAGCCCGGGTATCTGCCCAAGAACCGCTGCACCACCTGGTTAAGGACGTGAGCCACACAGGGCACATGGGTCAGTTGTCCCTGTCGGAGGGCGGAGAGGAGGTTGGTGCCATTGTCGCAAACTACCATTCCTGGCTTAAGCTGGCGTGGCGTCAACCACCTCTTGGCCTGCCCCTGCAGAGCTGACAAAATATCTGCCCCAGTGTGGCTCCCATCCCCCAAACAAACTAACGCAAGCACGGCATGGTATCTTTTTGCCTGCGTACTTGCGTAACCCCTTGAACGCCTACGGAGCACCGCTGGTTCCAAGGACATGGCACTGGAAGAGGCCATGGAGGAAGAAGAAGCGGAGGGGGTGGAGGAGAGAGGTGTGTCACAACCAGTAGTAGCATTTTGGAGGCGTGGTGGCGGAACAACCTCCAACACTACTGCACCTTGTCCTGCATCCTTCCCAGCTGCCAGAAGAGTGACCCAATGGGCCGTGAAAGATAGGTAACGTCCCTGTCCATGCCTGCTGGACCATGAGTCAGCGGTAATATGCACCTTACCGCTGACCACTCTGTCCAGCGAGGCATGGACATTGCCTTCCACATGCCGGTAGAGAGCCGGAATCGCCTTCCGTGAGAAAAAGTGGTGTTTGGGGACCTGCCACTGAGGAACTGCACATTGCACAAACTCACGGAAGGGGGCCGACTCTACCAACTGAAAAAGCAGCAGTTGAAGTGCTAGCAATTTAGCCAAGCTAGCATTCAACTGCTGGGCATGTGGATGGCTGGGAGTGAACTTCTTTTGACGATCCAGCAGCTGGGGCAGGGAAATTTGCCTGCTACAATCGGACGTCGGTGTACTGCTAGCAGAGTGCCCTGAAGGACTTGGCTGTGACACACCTAATTCTACACCTTCATTCCTCTCAGTGCAGGTTTCAGGGAGGACAGAAGGTCTAGTGGGGTTGGAGATCCCAGCTGATGAGGAGCAAGGAGAGGTCCGCTTTGTTCTTTGGTTGGGTCTTTAAGGTGCGCATGCAAAGGAGCTGGATGGCAGGTCAACATATGTCTGGTCAAGCATGTGGTGCCCAAGCGGCTGATGTTTTGGCCATGCAAGATACGCTTGAGACATATGTTGCAAATAGTCTCCATGTCTCCAGTTAGTCCATACCTTCTGTTGAAAACTCCTGCCGTTTACAGAGCTCAGTAGCTCAAACTGAAATTTCACATTCAAGTGAATATTTAGTGCAGTGACTGCAGCCTCATCTCTTGAAGGGTCCTTCTGAGCTTTCAGTCAGGGATAGAGTGTCTGAAATACAATAGCTGGGGCACTGCTCTCCCATTGGATCAGTGAAGGAGAACCTTGGCACCCCAGATGTTTTGGAACTACATTTCCCATGATGCTCAACTACACTGCAGAGTGCATGAGCATCATGGGAAATGTAGTTCCAAAACATCTGGGGTGGCAATCTTTTTTTTATCATGGAGGAGCCTTTTAATGTGATACTAAACCTGCAGTGTTTAACTGCCATTATCCATCTATTTATGTAAAACATATAAAGATTGCGCCAATGTATTTAATTTATTATAAAAAAAATCTAAACAGCTTATTTAATCATTGCTGTTCAGAGGTCACATTTCCCAGGTCTTTCACTTCCTTCCCAGCAGAGGGAAGGGTTTCTACTACTGTGCCTGAACTGAGCTGATTGGTGCTGTACCAGTCACATGACACAAATCTTTGTTTCAAAGCAAATGTTTGTCATTTTTATTGCAATAACATGGTGTAGGCGGAGTTTAAGTTGACTGAAAATAGCTTTCACTTTGTTCACACTGTAAAGATATCTGGAGGAACTTCTGCCAATCACAGACTGTGTCATACCCCTCCAGCCTGCATCTATGGTGTGTATGTGCTAGGGCTAACAGAGAGGTGAAGCCTCCATCAATCACCATTTTAATTCCTGTCCTCATAGTGTTTAGAAAAGAGAGGGCATGGAGGAGGATGGAGGAAAGGGAGTATCATTTACCACTGTGTTTATGCCCAGATCGGTACTCTATAGTCATGTGGGCTGCACAGATAAGAAAAAGGAGAAAATAAACCACTTAGAAAGAAACTGCAACTGGAGCATGCTCAATAGATGACAACAGCTGGTCTACATAATCCCAGGCTGCAGTGGGGACACAGTGAAAGAGGAAGGGACAGTGAACAGTAAGATCAACCAGGTTTTTAGCAATTTGCAGAAAATGAATCCTCTAGTAGCAAAGTGAGTATATATGTAATATAGTAGATATTCACAGTTTATAATGATGATGATGATACAGTTTCTAATGATTTGGGTTTAATGACACTTTAAGTAATGTTTAGGTCTCGGGGAACCCCTACTATAAATGGTTTTGTATACAATTATTGTTACTCTAGCTACCCCATATTGGTGGTTACTGAGCGATGGTTCCATTATGCTGGTGGTCATTGGAAAGAATTCATGGTACAGTGGTGGTCAGTAAATATTGTAGAATACCCCCATCTAATACAGCTATCACGATCAATGGTTTCTGTGGTTACTTCCCTGCAAAATAAGAGAAGAAGTTCTGCTGGTCCCATACTGCTGGTTCTGGTACCATTAGGTGAGAGTTTAATCAACAACTGCTAAAGGAGCCTCTACCAACCTATGGAGGAACCCTGGTTCAGAAAGACTGCTTAGGATTAACCATAAAACAAAATCCTGTATCATGGATGCATCCCGTATTACATGTTACCAACATTAAACAATTTAAAAAAATATACAATCTTAAAAATTGGCCTTAAATCATTTGGGTTACTAAATAAAAACATTTACCTATGTTGTTCATATAACCCATGAAATGATTCCTTGTAGATGAATATCTCAGCCTGGAGGGATTACAATGTGTCCTTTGCTGTGGATGAATCTCTCCAGTTTCCACCCAACGTGACAGAATATAAAATCCCCCTCCAGTATGGGACCAACTACACCATCACCCTCCAAGGATTCACATCAGCCGGAGCCGGGGGGGTCACAACACAGAACATTGAAAATGATATTGGAGGTGAGTTTGTGGGCTGGTGGTGAATGTTCATCGTGACTGTAAACTCAGTAGGATCTTGGTCTATGCAAGGCAGTGTGGACGGGGTCACTCATCTTGAACATAGGGTATTTTTGCTGTGTCATGCTCATCAATGCCTCGGGAGCACTTGCAGGGTAAGTCAACTTTAAGGCGGTCCTCTAACTTAGAGATGGGCCATACACCGTGCTCAGCCCTTGTCCACTCTGCACATTCAGTATATCTGTCACCTCACTTCCAGTGACATTGTGGAGTACCGTCATGCACATAGTGCAGACCTCATGCATGCACTTTGTACTTCTTGCTCTCCCATACCTAGTGACGAGGTCAAGGGCCTCCATGATGCTGATCTCCTTGCTTTGGGAGAAATACTGCTGGGCAGGGAGCCCAAAGCAGTGACCCCCCTCACTACCAGAGAACACCCCACCTAGCACAGGTACCACGCTTCAGGATAGGTTGCTTGTACTGGCTACTAGTCTCCCTTTGCTCTTGGCAACTACTTGCTTCTTCTCCGTACCATGTTAACTCTTGAAAAGACTGACTTCATAACCCAATCTGCTTTAATTGACCCAAAACTTCAGATGTCTATGTGTAGCGTGCCGGTTACTTCCATACACCCTTTTAGAATAACTTCAGACTAGGTAGGACAGCGTTTAAAAGACTTAAATAGGCACTGAGTCTTTTGCTAACTGGCTAACTCTAACTATGGCATACCTGCATAGAGCGGACTAAAAGTCCCAGCATAGCCTTTACATAATGGTGTCCGTACAGTTCCCCAAGCAGAATTCAGCGGGAGAGACTTTGGGATCCTATCCCTTTTCTATTTATAACCACCTGGGACAAGTGGGCTGGACCCAGAAAACTTAGCCTGGGGAAGGCGGTAAAAATATTACATAGTTACATTTAGGTTAGGTTACAGTTAGGTTGAAAAAAAACACAAACAACAAGTTCAACCATCCATCCATTTCAACCAAAAAAATCCACCCACAGTTGATCCAGAGGAAGGTGAAAAACCCCAGCAAAGTGTGATCCAATTTGCTACAGCAGGGGAAAAAATTCCTTCCTGATTTCCTGAGAGGCAATCCGATTTTCCCCGGATCAGCTTTACCTATAAATGTCAGTACCCAGTTATATTATGTACATTTAGGAAATAATCCAGGCCTTTTTAAAGCAATCTACTGAGCTGGCCAGAAGCACCTCTGGCGGGAGTCTATTCCACATTTGAAGAAACCTTTCCATATTTGGAGATGAAATCTCTTTTCCTCTAGACGTAAAGAGTGCCCCCTTGTCCTCTATGTTGACTGTAAAGTGAATAACTCAACACTAAGTTCACTATATGGACCCCTTATATGTTTGTACATGGTGATCATATCCCCCCTTAATCTCCTCTTCTCAAGAGTGACTAAATTCAGTTCCTCTAATCTTTCCTCATAGCTGAGCTCCTCCATGCCTCTTATCAGTTTGGTTGCCCTTCTCTGCACTTTCTCCAGTTCCCAGATATCCTTTTTGAGAACTGGAGCCCAAAACTGAACTGCATATTCCAGATGAGGTCTTACTAATGATTTGTACAGGGCCAAAATTATCTCTCTCGCTCTCTCTGGAGTCCATACCTCTCCTAATACAAGAAAGGACTTTTCTTACTTTGGAAACTGCAGTTTGGCATTGCATGCATATTGAGCTTATGATCTACCAAAACCCCCGGATCCTTCTCCACTATGGATCCCCCAGTTGTACTCCCCCTAGTATGTATGATGCATATTCTTAGCACCCAGTTATGAGCCCTGGCCATAACTAAATACCTACAGTGGGGAACCTGCCTACACATCCCCCTCCTTTATAACAAGCTGCCCCAGCTGCAAACAACCAACATTACAGTGTAACATAAATAACAATAAGCACAAGACACAAACAGGCACAGGAAACTAAAACAGTGAAATAACATTCACAATGTTATACATGAAAGTCTGGGTCAGGGAAGTATACCTTCTCCCTGGAAAATGGGTGGATCCCCCTGACACGGTGGATGACTGGCAGTGGCGTTGCTAGGGCATGGCTTTCGGGGATATAGCCCCGTATCTGGGACCCATAGAATCGAGTCTCTGCAGGAGGTGGCTCTCTGGGGACCCTGTTGTAAGGGGGAGGCTCTCTGGGGACCATGATGTAACGGGGAGGCTCTCTTGAGAACTTGATGTAAGGGGGGCTCTCTGGGGACCCTGATGTAAGGGGGAGGCTCTCTGGGGACCCTGATGTAAGGGGGAGGCTCTCTGGAACCCTGATGTAAGGGGGAGGCTTTCTGGGGACCCTGATGTAAGGGGAGGCTCTCTGGGGACCCTGATGTAAGGGGGAGGCTCTCTGGAGAGCCTAATGTAAGAGGGGCTCTCGGGACCCTGATGTAAGGGGGGCTCTCTGGGGATATATACACATACACACTTATATTACTGTATATACATGTGTATGCCTGCCCAAGCGTATGACTTTCTTTACTACACTGCTATGGGCTCCAACCCCCGATCTTTTGTAGACCTAGCAATGGCCCTGATGACTGGGAAGAGGCACATAGGTTTGAAAATTTCCATGCGATCTATCCGGATGTTCCTCCTGATGTTGTATTCTCAGTACAGCCAGTGGAGCTCTGCCTCATAATACAAATTTTGTTGCTGAGTTGTTTACGGCACATGAAGATTCTCCCAGATTGCTCAGCTGTATATCTTGGGCTGGTCTACCTTAAATTGATGGAATAGCAGCTCTGGTACATAGGGGAAGACCGGGGCATACTGTTCCCAAACATGGGCATTCAAGCATCTTTGCAAACGGGCCAAACGGATGATCCTCGCCCAAAAGTGGACTGATAAGCCGAAAGAATACTGTCCAGGTCATCCCCAATTACTTTGTCTAAGCTCATTTACTTCTTTCTCCAATAATCAGTCTGGGGGTGTTTTTATTTTGTGAAGAATGGAGATAGGGATAAGGGAGATGAATGGGATACATTAGTGTAGCGGCCATAACACGTTGTAGGGCGGCCTTGACTTATTGGGCTTACCAGTTACCTTCTCCTGGCCTGCTCTTCCATGTCTAGGGGTTCCCAGGGTTGATACCCAAAAACTTGAACACTGACACAGATGAAGTCCTCTTTAGAAGGTTTTATTTTGCAGTAAGAACTTTCAAATAACACAGTCTCTTAGGGAACAGAGGGCACAAGTGAAGAACTCAGGCACATTGAACTGCAGGTCTAGCAAAGTCTCTACTTCCACCCAGAGAGTAGCCAGAGATCATGGCAGTCAGCACGTTGACTCAAAACTTGAACAATCACCTAAGGGTGAACAGAAACCTTTTTCCTCCATGCCTGGAATGTTTCCCGTCTCCTCAATGGTACTGGAAAAACGTGAATTTGTCAATGTCCTTCCCAACTCAGTAACCAGGCACTTCCCAGGATGCCACTTGCCGACCCTCCTCCGAAGAGTCCTCCCCCGGTTACTTCCACAAGCTGTGGCGCCTCTCCAAGCCGAGAGCACACCCGGACACCTTGAATCCTCCCTCAGTTACTGCGCCTCGGACCAGCCAGTTCCGAGACTCGGGAACAGACGGATCCCTACCCCAGACCAGGCAGGTCTATCAGGGGCCACTAACAAGAACATGTTGCGGGATGTCGAACACCCCGTGACTGGGTCCCCTCACGGGGCTACACCTCTCCTGGAACCAGAACAGAACACACGGGTCTCACGAACTCCACTCCTCGAAACACATGACCCACACCCCTTAAATACCCCTTCCCAGACTCCACAGTGGGCCCCGGCACTCCCACTGATTGGCTCAGAGAAGGCCGATACCTAAACATCCAACCAGGCCTGGTTCTGGCCTGTCATGTGCACCTCACCGCTCACATAACCAGGCAGAACTTCCAAACACAGCCTGGCCGGACTGGTGTTAAGGCCCATCTACACAATTACCCTCAGAACCCCTACTGTTCTGAGGCAAAAACTAAATTTACATGCGTGTGACATTTTGTCCAAAATGTCATCCACTACACTAGATTAGAAATTAATCTTCAGAACAAGCTATATCCGAGTCCCTGCTTGAATCAAACAGTGGACTTCAGCTTTAAACTGTAACAACAAGTAGTAACATTGGAGCTCCAAAGCATTGTCCCTTTATATAGTAAGGGGCAGATGGACAAAGCTCTTCAGAACACCAGCCAGTATTCCCTGTGCTAAACCCGCCTCTGACTTCCAAGCACCAGAAGGGGTTAACAGCACACAGTCTCCAAGATCCTTAGGAGTGTCTGTACTCACAAGGCCCAAGAACAACTGGTCGTCTTCCTCCGTAATACCAGACCAGATCTTCAGGAAACAGCCCCTCAGTCAGCGCAGCAGAACCCGGGTTCCAGAAATTCAGGCCCTCTCTTAATGTGCCCTCTCCCAGACTTAGGCAATCCTAGCCAGGAAAGACCCAGAGCAGTGTGTGCTCATAGAATACAGTACATACAGTTACCCAGCATGCCTTAGTGCCCCCTCTCTCTGGGATAGGCTGAGGCTGTATCAAAATTCATGCTGCTATCTGCATAGCTCCACACCTATCATCCAGACACTTTTATAGGCTCCTATATACAGAGGAAGCTAGGCAAACTAGTAGCACCTGAGCACACAGAGCAGACCTCACTAGATGATCACAGCTCAATCAGTTCCTATAAGATTCCTTCTGGAGGTTATGTCTGAGCTCCTTGGACAGGTGGAGATTCAGTTGCAGGTGAGCAGGGCGGAAGCTTAACCCCTTATCCAGTGGGGGAGGCCATCCCTGGAAAGATGGGGCTGGTAGGCCAGAGGATTTCAGCTAGGGGTTCCTGCAGGATGGTGGCTCTGGTGTCATCAGAAACCTCCCGCGAGACAGGTAGTCTGTGAGGGTCGATGTCTCTGGCTTCTTTAAGCTCAGGCAGCTACTGGAACAGAAAAGATCCATATTGATGGCAGCGAGCCTGTGGGGAGAGAAGAGTCAGGCGCCTCCTGCAAAACAGGCATATAATGTTCCTGTGTGGCAATGGGCAAGCCCTACGGCAAGTTGGTATTGGACTCCAATGTTAGATGTGACCGGTACTTTCTTCCAGGGTAGCTGTTGGTCTGACATAGTGACTTGTGGCAACGCACGTGGTGGGTCTAAGCGTCCTTCTGGAGCCGGTTTCTATATACGCCCATTGTCAGTATCTCCACCCCAGTGAGGGTACCTCTTGCAGGGGCCAATCAGGAAGCAGGCAAGTTCTAATTAACTACTGTAACTATTGCCATGGTCGCTTTAGTGTGGGGGCTTCAGGTGTACAAAGAAGGCATAGCCCCATGTTGGGAGCCAAGTATGTGGGCCGGTGGTGGTGAATGTTCCTCGTGACTGTAAGCCCACCAGGTTCTTGGGCCACGTCAGGCGGTGTGGATGGGGTCACTCGCCCTGCACATGGGATAACTTTACTGCGTTGTGTTCATAAATGCCTTGGGACAAGGCAGGGACCATTTTCAGGGGAAGTCAACCTTAAAGCAGTCCAACTTATAGATGGGCCATACACTATGTATATTGAGTGAATAAACTTGGTTTCAGCTAAGTTTACGGTCCCGTATCAATGCACACATTGTCTGTAACTGTTTGATATTTAGGAGGGACATGCTGATCCCTTGCCCACTCCATCCATCCAGCGTACCTCTGTCACCTCACTCCCACTGACTGAATGCAGGGATGTAAATAGACGTCTCTCAATTTAGACTTGTTTGCAGCACTATTAATACATTTAATTAGGTAATGGATCATTTCAAATATTTTATATCATTTACGAATTTTGACCCAAGTCTGACCTAATTATTCAGTGTTCAATTTCCATATCCACCCCTGGGCAGACAGGTTTTACTGACACACAGCACATCAGCTCTTTTTCCTAAATAGATTCCTGAATTTTCCTTTTCAGATCCTCCTCTTCACATGGAAAAGACAATGGATGTTGACACTTTGCAGCTCCACCCGGTTCTCAATCTGAATGGACCAATCAGGTGAAAAACTACTTACTAGACATGTGCAGAGTAAAATATTTCGTTTCGGAATTTCGTTTTCGTCCGAAAAATTAATTTATTTAGTTACTCCCAAAATTCGTTTTTATTTATTTTGTTTTTCATTCAAAAATTGCATTCACCTGAAAATCCACATGAATTACGGTCGAATCTGTCCTTGAAGGCTTATGGTGTCTGTCGAATGTATAAAGAAGATTCGACGGAGCCAGTATATAGCATACTTCGTGTGAACTTTAGAACCCTATTAAAGTCTATGGGACTCCAACGTTCAAAATCTAAAGTGCTAATTTTAAAGGCTAATATGCAAGTTACTGTCCTAAAAAGTGTTTGTGGACCCGGGTCCTGCCCCAGGGGACATGTACCAATGCAAAAAAAGTTTTAAAAACTGTAGTTTTTTCGGGAGCAGTGATTTTAATAATGTTTAAAGTGAAACAATAAAAGTGTAATATTCCTTTAAATTTCGTGGGGGGGGGGGTGTCTATAGTATGCCTGTGAAGGGGCGCATGTTTTTGGTGCTTATAACTGTCCCTGCACAAAGTGTCATTTATGCACCAAAAAAAGTCCTTTAAAATCACTCGCAGCTATTATGAATTGTCGGCTCCGTAATACAGAGAACACTCATTGAAAGTCATTGATAAAAAAATAAATAAATAAAAAAGCATGGGGGTCCCCCAAATTCAATTACCAGGCCCTTCAGGTCTGGTATGGATATTAAGGGGAACCCCGCATCAAATTTAAAAAAAATTGATGTGGGGGTCCCCCTAAAAATCCATACCAGACCCTTTATCCGAGCACGCAACCTGGCAGGCCGCAGGAAAAGAGGGGGGGACGAGAGAGCGGCCCCCCTCCCTCCTGAACCGTACCAGGCCACATGCCCTCAACATTGGGAGGATGCTTTGGGGTCTGTGACCCCTCAAAGCACCTTGTCCCCATGTTGATGAGGACAAGGGCCTCATCCCCACAACCACCGGCCAGGGTTGTGGGGATGAGGCCCTTGTCCTCATCAACATGCGGGCGGGGGGCTTATCAGAATCTGGAAGCCCCCTTTAACAAGGGGACCCCCAGTTCCCACCCCCCCCCCCCGTTTGAAATGGTACCATTTCACAAAGAAAGTGTAAAAAATTGTCAAATAAAACAAACACTCTTTTGAAAAATTTGTTTATTAAAAATAAAAAAGAAATAAAAAAAAGATTCCAGCGGTGGTAATCCACTCTTGCTATCCAGCGACGGACGATCATCTCTCTGGGGTCCAGCGATGGCTGATCTGAATCAGCGCAGCAAATCCATCCATCTTCTGTCTCCACGGAGGAGACACTGCGGGGATTCTGGCGGCCTGACGTTTGTTATATGCGGAGGGCGGGGCCACCCGTCACCTGACCCCGCCCCCCTCTGACGCAAGGGGAAACCCGGGCTTCCCCGTGATGTGTGGGTGACTCCGCCCCCCTCTGATGTAATGGAAACCTGCCTGTGTTACATCAGAGGGGTGCGGGGTCACCCATACGTCACGGGGAAGCCCATAAGCCCCCCGCCCGCAGACCCCCACAACCACCGGCCAGGGTTGTGGGGATGAGGCCCTCGTCCTCATCAACATGGGGACAAGGTGCTTTGAGGGGTCACAGACCCCCAAAGCATTCTCCCAATGTTGAGGGCATGTGACCTGGTACGGTTCAGGAGGGAGGCGGGCTGCTCTCTCGTCCCCCCCTCTTTTCCTGTGGCCTGCCAGGTTGCGTGCTCGGATAAAGGGTCTGGTATGGATTTTTAGGGGGACCCCCACGTCAATTTTTTTTTTATTTGACGCGGGGTTCCCCTTAATATCCATACCAGACCTGAAGGGCCTGGTAATTGAATTTGGGGGACCCCCATGCATTTTATTTATTTTTTTTATTTTTTTTTTATCAATGACTTTCAATGAGTGTTCTCTTTATTACGGAGCCGACAATTCATAATAGCTGCGAGTGATTTTAAAGGACTTTTTTTGCTGCATAAATGACACTTTGTGCAGGGACAGTTCTAAGCACCAGAAACATGCGCCCCTTCACAGGCATACTATAGACACCCCCCCCCCCCCTCCCCTACGAAATTTAAAGGAATATTACACTTTTATTGTTTCATTTTAATCATTATTAAAATAACTGCTCCCGAAAAAACTTTAGTTTTTAAAACTTTTTTTTGCATTGATCCATGTCCCTTGGGGCAGGACCCGGGTCCCCAAACACTTTTTAGGACAGTAACTTGCAGAATCTTTTCTCTCTGTCAAATCTTTTTTCTCTGTCGAATATTTTCTCTATATAATCTTGGACTAATAGAGGTAAGGTTAGGCACATTCGACCACAGGTTCTATAGACACAGATTGTTATTGTCAGAGTCATGTCGAATCTCCTATTCTATATCGAACTGTTGTAACAAGGAAAATGAAAATAAAGCATTTATTTATGTCGGATCTTTCGTTTTTCGGATTCTGTGCTTTTGTTATCGTTTGTCAAAAGGAAAACAAAAATAGCTGAAATTCGGACGAAAATGCATTTGGACGAAAACGAATGCACATGTCTACTACTTACCATTGCTTAATGTGTTCCTGTAACTACAGAGTCAAAAGGGTCAAATAAGCCCAGCCTGTAAAAGTTGATCTATACTTATATTTCTGGTGACCCATGTATTGAAACTGTTGCTTTGCTGCTCCTCATCCACTGGAGGTATTCGAGACAACACAAGTACATAACCTCTTCTTGTGTGAGGTACTAAAATAAAATGTGACCGGGGATGAGTTATTAAATCTATTCCCCAGTCAATCAGCAGTGAAGTGATTTATATAAAGTAACAAGGATAATGTTGAGAATTTGGTGCTCAGAAACGATCATGTACCTGCTGTTGGAGGAGAGACAAGAAGAGGGCTTCTTTTACACCTCTGATCCAGACATCACTGGTGCAGCACAGGGACAAGAGGGAAAAGTATGGCAGGGGTGCCATAAGTTCAGTCCACAGAAGCTTCCTTCTGGAGGGAGACTTGGCTCTGAGGGCTTATGCAGAATGAAAAAGGATTCCTTGGGATCAGGTAGACTGGAAGTCATCTGGCCAGGACACTGAAACTCATAACAAGCTGAAAGCAAAGTCTTGACTGGCAGTGGCTGGTAACCAATGAGGCAGACAACAGGCAGGGTAGCTGGTGGAGTCATGATCAGGAGGCAAGCAAAGGTCACACCAGAAGATCAGCAGAGACAAGCTATGGTCAGGATCCAGGCAAGGTGGACCCGGGAATCAGTAGAGACAAGCCATGGTCAGGAACTAGTCATGGTCAAACTAGGAATCAACAAAGACAAGCCATGGTCAAGAAATAGCAATAGCTGGTGGCAAAGTAGAGATAAGTCCAAAGGCAGGCCGGGTCAGCAACCAGATTCAGGATAAGGTTCAGAAGTCAGGTCATGGGGTAACAGCTGAAGACCTTTCACAACTTCCTAACTCAGCTCTGTTCCCTAAATAGACCAAGATCAGAATTAGACATGTATATGTGCATATACCCATGTGGAATTACCTTATGAATTAGCATTCCCATGTAAATTAGCTTTCTTACATAAATTAGCATCCTCGCATAAATGTGCATGCACACCTAACTGACAATGATCCTTGTTCTGCACATTGGCACAAGCACACACCTTCTCCGATGCCATCAGTCTCACGTTACCAGCAAGTCACTCTGTTGAGGAAGCTCCAGAGTCCTGTGAGGAGTGGTTTAGTCAGTTCTGTCCGTCTTTTAGGTTGGCCAACCCATAGTGAGTTTGTCATTAATGGGTTGGATGAGTCTCTGACAATCCAACTAAGTTCTGGAAAGGTCTATCCTTCAGTATTCCCTTTGGGAAGAGGAAGACTCCATCTTTCCCTTTGTCCACTCCTAAGCAAGAAATGGTTCTAGAGAGTAGGCCGAGTGCCTGAGCCCCAGGGTTGTAGCAAGTGCTTCAAGGGTACTGTCCTGCTATGTAGGCTGAGTGTTTGAAGACCATGTGGGCCTAGACCTTGTTATCGCAGAATCAAAATTGAAACAGAGACACACATGAACCTTCTGTTTTGTGGCTGCATTGCTCTGGTGGATGAAGAGGCTTTGGGATGCTGAGGGCCACTCAGTGACTGCTAGTTGTCAAAGCCCCTTTTTATCCTGATAGATATTCTATCTTCACTCGTCCTACCTCAAGTTCATATTAAAGAATTGAAATATCATATTAAAGTTGGACCTGCACTACTTCCATTAAAGTGTTAGCCCTTGTACACACGGTCGGAGATTCCAACAACCAAATCCGTCGGATTTTGTCCAATGGATTTTGTCCGAAACTGTTGCATACACACGGGCGGACAAAGTTGTCGGAAAATCCGACGTGATGACGTTATTTTGGTACGACGGGACTACGTTCAGGCTAGTAGCCAATAGCTTTGGTGTAGGAATTTGATCTGAGCATGCGTGGCACTTTGTCCGATCGGAATTCTCTACACATGATCGGAGTATGTCCGATCGTAGCATTTTGTCGGAAAATTTTACCAACAAGTTGGAAAACTTGGTCCGTCGGATACTCCGACGGAAACAGTCAGATGGAGCCCACACACAGTCGGAATATCCGACAAACCGGTCCGATCGGACACATTCTGTCGGATTCTCCGACCATGTGTACAAGGGCTAAGAATGATATAACCTGGGAAAGGTATTCCTAAAAGGGAATAGCCCTTGCCAGCCCAAGGCCCTTCTAGGTAGAGGCACTAAAGATTCAAAACTTGGTGAATTGTGCATTGTGGTGTTTTGGCAGCGTGTTCAGAAATAAATGGGCTTCCTTAATGCAATGCAAGTTAACGTGTGAAATAATAAATGTTAACATGCATGCAGAAAGGTACCACAACTCAATGGACAGGTCTCTAGATGGCCATATAGTTACACCTGGTGGAATGGTGGAAGCAGTGGAGATGCTGAGTACATTTCTGTGCCTTGGAATCTCCTACTATTCTTGCTTCAGTCTATTGTCTATAAAAAAAGTACTAATTGTTTCATTTTAAGGGAAAGAGACCTGATTATACAAGGCCTTATTTAAGGTGCATATAAGAGCCCCAAGTCTTTTAGGATCCTAAGAACCCCCCCGCTCTGAACCAACAAGGGAGAACCTGTCTATTTACCTGTTTGTCCCCCAAATTCTGCAATGTTTGAAAAAACGATCCTGAAATATGATGCATTTAGAGTTTATCAGAATGTCTTTATCTGAATAAATAATTAATATAAAGCACAGCAGAGATGACATGCATTATATTTCATAGCTGATATTTTTCCGATATTTTCTGCTCTTCAGATCTTATGACATAATTGTCTTTGGCGGTAAGGAAGACAATTCAACAGAAGAGTGTCTGAATTTTGAAAACACCCCGTACAACTCCAGCTGGTCTCCGATCCGTTATACTGCGGCTGTCCTTCCTGCAGAGACCCTCACTGGACCCAGAACCTTCACCCTGGGGGATAACCACCATTATAATGGGTTCCACAATGCTCCTCTTATCCCCAACCACAACTACACCGCCTACATTCGGGTCACCAGCCGCTGGAAACACGTATGTCTATACTGAGGTCTTCGTGGTGTGTGAGTGCCATGAATGAGGTCTGATAGTCTCTGTTTTCTGGACTTTGTGGTGGAAATGATAATTACAGACTCTCGGCATGAATAAGAATCCAAATACAGTAAAACCTTGGTTTGAGAGTAACTTGGTTTGAGAGCGTTTTGTAATAAATTTTGACTTGATATACAAGCGATGTCTTGATATACAAGTAGCGTCATGTCACAACTGAGTATAAAAGAGAAGAGAGCCTCTAATTTTACCAATACAGTTCCATGTAATAAAGGTACAACATTTAGAAACTCACATGACTGATGATTAAAACGGGCAGATCCAAGTATGCAAGCATCCTGGGTAAAGCTGTCCACATAGACCATCCTCCTCACTGCCATTGACGTCGTCCCATCCACGCTGCACTCCATGAGTGGTTAAAGCCATGCTTTCAGTTCGCTCCACTGCAGGGTAGTCTTCCTGGTCACGATTGCAGATTGGCAGCGGTGAGATCCGGCGGTGTGGAGGATGGTCTATGGAGACAGCTCTGCCCCGAATGCCGGCATACTGAGATGTGCCTCTTTTAATCATCAACCATGTGAGTTGCTAAATGTTGTACTTTCATTAAATGTAACCATATTGCTACACTTTGAGGCGCCTCTCTTCTCTTTTATACTCTGGAGCTCCTGCAGAATTTTTCTTCTAATCCCCTTGTGGAGGCTTCCATTTGTGGATGGACATTTTATGGTTACACAAGGTATAATATTTTTACATGGTCTATAAACTGAAGGACTTATGAATAAATGGCCGTGCAACAAATCATTTGAGTTTTCATGATTTCTTATGGGGAAATTCGCTTTGATATACAAGTGCTTTGGATTACAAGCATGCTTCCGGAACGAATTATGCTCACAATCCAAGGTTTTACTGTACAAGTCAATTACAATTGCTAACAGGCTTGGGTATTCATGGTTTCTAGAGAAATATATCTCAGTGAGTTCTGTTTCGTTAGAGGAGACGAGGTCTTGGCTTCCTAGAGTACTGGGAGGTGGTAGTCTTGGAGCCTGGCTGCTTTTTCTTGGAGCGTTCCCAGGCTTGGTGAGCCCGGGGTAAATGTATTTTTCCTCATTTACTAAAAATTTGCTGCTCATAGAACTTTGTCTTTTGAACATGACAAAGGTCAGGATGAACATTGAGGAGCATATTTTGGGCAGAGAGGACAATTGATTTGCAAGGGCTGTGAAGGAAGCCAGCAACATCAAACTGATATAACCATCAATGAACAGAGGTGGGGACTTTTAACAGCATCTGTCTTCCACATATAATGCTGTTTTTTTTTTTTTGCAAAGCTAATTTTATTGTATATATGGGTAAACATCTCATACATAGCGAACATTAGAAGCATCTCATAATCAAAGACTTTCATAGCAGATGGACAATAGGAAATCAGTCCTTTCATAGTTCAGCTGATAACCTCAAACATCACATTTGAATTGCATATTTGTAAATACATAATGTTTAAACCTGAGGTTGAAAGTCGGAGCTTCAGAAATGGATATTTTATAGATAGGCAACTCCTAACCTCATATTGATTAGTGGTTCCAAATTAATAATAACTACTACAGTAGGGAACAGACACAAAAGATACGCTCAGCATCTTTCCAAATAACCGTTCTCCTTTATTATGACGCATTTGAAGGTTTTTATACACATGATTACGTAGGTATCACATTAATATTACAATTGTACATTTATGGTAACAAGGGGCGTTACATAGGCAGGCTAATTCTAATCAGGACTCGAAAGAATGCAAAACATGTACTGAAAACATTACTAGTGCCGTGTGCACAGTGAGGGCATTGTGCAATACATATAAAATAGAATACAATTAGATACAGAACCTACAAATTTCCATTACAGACTTATGTACACACGCTTGGAATTTCCGACAAGTTTTGTTGTTGGAAAATTTCAGAACCTGCTCTCAAACATTTGTTGACAGAAATTCCGACAACAAATGTTCTTTGGAGCATACACATGGTCGGACTTTCCAACAACAAGCTCATATCCAACATTTGTTGTCAGAAAATCCTATCGTGTGTACAGGGCATAAGGGTTCTAAAATCCGGGAGGCAAAGGTGGGCATTTGGGTCATGTGACCACTGTGATTGGTTGTCACAGCAGTCACGTGATCAGACAGCTCCCGATCGTGAATATGCATCAGGAGCTTACCGATCCCTGCTGGCTATTGTGCTGGGAGCCTGTAGGGAAAGCACTCTCAGTGTGGTAAGTTGTTTTTCCAGGCCACGTGGCCACATATATGCATGTAGCCGGCACCAAGAAGTTAATATGGGTTCCATAATGCTCATTTACTACTTCAGATCTTTATATTCCTGGGTTTGCGGTGCTGAGGATAGGGGCATTTTGGTCCCAGAAATGCATTAGTTATGACCTGGAGTCAGTAGCTATAGCAGTAGAGAGGCTCCCACCTACCAGCTGGATAAGTATAGAAGCAGGTCATGCTGGCAGATGATGTGAGCTCACCCAAGGTGCAGAGTCTAGGTACTAAGCAGGATTCACCAGAGCTCCTGATGGTGGAGATGGGTTTTGCTGCCTATTAGTACCAGGTCACGGTCCTCTGGATTGCCCCACCAGGAAGTAAGCAAGCAAGGATCCAGTAGCAGATATAGCAAGTAGGGATCAAGCAGAAGTGTGGTCAGTAAAGAAGCCAAACATCGGTAACAAATGCTTGCAGATTGGAAACAAACAGAAGCATAGTTGGGGAACAAGCCAAAGGTCGGTAGCGAACAGTAGCAAAGATATGGAAATCAGCAGTAGAGACCAGAGCAAGGTTTTGACTGGAGGGAGCACAAGAATCTGGCAAACAGGAAGTGCAAGGCGTGGCTTAAATAGGGCATTCATAAGAGGAGCAAAAGGGTTCAAGACAGGTTTATTCAATTTTCCAGGGAGCTGTCCAGCATTTCATGTCCAACATGCCATGTGGCTCAGCAAGAAGAGGCATCGCTAGACACAAGAGTGCTTGTAGGTTCAGATCCGGGCCTTGACACAGTCTCACTGACTGTAGCAGGAGGTTTCATATGGACCCTTGTGTGTTCTACTGAGAATAAACCTGTGGTCTCTGTATACATATGCATCTGAATGCCCTTGATCTTCGTGCGTGTATTTGGTTTTCATTTATTGCTAATAAATGCTTTTCATTCTTCAGTAGACCAAATGCCCTTTTTGATTTGTGTGGCCAGCCTAAGGGGTTGTAGGGAGACCACAACCACACCACCACCAAATCAGCACCTTTTTTTAATCTTTCTTGGAGTAATCCAAAGTAGTATGTTAACGATAACATGTGTCTGATGCCTTTGTTTAAGAAAGCTGAAACCCGTAGTCGTTTCTGAACAGTCCAGTGGCCTGTCACCTTACCTCAAAGAAACTTGAAGACTTTCTAAGAAGGGTTTCCAAATGTCATCAACAATTGTAAGATTTTTTTTTTTTTTGCAGCGTATGACACTTCTGTATGGTGATGGCACCTAGAGCTATTCTACAGCATTCACCTGTGTCATGATATCTGCCCCTTACTTACCTGTTTGCAGCAGTTAAGAAGTTGAGAAGATTTTCTCAGTCTTAGGCCGCGTACACACGCGCGGACTGTTGGCCCAACTTTGTCCGTCCAACAGTTTGAGCGAACAGTCCGCTCAAACTTAGCATGGACGGACATGGCCACACACGACGGACGAACAGTTTGCTGAAACCGTGCGCGATGACGTGAACGGCACGTACGACGGGACGAAAAATACGACGTCCTATACACTGCAATGCAACCTTCCGACGTGGAAATCCTTTCTGAGCATGCGCGAGACTTAGTTGGCCGAACAAGCCTACACACGAGCGAACAGTCCGCTGAAACCTTGTTTCAGCGGACAGTTTTTCGGAATTTCCGTAAGACCTTGTTCGGCCAACTGTCCGCTGAAACTGTCCGCTGAAGCCCCACACACGAGCGGACTGTCCGCCCAAACACTGTTCAGCGGACAAGGTTGGGCGAACAGTCCGCGCGTGTGTACGCGGCCTCAGCCTTATGTTTTTTATAAGGGTTCGAGATTATATTACATATGGATGGGAAGTGGTGGAACCACCACTATTACATCCCTCTACATCACACACAGAAGACAAGCAGGATTAACTGTCAGACAACAAAAAAGAAAGAAACATTCCCAGCTCAACTTACCAGCCAGCCTTCAACAACCTGAATTCTCACATTAAAAACAGGGGTTTAGTTTGCACACATTTGCAAATACATGCGTAAGCTGCTGAGGCCAACGACAAGACACTCAGGTATTATCTGCAGTCCTAACGCTATACATTTTAAGAGCCTTCATAATAGGAGTACATATACAGTATAATAATGGATAGATAGAGGGCAAATTCACCTTAAGGGAGCCCACTCCTCAAAGGCACAGGGTCGCACTGGACAGCCAGCAAAAAGCACATGGGCAGTGAAGGTGTCCAGTGCGACCCTCCCCACCAAATAACCAACGGTACAAACAAATGGCAACTGCCCTGACCTATAACTGGCCTTAAAGCGATTTTGTACCTAAAATTTTATCTTCTTCTTATCTAAATCACATGGTAACATAGTTACAGTAATGAACATTGAAATAAAATATTATTCAGTACTTACCTTATATTTGTGATGTTTGTGCCGACTTCCAGGCTGTCCTCCCGTGGGAGTAGGCGTGGTTATCGGCCTCGCAATGGTCCCTGGGAAATTTCTTAGCTATTTCCCAAGAATCCATGGGGGACATAGTAATGCCGAAATCTAGTGAGATTTCGGAAGGAGGACGCCGGTCATGTGACGAGGGCATGTCCATATTTGCCATTTTCAAAGTGGGCAGGCAGCTGTATCTGCCATTACGTTGCCATGACAACAGGGCGGGAACATTCGGGGACGCCGCCCGTTGTGATGGCAACAAGAAACTTTTACAGCGCTGCTCACTGCTATCAGTGAGCATGCGCGAGATGGAGCGGTGGATGCTGGGAGCCCATCGTCATCGCATACAGGAAGTAAATGCCTGTGGGCTTCAGACGCCCACAGTAAAAATGGAAACCGCCGGACTGCTTTTTTAAAAGTTTCCCATTGCAATAAAATCGTCACGTCGGGGGTCAAAAACACGCCGATCGTGACTGCTAAGGGACGGTAGGAATCGCCCACCAGTGACACAGGTAAGAAAAAAACAAAACCGCAGCGGAATCCCGCTTTAACCGCAAGAAGCACATGGAAGGGCCCTAAATCTCCTAACTCTGTTCCTACCATTTCTAACTGTACACCCTATTCTCACCCTTAGTACATAACAAACTTGTGGCCGGTATAAAGGGCAAAGGAAAGAATGAGAATGTGTTTTATGGTGATCTATTCTTTCCTTCAAATAACTCTTCATTGTATGGAGGAAGATGGAAGGAACTTCGTTTGGCTGCTGCTGAAATATAAACATGTAATGTGTGACAGTGGTATTGCCTTAATCCTTAACAAATGAAATAACCAAAAAGTATTCTTCTTCCTCTTCTCCCGCAGGTGGAGAAGTCATCCTGTGCTTTTGCTGGCTTCATTGGTATGTTGGTTCATAGATCCTCTAGGAAATATTGTAACATTACTCATTGTATACAATGGCTGCCTTACGCCCTGTACACACAGTAGGATTTTCCGACAACAAAATCCCATGGTTTTTTTTTCAGATGGATGTTGGCTCAAACTTGTCTTGCATACACACAGTCACACAAATTTTGTCAGAAATTCTGAAAGTCAAGAACGCGGTGATGTACAACACGTATGACGAGCCGAGAAAAATGAAGTTTAACCACTTAAGGACCGCCTCACGCCGATGTACGTCGGCAGAATGGCACGGCTGGGCACAAGCACGTACCTGTACGTTGTTTTTTAAGTACACAGTCGTGGGTCGGGAGCGCGCCGGCGGCGGCACACTACCGACCTGGTCCTGTACTCCGTGACCATGGCCGCGGGACCAGCGGACCCGATCGCCGCTGGTGTCCCAAGATCGGGTCACAGAGCTGAAGAACGAGGAGAGATCTGTGTAAACAAACCTCTCCCCGTGCTTCCTACTGTGGCTGTCACCGATCGTCTGTTCCCTGATATAGGGAAGGACGATCAGTGATGTCACATGCCAAGGCACGCCCCCCTACAATAAAAAATACACATAATGTCATACATAACCCCTACACTGCCCCCTAGTTGTAACTCCTTCACTGCCGGTGTCATTTACACAAGAATCAGTGCATTTAAATAGCACTGATTGCTGTATAAATGACAATGGTTCCAAAAATGTGTCAAAAATGTCCGATGCGTCCGCCATAATGTCACATTCACAATAAAAATCGCTGATCGCCGCCATTACCAGTAAAAAAAATATATATTAATAAAAATGCTATAAAATTAGCCCCTATTTTGTAAACGCTATAACTTTTGCGCAAACCAATCAATAATCACTAATTGCATTTTTTTTTTTACCAAAAATATGTAGAAGAATACGTATCGGCCTAAACTGAGGAAAAAACATGTTTTTTTTATATATTTTTTGGGGGATATTTATGATAGCAAAAAGTAAAAAATATTGAATTTTTTTCAAAATTGTCGCTCTATTTTTGTTTAAAGCGCAAAAAATAAAAACCGCAGAGGTGATCAAATACCACCAAAAGAAAGCTCTATTTGTGGGAAAAAAAGGACGCCAATCTTGTTTGGGAGCCACGTCGCACGACCGCGCAATTGTCAGTTAAAGCGACGCAGTGCCGGATCGCAAAAAGGGGCTTGGTCCTTTGGCTGCAAATTGGTCCGGGGCCTAAGTGGTTAATAGCCAGTGCGGCTCTTCTGATGGATTCTGAGCATGCGTGGAACTTTGTGCGTCGGACTTGTGTGCACACAATCAGAATTTATGAGAACGGATTTTGTTGTCGGAAAATTTGAGATCCGGATCTCAAATTTTGTGTGTTGGAAATTCCGATGGAAAATGTCTGATAGGGACTACACATGGTTGGAATTTCCGACAACAAGCTCCCATGGAACATTTTCCGTCGGAAAATCCTATTGTGTGTACGGAGCATTACACTGCTGGATATATCTGTGATAGAGGGGTGAGCCACACCTAGAGATTAATCATGCGATATCCATTAGTTAGTTAACATGTCCCATCAGCTTGTTGCACTTCCCAATATGGGGATGTTTAGTCTTAAAATTAGCCTTATTTCTCTATACAATAGTGTATATTAATGTAGATGCATTTTTATATATATATATATATTTAGAAATAAAATTGCAGATATTTGTAGAAAAATTACAATTTGTGAATTTTAAAACCTAGACTTCATATGTGCAGTGCCTTGAAAAAGTATTCATACCCTTTGAAACTTTCCACATTGTATCATGTTAGAACCAAAAACATTATTGTATTTTATTGGGATGTTATGTGATAGACCAACATAAAGTGGCACATAATTGTGAAGGGGAAGGAAAATGATAAATGTTTTTCAACATTTTTTACAAATAAATATGTGAAAAGTGGGGGGGGGGGGGGCATTTGTATTCAGCCCCCTTTACTCTGATACCCCTAACTAAAATCTAGTGGACCCAATTGCCTTCAGAAGTCACCTAATTAGTAAAAAGAGTCCACCTGTGTGTCATTTAATCTCTGTATAAATACAGCTGTTCTGTGAAGCCCTCAGAGTTTTTTTTAGAGTACCTTAGTGAACAAACAGCATCATGAAGGCCAAGGAACACACCAGACAGGTCAGGGATAAAGTTGTGGAGAAGTATAAAGCAGGGTTATGTTATAAAAAAAATCCAAAGCTTTGAACATCTCACGGAGCTCTGTTCAATCCATCATCGGAAAATGGAAAGAGTATGGGCACAACTGCAAACCTACCAAGACATGGCCGTCCACCTAAACTGACCAGCCGGGCAAGGAGAGCATTCATCAGAGAAGAGCCAAGAGGTCCATGGTGACTCTGGAGGAGCTGCAGAGATCCACAGCTCAGGGGGGAGAATCTGTCCACAGGACAACTATTAGTCGTCTCTCCACAAATCTGCCCTTTATGGAAGAGTGACAAGAAGAAAGACATTTTTAAAGGAAAGTCATAAGAAGTTCTGTTTGTAGTTTGTGAGAAGCCATGTGGGGGAGGGGGCAGCAAACATGTGGAAGAAGGTGATCTGGTCAGATGAGACCAAAATTGAAATTTTTGGCCTAAAAGCAAAGCGCTATGTGTGGGGGAAACTAACGCTGCACATCACCCTGAACACACCATCCCCACCGTGAGACATGGTGGTGGCAGCATCATGTGGTGGGGATTCTTTTCTTCAGCAGGGACAGGGAAGCTGGTCAGAGTTGATGGGAAGATGGATGGAGCCAAATACAGGTCAGTTGTAGAAGAAAACCTTTTAGTCTGCAAAGACTTGAGACTAGAAAGGAGGTTTTAAACTAGGCGATGGTGAGGTGGGTCCAGAGGTAGAGATAGCCAGAGCAGAATATATTCCAGAGTATAGTATTGAGGGCATTAGTGGTAGGTTGACTCAAGTACATAACCCCGAGGTAAGTATAGTCATAAGTCCTATTTGCAAGCTCAGAACACCCAATAAGAGGATAGTATGTGACTGGTCTAAACTACGTGGCATGTTCACCAATGCCAGGAGAGTGGCAGACAAGATGGGAGAGCTAGAGATACTGTTGTACGAGGAGGATTTAGATTTTGTGGGCATTTCAGAGACTTGGTTCAACAGCTCTCATGATTGGCTGGCAACCATTCAAGGGTATTCCCTGTATAGCAGGGATAGAGAGGGTAAAAAAGGGGGAGGGGTATGCCTGTATATCAAGGATAATGTACAAGTGAATGTGAGAGATGACATCACTAAGGGCGCTAGGGAGGAGGTGGAATCCTTATGGGTAGAGCTCCAAAGGGAGGAAACTAAGGGGAAGTAATATTGGGAGTATTCTTTAGGCATCCTAATCTCAGGGAGGAGGGGGAGGCGGACCTCCTATCACAATTTGGATTAGCGGCAAGGATGGGAAGTGTTATCATAATGGGGGATTTTAATTATCCAGACAGACTGGGCGGAAGGAACCGCACATTTGTCTAAGGCTCGCCAGTTCCTAAATGTCTTGCCGGACAATTTAGTGGGTCAGATGGTAGACGCACCAACTAGAAACAAAGCATTGCTGGATCTACTGATTACCAACAATACAGACCTGATCACGGATGTAGAAATACGGGGGAATTTGGGAAACAGTAATCACTGGTCAATTGGCTTCAGTATAAATCACACAAATAGGAAACATAAGGGAAATACAAAGGCAATGAATTTCAAAAGAGCCAACTTCCCTAAACTACAAACCTTGCTAGAAGATATTAATTAGGATAAAATCTTAGGAACAAAGAACACGGAGGAGAGTTGGGTTTCCTTTAAGAGCATATTAATCACTTCCCGACCAGCGCACGACGATGTACGTCGACAGAATGGCACGGGGCAGGCATATTGGCGTACAGGTACGTCCAATATTCAATGCCGCCCTGCCATCAGGAACGCGCTGCCGGCGGCGCGCTCCCGCGCTGGTCGGGACCCCCGTGAGTCTGGTCGCGGGACCCGCGGACTCGATCGCCGCGGGCATCCCCGCGATCGTCTCACGGAGCGGCCGAATGGAGGAAATGCCGAGGAAACAGCATTTCTCCATTCTGCCTAGCAACTAGTGACGCTGATCTCTGCTCCATGTGATTGGAGCAGAGATCAGTGTTCACTAAATGAAAGCCCAACCCACCCACAGTTAGTAACACACCCCTAGGAACACTTAACCCCTACACTGCCACCCACTGGTTAACCCCTTCACTGCCAGTGTCATTTACACAGGAATCACTGCATTTATATAGCAGTGATTACTGTATAAATGACAATGGTCCCAAAAATGTGTCAAAAATGTCCGATGGGTCCCCCACAATGTCGCAGTCACAATAAAAATCGCTGATCGCCGCCGATACTAGTAAAAAAATAAATAATAAAAAATGATTAATAAAAATGCTATAAAACTATCCCTATTTTTTTAAACGCTATAACTTTTGCGCAAACCAATCAATAATCGCTTATTGCGATTTTTTTTTTACCAAAAATATGTAGAAGAATACGTATCGGCCTAAACTGAGGGAAAAAAAAGTTTTTTTTATATATTTTTGGGGGATATTTATTATAATAAAAAGTAAAAAATAATGTTTTTTTTCAAAATTGTCGCTCTATTTTTGTTTATAGCGCAAAAAATAAAAACCGCAGGGGTGATCAAATACCACCAAAAGAAAGCTCTATTTGTGGGAAAAAAAGGACGTCAATTTTGTTTGGGAGCCATGTCGCACGACCGCGCAATTGTCAGTTAAAGCGACGCAGTGCCGAATCGCAAAAAGTGGTCTGGTCTTTGACCAGCAAATTGGTCCGGTCTGAAAGTGGTTAAATAAGAGCATTAGCCAGTGCATCCCATTGGGAAATGCATTTAAAAGAGCGAATAAAAGGGTGGTTTAACTCCAATGTAAAAAAGCATATAAAAGCAAAAGAGAAGGCCTTCAAAAAATACAACGCTGAGGGATCATCATCAGCATTCAGACTTTATAAAGAATAAAACAAAAGACACATAGTGGAGGAGAGCAAAAAAAATCCCAAGAAATGCTTTAAGGATATAAACTGTAAAAGAGGGAGGACAGACCACATTAGCCCCACAAATAATGAGGAAGGACATCTGATTACAAAGGATGGTGACATGGCGAAGCTATTGAATTTATTCTTCTTAGGCCGCGTACAAACCGGCGGATTGTCTGCCCAACTTAGTCCGCTGAACCGTGTTTCAGCGGACAATCCGCTCGTGTGTGGGCTTCAGCGGACTTTTTCAGCAGACAGTCTGACGGACTTTGTCTTTCGGAATTTCCGTAATTTTGTCCGTCCAAACTTGGTTTTGTCCGTCCAAACTTGGTTTCAGTGGACAGTCCGCTCGTGTGTAGGCAAGTTGGACGGACTAAGTATGGCGCATGCTCAGAAAGGATTTACACGGCCGAAGGTTGTATTGCAGTGTATTGGACGTCGTTTTTCTAGTCCCGTCGTACGTGCCGTACACGTCATCGCGCAAGTTTTCAGCGGACTGTCTGTTCATTGTGTGTGGTCAAGTCAGTTCATTCAAAATTTGGACGGACTGTCCGTCGGATTGTCTGACGAACTTAGTTGGGCAGACAATCCGCCCGTGTGTACGCGGCCTTAGTCTTCACAAGGTAATCGGGGGGGCTTCAGTAACCAAAACTGCAGTGTTTATCCTCATGACACATCACAGGAAGCACCTCCATGGTTAAAAGAGGAGAGAATTAAAATTAGACTTGGGAAACATAACATTAATAAATCACCGGGACCAGATGGCTTGCACCCGAGGATACTTAGGGAACTTACTTAAGTAATTGCCAGACCATTGTTCCCGAATTTTTACTGACATGGTACCAGCTGATTGGAGAGAAGCCAATGTAGCACCAATATTTAAAAAAGGGGCAAAATACATCCCTGGGAATTACAGACCAGTTAGCCTAACATCAATAGTATGTAAGCTCTTGGAGGGGATGATAAGGGACTATATACAAGATTTTAGTAATAAAAACTGTATCATTAGCAGTAATCAGCATGGATTCATGAAGAATCGTTCTTACCAAACTAATCTATTAACCTTTTATGAGGTGAGCTGCCATCTAGATAAAGGAAGGAAAGCATTTGACACAGTTCCCCATAAATGTTTACTGTACAAAATAAGGTCCGTTGGCATGGACCATAGGGTGCGTACATGGATTGAAAACTGGCTACAAGGGCGAGTTCAGAGGGTGGTGATAAATGGGGAGTACTCAGAATGGCCAGGGGTGGGTAGTGGGGTCCCCCAGGGTTCTGTGCTTGGACCAATCCTATTTAATTTGTTCATAAATGACCTGGAGGATGGGGTAAGTACATGGTTTGAAAACTTGCTACCAGTGTTAATTTTGGCAGCAAATTTCGATTTAGTTTTAGCCTTAGTCTTAGGACTAAAATGGCATTTTAGATTTAGTCCCATTTTAGTCTTCTGCAATAGTTTTAGTCGTATTTACTCGACTAATACCGTGTACACACAGTTGGACTTTCCGGCAGAAAAAGCCTGACGGAATCTTTTCATCGGATATTCCAATCGTGTGTGGGCCTCGTCTGAATTTTTATTTTTTATTTTTAAATTCTGACGGACCTCGAAATAGAACATGTTTTAAATATTTCCGACGGAACCAATTCCTATCGGGAATACCGCTCGTCTGTATGCTGTTCCGACAGACCAAAAATGACGCATGCTCTAAAGCAAGTACGAGACGGAAGCTATTGGCTACTGGCTATTGAACTTCCTTTTTCTAGTCCCGTCGTACGTGTTGTACGTCATCGCGTTCTAGACCGTCAGACTTTGGTGTGATTGTGTGTACGTAAGGCAGTTTCAGCAGAACTCTGTCGGAACTCCTTCGGAACTCCGTTGGAAAAACCTTCAGAGTTTATTCAGACAGGAAAACCGGTTGTGTGTACGCGGCATAAATCTCCAGTAGATTTTAGTCGACTAAAATGTTCTAAGTTTTAATCGGCTAAAATCTCCAGTACATTTTAGTCGACTAAAACTAATTTTAGTCCTCTAAACTCGAATGGGTGTAATAAAATTGTAATGCATTAGTTAACATTTCTCTGCAGGTTCCAAACTCATTATATTCTGCTGGAGTGAAAAATCGAATATGTTATTATTTATGGTATTGAGGTATGAACATGCACTACAGACCAGTGTTAATTTTATAGTCAAATTTCAATTAAGTTTTAGTCTTAGTCTTTTGATTAAAATGCCATTTTAGTTTTAGTCATATTTTAGTCATCTCAATTGTTTTAGTTTTAGCCATATTTTAGTCTACTAAAATACTATTAATTTAGTCAGCTAAAATGTTTTAGTCAACAAAATGATCACTGCTGGCTACAAGGGCGAGTTCAGAGGGTGGTGATAAATGGGGAGTACTCGGAATGGTCGGGGGTGGGTAGTGGGGTCCCCCAGGGTTCTGTGCTGGGACCAATCCTGTTTAATTTGTTCATAAATGACCTGGAGGATGGGGATGGGGTAAACAGTTCAATCTCTGTATTTGCGGACGATAGTAAGCTAAGCAGGGCAATAACTTCTCCGCAGGAAGTGGAAACCTTGCAAGAAGATCTGAAACAAATGAATGGGGGGAGGGGCAACTACATGGCAAATGAGGTTCAATGTAGAAAAATTTAAAATAATGCATTTGGGTGGCAAAAATCTGAATGCAATCTATACACTGGGGGGAGAACCTCTGGGGGGATCTAGGATGGAGAAGGACCTGGAGGGTCCTAGTAGATTATAGGCTCAGCAATGGCATGCAATGCCAAGCTGCTGCTAACAAAGCAAACAGAATATTGGCTTTAAAAAAGGGGATCAACTCCAGAGATAAAACGATAATTCTCCCGCTCTACAAGACTCTGGTCCGGCCGCACCTGGAGTATGCTGCCCAGTTCTGGGCACCAGTCCTCAGGAAGGATGTACTGGAAATGGAGCGACTACAAAGAAGGGCAACAAAGCTAATAAAGGGTCTGGAGGATATTAGTTATGAGGAAAGGTTGCGAGCACTGAACTTATTCTCTCTGGAGAAGAGACACTTGAGAGGGGATATGATTTCAATATATAAATACCGGACTAGTGACCCCACAATATACAAATACCGGACTGGTGACCCCACAATATACAAATACCGTACTGGTGACCCCACAATATACAAATACCGGACTGGTGACCCCACAATATACAAATACCGTACTGGTGACCCCACAATATACAAATACCGTACTGGTGACCCCACAATATACAAATACCGGACTGGTGACCCCACAATATACAAATACCGTACTGGTGACCCCACAATATACAAATACCGGACTGGTGACCCCACAGTATACAAATACCGTACTGGTGACCCCACAATAGGGAGAAAACTTTTTTGCGGAAGGGAGTTTAACAAGACTCGTGGACACTCATTAAATTTAGAAGAAAAGAGGTTTAACCTTAAACTACGTAGATATTGTTTTTAAAGGTAATTTACTATATTTTCAAAATCTGTACTCATGCAGGCGGCTTAACAGACAAATTACTGAAGTTTGAAGTTATAACGTCCAACCAGTAATTTCACAGTAAATAGATAAATAATATTTTTTTTTTTTTTTTTTATAGTGCAAAATATTTATTTAAAATGAACATATAAGTTACAAATGAATAAAATGCCCCACCGTGAGACAGGGTAAGTGCCAGGCAGACGGCGGGCGGGGGGTACAGTGGGAGCATTTGATATGGCACAGTGGCAGCATTTGATATGGCACAGTGGCAGCATTTGATGGACACAGTGGCAGCATTTGATATGGTACAGTGGCTGCAATTGATATGGTACAGTGGCTGCAATTGATATGGCACAGTGGCGGCGTTTGATGGGCACAGTGGCAGCATTTGATATGGTACAGTGGCAACAATTGATATGGCACAGTGGCGGTGTTTGATGGGCAGAGTGGCGGTGTTTGATGGGCAGAGAAATAATAAATTATTATCTTATAACTTATAGCATAATAATATAGGATTTAGCTTGAATATAACAGTTCCTTTTTTAGCAGAATACGGAAAATACGGGATTGTGGGTAAATCTTATACACATTAACACATGTGTTTTTCCTTGTAGATAAGAGGGCTGGATGAGAGTATTTGTATTTTAGACATGCCCCAATCTATGAAACTGCAGTGAGAAGCATGCCTCCACTGCAGCATTTTTATTGGACAGCTTGTTCCAATGGTGCTTTACCATTGGTCCAAGACTCCAAGCTGTCCATTGAGCTCAGTGCCTCTGACAAGAAGTGAGGAGAGGCTCTGTGAGCTCATACTCTCAGTCTGGCCCAAACAGAGTTTTCCGGCTTGTATTTAAACTCTGTATGTAGCTTCTGACGGGCTGGACAAGGAGCCCCGTATCTCCGGAACCATAGGTCGTAGGAGCCAGTGGTGGGGTAGGACTTAGGCTACATACCCCCCACATTTGGGGTCTCTGTGACCCCAGTTTGCTGAGCTATGACCCTCAAAGCCCGATTTTATTATTTTTTTTAAATGGCCCTGCCTCCCCTGACTGCACGTCCCTGATGTGCAAAGCTGGTAGAGACATCCCCGAAAAAAAGACTTGCAGCTGTAATTGCAGTGAAAGTTGGTTCTACAAAGTATTGTAGACTCAAGACTCAGGGGGGAGCCCCCCCCCCCCCCCCCCCCACACACACACACACACTTTTCGCATATTTACTTGTATAAAATTTGAAAATCATTTATCATTTTCCTTCCACTTCACAATTATGTGCTACTTTGTGTTAGTCTATCACATAAAATCCCAATAAAATATATTTACATTTTTGGTTGCAACATGACAAAATGTAGAAAATGTCAGAGGGTATGAATACTTTTTCAAGGCACTGTCTATTGTGGAATCACATACCAGGCAGGCATTTTTTATTTTCTCTAATTAGGTAAACTAGGTGGCTGCGAGACCCCTGTGAGTGCGAGGCCTGAGGCGTCAGCCTAATTTGCCTAATTAGCGAGCCGCCTCTGATGATCCCCATTAGCAAGCCTGGATTAAGAAGTATCCCATTAATGAATTTTTTGGCCTCCAATTATTCATTTTGGATCTGGCCCCTTGACAGTTCTCTGGCTATCAGTGTCCTACTTATTACAGCCATCAGCAGTTTAATATAGACTTATAACCAGGTTGTGCAGACCTGCTAACTAACACTTTGCATTTTTTGTAAGGCCTTCATCACCCTTACATACATGAATCTATGTTTGCCATGTAACAGCGATGATTTGTAGCAGTCTCATGGAACGTGTCTCCAGTCTAGGTCTTCTGAAACATGTCTCCAGTCTCCAACAGCTCCTTTAGCATGGTGGCCTCTGACCATCTCTTGTAGCAAACCCGTAGTCTCTGGTCATATCCCTTTGCATGTCTGAAGTTTCTGACAGCTTGCTGCAGCATTAACTCCATAGACTATAATGTTTTGGAGATATGATCACATACGTAGGTTGGACTTGATGGACTTGTGTCTTTTTTCGACCTCACCTACTATGTAACTTGAAGTCCCCTTTATCAAGAAAGCTGACCCCAACTTCTTCATAATATATCTGATGGATGACTAAATGTCCTTTCTATTCTCCAGCTCTGACCACAGAGAGGACAGACGGCTCTTTCACAATGTAAGTCCAAAAATCTCTACTTCAGTCTTCAGAAATAATAACCTGTATTGGGGGAATTTGATAACAGATTGCACACATTGGGGGGGCAATAACAAAGAGGGGTGCAGACATTAACCGCTTGCTGACCAGCCACCACAGTTTTACTGGGCGAAACGACGTTATGTTACGTCACTTTGCCCTGTGGCCACTAGGGGCGGGCGCCTGCTGCTCGCCCCCCGAGCCGGTGCGAGTGCCCGGCGGGCGCGATGAGCGACGGGCTCCCACGATCGTTCGTGACACACCGAGAACTGGGATCTGTTTAACCCCTTGATCGCCCCCTAGTGTTAACTCCTTCCCTGCCAGGGACATTTTTACAGTAATCAGTGCATTTTTATAGCACAGATCGCTGTATAATTGTAAGTGGTCCCAAAAATGTGTCAAAAGTGTCCGATGTGTCCACCATAATGTTGCAGATCGCCGCCATTACTAGTAAAAAAATTATAATAAAAATGCCATAAATCTATCCCCTATTTTGTAGACGCAATAACTTTTGCGCAAACCAATCAATATACGCTTATTGTGATTTTTATTACCAAAAATATGTAGAAGAATACGTATCAGCCTGAACTGAGACAAAATTTGCTTTTTTTTAAAAAAAAAGGGGGATATTTATTATAGCACAAAATATTGTGTTTTTTTGCAAAATTGTCGCTCTTTTTTTGTTTATAGCGCAAAAAATAAAAACCGCAGAGGTGATCAAATACTACCAAAATAAAGCTCTATTTGTGGGAAAAAAAGGACATCAATTTAATTTGGATACAACGTCGCACGACAGCGTAATTGTCAGTTAAACTGACACAGTGCAGAATCGCAAAAAATGGCCTGGTCATTCAGCAGCCAAATCTTCCGGGGCTGAAGTGGTTAATCCTATTCTAAGAAAAAAAAGCAGATTCTTCAGAACGCAAGTCCCTGTGTTAACCCCTTGGGCCTCCCCACTCTTTAAGGGGTTTTTAGATGCTGGGAGGCTGATTGACTGTTACAGCAGTCACATGATCGATGTAACCAATTAGTAGGGTTGAGCCGAACACCCCCCCCCTTCGGTTCGCATCAGAACATGCGAACAGGCAAAAAAATTGATCGAACACACGAACACCTTTAAAGTCTATGGGACACAAACATGAATAATCAAAAGTGCTAATTTTAAAGGGTTATGTGCAAGTTATTGTCCTAAAAAGTGTTCGGGGATCCGGGTCCAAAATGTAAAAATAAAAAAATGGCGTGGCGGTCCCCCTCAAAATCCATACCAGACCTGAATCCGAGCACGCAACCTGGCAGGCCGCAGGAAAAGAGGGGGGGGGGACGAGAGAGCGGCTCCACTCCTGAACCATACCAGGCCACATGCCCTCAACATTGGGAGGGTGCTTTGGGGTAGCCCTCCAAAGCACCTTGTCCCCATGTTGATGGGGACAAGGGCCTCATCCCCACAACCCTGGCCGGTGGTTGTGGGGGTCTGCGGGCAGGGGGCTTATCAGAATCTGGAAGCCCCCTTTAACAAGGGGACCCCCAGATCCCGCCCCCCATGTGAAATGGTAATGGGGTATAAAAGTATCCCTACCATTTCACAAAAAAAGTGTCAAAAATGTTTTTTTTTTTTTTTTGCTGTTGTTTCTTATCTAATCTTTTTTTTCTCCCTTCTTGTATTTATTTAGCTATTGTATTTAATATGGCGTACTCTATGTTAGATGAACATGCTTTTGTGATCTCCCATAACGTTAGGGGTCTAAATACACTGGAGAAACGAATGGCGGTGCTTAGGGAACTCCACAAGCAGAAACCGGCAGCGGTGTTTCTCCAGGAGACCCACTTCCGGTCCGGCAAGACTCCTAGATTGCATGATAGACATTATCCACATGTTTTCCATGCAACAAATCCCGAGGCCAAATCTAAGGGGGTGACAATTTTGATACATAAAAAAGCTGATTTCACTTTACACCAGCAGATGGCGGACATTGCCGGAAGGTACCTATTTTTGAAAGGGATCTGGGCGGGAACTCCGGTTACCTTGGCCAACGTCTACTTCCCCAACACTGCACAGGTCACTTTTTGTCAACATATGGTAGATGAACTGAAGGGATTTGCATCTGGATGTGTGGTGTTGGGGGGAGATTTCAATCTAGCGCTAAATCCCCTTCAGGATACATCAGATGGCAGGTCCAGCATTCCGTATAAAAAGTTGCGTAAAATCAAGACACTTTTAGCTTCCCTTACTTTAGTAGATACTTGGCGTTTGGCAAACCCCTCAGGTAGGGATTACACATACTTCTCTTCCTTACATAATAAATTTACACGCATAGACTACATCTTTGTTACTCAAAGGGATATATCCCGTATAAAATCTGCTAAAATAGGTGTGCAGACCCTCTCTGACCACGCCCCTATATCGTTGCAATTTCACAAAACGAACATACACCGCGGCCCCCACTCGTGGAGATTAAACCCCTCCCTGCTCACGGATAAGGACAACACTGACAAAATAGCGGATATAATCAAATTATATTTTACAGAAAATGTCTCTGAAGAACTGTCGCCGTTTACAATTTGGGCGGCCCATAAATGCGTGGTGCGGGGGGAGCTCATACGGCTGGGGGCCGCGAGAAAAAGGGTTGCAGAGAGGGAGATTAACGATCTTATACAGACTATTAGAGACCTAGAGGGGAAGCATAAACAATCCTTAGCAACTGACACAGCAGTAACTTTATCAGATTTGAGGAAAAAATTACAAGCCCATTTGAATCTTAAAGCACAGAAGATCCTTTTCTTTAAGAAGGGGTTCTTCTATGAACACAATGATAAAACAGGCAAACTTTTAGCGAAGGCCCTTAAAGAAACATTATTTTCGACGAATATTGCTGCAATTAAAACCAGTGCTGGTCAGACAATACAGGATGCTGCAAAAATCGCGCAAAGATTTCAGGAATATTACTCCAATTTGTATAATTTAACGCAGCTACATAAACCTAGCGACTTAAGGGGGACGTCAGCAGAGATTACTAATAAATTTCTGGCTGACAGCGGACTCCCCAAACTTACTGAGGAGGAAGCGCTGTCGCTGGAAGAACCGATAATTGAAGGTGAACTCACCGCAGCTATTAAGGAATTAAAAAAGGGGAAAAGCCCTGGACCGGACGGTTTAACAGCCCACTATTATAAAACCTTTACGGAATTACTGATTCCATACATGATTAAGACATTTAACCACTTTCGAGACCCACAAACGTTACCAGAAGATTTTCTGAGAGCGCATGTTACAGTATTGCCTAAACCTAATAAAGACCCTCTAGATTGTGCTAGCTATAGGCCGATTTCTTTATTGAATGTGGACCTAAAAATTTATACGAAAATACTGGCGAACAGACTGCGCCCATTGTTGCATAAACTTATAGGCCCCGAGCAGGTAGGTTTTATGCCTGGTAGGGAGGCGAAAGACAACGTGATTAAAGCCCTTAATCTTATACACAGGGCCCAAACAGAACAATTTGAAGGCATGCTCTTATCTACAGATGCAGAGAAGGCCTTCGACCGTGTGTCGTGGGACTTCCTGTATGCGACTTGCTCTCATATAGGTCTGAGAGCACATATGCTATCCTGGATTAAAACTATTTATTATAACCCTACGGCACAAATTAAGGTGAATGGGACACTGTCAGACAAGGTGCAGATACGGAATGGAACTAGGCAAGGGTGTCCTCTTTCGCCCTTGCTGTTTATACTCACCTTGGAACCGTTAATCCGCACAGTTAATTTATCATCCTCTATACATGGCTTCCACGTAGGCGATAAGGAATACAAGTGTGCTGCGTATGCGGATGATCTATTGTTTTTTATAACTCAGCCGCATGTTACTATGCCCAATCTGTGCACTATATTTAAGCATTACAGCTATATAGCGAATTTCAAAATTAATTATAAAAAATCTGAGGCCCTCAATCTTACGCTACAAGAGACTACGCGGGAGGCTGTTTTACGCAACTGTAAATTTAAGTGGGAATCCCGCTCTCTTAAATACTTAGGAGTTCATTTGACTCCCAGTTTAAATGAGATATATAGCCAAAATTTTTTACCACTGTTACAAAACGTGAAAAAAGACCTGGAGAGATGGACACTCAAACATTTCTCCTGGTTCGGTAGGGCAGCTATTGTCAAAATGACAATCCTGCCCAGATTTCTGTATTTTTTTCAGACTCTGCCCATATGGCTACCTGCAAATTTTTTTCGGTCATTGAATGCTATTTTTAGACACTTTTTATGGGCATCTAAAAAGCCACGCATAAGCCTTACAATACTCACTAGAGATAAAGGCAGTGGGGGAATGGGATTCCCCAACTTCAAAAATTATTATAAGGCCACTCATCTTACCAGAATGATTGACTGGACCTGTCATGCGGATAATAAAGATTGGGTGAAACTTGAAAACGATGTAGGCCCCATTCCAGTGACATATTCCCCTTGGATTCCGTGGGACTTATGCCCTAAACAGCATAAGCAACATCCCCTTATAGGGACCACTTTAAGACTATTACAAACAGTGTCTCAAACGACGGGTTTGACTACTTCACCTGGCCCATTAACACCGTTAGTAGATAATCCTGATTTTATACCAGGCATGCATAAACCTATCCGGCACTTCATATGTGGGAATCTGCCCTTATTAGCCACTCATTGTCTTGAGGGTAACAAGATTAAATCAATGACGGACTTACAACATACTTTGGGCTTAACCGTTTTGGGACATTGGACGTATAGACAAATACATGATTATATTTTGAGCCCACGGAGGCTCAAACATTTTATACGACCATTAACGCCTTTTGAGGCGGTTTGCCTTCGTGCTAACGCTTCTACGAAAAATATCTCTCTCACGTATGCTTGGTTACAATCCGCAGCACGTCTAGAACCTAATAAACATAAGCTTTTCTGGGAAGCAGCATTAAATGCATCATTTACAAACGATCAATGGCTACAGGCATGTGTATTTGCTCATAAATGTGCAATTAGCACTAGATTACAGGAAACTTCTTTTAAACTTTTGACGAATTGGTATAATACGCCAATTAAATTGCATAAGTGGTTCCCCGCTGTTCCAGACCTATGTTGGCGTTGTAATCAAGCTAAGGGCACTTTACAACATATATGGTGGGAGTGTGACCTAATCAGACCATATTGGGCCCAAGTGATTAGTATTATACAACAAATAACTGATACACAGATCCCCCTAGACGCTAAATGTTGTCTATTACACATCACTGACCTTTCAATGAGAGAATATAAAAAATCGCTGATCAGATTCCTACTAACTGCCGCCAAGACAGTGATACCGAGATATTGGAGGAACACTACGACTCCCTCAATTATGGAATGGCTGGGAGAGATAGGATACTTGCACAAAATGGAAGAAATTAGGGCTATAGCCCATGAAAGCACGGGCAAATATATAGTTGTATGGCGACCTTGGGTAGTGTTTAGCTATTCCTCTGTATACGTCTCTCTGATACAAACATGAGGTGGAGGGGGCGGTGTGTGTTTGGGCTAGTAATGCCCGCTTGTTCCTTAGGGACAACTGCATTATTTATCTTTTTTTTTTTTTTTTCCCCTTTCTCTCCTTTTTTTTTTAAGGTGCTAGCCTTGAGATAGGCTGTCACCTCTTTTTTTTTATATCCATTAGTCACATTTGGCTTTTGTATGATAGGTAACAGGGTGTATTTAGAGTGGTATAAAGTTATAATGCAGACATGCCGGGACAGGCTTTTACAATCCATTGATATATATGTTTAGGTCCTATTGACGCTTTGGGAATGGGAATGTACCAAGAGGTCTTTCCATCTTTTGGAGGGGCTTATTAGTTTAATGGGATCTCCTGTCAATCTGTGTATATGCAAACAAGAGGACTAAAAGTATGAGTCTGTAACGCTATTGCTAACCTATTGTACACACAGGCAATTGTATTTGCGATTATTATGTATTGTTATATTTGTATTGTAACTGGCTAATTCTTTAATAAATTCTAATTGAAACAAAAATGTTAAAAATGACAAGAGCCAGTTTTTGACAATTCCTTTATTTAAAGTCTTCTTCTTTCCATCTTCTTCAGGTCTTCTTCCTTCCTTCTTCCTTGGGGTTTCTTCCTCCATCTTCTTCTTCCTCTGCTTCTTCCTCCAATCCTCTGTTTCTTACTCCAGTGTTCTCATCTGGCATCTTCCTCCGTGGCGTCTTCTTCCCCGCTTCGTTCTTGGGCCGCTCCGCATCCATGGAAGGCTCCCGCTGTGTGACGCTTCTCTTCTTCTGACAGTTCTTATATAACAGAGGGCAGGGCCACCCAGTGACCCCGCCCCCTCTGACGCACGGGGACTTTCCTATGGCTTTCCCCGTGACGTCATAGGGGGACGGGGTCACCCGTATATATATATAACTTTCACACAAACTAATTCATATACAAAGGACTTTATAACCACGGGCATACCAACATGTTTTTTAGCACCACATCCCTTAGTTAAATAGATATAGAAGGATTTTGTGGGATTTTAAGGCGCAAGAAAATATGTATATACTGTATAAGAAATAGTGATCTCAAGATACAGTATAAAACGTTTTATGTAAAAACAATTTAGAAAATTGTTAAACAATTATGGCGAGTATGATACAATACAGTTTTATGGATAAGGCACTTTAGGATGGAGTTTCCAACATGTTTCACCCATATTCCGGGCTTCTTCCGGGGATTCTATCCATTAGAGGTACAAGCCTTCTATTAAAGAGAATTTTAGACATAAAAATCACATCAAAAATCAATTTAGAATTATATATATACAGTATATATATATATATATATATATATATATATATATATATACACACACACACACATTAATTTAATTACTTCTCTTATGCCGCGTACACACGATCGGAAATTCCGCCAGCAAAAGTCAGATGGAAGCTTTTGGTCGGAAAATGTGACCATGTGTATGCTCCATCGGACTTTTGCTGGGGGAATTCCAGCCAGCAAAAGATTGAGAGCAGGTTCTCAATTTTTCGGTTGGAAAAAGTTTCGATCTGCGATTCCGACCGTCTGTACCAATTTCAACGTGCAAAATTCCTACGTATGCTCGGAAACAATTTGACGCATGTTCGGAAGCATCGAACTTCATTTTCTCGGCTCGTCATAGTGTTGTACGTCACCGCGTTCTTGACGGTCAAAAGTTCAGCAAAATTTTGTGTGACCCGTGTGTATGCAAGACAAGCTTGAGCGGAATTCCGCCGGAAAAATCATCCAAGATTTTTCCGAAAGAAAATCCGCTCGTGTGCACGGGGCATTAGAGGTTATTTTTTCAGTACAGGATGATTCCTACATACATGTGCATACATACATATATACAGTGGGGGTTAAAAGTTTGGGCACCCCAGGTAAAAATGTGTATTAATGTGCATAACGAAGCCAAGGAAAGATGGAAAAATCTGCAAATGACATCAAATTACAGATCAGACATTCTTATAATATGTCAAAAAAAGTTAGATTTTATTTCCATCATTTACACTTTCAAAATTACAGAAAACAAAAAAATGGCATCTGCAAAAGTTTGGGCACCCTGCAGAGTTAATATCTTGTACTGCCCCCTTTGGCAAGTATCACAGCTTCTAAACGCTTTTTGTAGCCAGCCGAGAGTCTTTCAATTCTTGTTTGAGGTATCTTTGCCCATTCTTCCTTACAAAAGTGTTCCAGTTCTTTGAGATTTCTGGGCTGTCTGTCACTCACTGTTCTTTTAAGGTCTATCCATAGATTTTCAATAATGTTGAGGTCAGGAGATTGTGAAGGCCATGGCAAAACCTTCAGTTTATGCCTCTTGATGTAATCCCCCGTGGATTTTGAGGCGTGTTTAGGATCATTATCCATTTGTAGAAGCCATCCTCTCTTTAACTTCAGCTTTTTCACAGATGGCATCAAGTTACCATCCAAAATTTGCTGAAATTTTATTGAATCCATTTTTCCTTCTACTCGTGAAATGTTCCCTGTGCCACTGGCTGCAATACAACCCCAAAGCACAGATTGATCCACCCCCATGCTTAACAGTTGGACAGAGGTTCTTTTCATTAAATTCTGTGCCCTTTCTTCTCCAAACGTACCTTTGCTCCGGCCAAAAAGTTATATTTTAACCTCATCGGTCCACAGAACTTGTTTCCAAAATGCCTCAGGCTTGTCTATATGTTCATTTGCAAAGTTCAAACGCTGATTTTTGTGGTGAGGATGTAGAAGAGGTTTTCTTCTGATGACTCTTCCATGAAGACCATATTTGTACAAGTATCTCTTTATAGTGGAATAGTGGACCACAACTCCAGTGTCTGCCAGATCTTTCTGGAGGGATCGTGCAGTCAAACGTGGGTTTTGAATTGCTTTTCTCACAATCCTGCGAACTGTTCTGTCTGATATTTTTCTTGGTCTTCCAGATCTTGCTTTAACTTCCACTGTTCCTGATGACTGCCATTTCTTAATTACATTCCGAACAGAGGATATTGACATCTGAAAACCCTTTGCTATCTTCTTATAGCCTTCTGCAGCTTTGTGAGCGTCAACTATTTTCAGTTTCAGTTTTCTAGACAACTGCTTAGAAGAGCCCATGGTGCTGATTGTTGGGGCAAGGTCAGATGAGTCTGGCCATTTAAAACCTTTGAGATTGACATCACCTGGTCTTCCCAGACGATGATTGAGAACAATCCATGACACTGGCAGGTCTCAGCTTTGCAAAGGGGGCAGTGCAGGCTATAAATTCTGCAGGGTGCCCAAACTTTTGCAGACACCATTTTTTTGTTTTCTGTAATGTGTAAATGATGGAAATAAAATCTAACTTTTTTTGACATATTATAAGAATGTCTAATCTGTAATATGACGCCATTTGGAGATTTTTCAATCTTTCCTTGGTATCGTTATGCACATTAATACACATTTTTTACCTGGGGTGCCCAAACTTTCGATCCCCACTATATATATATATATATATATATAACTAATATGAAACAGTGCTCTCAAGATATAGTATAAAAGGTTTTATTTAAAAACAATTAAAAAAATGTTAAAAAACAATTATGGAGAGTACCATACAATACAATTTTATGGATACAGCACTTTAGAATGGAGTTTCCAACATGTTTCGCCCATATTCTGGGCTTCTTCAGGGGATGCTGCCCATTAGAGGTGCAAGCCTTCTATTAAAGAGTTTTTTTTTTTTAAATAATAATCACATCAAAAATCAATTTAGAATCATATATATACACAAACTCATTTGACTACTCTTTTTAGAGGTTATTTTTCCAGTACAGGATGATTCGTACATACATGTGACATCAGTGTCGGTGTCCCTCGCAGTCAGTGTCTGTTAGCACCAGTTTGGCCAGCACACTATCACAGTCACACTATAAATCGCTAATCACCAGTATAGCGCCATAGCTGCGTCATTTTCCGTATAGATACATAAATGCCAGTATATATACCATAGTTTGTAGACGCTATAACTTTCACACAAACTAATTAATATACAGTTTTTTGAGCTTTTTTTTCCACCAAAGACATGTAGCAGAATTCATTTTGGCCTAAACTAATCAAGAAATGTGATTTTATTGGCTATGATTTATAACAGAAGGCAGACATTTTTTTTTCCTTTTTGGTCCTTTTTCGTTAATTAAAAAAAAACAAAAAAAAACGAGTGTTGATCAAATACCCCCCAAAGAAAGTTCTATTTGTGTGAAAAAAAATATATAAATGTATTTTGGTCACAGGGCTGCATGACTGAGCAATTACAAGTTTAAGTAGTGCAGTGCCAAATAGCAATAAATGGCCTGGTCATGAAGGGGGGTAAATTTTTACGGAGGTTAAAATATAAATAAAAGGTAAAACCTTTGTGCATATATGTAAATGGTTTTAACCACCTGATTGCCGCTAGTTAACCCTTTCACCCCCTTTTGCCAGTGTCACTAAGCGATCATTTTTCTGATCGCTGCATCAGTGTCGCTAGTGTCGCTAGGTAGCTAGTTATTTTTTTAGGTTCACCGCCAGGTTTTTATAGCGCTAGGTACCCCGATATACTACCCAATAATGGTTTTAACCCCCTGATTGCTGCTAGTTAACCCTTTCACCCCCTTTCACCAGCGATCACAGTATAAGTGTCACTGGTGACGCTGGTTAGCCAGTTAGTTATTTAGGTTCCCCGTCAGGTTTTTATATAGCGCCAGGGACCCCCATATACTACCTAATAAAAATTTGAACCCCCTGATTGCCCCTAGTTAACCCTTTCACCACTGATCACCGTATAAGTGTTACGGGTGACTCTGGTTAGTTTGTTTTTTATAGCATCAGGGCACCCACCATTTATTACCCAATAAAGGTTTAACCCCCTGATCACCCGGCGGGTGATATCAATTAGGTTTTAGGGTCAGGGTCTGCGTCGCCCCAGGCAGTGCTAGGTTAGTGCCAGTACCGCTAACACCCACACGCAAAGCATACACCTCCCGTAGTGCTATAGAATCTGAACAGATCAATATCTGATCTGATCAGATCTATACTAGCGTCCCCAGCAGTTTAGGGTTCCAAAAAAACGCATTGTTAGCGGGATCAGCCCAGATACCTGCTAGCACCTGCGTTTTGCCCCTCTGCCCAGCCCACCCAAGTGCAGTATCGATCGATCACTGTCACTTACAAAACACTAAACACATAACTGCAGCGTTCGCAGAGTCAGGCCTGATCCCTGCCATCGCTAACAGGTTTTTTGGTAGCATTTTATATTTAAATCCGGAAGGCAGTGCTTGGTTTTCGGGGTCCCGTACGTGGCTAGGCTCCCAAAAAGTCCCCCACATGTGGTATCCCCGTACTCGGGAGAAGCAGCAGAATTTATATAGCATGTGTGAGCAATATATCATTTAGTGACAACTTTGTGCAAAAAAAAAAAAAAGTTTGTAATCTTCCCGCAACTTTTGGCAAAATATAAAATATTCCATGGACTCAACATGCCTCTCAGTAAATAGCTTGGGGTGTCTACTTTCCAAAATGGGGTCATTTGGGGGGGTTTTGTGCTATTTTGGCATTTTATGGCCTTCGAAACTGTGATAGGTAGTGAGGAGTTAAATCAAAAATTTGCACCCTTAGAAATCCTGAAGGTGGTGATTGGTTTTCGGGTGCCGTGCGCGACTAGACTCCCAAAAAGTCCCACACATGTGGTATCCCCGTACTCAGGAGAAGCAGCAGAATGTATTTTGGGGTGTCATTTCACATATGCCCATAGCATGTGTGAGCAATATATCATTTAGTGACAACTTTGTGCAAAAAAAAAAAAGTTTGTAATATTCCCGCAACTTGTGGCAAAATATAAAATATTCCATGGACTCAACATGCCTCTCAGTAAATAGCTTGGGGTGTCTACTTTCCAAAATGGGGTCATTTTGGGGGGTTTTGTGCTATTTTGGCATTTTATGGCCTTCGAAACTGTGATAGGTAGTGAGGAGTTAAATCAAAAATTTGCACCCTTAGAAATCCTGAAGGTGGTGATTGGTTTTCGGGGTGCCGTGCGCGACTAGACTCCCAAAAAAGTTTTTTTTTTTTGTCATTATTCAATCCCTTAGGACAAAAAAAAAAAATATTCAATGGGCTCAACATACCCATCAGCAATTTCCTTGGGGTGTCTACTTTCCAAAATGGGGTCATTTGGGAGGGATTTGTACTGCCCTGCCATTTTAGCACCTCAAGAAATGAGATCGGCTGTCATAAATTAAAAGCTGTGTAAATTCCAGAAAATGTACTCTAGTTTGTAGACGCTATAACTTTTGCGCAAACCAAAAAATATACGCTTATTGACATTTTTTTTACTAAAGACATGTGGCTGAATAAATTTTACTCTCAATGTATGACTAAAATGTAGTTTATTCGATTTTTCTTATAACAAAAAGAAGAAAATATCTTTTTTTTTCAAAATTTTCGCTCTTTTTCCATTTATATCGCAAAAAAAAAAAATCGCAGAGGCAATCAAATACCATCAAAAGAAAGCTCTATTTGTGGGAAGAAAAGGACGCAAATTTCATTTGGGTGCAATATTGCATGACCGCGCAATTACCAGTTAAAGCAGCGCAGTGCGAAATTGGAAAAAGACCTCTGGTCCTTAAGGTGTTTATTGGTCCGGGGCTGAAGTGGTTAAAAAGTGCACTTTTAAGACTGCTGTGCAAATATGGTGTGACATAAAGTATTGCAACAACCGTCATTTTATTCTCTAGGGTGTTAGAAAAAAAAAAAAAAAAAAAAAAAAAAATATATATATATATATATATATATATATATATATATATATATATATATATATATATATATATATATATATATATATATATATATATATATATATATATATATAATATTTAGGGGGTTCTAAGTCATTTTCTAATAAAAAAAAATATTTTAACTTGTAAACACTGAGTCTGAAAAATAGGCCCGGTCCTTAAGTGGTTAAGTGATCACATGACCTCTGTTCTCAGCTTTATAAGAGGCTTGGAGATGTGGGGTGTCCGAATACATCCTCTGACGTTGTTCTGTATCTTCTTTGTGTCCCCTGATTCCAGCGTGTTGTCACTTCCTTCTCTGGGGATCATTATCACCATGCTGAGTGTGAAATTTCTGGTTCTGGTGGGTCTCGCTGTGATCCCGCTGACCCCCTGGATGGGAAGGGGAAGTACGGTGGTGAGTATCTGACTTATCGCACTTTATACAAAGTAACACATAGATCAGTAAAGTAGTAATAGTTAATGATTCTTACTCTGAATAGTCTTAGATTATTAGTGGTGTACCCCAAGGTTCAGTGTTATTTGCAGTGTACCCCAAGGTTCAGTGTTATTAGTGGTGTACCCCAAGGTTCAGTGTTATTAGTGGTGTACCCCAAAGTTCAGTTTTATTAGAGGTGTACCCCAAGGTTCAGTGTTATTAGTGGTGTACCCCAAGGTTCAGTTTTATTAGAGGTGTACCCCAAGGTTCAGTGTTATTAGTGGTGTACCCCAAGGTTCAGTGTTATTAGAGGTGCACCCCAAGGTTCCGTGTTATTAGTTGTGTACCCCAAGGCTCAGTGTTATTATTGGGGTACCCCAAGGTTCAGTGTTATTGGTGGTGTACCTCAAGGTTCAGTGTTATTAATGGTGTACTCCCAGGTTCAGTGTTATTAGTGGGGTACCCCAAGGTTCAGTGTTATTAGTTGTGTACCCCAAGGTTCAGTGTTAATATTGGGGTACCCCAAGGCTCAGTGTTATTATTGGGGTACCCCAAGGTTCAGTGTTATTAGTGGTGTACCTCAAGGTTCAGTGTTATTAATGGTGTACCCCAAGGTTCAGTGTTATTAGTGGGGTACCCCAAGGTTCAGTGTTATTAGTTGTCTACCCCAAGGTTCAGTGTTAATGTTGGGGTACCCCAAGGTTCAGTGTTATTAGTGGGGGTACCCCAAGGTTCATTGTTATTAGTGGTGTACCCCAAGGTTCAGTGTTATTAGTTGTGTACCCCAAGGTTCAGTGTTATTATTGGGGTACCCCAACGTTCAGTGTTATTAGTGGTCCACCTCAAGGTTCAGTGTTATTAATGGTGTACCCCAAGGTTCATTGTTATGGGTATATTGTGTGGGCTTCAGCGGACTTTCTCAGCGTAAAGTCCGGTGGACTTAGAAAGTATTTTTGCAGTCCAATCTTTCCGCCGGACTTGGGTTTCAGCGGACAATACGTTCGTAAGTGTGCTAGTCCGACGGACTAAGAATGCTCAGAAGCAAGTACGAAAAGGAAGCTATTGGCTACTGGCTATTGAACTTCCTTTTTCTAGTCCCATCGTACGTGCTGTACGTCACCGCGCTAGCAAACGCCGGACTTTCTGTGTGTCCGTGTGTGACCAAGTCCGTTCGGTAGAAAGTCCGCCGGACTATCCGCCGGATTGTTTGCCGGACTAAGTACGCCGGACAATTCGATTGTGTGTACGTGGCATAAGACACTGAACAGTTAAGCACTTCTCCCATGTCACTGTACAATTCCTTCAACGAATGCAGCAATTTCCAAGGGGACACTGTGGAGCCTGTCCCTCGCACAGGTATAGCTCGTCTCCTTATTCCCAGTGACAGTGCGGAACTCTTTGCCCAGAACTCTTGGATCTATTTCCTAATGCCTCTTGTTTTGCATACCTTCAGACTAGGTCCCTAGGTCTCCTGAGCCACGATGTCAGTCTCGTATGTGTGATACCGAATGCTACGGAGGGGGTCAAGCTCACCAACCCCCTCACTACCTGGGTTACCATCTCTCATGCCAGGTACCAACCTCCTGCTGGCTGGTTGCTAACCCATTCTGCACCCCTGCACTGGTTACCTGTGGCAATGGCAATATAGCCTCATCTCCCACCAGCTTCTCTGCATAATTTAACTCTTGCATGGTGGCCCTCTTACATTGCCTCTTCATCCCCTTTGTACAAGCCTGTTCGAGATATGCCCTACATGTACCCCTATGTAGAAAGTACTTCAGACCAGGCAATTCAACAGTTAACAGAACTTTTACTGAAGAATTTTTGCAAAGACGGACAGCTCATACAGTCTCTGAGGCCACGTACACACGGGCGGACTGTTCGCCCAACCTTGTCCGCTGAACAGTGTTTGGGCGGACAGTCCGCTCGTGTGTGGGCTTTCAGCGGACAGTTTCAGCGGACAGTTGGACGGACAAAGTCTTTCGGAAATTCCGAAAAACTGTCCGCTGAAACTGTGTTTGAGCGAACAGTCCGCCCGTGTGTGGGCCTGTCCGCTGTACTTTCGAAATGAGCGGACTGTTCCCGCTCGGAAAGTCCGCCCATTTCGAGCGCGTGTACAGGTAGGCGGGGCCCGCGAAGGAGACGTTGCGGGCTCCGCCGCCTGGAATGGGCTTAAAGGGGAACCCCAACGCCGAAAAAAATCGGCGTGGGGGTTCCCCCAAAGTCCACACCAGACCCTTGTCCGAGCACGCTACCCGGCCGGCCTGGAAAGGGGGGCGAGCCAGCGCGCCCCCCCTCCTGAGCCGTACCAGGCCGCGTGCCCTCAATATGGGGGGGTGCCTTGGGGAAGGGGGCCCCCCCACCCCAAAGCACCTTGTCCCCATGTTGATGAGGACAAGGGCCTCTTCCCGACAACCCTGGCCGTTGGTTGTCGGGGTCTGCGGGCGGGGGGCTTATCGGAATCCGGGAGCCCCCTTTAAGAAGGGGGCCCCCGGATACCGGCCCCCCACCCTATGTGAATGAGTATGGGGTACAATGTACCCCTACCCATTCACCTGTGAAATAAAGTACAAAAAAAAACACAACACAGGGGAAAAAATATTTTATTGCACAGCTCCGGGGGTCTTCCGTCTTCGGGGGTCTTCTCGCCGGACTCCTCCGCTATGTGTGTGTAGCTCTTTTACTAGCGGAGGAGTCCGGCTTTCTTCCTCCCCGCCGCCGGCCTCTTCTCCCGACTTCGGGGGTCTTGTTCCCCTCTTCGGTTCTTCTGCCGGGCCACCGCGCCTTCTTGTAGCTCTTTTACAGGCGGTGGCCCGGTCTTCTGTCGCCGCTGCCTTCCGTTCTTCTGTCGCCGCCTTCGGTTCTTCTGCCGGGCCACCGCGCCTTCTTGTAGCTCTTTTACAGGCGGTGGCCCGGTCTTCTGTCGCCGCTGTCGCCGCTGTCGTCGCCGCCGCCGCCGCCTTCCGTTCTTGTTCTTCTTCTTGTTCTTCTGCTTCTTCTCCTGGAGATGTTGACTCGACGAGCTCTCCGGCCGGAATGCCAGAGCCGCGCTGTGCGGCCACTTATATAGTGACAATGGAGCGGTGTCACATGGTATATGTCACATGGGTTGATGTCACATGGGGACTATGACATCGTAAGGGGGCGGGGTCACCATGTGACCAACCCATGTGACATATACCATGTGACACCGCCCCATTGTCACTATATAAGTGGCCGCACAGCGCGGCTCTGGCATTCCGGCCGGAGAGCTCGTCGAGTCAACATCTCCAGGAGAAGAAGCAGAAGAACAAGAAGAAGAACAAGAACGGAAGGCGGCGGCGGCGGCGGCGACGACAGCGGCGACAGAAGACCGGGCCACCGCCTGTAAAAGAGCTACAAGAAGGCGCGGTGGCCCGGCAGAAGAACCGAAGAGGGGGACAAGACCCCCGAAGTCGGGAGAAGAGGCCGGCGGTGGGGAGGAAGAAAGCCGGACTCCTCCGCTAGTAAAAGAGCTACACACACATAGCGGAGGAGTCCGGCGAGAAGACCCCCGAAGACGGAAGACCCCCGGAGCTGTGCAATAAAATATTTTTTCCCCTGTGTTGTGTTTTTTTTTGTACTTTATTTCACAGGTGAATGGGTAGGGGTACATTGTACCCCATACTCATTCACATAGGGTGGGGGGCCGGTATCCGGGGGCCCCTTCTTAAAGGGGGCTCCCGGATTCCGATAAGCCCCCCGCCCGCAGACCCCGACAACCAACGGCCAGGGTTGTCGGGAAGAGGCCCTTGTCCTCATCAACATGGGGACAAGGTGCTTTGGGGTGGGGGGGCCGCGCGGCCCCCCCTTCCCCAAGGCACCCCCCCATGTTGAGGGCACGCGGCCTGGTACGGCTCAGAAGGGGGGGCGCGCTCGCTCGCCCCCCTTTCCTGGCCGGCCGGGTAGCGTGCTCGGACAAGGGTCTGGTGTGGACTTTGGGGGAACCCCCACGCCGATTTTTTTCGGCGTTGGGGTTCCCCTTTAAGCCCATTCCAGGCGGCGGAGCCCGCGACGTCTCCTTCGCGGGCCCCGCCTACCTGTACACGCGCTCGAAATGGGCGGATTTGCCTCCTCCTTACGTGGGCGAGTCCGTTCATTTCAAAAGTTGAGCGGACTGTTTGGCAAACAGTTCGTTGAAACAGTCCGCTCGTGTGTGGGCAAGTCCGCTCATGCAAATTTTGAGCGGACTGTTTGCCGAAACTGTTTGACGAACAAGGTTGGGCAAACAGTCCGCGCGTGTGTACGCGGCCTTACAGATATTTTGCAGCATAACCCTTTACTCTCTAGCCCCAGGCTGCCAGTCCATACCTCTCACTTGATCTATGGTGGGGCCCCGCCTGGGTACCCACAAAAGGGTTGCTCTCCTCAGAGGTGACAGCTACATTGGTCCATTACCCAGCTTGCTCTCCTTCCCATGTGCTCAGGAGATTTTTTCTCTTCAAGTGACAATTCTGCCCCCCTGTCTCACTGCCCCCCTTCTGTGACACTGCCTCCCTTCTGTGACAGTACCCCCCTTCTATGTCCCCCGCACTGTGACGTTGCCCCCTACATGTCACACTTCCCCTACTTGTATCACTGCCCCCATCTTTCATGTTGCCCCCTGCTGTCCTGCTGCCCCTCACCTGTCTTACTGCCTCCCTCCTGCCCCACTGGCCCCCCACCAGTCACACTGCCCCCTGCTTGGGTACACACAAAAGGGTTGCTCTCCTCAGACGTATCAGCTACTGTACATAAGTACATAGTCCAGCTTGCTCTCCTGAAAGTGGCTCCCTGCTTTTATATTCCACCATTACTAGGTGGACTAGACAAGTTATCATTCAACCCTATGGTCTGAAGGAAAAGGTTCTCCCATTTCTTGTTAATGCACACCCTGTTTCTCAGATGTGGAAGGCTACACTTGGCCTTCTCTTCATATGTTTGTTACGTTATACTAGGTGGATGTTGAGGCCTCCTCTGATGATAGTTTCGGCCATAAAGTGCTGCAAGCTGCTCTCCTGCTGAACCCTTCTTGAACCATTTGTTATAGGGACTTGTTGGCAATTGTTTGCCGTGTCACCAACCCTGCAGCTGGACTGTGTATGGACACCCCATGGTAAAGAAGATTGGAGTGCAATATACAACACAGGATGATCCCCTCTGTTCTGAATGATCTCCCTATTGCTTGCTACAAAACCGAAGCTAGCCAAGAGTGGCAATGTTAATATTGGGGACTCAGCTTTGTTTTCTGCCGGCGTCCAATCACTTGAAGGTAGCCGCATATAACTATAGCGGTACCCTCGTAAGGTGTGGGTCTTTAAGGTACACTTGCCAACGAGCTGCATGGCAGGTTAGTTCTATCCCCCACTGACTATCCCGACTCCTCGGGTCTTCCCTTACCTCTGACACCTCGGGTTCCATGTTGCTATTCAATGCTATCAGCAAGAGTCATACACAAGTTCTAGTTGAATAACATAAACAGTTTACTGAAATAACTGTGTTAAAGTAGGAAGCACGACAATAGTTCTTACATCCAAAGTTACAAAACAGTTGCAATGAAGATATTAGTAAATGTTCAAACTGAACAATCAAAGAAATAGCCCGTGGGGGCGTGTCTCAAAAGTGGGACTGGTGCTCAGTATGGTAAAACCTTGACACGGGGCACTTTCCCACTACTGACACAGCCACACAAACACATACAACCTGTAATCTACTACAGTACTAGATATTAATGTGTTATGGTACATATACTTAAGGGCCCCCCCCCAGATTGCAATACCGCCACCTGTGCACACTGCAGTATGAAAGTCCTTATATTAGATCAAGGGTCTTCAAACTACGGCTCTCCAGTTGTTCTGGAACTACAATTCCCATCATGCCTAGGCATGTCTGTGAATGTCAGAGTTTTTACAATGCCTCAAAAGCTGGAGGGCCGTAGTTTGAAGATCCCTGTACTAGATGATAAGTCTCTTGTCTTCTTTCTTCAGCTAGCTCATTAACCAGTTCCCGACCGGCGCACGCCGATGTACGTCGGCAGAATGGCACGGGCAGGCATATTGGCATACATGTATGTCCATTTTTATATGCCGCCCTGCCATCGCGTGCCGGTCGGGACCCCCGTGAGTCCGGTCGCGGGTCCCGCGGCCTTGATCGCCGTGGGGATACCTGCGATCGTCTCACGGGGCAGCTGAACGGGGAGATGCCGTTGTAAACAGCATTTCCCCATTCTGCCTAGCAACAAGTGACGCTGATATCTGCTCCATGTGATTGGAGCAGAGATCAGTGTTCACTAACAGAAAGCCCAGCCTTGGGTAGGCAACATGCTTATAACTTCTTCTTCTATAATAAATTACAACTGGTGTGTCACTCAGTAGTTAGTGGAGCGCAGGCTTTGAGGCCCGGTTAAGCACAGTCTATGTAAGTGAGACCGCTCTGTAGAAATGCAGGTCTCAGCAACACTCTGAAGTAGTCTGCACCGTGTAGTTAAGTATTATATAAATCTTGGGCAACAGCCCTCTCACCACAACAGGCTTGGACAGCTAGAATGCTCCACTACCGTGATCTCAGTCCCGCTTCCAGCCAGCGCCGTCATGCTGTACCGCTCTGCAAGTTGACTGGGAAACCCTCCATCAGGTGTTCTGAATCATCCGTTTCCGATCACGCTGCTGATCCAGCACACTGTGGTGTAAACTTCTCCACTTTGTGGCTTTCGTTCCGTTCTGCACCCAGCAGGCCGCGGCTCTTCCAAACACACACCCACAGGTCCCTGCGGGCAGGTCTCGCGTCCCAGGCGGAAGAGGCCTAAAACCTGGCTGCGCTGACCTTTTTATTTCACTACCCAGCATGCCATTCTCCAGATTGGCCTCCTGGGTAGGTAAGTGAGGCACTATGGGTAAGTAAGTCTCTTCCATAAAACATTTAAGTCACTTCCTGCATAGGCTTTCCTCCATGCTCTCATGTTAAAACAAACAAGTCCTATTCACATTGAATGAGCCGACCACTAGAGGGAGCCACTTACTTAATAACAGTACATTGCTTAGTTCTCCCTGCATTGCATACCGAATTTAACAAAGCATGGCTACATAACCCATGGTCTTGGAGTCTGTGCACATCAGCAATGGTATCATTTGTGTTGATTTTGTTATTTTTTGATGTTTTCTTATTTCTATTTCAGGAGAAGAGAGAAAAGAAAAGAACAAATATTTCTACAGAAGATGTTGATGGTGATGAAGCATATAAGGTCCTGGAAGAAGCTGAGAATGGAATCTAGAAATAAACTATTATGTACTATAAGGCACAAAATTAAAAACAAGAGCTGAGCGGGACTTTATATGAAGTACGGGGTTAAAAAAAGACAAATTGGTTAAAAAAGGAAAAATGTATTATTCGTTTTTCTAGCAAGACATGATTACATGTATATTGGAGAGATGCGCGGACAGACACATTATTGACATTAACATTTTGCTTTATACAATCATCATGACCGATACAGAATAAGTTATAAAAGCGCACCTCCATTATATACATGGAATAACCAAATATAGTAATAGATGTGACCTGGAGTGTGGGTGGGGACGCTGGCTCGGAGTGTTTATGTATCCCAGGTCCCGCGTTCTCCACTCCTCCCCTCTGTGTCTCTGAGTGTGTGACGTTGGGGGCCTTCTGGCGGCGGTGTTGCTGTGTCCGTGGTTTGCGGCGGCAGGCGGGACCGGAACAGCCGGGGCTAATCACTTACCATATATTGCTACCCCTTGTTTCCGTGTTCTCTCTACACACAAGGTATCTTTGCACTAATAGTCTTAGTGTCCCTTTTTCTTTTCATTTTCCTTTCACTATCACTCTGTCACTTGTTATTCAGATTGGGTCATGCTATATATTGGCCACCCCTTCCCCCCCCCCCCCTCCCTCTGCCAACCTTTCCTACACTCACATATACCCATCCTACTTCTTTTCATTGCACTTTTCCCCCATATATTTTACATAACACCTGTATTTCTTATTATGTATTTTCTCACCCATTAGGCTCATATTTACACGCTGATTTCGTTCCCACTTATCAAACGCCCCTGGTTGTCCCGGTGATTGCCTGTGTGTGCATTCTGTGGGCCTCTTTGCCGCCGGATGGGCCTCCTCAGCTCCCGTACCATCGCTTTGGGTGCCTGGTGGCTTTCGAGACTGCGCCTTTGACTACATGGCTATGTGTAAGTGACCACTAGGTGGGTTTTTCAACCTCCCTATGCTCCATCACTGCAAAAACTAATTTACTACTACTCTGTATTTTCAGACCAATCACGAGTTTTCTCCTGATGAGCGGCAGTAAGCCGCGAAACGCGTAGAGCTAAAAGTTGCCATGCATTCTGGTACCCCAATTCCAACTAGCATTCATTTTTGAAATACTGCATTAATTATGTTCTTTTTATTAATTTATCGCAACAACCAAGAAGTCATAGATTCAAAGTTGTTGCCTATACTGTATTATTTGTCACATCTATTACTATATTTGGTTATTCCATGTATATAATGGAGGTGCGCTTTTATAACTTATTCTGTATCGGTCATGATGATTGTATAAAGCAAAATGTTAATGTCAATAATGTGTCTGTCCGCGCATCTCTCCAATATACATGTAATCATGTCTTGCTAGAAAAACGAATAATACATTTTTCCTTTTTTAACCAATTTGTCTTTTTTTAACCCCGTACTTCATATAAAGTCCCGCTCAGCTCTTGTTTTTAATTTTGTGCCTTATAATTGATAGGGATGGAGGCTATGACCTCATTTAAAGTCCCAAATTCTCCCCTTTCCCCCTTCCCCACTATGTGACTATCATGTACTATAGTTCACTGTCTGAGAACACCATACAAAGCTTCACTGATCATCAGTCAGACAATACAGAAATCCTTGACCGCGAAGAGATATATATTAGAGACGTCTATCTGATGGAAGGCTTTGGAGATCACATCTCTGTGCAGACCTCCCATGTTCTGTATGATTGATCACTGTATGGTGGGAGATGATTGGAGGGCAGTACTGAAGTTCTGGGTTCAGTTTCACTTAAAGAGGTTGTTTTGTTTTGTTGAAAAAACACTTGGCAGTAACCAGCCCCCCAGCCCCCCCCCCCCCCCACCCCGTTCTACTTACCTGAGCCTTGGAATCTTACCCGGCGGAGATGCGCTTTTCCTCTGCCCGGGGTTCTCGGCTCTTGATTGGATAGACTGATAGCAGCGCAGCCATTGGCTCCCGCTGCTGTCAATCAAATCCAATGACGCGAGCGCCGGTGGGGTGGGCAGAGCCGAGTCCTACATTTGGAGTCTACGGACACAAATGCTGGACTCGGGAGCGCCCCCGCAAGGTAACCCCCAACGGGAGAGCGCTGCTCCTAGGGGGTTATCTGATGTGGGGAGGAGCCGTAAGAGCCGCCGAAGGACCCCAGAAGGGCAGGTTCGGGGCCACTCTGTGCAAAACGAGCCGCACAGTGGAGGTAAGTATGACACGTTTGTTATTTAAAAAAAAAAAACATGAGACTTTACAATCAATTTAAAGCGGAGGTCCACCCTAAAGTGGACCTCCGCTCATCGGAACCCTCCCCCCCTCCGGCGCCACAATTGGCACCTTTCAGGGGGGATGGGGGTGCAGATACCTGTACAGTACAGGTATTCTGCACCCACTTCCGGGATAGCTCTCTGCGGAAAGGGGCGTATATTACGCCCCTTTCCGCAAGTGCCCCGCTGCCTGCTGGGAAACACACAGATCCCAGAGGCAGCGGGGACCGTCCTTATTGCGCAGCGAGATTCGCGCATGCGCAGTAGGGAACCGGGAAATGAAGCCGAAAGGCTCCATTTCCTGATTCCCATACCCAAGATGGCGGCGGCAGCACCCGACATACGATCTACAGATCGGCTTCGGGTGCCGACATCGCGGGCGCGCTGGACAGGTAAGTGTCACTATTTTAAAAGTCAGCAGCTGCAGTATTTGTAGCTGCTGGCTTTTAAAAAAAAAAAAAAACGCGGAGTCCCGGTGGACTCCCGCTTTAAGTTTCTATTGTCTCCTTTGTTGGCTTGGATACCTTTTATACCAGCATTTTATACTGGAATACTGCTATAGTGTAGCTACTATGAATAATGCTGACTCAGATTACAGTCACCTGCGCGATTATGCTTACAAACACACAGACAGAGAATACACAGAAACAGGGCTGACGATTGAGAGGTACAGGAAACCCATGACCAGTGTATTCTAAAGGTCCCCTTTAATTACCCATTACCATTCTATCCAACCTCACCCCTTTTGCACATAACCCGGAAAGATAAGACCACACCTTGCTTTTGGAGTAAAATGGCCATAACAGCCTTTATTAACATTACTCAAACACTCCAATAAAAATATATATATCTATATAATAAATAACCATAAATATATATATATATATATATATATAACCATAACAAAACATCCGGTCCATCGAATTGCCCGATCTGGTGATCTCTGACGGTGACCCATAACTTTAACAAACACCAACTCACTGCGGTACCCACTTCCACTTAACCAGGTCTCCAGCTGTGACCGCTCGGAGACAAACATTCGAATGTTATAACTATAACAGTATTACATCCAATGTTCAGGAATACACCGGAGGGACCCATACTAGCAATGGCCCCCCACCCCTTTCAGATGACCTCTGAATTTACCTCCAACCTTCAAAGACCACCAGACCAACACCGCCACAGCCCAAAAGGATGACCCCCTCAGCCTTGAGGGCCACCCCACACTCTCAAAGCCTTCTGGATACCCTCCTGCAATCCCAAAGACCACAGATCAATCCCGACATCGGATAGTTGCACCCCATCCCGGCGGAGGTACCAGCCTACATTGCATTCAAGCTCCCGGTGCCGAACCACGATCCCCCCATGCTGAACCACAAACCACCCCACCACTTTGTTAACCTGAATACAGGTTTTGTTAATGCTCTCGACCGACCGAGCCCAGCGCCACACCGTCCTGGCTACAATGTCCGACCAAACCACCACTGTACCCGGGAAAAGGAATTGCAACCGCATAAAATCGGACTTGATGTCCGCCATCAGATCTCTGACCTTACGGACCGCAAGGTCGTTCCCCCCAGCATGGATCACTAGTACCACCGGGGGCCCTTCCTGTGCCGCGTGACTCCGCACCTCCCCCCAGCACACGTTCCCACTTCATCCCCGGGATCCCCAACCATCTCAGGCAAGCCCCCCTCCTGGAAATACCAAGTTGCCTGCCATCCGGTCGCTGGTCTCCCCTCCTGGCCCCCCAACACACGTAGGAGTGCCCCACGATCCAGACGAGGCGAGCCGGACCTCCATCTGAAAAGAAAACCAACATCATAAAACAGTAACATGACCACCCAAGAACCCCGCATAACAGAAACAAACCCCATCAACACTTCCCTGCAACCCTACCAGTTGCTCGCACTCGTTTCTTTTCTGTGTCTTTTTTTTTTGTTCCACACTTAATCCAACGCCAACTGTGGCCTGACATATGACCTGAACCGCCGAGATTCCCACCTCCAGATCCGGCGTACCACTGCTTCGCCCAACCCATACCGGGCAGCCTCCGTGGTCGCCCTAATACGGAAGGAGTGCGAAGCAAATTTCCTACCATCCAAACCCATGTCCCGCAAACACTTCCGGAACACTGAAACAAATTTATACCTGGATAGGAAGGACCCATCCTCATGCCGCAGGAAAGGATCCCCGCCCCCCCCCTCACTGCCCGGAAATCCCGAACCACCGCTACTGGGCACACCGTTGATCCAGGAAGGGCAAACAGAGATACCAACACACCTTTTCCCCGCTCATCCGTCTTGGACCTGCGCAGCCAAAGCCCCACCCGGTCCCCATCCAAGCGAACCTCCTCTTCCAACAAACCCCCGGCCACTCGCTTGTTCGGGCTCACTAACTCCCCGATCCGAAATGCCCCATAAAAGGCCAAGGAAAATGCCGCTGCAAAGGCTTGTCGTACCAAAAAATCCTTGGTCCAGTCCTCCACCCGTAACAATTTAAACAATAACGTCAAACCCGCCAGCTTCCGGTCAATCGAGCACACCGATACCCCCTGCTCCATATTCCGGGCAACAAAGTAGAGTACCAGCAACCGTCCCTCAGGACCCCGCTCACTTACCCCTGCCTCGCGTACCAGTCCAAACCATTCCGTCCAAACCTTGGAGTAAGTTGACCACGTGGACGCACTTACCGACTGCTCGATCCATCCCGTGGCGATTCCAAAGGCATCTTCCAAATCCACTCTGGGCAAGTGACCCCCTCTGCGTCCGCACCCGGAGCCAGTGCCCTGAACCTGTCCCACTAGAAACGAGACAAGGAGTCAGCCAACTCATTATCCACGCCCGGGATGTGTACAGCGTAAATAAACACGTTCAACTGTAAGCACCGAAAAACCAGCTGTCGCATCAGCCGAACAACAGGGGGAGAGGTGGCCGACATACGGTCAACCACCTGTACCCCCCCCCATGTTGTCGCAATTAATACGTAACTTAAGATTCCTACACTCTTCCCCCCATAGCTCCAAAGCCAACACCACTGGAAACAGCTCTAACAAGACCAGATTGCCCAGGAAACCCGCCGTCTCCCAGAACTGCGGCCACGGCCCCGCACTCCACCTGCCTTTGAAAAATGCACCGTACCCGGTAGAGCCCGCCGCATCCGTAACCAGGTCCACATCAAAGTTACTGACCGGGCCCGACATCCACATCGCCCTCCCATTATAGGAATCCAAGAACTCGTGCCAAACCCGCAAGTCCTCCCTATGTTCCCTACCCAGCCGACTGAAATGAGTTTGAACACTGACCCCCACTTTAGCCACCGACAACCGTCGGCAGAAAATCCTCCCCATCGGAATGATCCTACAAGAGAAGTTCAGCTTACCCAGGAGGGACTGAAACGTCCTCAACTGAACCTTACTCCGGCCTTGAATGTCCGCAATCTCCCGCTGCAACTCCTCTAGCTTGTTCTTAGGCAGCCGGCACTCCATCGCCTGGGAATCGATCACGATCCCCAAAAATCTGAGTTCCGACGCCGGGCTTTCCATTTTATCTGCCGCCAAAGGAACCCCAAACCTGCCTGCGACGTGCTGCAACGTGGACAGCAGAATCGCACACACAGTGGAGGCAGGCGGGCCCATACAGAGGAAGTCATCCAAATAATGGATAACCGACTTAAGGCCCGACACATCCCTCACCGCCCAAATCCAAAAAGGAGCTAAAAGTCTCAAAGTAAGCGCACGAAATCGAACAACCCATCGGCAGGCACATATCCACGTAAAATTTGTCGCGCCAGTGGCACCCCAACAGCCGAAAGCTGTCAGGATGGACCGGGAGCAACCGGAACGCCGATTCCACGTCGGCCTTAGCCATCAGCGCCCCCCGCCCGTACTTCCGCACCCACCGGACTGCCGTGTCGAACGATGTGTAAGTTACGTGCACGCCTCCGGGTCAATAAAATCATTGACCGAGCCCCCCTTTGGGAATGACAGGTGATGAATGAGTCGAAATTTACCCGCTTCCTTCCTGGGGACCACCCCCAATGGGGAAACCACCAAGTCGGGCCAAGGCTTCTCCTTAAACGGCCCCCCCATACGCCCCAGCACCACCTCCTTGTCCAGCTTCTCATCCACCACCCCCGGATGTTGCAACGTCGACTTCAAGTTCTTCGCCACCAGCGGCACCGCTGGCAGTGAACAGGGTATCCTAAAACCATCCCGAAACCCAGCCACCAGCACCCGCGCCGCCTCCCTCTCCGGATACCTACTTAGAAAAGGAAGCATCCTTGCCAGTATCACCGGCGTCTTCCCTTTTCTGAGTAGCATCCCCGACCCGCTTGCCTTTGCGGAAGCACAGAGACAGCATGCGTGCGCCACCGCAGCCGGAACACTCATGCTTGAACCTGCACGTTCCCCCAAACTTGCAGGCACCCTCGTTGTACTGCCAGCACACCCCCCATTTTTTTCTGTCCGGCAGTTCTGAGGTAGGCGCACTCCCGGCCCCCCCTGAAGAAACTGAGGCGGGGCCCGCGCCGATGACATAAGCCTCATCCAGAGGCTGATGTCTTTGTGGTCCCAGCGCAATTCCGGCCGCACAGCCTTGCGCTGCCGGAATTGCTTGTCGTACCAGAGCCACGCCACCCCCCCATACACCCTATGGGCCTCCCCAATCGCATCCATATAACAGAAGAGCGCCGAGCAGTGCTCTGGGCTCTTCTCCCCAATGACGCTTGCCAGAATGGCAAACGCCTGCAACCAGTTAGAAAAAGTATGCGGTATCAACCGATACCGCCTCTTTTCCTCGTCCTCCTCCTTGGAATCATCAGGCTTAACCCTATCCAAGTTAAACTTGTCCAATGGAAGAAGCGAGAAGATCTCCACATACTCCCCCATCGCGATCTTCTCCCGCACCTCCTGTTTCAAGTGGGCCCCCAGTGGCCCCTCGAAACACACGTACACTTCACACCGCATCGGACAACCGAACAATGCCTCCTTCTTACCCACATCAACCACCGGCGCCTGGACCACCCGTCCCCCACTGAAGTCGGCACAGAAGGTGCCAGTGTCACTGATCCCCCAGCGGCCCCAGGGCCCCCCCCCCGAGCCCCCCACGAGGCCACCGGCGCCGGCTGTGTTAACCCACCATCAAACCGTCCCACCAGCGCCCGCAAACCCTCCAGCAAATCCTGCATCTGAGTGGCAGGCTCCGCCACCACAGGGGCATGTCCCACCGCTGCCCCCACACCCCTTGTCCTGCCCCATAAGCGGTACTGGCCTACCTGTGCCCACCTAAACCACCCCCAACAGACCCTGCAAGGCATGCGATAACAAGGCAGCATCTTGTGACTCACCTGGCTGTCCGGGGGCTCTCCCCACAGCCGGACCGGTGCTCTCCCCTGCTGGTGCCGGAGGATCCTCTTCATCCGATACCTCCCCTTCAGACCGATCATCACAGTCCCAGGTAGGCGGAGGTGTAAGCCCCCCGGGGTAAGAGACCCCGGAGGCCGGTGCCACCACCCGCAATGGTGCCGTCACCCCACCGGCCGAGACCTCCCCGACAGACTGCCGGCGCGGCCCAGCCCTGCCAGCCTCTGAGGAAGCAGACACCCGGGCGCCCCTGCTGTTCTTGTGACCGGAGCAGCCCGCAGGCGGTCCCCGCACCTGCCCAGGCCTGGACACAGCTCCTCTGCCTCTGGTCATCGTCCCCTGAGCCGATCCATCCCGCTCAGCAATCCCTCCTGGAGCATGAGACACCGCTGCTGCAGCCCCCTCCCCCCATAGTCAACAGCCAGAGGTGAGCCCCTGCCTTGTAGTGCGTCCGCCCCGCCCCCCATCACCGCCACCCCATCACCTTAAGCTCAAGGCCTCCAGTGTCCCGCTGCGAGCGTTTCGCCGGGGAGATCGAACGGTCCTCCCCTGGGCACCTGAATACACGAGGTGGTCGAGTAGTAGGCCCCAGTGAAAAGCGCGCCAGAGGCCGCGACCTCCGCTCACGCTGTGTCCGCTCACCGCTCCCGGATTAAGGTCCTGCCGTCTCCGCCAGGTCACCCAGCCTGTCCCGCAGCCACTCCAGTCCACGCTCTACCGCATGCCACCACAATCCGTCCAGCATCGCTTCAATGTTGGCCATAATGGAGGAGCAGTTGAGCAAAACTGCCTCCTCTCACTGTTCTTTCCTTCCGCACTGCCTGTAACTCCTCCCCCTCCTCCTTTTATACCGCTCCTCCCATTCGGCTTCAATTCTTTCTCTGCTCCTCCCTCTATTACCTCCTTCCACAGCTTAACCCTTCCAGCCCTTATCCTCACTGTCATGTCCAGCCCTTCGTTACTTCCCCTTCAGTCCATACACTGCGGGCCTCCCTCTCTCTGTGCATTATCCACTTCTGACCCCTATACTAAGCACATTACATACCCCTGACCCCTACATTGAGCACATTACATACACCTGACCCCTACACTAAGCACATTACATACACCTGACCCCTACACTGAGTACATTACATACACCTGGCCCCTACACTGAGCACATTACATACACCTGACCCGTACACTGAGCACATTACATACACCTGACCCCTGTACTAAGCACATTACATACACCTGACCCCTACACTAAGCACATTACATACACCTGACCCCTGTACTAAGCACATTACATACATGTGACCCCTACGCTAAGCACATTACATACATCTGACCCCTACGCTAAGCACATTACATACACCTGACCCCTACACTGAGCACATTACATACACCTGACCCCTACACTGAGCACATTACGTACACCTGACCCCTATACAGGTGGTCAGCACAGTGGTGTAGTGGCTAGCATTCTCAATTAGCAGTAAAAAGGGTCGCTGGTTCAAATCCCAACCACAACACTCTGCCTGGAGTTTGCATGTTCTCCCTGTGCCTGTGTGGGTTTCTTCTGGGTACTCCGGTTTCCTCCCACGCTCCAAAAACATGCAGGTAGGTTAATTGGCTTCTGTCCAAAGTTGACCCTAGTATATGAATGGGAACCTTGGATTGTGGGCTCTTTGAGGGTAGGGATCGATGTAAGTGTGTAATGTACAGGGATAGGGACAATTGTGGACACTCACTCAGGTTGAACTGGATGGACTGGTGTCTTTATTCAACCTTACTAACTATGTAACTATATACTAAGCACATTACATACACCTGACCCCAATACTAAGCACATTACATACACCTGACCCCTACACTAAGCACATTACATATACCTGACCCCTGCACTACACACGTACACACCATTGAATTGTTGGCCAACAAAACCGTGGACTTTTGTTCAAAGGGCGTTGGCCCATACTTGTTTTGCATACACATGGCCACACAATTGTCAGCCAACAATCACAAACGTAGTGATGTACTACGTGTTTTTTCAGCTTTTTAGCGCCACCCTTTGGGCTCCTTCTGTTAATTTTGTGTTAGTAGAAGTTTGGTGAGTGTTTCGCACTTTTCATTTTGCACTTTTCAGTTTGTTTCTGAATGGCCATTCGTCAATCAACCATGTTGCGGTATCGGAGGAGATAACGTGTTATTTATTATTGGCCTCGGAGTTATTGGTTTGAACTAAGTCCAGTCCAGGAACAGGAGGAGGAGGATTTCTTAGACCAAAAATTGGTTGCTTTCATTAACCACTTGCCGACCGCCGCACGCCGATGTACGTCGGCAGAATGGCACGGGCAGGCATAAGGACATACATGTACGTCCTTTGCCTCCCGCGGGTCGGGGGCCCGATCGGGCCCCCGCCCGGTGCCTGCGGCGGTCGGTTTTCGTTCGGGAGCGATCCCGGACGAGGGGACGGCCATTCATTCATGGCCACCCCCTCGCGATCGCTCCCGACGAATGGAAATCCCCGGTGACATCACTTCCTCTCCTGTAATGTAAACACAGGAGAGGAAGTGATGTATTCTCTCCTCCGTGTCGGTATTTTTCGTTCCGACACGGAGGAGAGCGGATCATTGAGTTGCACCAACACTCTACACACACAGTAGAACATGCCAGGCACACTCACACCCCCCCTTTACCCCCCGATCACCCCCCCAATTACCCCTGCCCCCCAGTCACAGTGACACCAATGTCATTTTTTTTTTTTTTTTTTTGCATTGGTGTCATTTGTGACTGTAATAACTGTTAGGGCAGTTAGAGTTAGCCCCCTTTAGTTCTAATGTACCCCCCTAACCCCCCCAATAAAGGTTTAACCCCGTGATCACCCCCCGTCGCCAGTGTCACTAAGGCTGGGTTCACATTGCAGCGGTTTATGAGAACGAATGTGATTCGCACCGCACTGCAGTGCAAATCACATCCGATCTCTGTGCGATTCGAGTTCAGCCATTCGCCGCACCCGCCACACCCGCCGGACCCGCCGCAAATTCGCACGGGACCCTTTTTTTGGCCCGCAGCAGAATCGGATCGCATGGGTGTTCACACCATGCGATCCGAGTTTGCAGATTGCACTGCGATATGCGAACTGATCTGGGGGTGTCAGTAACATTTCACTGACACTCCCAGCAGTTCGCATAGGGCAGTGTGAACTGCCGCCGGGAGGCATGCGATGCGGGAACCCGCCGCGGATTCGCGGCGTTTCCGCATCGCTCCAGTGTGAACCCAGCCTAATAAGCGATCATTTTTCTGATCGCCGTATTAGTGTCACAGGTGACGCTAGTTAGGCAGGTAGGTATTTAGGTTCGCCGCAGCTTTTTATAGCGCTAGGGACCCCCATATACTACCGCATAAAGCCCCCTGATTGCCCCCTAGTTAACCCTTTCACCAGTGATCACCATATAACTGTTACAGGTGACGCTGGTTGGTTAGTTATTTTTTTATAGTTTCAGGGCATCCGCCATTTATTACCTAATAAAGGTTTAACCCCCTGATCACCCGGCGGGTGTCATTTGTGACTAATAACTGTTAGGGCAGTTAGGGTTAGCCCCCTTTAGTTCTAAGGTACCCCCCTAACCCCCCCAATAAAGGTTTAACCCCGTGATCACCCCCCGTCGCCAGTGTCACTAAGGCTGGGTTCACATTGCAGCGGTTTATGAGAACGGATGTGATTCGCACCGCACTGCAGTGCAAATCACATCCGATCTCTGTGCGATTCGAGTTCAGCCATACAGATAGTATGGCTGAATTCGTGTCGCACCCGCCGCACCCGCCGCAAACTCGCACGGGACCCTTTTTTTGGTCCGCAGCAGAATCGGATCGCATGGGTGTTCACACCATGCGATCCAAGTTTGCAGATCGCACTGCGATATGCGAACTGATCTGGGGGTGTCATTAACATTTCACTGACACTCCCAGCAGTTCGCATAGGGCAGTGTGAACTGCCGCCGGGAGGCATGCGATGCGGGAACCCGCCGCGCATTCGTGGCGTTCCCGCATCGCTCCATTGTGAACCCAGCCTAATATGCAATCGTTTTTCTGATCGCTGTATTAGTGTCACAGGTGACGCTAGTTAGGCAGGTAGGTATTTAGGTTCGCCGCAGCTTTTTATAGCGCCAGGGACCCCCATATACTACCGCATAAAGCCCCCTGATTGCCCCCTAGTTAACCCTTTCACCAGTGATCACCATATAACTGTTACAGGTGACGCTGGTTGGTTAGTTATTTTTTTATAGTTTCAGGGCACCCGCCATTTATTACCTAGTCTCACTAGTGTACCCCTAAATTTAGGGGTGTCTACTTTCTAAAATGGGGTCATTTGGGGGGGGGGGTTTGTGCCATCTTGGCATTTTATGGCCTTCAAAACTGTAACGCCCTTAGAAAGCCTGAAGGCGGTGCTTGGTTTTCGGGGCCCCGTACGCGGCTAGGCTCCCAAAAAGTCCCACATATGTGGTATCCCCGTACTCAGGAGAAGCAGCAGAATTTATTTTGGGGTGTCATTTCACATATGCCCATGGCATGCGTGAGCAATATATCATTTAGTGACAACTTTGTGAAAAAAAAAAAAAAAAAAAAAAGTTTGTAATTTTCCCGCAACTTGTGGCAAAATATAAAATATTCCATGGACTCAACATGCCTCTCAGCAAATAGCTTGGGGTGTCTACTTTCTAAAATGGGGTCATTTGTGGGGGTTTTGTGCCATCTTGGCATTTTATGGCCTTCAAAACTGTAATAGGTAGTGAGAAGTGAACTCAAAAAATTACGCCCTTAGAAAGCCTGAAGGCGGTGCTTGGTTTTCGGGGCCCCGTACGCGGCTAGGCTCCCAAAAAGTCCCACATATGTGGTATCCCCGTACTCAGGAGAAGCAGCAGAATTTATTTTGGGGTGTCATTTCACATATGCCCATGGCATGCATGAGCAATATATCATTTAGTGACAACTTTGTGAAAAAAAAAAAAAAAAGTTTGTAATTTTCCCGCAACTTGTGGCAAAATATAAAATATTCCATGGACTCAACATGCCTCTCAGCAAATAGCTTGGGGTGTCTACTTTCTAAAATGGGGTCATTTGTGGGGGTTTTGTGCCATCTTGGCATTTTATGGCCTTCAAAACTGTAATAGGTAGTGAGGCGTGAAATCAAAAATTTACGCCTTTAGAAAGCCTGAAGGCGGTGCTTGGTTTTCGGGGCCCCGTACGCGGCTAGGCTCCCAAAAAGTCCCACATATGTGGTATCCCCGTACTCAGGAGAAGCAGCAGAATTTATTTTGGGGTGTCATTTCACATACGCCCATAGCATGTGTGAGCAATATATCATTTAGTGACAACTTTGTGTAAAAAAAAAAAAAAAATTTTTTTTTTGTCATTATTCAATCGCTTGAGGCAAAAAAATAAAATATTCAATGGGCTCAACATGCCTCTTATCAATTTCCTTAGGGGGTCTACTTTCCAAAATGGGGTCATTTGGGGGGGTTTTGTACTGCCCTGCCATTTTAGCACCTCAAGAAATGAGATAGGCAGTCGTAAACTAAAAGCTGCGTAAATTCCAGAAAACGTACCTTAGTTTGTAGATGTGACAACTTTTGCGCAAACCAATAAATATACAATTATTGACTTTTTTTTTACCAAAGACATGTGGCTGAATACATTTTGGCCTAAATGTATGACTAAAATTGAGTTTATTGGATTTTTCTAATAACAAAAAGTAGAAAATATCATTTTTTTTCAAAATTTGCGGTCTTTTTACGTTTATATCGCAAAAAATAAAAATCGCAGAGGCAATCAAATACCATCAAAAGAAAGCTCTATTTGTGGGAAGAAAAGGACGCAAATTTTGTTTGGGTACAACATTGCATGACCGCGCAATTACCAGTTAAAGCAGCGCAGTGCCAAAGTGTAAAAAGACCTCTGGTCATTTACCAGCAAAATGGTCCGGTCTGAAAGTGGTTAATAGTGACCAATTATGTCATATGCCTTTGCTGCGGGAGCTCCAGGAGAATAATCCGGATGATTTTCGGAATTATCTCCGGATGACGGACCCCCTGCTTTCACCAACTATTGGTATTGGTGACCCCCTATATTAAGAAGCAGGGCACATGCATGAGGCTTTTATGTTATTTTTTGGTTAAATAATAATGATTTGATTTGTTATATTTTCTATATTTTTGGATGCATAGAATGCACTTTTTGGTTAAGTTCTGTTGGCAGATAGAATGTCTAATTTTATTTGTTTTCTTTTTTTTTAATGAACAATAAAAAAAATTGTGAAGAATAATACTTAGTTGTGTGTTTTACGTCAAATTACAGTTGGGGAGTGGCAGTTACATTTAAAAAAAATACCATGTAAAATTGACAAGGGACACCAACATAGCTGTATCTTTGATCTTAAAGACTACGGAATAATGGTGTTGTGGTAACTTGCCCAAATAAAAAAAAAAGCATAATAATAATGAAAATATGTTTGCAATAACTCCATCAGTATCACCAGCAAAGCAGCTCCATTATTATCCCATTAACCGCTTCCCGCCGAACGTATGCTTTCGGGGGGTTATACCGGGATGATGCCCGCAGCTGAAGGCATCATCCCGCTACTGTTTTTTAGAGCCGGCGATCGGCTTTCCAGATATAACAACCGATGCAGCTATATGTAAACTGTGTTCAAATCACACATGTGAGGTATCGCCGCGATCGTCAGAGTGAGAGCAATAATTCTAGTACTAGACCTCCTCTGTAACTCTAACCTGGCAACCGGAAATTTTTTTTTTAAAACGTCACCTATGGAGATTTTTAGGTATTGTAGTTTGTCGTCATTCCACGAGTGCGTGCAATTATAAAGCCTGACATGTTTTGTATCTATTTACTCGGCGTAACATCAACTTTCACATTATACAAAAAAATTGGGCTAATTTTACTTTCATTTTTTTTTTTTTATTCATGAAAGTGTCCCTTTTCCCAAAAAGTCGCGTTTAAAACACCGCTGCACAAATTCCGTGTGATATAAAGTATGGCAACAATCGCCATTTTATTCTCTAGGGTCTCTGCTAAATTATATATATTGTAATGGACGCCGTGGCTGGGTCCTGGAAGGACGCTATATTTCCCCTCTGTTTGTGTTGTGCTCTCTTTAGGGAATGAAAATTGATTAACCCACCTGTTAGAGGAAGTGTCTTTAAAAGGCAAGACAGGAAGTTGTAGAGTGGTGTGGAGGAGTGGAGAACACATGGTGGATGGTGTTTGGCGTTTGTTTTGGGTTGCAGCAAATGAAGTGGACAGCAGTGTCCTGTTTGGAAGGCTCCTGGCAGGAGAAGCTACCTGCCATCAAGACCAAGCTCTGTTTCTGATAAGGACAGCTGTTCTGGACTTTGCAAGTCGGTGAGACTACAAATCTTTTTCCTTTTGTTTTTGGCTGCTGTAAAGCTATTTAAGTTAATAAACCCCTTTGTTGTATGAAAAGCCTGTGTCCTGCGGTCTACCTGGTCCCCGAACATTACAAGTGGTGCTCGAATGCGGGCAGGACAAAGTAACAGGCATTTTTTCTTGCTATTTTTTTTTTTGTGGATTTGAACTGACATTTAAAGGGACAGTACAGTGAATTTATGTCCTGGGTTAAAGCTGCACAGCTGCGGAAAGCTAAAACCATGGAGGAGCTAATTAAACAGCTGTCCTTGGCGAATATACAAGCGCAGACCCGCCATGAGGAAGCTAATCAGCGCTTAGCAACGCAGCACAACGAGGCACTGGCTTTGCAGCAAGAAAATACTCGCCTGTTGGTGGCCCAGTTAGCAGCCCAGCAAGCGACCCAACAAGGGGTTATGCAGGATCAGATGGCGGCCTTAAAAGAAGCAGTGCAGCAGCTTTCTCAGGGCCGTGAACAAGTGGCCGTTGCCCCTGGCAACCAGGTGACCATAAGGGCAAGCCATTTCTTGCAGAAGTTGTCCCCGAGTGATGACGTAGAGGCGTTTCTGGCAACATTTGAGAGGACGGCAGAGAGAGAAGGGTGGCCCCAGGACCAGTGGGCCGGCTTAATTGCTCCTTTCCTCACCGGAGATTCTCAAAAAGCCTATTTTGACCTACCACCAGAAGATGCTAAAAATTATCAAAAACTAAAGGCAGAAATACTGGCTCGGTTGGGGGTGACTACGGCCGTTCGGGCCCAACGAGTGCACCAATGGAAGTATCGTTCAAACCGGCCACCGCGATCTCAAATGCATGACCTGGTGCAACTAGTAAAAAAATGGCTGCAGCCCGAAGTGTTGTCTGGCCCCCAAATTGTGGAGCGGATCGTGCTGGACCGGTACTTAAGGTCACTGCCAGGTGACCTTCAACGGTGGGTAAGTCATGGAGACCCCAAAACCGCGAACGGCCTTGTTGAGATGGTGGAACGATATACGGTGGTGGAGGATCTGCTTGGCCCCACCAAGCGTCAAGGGCCCAGTCTGCCACGGCCCTTCCGATCAACTGCCGCCCTTCGAACGGATGTCCCCAGGAGCCCTGGAACCAACACCCCGGAAGGCCAAGAGTCACACCCGTTACCCCCTCAGCGACCTGTTCCTGATCGGAGAGGAGGGGATGTACAATGTTGGCGATGTCATGCCTGGGGCCATACCCGGGCCCACTGCCCATTGCAGGAAGAACCCATGGAATGCGGGGTTCTTCGGAGGTGGTCTTTTATTGCCCATAAATCGTGTACAACACATCTTGACCTTGGAGAGAGGAATTTTGAGTGTGAAGTCCAAGTGAACCACCACCCTGCATGGGCCTTGCTGGACTCTGGAAGCATGGTAACCCTGGTTCACCCTAGAGTAATTGGGAAGAGGAAAAACGGGAAGATGCTAATGTAAACAAGCATCTCTCTGTTCTGCCTAGTGACAGTGTCACTGATCTCTGCTCCCTGTCAACGGGAACAGTGATCAGTGATGTGTCACACGTAGCCACTCCCCCCCCCCCCACAGTTAGAATCACTCCCCAGGACACACTTAACCCCTGAAAGCCGCCCAGAGCCCAAAAAATTGTGCGGAAATCGCGGAGTATAACACGCACCTGCGATTTCCCCCTGATAATAAAGGGAAAAAAGTGCGTGTTATACGCCGATACATACGCTAATAAAAACCATAGAAACTGAGAAAAAAACTTTCGAAAAGCGCCGCTAAAGCACGGAAAAAAAGCCTTAGCGCTGTTCTAACGGCACTGTAGTGTGAAAGGGGTCAGAAGATAAATAGCGTTCTCCTATGTGTCTACTACTTTAGGCTATTGCCATTTTTTGAGCTTTGGCGTCTATGAGCACCATGTAATGCAAAAACGCCAACAAAATGCTAATGCTCCTAAATGCTCCTTAACCACTTCCGGACCGCCGCACGCCGATATACGTTCGCACTTTGGAGAGCAATATCATTGTTATGGCAGCAGCTACCTACCATAACCCTCGGTATCCTCTTCTTCGGCCGGCAGTCCGGTTTCCGATAATAGTGGTCTCTGCGGCGGATTCGCCGCAAGATCATTTTTTATCAGCGGTGGAAGAGGGCCCCATGCCGCGCACCACTTACCGGAGCCGGCGGCAGTGGCGGAGGCAATCAGATCCTTGTCCTTGCTGGGTATGGAGACGAGTGAGGGGAAGATAGGCCCCACCCGTCTCCATACCATTGCAAAACGTCACTTCCGCCCACAGCTCTTAACCACTTTCAGACCGGACCAATTTGCTGGTCAAAGACCAGACCACTTTTTGCGATTCGGCACTGCGTCGCTTTAACTGACAATTGCGCAGTCGTGCGACGTGGCTCCCAAACAAAATTGACGTCCTTTTTTTCCCACAAATAGAGCTTTCTTTTGGTGGTATTTGATCACCTCTGCGGTTTTTATTTTTTGCGCTATAAACAAAAATAGAGCGACAATTTTGAAAAAAACGCATTATTTTTTACTTTTTGTTATAATAAATATCCCCCAAAAATATATAAAAAAAAAATTTTCCCTCAATTTAGGCCGATACGTATTCTTCTACATATTTTTGGTAAAAAAAATCGCAATAAGCGATTATTGATTGGTTTGCGCAAAAGTTATAGCGTTTACAAAATAGGGATAGTTTTATAGCATTTTTATTAATAATTTTTTATAATTTTTTTACTAGTAATGGCGGCGATCTGCGATTTTTTATTGTGACTGCGACATTGTCGGGGACCCATCGGACATTTTTGACACATTTTTGGGACCATTGTCATTTATACAGTAATCACTGCTATATAAATGCAGTGATTCCTGTGTAAATGACACTGGCAGTGAAGGGGTTAACCAGTGGGTGGCAGTGTAGGGGTTAAGTGTTCCTAGGGGTGTGTTACTAACTGTGGGGGGGTTGGGCTTTCATTTAGTGTACACTGATCTCTGCTCCAATCACATGGAGCAGAGATCAGCGTCACTAGTTGCTAGGCAGAATGGGAAAATGTTGTTTATACAGCATTTCCTCCATTCGGCCGCTCCGTGAGACGATCGCGGGTATGCCCGTGGCGATCGAGTCCGTGGGTCCCGCGACCGGACTCACGGGGGTCCCGACCAGCGCGGGAGCGCGGCGCGCTCCCGATGGCACGGCGGCATTGAATATTGGACGTACCTGTACGCCAATATGCCTGCCCGTGCCATGCTGTCGACGTACATCGTCGTGCGCTGGTCGGGAAGTGGTTAAAGGCACATTTTTTAAAAAATTTTATTTATTTTTTTGCATTTTGGTGTAAATATGAGATTTGAGGTCTTCTTTGACCCCCCCCCCCGATCTCATATTTAAGAGGACCTGTCATGTTTTTTTTTTTCTATTACAGGGGATGTTTACATTCCTTGTAATAGGAATAAAAGTGACACTTTTTTTTTTTTTTTTAAACAGTGTAAAAAAATAAAATAAAAGGTAAACTAAATAAGAAAATATATATTTTTTTAAACTTGCCCTGTCTCGACAAGCTCGCGTGCAGAAGCGAACGCATAGGTGAGTCGCGCCCGCCAATGCTGTATTCTTCCTTGTTGGCCTAGGCCTAGGGCAGCACTTTACGGGGGGGGGGGCAGCAGGGAAAGAGTCCCCGCCCACTTGCTCTACACTGATAGTGTAGCGCCAGCTTCATGGGGCAGACTGGGCTGAGAGGCAAAATAGTCTAGCTTCCCCATAGAGCGGCCGCACCGCGATCCGGCGGCATTCCGCAACTGTGGGGGAGGAGGGGAGCTGCCGCTGCTTCCCATTGCGACTGTCCTATCATCCTGGACCACAAACCTTCCTCACTGTGCTTTATGTTTTCTGCTGCACCATTGGCATGGTTATATCTTCTTAGTCCTCTGCATAAAATTATCAGAAATTTGTGCTTAAAATAGAACTGTAGGCAATACTTTTTTTATTTATTTTTTTCATTTTGGATAGAATAAGAGAGGGTTATAGCCCCTGTCAGTCTATTTTTTTTTTACCATCCCTGTTCCTTTGCAGAGATTTCCCTTTACTTCCTGCCCCATAGCCAAACAGGAAGTGAGAGGAAATCTATGCAAATTAAAAGGAATTTAAATATGACCCACCCCCTTCCCATCAAGGCCACACCCCTTGCTGTTTAAGACCCGCCCTGAAATTTTCGAGCGGGGTCACTAGTTCTGAGGCCCCCCCTCAGAAGCTCTCAGAATTAGTGTCCCCGCTCAAAAATTTCAGGATGGGTCTTAAACAGCAAGGGGTGTGGCCTTGACAGGAAGGGGTGGGTCATATTTAAATTAGGGGGTACATGTGTTTGGTCAGGCCTAGGGCAGCACAAAACCTAAATACACTACTGGTCGGGAACGCAGGACGTGTGACGTCCATCATAAGCGCCGCAAGCTCCAGAAGGCGGGAATTACAATGCGCCCGCCACGTCAAAGAAGATCCCGCCAGGGTGAGCGGCTCGGCTCTCCTGTCCTCCTCTCCTCTCTTGTCCTCCTGCCCTGTCACAGGCAGGGCTCTCCTTTCCCTGTGTCCTGTCCTCCTCTCCTGCACTTCTTTCCTGTCCCTGTGTCCTGTCCTGTCATGTCCTCCTCTCCTGCCCTCTTGTCCTGTCATGTCCTCCTCTCCTGCCCTCCTGTCCTCCTCTCCTATCCCCCCTGTCCTGTGTCCTGTCATGGCTCTGGCTGGGGTTGCCTGGAGTGCCTGCTCAGCAGGCCCTGCTGTCTACTCTACTGTGATGGCCTGCTGAGCTGCAGGAGGAGGTCAAGTCGCCTAAGGTCTGGTCAGGGTAGGTCAGTGTGGGTCAATGTATGTCAGGGTAGGTCAGTGTGGGTCAGGTAGGTCAGTGTGGGTCAATGTATGTCAGGGTAGGTCAGTGTGGTTCAGTGTGTGTCAGGTAGATTAGTGTGCGTCAGGTAGGCCAGTGTGGGTCAGGTAGGTCAGTGTGGGTCAATGTATGTCAGGGTAGGTCAGTGTGGTTCAGTGTGTGTCAGGTAGATTAGTGTGTGTCAGGTAGATTAGTGTGTGTCCGGTAGGTCAGTGTGGGTCAGGTAGGTCAGTGTGGGTCAATGTATGTAAGGGTAGGTCAGTGTGGGTCAGGTAGGTCAGTGTGGGTCAGGTAGGTCAGTGTGGGTCAATGTAGGTCAGGGTAGGTCAGTGTGGGTCAGGTAGGTCAGTGTGGGTCAATGTATGTCAGGGTAGGTCAGGTAGGTCAGTGTGGGTCAATGTATTTCAGGGTAGGTCAGTGTGGTTCAGTGTGTGTCAGGTAGATCAGTGTGGGTCAGGTAGGTCAGTGTAGGTCAAGGTATGTAAGGGTAGGTCAGTGTCGGTCAGGTAGGTCAGTGTAGGTCAATGTATGTCAGGGTAGGTCAGGGTGGGTCAGTGTGGGTCAGTGTATGTCAGGGTAGGTCAGTGTGGGTCAGTGTGGGTCAGGTAGGTCAGTGTGGGTCAATGTATGTCAGGGTAGGTCAGTGTGTGTATGGTAGATTAGTGTGTGTCGGGTAAGTCAGTGTGGGTCAGTATGGGTCAATGTATGTCAGGGTAGGTCAGTGTGGGTCAATGTATGTCAGGGTAGATCAGGGTGGGTCAGTGTGGGTCAGTGTATGTCAGGGTAGGTCAGTGTGGGTCAGTGTGGGTCAGGTAGGTCAGTGTGGGTCAATGTATGTCAGGGTAGGTCAGTGTGTGTATGGTAGATTAGTGTGTGTCGGGTAGGTCAGTGTGGGTCAGTATGGGTCAATGTATGTCAGGGTAGGTCAGTGTGGGTCAATGTATGTCAGGGTAGGTCAGTGTGGGTCAGTATGGGTCAATGTATGTCAGGGTAGGTCAGTGTGGGTCAATGTATGTCAGGGTAGGTCAGTGTGGGTCAATGTATGTTAGGGTAGGTCAGCGTGGGTCAATGTATGTCAGGGTAGGTCAGTGTGGGTCAATGTATGTCAGGGTAGGTCAGTGTGGGTCAATGTATGTCAGGGTAGGTGAGTGTGGTTCAGTGTGTGTCAGGTAGATTAGTGTGCGTCAGGTAGGCCAGTGTGGGTCAGGTAGGTCAGTGTGGGTCAATGTATGTCAGGGTAGGTCAGTGTGGTTCAGTGTGTGTCACGTAGATTAGTGTGTGTCCGGTAGGTCAGTGTGGGTCAGGTAGGTCAGTGTGGGTCAATGTATGTAAGGGTAGGTCAGTGTGGGTCAGGTAGGTCAGTGTGGGTCAATGTAGGTCAGGGTAGGTCAGTGTGGGTCAGGTAGGTCAGTGTGGGTCAATGTATGTCAGGGTAGGTCAGGTAGGTCAGTGTGGGTCAATGTATGTCAGGGTAGGTCAGTGTGGTTCAGTGTGTGTCAGGTAGATCAGTTTGGGTCAGGTAGGTCAGTGCGGGTCAAGGTATGTAAGGGTAGGTCAGTGTCGGTCAGGTAGGTCAGCGTGGGTCAATGTATGTCAGGGTAAGTCAGTGTGGGTCAATGTCCTCCTCTCCTTCCCTCCTGTCCTGTCATGTCCTCCTCTCCTTCCCTCTTGTGCTGTCATGTCCTCCTCTCCTGCCCTCCTGTTCTCCTCTCCTACCCCCCTGTCCTGTGTCCTGTCATGGCTCTGGCTGGGGTTGCCTGGAGTGCCTGCTCAGCAGGCCCTGCTGTCTACTCTACTGTGATGGCCTGCTGAGTTGCAGGAAGAGATCAAGTCGCCTGAAGTATGGTCAGGGTAGGTCAGTGTGGGTCACATAGGTCAGTATGGGTCAATGTATGTCAGGGTAGGTCAGTGTGGATCAATGTATGTCAGGGTAGGTCAGTGTGGATCAATGTATGTCAGGGTAGGTCAGTGTGGGTCAGGTAGGTCAGTGTGGGTCAATGTATGTCAGGGTAGGTCAGGTAGGTCTGTGTGGGTCAGGTAGGTCAGTGTGGGTCAATGTATGTCAGGGTAGGTCAGTGTGGGTCAATGTATGTCAGGGTAGGTCAGTGTGGGTCAATGTATGTCAGGGTAGGTGAGTGTGGTTCAGTGTGTGTCAGGTAGATTAGTGTGCGTCAGGTAGGCCAGTGTGGGTCAGGTAGGTCAGTGTGGGTCAATGTATGTCAGGGTAGGTCAGTGTGGTTCAGTGTGTGTCACGTAGATTAGTGTGTGTCCGGTAGGTCAGTGTGGGTCAGGTAGGTCAGTGTGGGTCAATGTATGTAAGGGTAGGTCAGTGTGGGTCAGGTAGGTCAGTGTGGGTCAGGTAGGTCAGTGTGGGTCAATGTAGGTCAGGGTAGGTCAGTGTGGGTCAGGTAGGTCAGTGTGGGTCAATGTATGTCAGGGTAGGTCAGGTAGGTCAGTGTGGGTCAATGTATGTCAGGGTAGGTCAGTGTGGTTCAGTGTGTGTCAGGTAGATCAGTTTGGGTCAGGTAGGTCAGTGCGGGTCAAGGTATGTAAGGGTAGGTCAGTGTCGGTCAGGTAGGTCAGTGTAGGTCAATGTATGTCAGGGTAGGTCAGGGTGGGTCAGGGTAGGTCAGTGTGGGTCAGGTAGGTCAGTGTGGGTCAATGTATGTCAGGGTAGGTCAGTGTGTGTATGGTAGATTAGTGTGTGTCGGGTAGGTCAGTGTGGGTCAGGTAGGTCAGTGTGGGTCAATGTATGTCAGGGTAGGTCAGTGTGTGTATGGTAGATTAGTGTGTGTCGGGTAGGTCAGTGTGGGTCAATGTATGTCAGGGTAGGTCAGTGTGGGTCAATGTATGTCAGGGTAGGTCAGTGTGGGTCAATGTATGTCAGGGTAGGTCAGTGTGGATCAATGTATGTTAGGGTAGGTCAGCGTGGGTCAATGTATGTCAGGGTAAGTCAGTGTGGGTCAATGTCCTCCTCTCCTTCCCTCTTGTGCTGTCATGTCCTCCTCTCCTGCCCTCCTGTTCTCCTCTCCTACCCCCCTGTCCTGTGTCCTGTCATGGCTCTGGCTGGGGTTGCCTGGAGTGCCTGCTCAGCAGGCCCTGCTGTCTACTCTACTGTGATGGCCTGCTGAGTTGCAGGAAGAGATCAAGTCGCCTGAAGTCTGGCCAGGGTTGGTCAGTGTGGGTCACGTAGGTCAGTGTGGGTCAATGTATGTCAGGGTAGGTCAGTGTGGGTCAATGTATGTCAGTGTAGGTCAGGGTAGGTCAGTGTATGTCAGGGTAGGTCAGTGTATGTCAGGGTAGGTCAGTGTGGGTCAGTGTATGTCAGGGTAGGTCAGTGTGGATCAGTGTGTGTCAGGTAGATTAGTGTGTGTCAGATAGATCAGTGTGGGTCAATGTATGTCAGGGTAGGTCAGTGTGGGCCACTGTGTGTCAGGTAGGTCAGTGTGGGTCAATGTATGTCAGGGTAGGTCAGTATGGGTTAGTGTGTGTCAGGTAGATTAGTGTGTGTCAGGTAGGTCAGTGCTCGTCAGGTAGGTCAGGTAGGTACACCCCCCCCGTTTCCGGACTTGGACTTAAGCCCCTGGTCTTTTTGCCACCTAGCAACACCCCTGGTTTTAGTTCATGGGTGCAAACGAAAGATCCCAAAGTATCTGAATTTATAGAAAAGAACAGGGGAAAGGTGCAGGAGCCAGAAGCTAGTGGAGATCACCGGAGTAGCGGTGTACTGTAGTAGCGTTGTACTGGAGCAGCGGTGTACTGGAGCAGCGGTGTACTGGAGTAGCGGTGTAGCGGTGTACTGGAGTAGCGGTGTACTGGAGCAGCGGTGTACTGGAGCAGCGGTGTACTGGAGCAGCGGTGTACTGGAGCAGCGGTGTACTGGAGCAGCGGTGTACTGGAGCAGCGGTGTACTGGAGTAGCGGTGTACTGGAGTAGCGGTGTAGCGGTGTACTGGAGTAGCGGTGTACTGTAGTAGCGGTGTACTGTAGTAGCGGTGTACTGGAGCAGCGGTGTACTGGAGCAGCGGTGTACTGGAGCAGCGGTGTACTGGAGCAGCGGTGTACTGGAGCAGCGGTGTACTGGAGCAGCGGTGTACTGGAGTAGCGGTGTAGCGGTGTACTGGAGCAGCGGTGTACTGGAGCAGCGGTGTACTGGAGCAGCGGTGTACTGGAGCAGCGGTGTACTGGAGCAGCGGTGTACTGGAGCAGCGGTGTACTGGAGCAGCGGTGTACTGTAGTAGCGGTGTACCGGAGCAGCGGTATGTACACAGTGAATTCCAGGGGATCCCATAGGTGGTAGAAATGCCATGTAGCTATAGAGTATAAATCTAATTTAAAGTATTATTAAAGGCAAAACTTTTTTTTATTTTTGGATAGAATGGAGAGGGATTAGAACACCAAGTTTGTATTGCTTTCTGTGCCCCGGTTAAGGAGATATCCCCTCTCTATTTGTCACATTTACCAACAAGAGTAAAAGTGGGGACACCAGTCATTTAAAAAAAAAGTAAAAATGCACAAAGAAGATCATTACTGTATATAATCTGGAACAATGTGTTCCTTCCTATAGGAAGGGAGCGGAAGAAAAATACAACAATGGGGAAGTTATTACATAATATTGAGCAAAGCTTTTGCATCATTGACTAAATCCTCCAGCGTAATTGGGTAATACTGCGTAAGAAATGCAATGTGTCGGCTATTCTCATTACCCCTGTGTGGTACATGTAGGTTTGTTTGTTCTCTAATGAGTGCAATTGGGTGGGGTAACCCCTAGACTGCAGTTTATTTGACAATTCCTCCAACCTTATTTTTTGTAATAATGATTCAAATGTATTCTTTTTTTCATACATCATACTGGACACAGAGCATCACCCAATTCCTAATGAAAGGGTTATGCTGCCACCTTCAGATGGGACACTAGCAAAAATAGACAGGAAACCCCGCCCCTGGATATAGCCTCTCACCATTAGGTCGGGCTTTTTTTTGTGGCTATTGTCTCAGGTGATGTCATTAAAATATTTAGCATCTCAAAGGTTCCAGCTAGGGATTAGGAGACTGGCATTATCCAAATCCATGTCGTACGGCTTTTCTTGGCTCAGAGGAACGGTACCCAAATCTCATAGTGGACACGTCTGGACAGCCTGCAATGTTGCCAGTCAGCTCTGGACCCTGTAAAATTGGACCTTGTGCGATGAGGACCGGGAGGGAGCTATACAAGTCCAGGGGAGTAGTCATCTGCAGGGGGGTTGAGTCCCTAATGGCTCCCGTGGAAAAGTCCATGGTGATGGGTAAAGATTGAGCCCCCTTAGGGTGAGTTCTACAGCAGGGAGGGTGAGTGCCTTTGAATAGCTGTCATGAGGGCCACATACCTGATGTGAGACTGAAGTAGTGAGGAGGCCTCCCTTGCACCTCAGGTCCTTAAAACCTCTGGAGATGGAGACAGAGACTCGGTGAACACCGAGTGGCATACGTGCTAGGGGTGCAGAGCAGCGTGCAAGCCTTAGTCCGGGATCCAAGCCGAGGTCAAGTCTAGTTAGGCAACGAAGCATGAAAGGGTTAATCCGAAGAAGTTCCGATCTGGGAGCTGAGTACAAAAAGGACAAAGAAGTAGAATGGTTAAGGTACAAATCTGAGGTCAATAGCAAGTAGCAATCAAGAGTAGTGATGGACGAACTTCCGACGGAACGTTTCGCGAACGCGGACCGCGAACGCAGTCGATATTTCGCGAACCGTAACGTTCGCAGCGGGCCCCATTGACTTCAATGGGAGGCGAACTTTGCAAACCTACAGGTCAAATTTGCAGCCACAAAATAATTACTAGCTGTGCAAACATAGTCCCACCACATGGCCAATGACATAACACATGTATGAGGTGAATCTGGGATCGACAACTACAAGCATTCTTTTTTTAGATGTGAAATTGTGACAATTCAGGACTGTGGAGCGCATGAAGGCAATGAAGGAGAGGGAAGGTCAGGGTAGGCAAAGAAGAGGGTGCAGGAGATGACCACCAGCAGCGTGACATACAGCAATGACACCTGCACTATGATAGAGTCATCTGACACCAGCACCGTGATAGAGAGCACTGACATCAGCAGCCTGACATACAGCAATGACACCTGCACCAATATAGAGTGATCTGACACCAGCACCGTGACATACAGCACTGACACCAGCAGCGTGACATACAGCACTGACACCAGCAGCGTGACATACAGCACTGACACCAGCAGCGTGACATACAGCACTGACACCAGCAGCGTGACATACAGCACTGACACCAGCAGCGTGACATACAGCACTGACACCAGCACCGTGATATACAGCACTGACATCAGCAGCGTGACATACAGCAATGACACCTGCACCTTGATAGAGTGATCTGACACCAGCACCGTGATAGAGAGCACTGACATCAACAGCGTGACATAAAGCACTGGCACCATGATATACAGCACTGACACCAACACCGTGACATAAAGCCCTCACACCAGCACCGTGATATACAGCACTGACACCTGCACCGTAAGCAGCCCCAGGAGGAAGTCAGCATAGCACAGGGATGGTGGGAGCCCCTCATAATGAGCATAGCACAGGGATGGTGGGAGCCCCTCATAATATGCACAGCAGAGGTACAGCCCCAGGAGGAAGTCAGCACAGCACAGGGATGGTGGGAGCCCCTCATAATAAGCAGCCCCAGGAGGAAGTCAGCACAACACAGGGATGGTGGGAGCATCTTATAATAAGCAGCCCCAGTAGAAATATGACACCGCTCAACCTCTTCAAACAGGAGGGTACGGGCATATAGTACGGTGTGCTTTTTTTGGACAAGGAAGTGAGCCAAAATGAAGAAAGAAGGTCTGTGTGCTCGATTAAAAAAATTGTTTATAGACATATACCGGTACATGGTCTACTGGTCACATGTGTTGAATTCCTCCGAGATCCATGCCTCATTCATTTTTAGAAATGTGAGGTAGTTAACACTGTCGTGAGCTAGGCGAGTGCGCTTATCGGTCACAATCCCCCCCTGCTGCGCTGAACGTCCTTTTGGACAGGACACTGGACGAGGGGCAAGCCAACAGTTCGATTGCAAATTGGGCAAGCTCTGGGCAGAGGTCAAGCCTGCCCACCCAGTAGTCCAGGGGTTCATCACTCCTCAGAGCGTCCACATCGGCCGTTAACCCGATGTAGTCGGACACCTGTCGGTCTAGGCGTTCCCTGATGCTGGATCCAGATGACACCTGTCGATGGGTCAGCTGAAAGAATGACCTCAAATCCGAAGTCACCAACACATCTTCAAACCGGCCTCTTCTTGCAGGCGCTGTTGGATTGGTACCCGAACTCCTTCTCTGGGAGTGGGAATTGCTCCTCTGCCAGCGCACGCAAAAGCAGAATGCAGCATTTCTCGAAGCAAGGCCTGGAAGTGCTCCATTCTGACAGTGCTCCATGACGGCGGTAACATTTCCGCCATTTTGTGTTTGTACCGGGGGTCTAAGTACGTTGCCACCCAGTACTGGTCCTTGACCCTTATACTTTTTATACAGGGGTCCCTATTAAAACACTGGAACATGAAGGCCCCCATTTGCACTAAACTGGAAGCGGTGTGGTGGTCTGGCTCCTGCTCATCATCCAGGATAATGTCGTCCTCTTCATTCTCCTCTCCCCATCCACGCACAACAACAGGGATCACAGAAAGGTTTAAAGCATGCTCTTCTTGCTCCTCCTCATCCGCCCCGGCACCATCCTCCTCTGACTCCTCTTCAGACTCCTGTTGTTCACTTGTCTCAGATAGAGTAGTCCCCCCTGGGAATTCATCCAGCATTGCGACTTCCTCATCTTCCCGCTCCTGCTCCTCCACAGCTTAATCAATGACACGACGCAATGCAAGCTCCATAAAGAAGGCATAAGGTACCATGTCACTAATGGCGCCATGGCTGCGACTGACCAGTTTGGTGATCTCCTCAAATGGGCGCAGAAGTCTGCATGCGTCGCGCATGAGCAGCCACTGGCGTGGTGAAAAAACCCCAGCTCCCCAGAACCTGTTCTGCCGCAGAGTTCATACAGGTAGACGTTAACTGCACGTTTCTGCTGGAGCAGCCTATCAAGCATATAGAAGGTTGAGTTCCATCGCGTCGGGCAATCGCAAATAAGACGGCTGACCGGCAGATTGTGTCGCCGCTGAATGTCAGCAAGGCGAGCCATGGCCGTGTAAGATCTTCTGAAATGGGCCGAGATTTTCCTTGCCTGCCGCAAGATGTCCTGGACCCCAGGGTATTCGACAACGAATCGCTGCACGACCAAGTTTAAGACGTGTGTGATTTTGCCCTGTTTCAATGCGCTAAGCAGATTGGCACCGTTGTCACACACCACTTTACCAACTGTCAAATTGAGCGGTGTTAGCCACTGATCTGCCTGTGAACGCAAAGCTGAAAGGAGTGCCGGGCCAGTGTGGCTCTTGACTTCCAGGCACAACAGACGCAGCGCGGCATGGCAACGTCTCACCTGGCATGTCGAATAGGTTCTGGAGAGCTTGGGCGGCACAGCGGAAGAAACGCTAGCAGCGGGAAAAGGAGGAGTCAGCCGAGGAGGAGAGGGAGGAGGATGGAGTAGGAGGCGGAGGAGGAGGAGAAGAGCCAGGCCTGCATGCAATCCGTGGTGGTAAAACCAAATCTACAGGGGTGCCACGGGTTACATGCTTGACGGCCATCAGAAGGTTCACCCAGTGGGCAGTGAAAGTGATATGCCTTCCCTGCCCGTGTTTGCTAGACCACGTGTCTGTGGTCAGATGTATCTTGGCACCGACACTGTGTGCCAGAGATACATTCACTTGCCGCTGAACATGGCCATATAGCTCTGGGATGCCCTTCTCTGAGAAATACTTCCTTCCTGGGACCTTCCATTGTGGTGTTCCAATGGCCACAAATTTTCGAAAGGCCTCCGAGTCCACCAGTTTATATGGCAGTAGTTGGCGGGCTATGAGTTCTGACAAGCCAGCCGTCAACCGTTGGGCAAGAGGGTTATCTGGCGTCATCATTTTTTTACACTCGAACATTAGGCCCATGGAAGTCTGCCTTTTTGCAGAAAAACGTGAGCTTGGCGTGATGGAAGGTGGAGTGGAGGACAATTGTGAGGAGAGAGGAGAAGGAGAAGTAGAAGACAAGGCTGGACGGTGAGAGCCTGGAGTGTGGCTTTGTGTGTTCCGTTGCTCCCACTGGGCTCGGTGATGGCTGCTCATGTGCCTTCTTAAGGCGGTCGTCCCTAGGTGAGTGTTGGGCTTACCGCTACTAATGCGTTGACTGCAAAGATTGCAGATGGCAACGCTATTGTCAGCAGCGGACACGTTAAAAAAATCCCACACTGTGGAGCCATGTGCCGGTGTCCTGGGAGCGCCAGATGTGACCGTACATGGTCGATGACTCGCTCCTGATACATTTGCAGTCTGCTTTGTCCCTCCTGTGCAATCTAAGTTATTCCTGCTTCTCCTCCCTATCTGCTGGTCCATATCTCCCTCTGAACTCCCCTCCTCTTCCTCTCTTGTGGGCACCCACGTGACATCACTAGACACGTCATCATCGACGTGACCTTCACCACCGCTATAAGTAGAGATCTCGAAGTAGGCAGCAACAGCGGGGACCAACCTCCTCCTTGGGCTGATCTGGGTACTGTCGTCAGACTGCTGAGTAGCAGTTGTTGCTACCTCCTCTTCCTGATCCAATACCAAGAGTGGCTGCGCATCAGAAATGTCTTGATATGGATCGGAAAATAATTCCTGTGATTCAAGCGGAAGGTATGTGGTGGTGGTGGTGTTGTTGGTGGTAGTGTCTTTGGGGGTGCACATAGCAGAGAGTGAAGAAGAGGGTGCAGATCGAGAGGATGAGGAGGGTGCAGAAGAGTAAGGCTGAGCGAGCCACTCAACCAAGTCTGGTGCGTCCTTTAAAGTAATTGAACGCACCTTCTGCAACTTCCCACTTTGGCTCAAGCCTGTTGCTCCTGCCCTACCCCTACCACCCCTGCGGAAGGGCCTGCCTCTTCCTCTGCCTGTCATTTTTTAAATGACCCTGTGACAAAACTCTCAGTCCCTATACTGATAAAGGACTGCTGCAGTATAGGGCAGCAGTCAGCAGTAGTGCACCTCAACCCTATGTATTGTGGACCTACACCAGTCCTTATAGAATAGCAGACTGTACCTCACCCAATCCTATGTACTGTAGTACCCTATACCTTACCAGTCCTTATAAGGACCTTTGTGGAACAAGTAGGTTGTGAATGATTAGCAGACTGTACCTCAGTCCCTATACTGATAAAGGACTACTGCAGCAGAAGGGCAGCAGTCAGCAATAGTTCACCTCAACCCTATGTATTGTGGACCTATACCAGTCCTTAAGGAATAGCAGACTGTACCTCACCCAACCCTATGTACTGTAGTACCCTATACCTTACCAGTCCTTATAAGGACCTTTGTGGAACAAGTAGGTTGTGAATGATTATCAGACTGTACCTCAGTCCCTATACTCATAAAGGACTACTGCAGCAGAAGGGCAGCAGTCAAGTATAATATTCTTTCTATATTTGGAAGAAAGAATATTATACGTGTACAAGCCTATTACCATACCAGTCCTGAAAAGAACCTTTGTGGACCTAATAGTAACAGCTACTGATTAAACTGACTGTCCCTCACTGCCTCACACACAGCTTCCTGCCTGTCCCTATTTAAACTAACAAAACAGAGGCTGCTGGAACAATAACTTGAATAGCACTTTTGTGGACCTAATAGTAACAGCTAATGATTAAACTGACTGTCCCTGCAGCACACAGCGTCCTGTCCCTCTCTCTACACTGACAAAAGCCACTCAGGCTGCTGCAACAATCACTAGCACAGCACTGCCTCAAACCTATATCCTGAACTACACCTAACACCTATACCATGATACCTGTCCTTAAAAGAACTTTTGTGGACCTAATAGCTAGCGATTTGGGTCACTGAAGTCTCTCCCTGCTCCACACAGCAACCTCTACCTATAGTGACAGTAGAAAGAATGTAAAATGGCCGCTGGATCGGGTCTATTTATAAGTTAGGGGGAATGTCCAAGTGTCCATGTGCTGTAATGTCTCAATTGGCTGTCCTGTATAATGATGGACGAACTTCCGACGGGACGTTTCGCGAACGCGGCCGATAGTTCGCGAACCGGAATGTTCGCGGCGGGCCCCATTGACTTCAATGGGAGGCGAACTTCGCAAACCTATAGGTCAAATTTGCAGCCACAAAATAATTATTAGCTGTGCAAACATAGTCCCACCACATGGCCAATGACATAACACATGTATGAGGTGAATCTGGGATCGAACACCAAAAGCATTCTTTTTTTATATGGGAAATTGTTGTGACAATTCAGGACTGTGGAGCGCATGAAGGCAATGGAGGAGAGGGAAGGTCAGGGACCAGGGTAGGCAAAGAAGAGGGTGCAGGAGATGATCACCAGCAGCGTGACATACAGCAATGACACCTGCACTATGATAGAGTCATCTGACACCAGCACCGTGATAGAGGGCACTGACATCAGCAGCGTTACATACAGCAATGACACCTGCACCGTGATATACAGCACTGACAGCAGCACCGTGATATACAGCACTGACAGCAGCACCATGATACAGAGCACTGACATCAGCAGCGTGACATACAGCAATGACACCTGCACCGTGATATACAGCACTGACAGCAGCACCGTGATATACAGCACTGACAGCAGCACCATGATAGAGAGCACTGACAGCAGCACCGTGATATACAGCACTGACAGCAGCACCGTGATATACAGCACTGACAGCAGCACCATGATAGAGAGCACTGACAGCAGCACCGTGATATACAGCACTGACAGCAGCACCGTGATATACAGCACTGACAGCAGCACCATGATAGAGAGCACTGACATCAGCAGCGTGACATAAAGCACTCACACCAGCACCGTGATATACAGCACTGACAGCAGCACCGTGATAGAGAGTACTGACATCAGCACTGTGATATACATCACTGACACCTGCACCGTAAGCAGCCCCAAGAGGAAGTCAGCATAGCACAGGGATGGTGGGAGCCGCTCATAATGAGCCTAGCACAGGGATGGTGTGAGCCCCTCATAATAAGCAGCCCCAGGAGGATGTCAGCATAGCACAGGGATGGTGTGAGCCCCTCATAATAAGCAGCCCCAGGAGGATGTCAGCATAGCACAGGGATGGTGTGAGCCCCTCATAATAAGCAGCCCCAGGAGGAAGTCAGCACAGCACAGGGATGGTGTGAGACCCTCATAATAAGTAGCCCCAGTAGAAATATGACCCACCCCTGTATACCACCCCTGCGGAAGGGCCTGCCTCTTCCTGTCATTTTATAAATGACCCTGTGACAAAACTCTCAGTCCCTATACTAATGAAGTACTGCTGCAGTATAGGGCAGCGGTCAGCAGTAGTGCACCTCAACCCTATGTATTGTGGACCGATACCAGTCCTTATAGAATAGCAGAATGTACCTCACTCAACCCTATGTACTGTAGCACCCTAGACAGACCAGTTACCAGTCCTGATAAAGAGCTTTGTGGAACAAGTGAGTTGTGAATGATTAGCAGACTGTACCTCACTCAACCCTATGTACTGTAGCACCCTAGACAGACCAGTTACCAGTCCTGATAAAGAGCTTTGTGGAACAAGTGAGTTGTGAATGATTAGCAGACTGCAGCAGAAGGGCAGCAGTCAAGTATAATATTCTTTCTATATTTGGAAGAAAGAATATTATACGTGTACAAGCCTATTACCATACCACTGATACCAGTCCTGAAAAGAACCTTTGTGGAACTAATAGTAACAGCTACTGATTAAACTGACCCTCACTGCCTGACACACTGCTTCCTTCCTGTCCCTATATAAACTGGCAAAACAGAGGCTGCTGGAACAATAACTGGAATAGCACTTTTGTGGACCTGATAGTAACAGCTAATGATGATGATGATGACTAATCTGGCTGTCCCTACAGCAGACACAGCGCTCTGTCCCTTTCTCTAAACTGACAAAAGACACTCAGGCTGCTGCAACAATCAGTAGCACAGCAAACCTATATACACCTAACACCTATACCAGTCCTGAAAATAACTTTTGTGTACCAAATAGCTAGCGATTTATCTGTCCCTGCTCCACACAGCAACCTCTCCCTATAGTGACAGAAGAAAGAATGTAAAATGGCCGCCGGATCGGGTGTATTTATAAGTTAGGGGGAATGTCCAAGTGTCCATGTGCTGTAATGTCTCAATTGGCTGTCCTGTACCCCATGATGGATGTGTCATCAGGTGAAAGTTCTTTTACACAGTAAAAACACGGAAGTCCGCCGGGCGAACAGCGCCAATAGTCCGCCGAACGGGCGGACCGCGAACAGCCGAAATTCGCCGCGAAACGACCGCCGGGCCAACTGTTCGGCCATCCCTAGTCCTGTACCCCATGATGGATGTGTCATCATAGGTCAAAGTTCTTTTACACAGTAAACACGGAAGTCCGCCGGGCGAACAGCGGCAATAGTCCGCCGATCGGGCAGATGGCGAACAGCCGAAATTCGCCGCGAAACGACCACCAGGCGAACCGTTCGGCCATCCCTAGTTGTGGCAACACCAACACCTTGTTCCGCCATTTCTGCAGAGCATATAGGGCAGGCCCCTACTTTCAAACATCCAACTTACAAATGTCTCCAACTTGCAAACGGAAGGAGACAACAGGAAGTGAGATGAAAAAAGACGGACGGCAAAACAAATTATACAGGGGTGATAACCCTTCCCTATGTTTTCTAAAAAGCTTAAAAATAGTTTTTTTGACTGGAGCTACACTTTAAAAATGTACCAGTTCAAAATTACAAACAGATTCTACTTAACACAACAAACCTACACAGTCCCTGTCTTGTTTGCACCGCCTGTATACTGCTGTTCTGAGTATATGGGGCCTGGGGGCCCCACGTCTTTCCTTTTTTTAATATGGGTACGGGGTTCCCCTTAATATCCGTACAAGACCCAAAGGGGCTGGTAATGGGCAGGGGGGGCTACCCATGCCATTTTTCTCAATGATTTTCATCCATATTGCCGGAACCAGATATTACATTAAAACCGCAAGCAGTTTTAAATGACTTTTTTTCCGTTAAATGTCATTTTGTGCAGGGACTGTTCTAAACACGGGGAAACACGTGGCATTTCACAGGCATACTACAGACACCCCCCAGGCACGATATTTAAAGGAATATTTCACTTTTTTTTTCACTTTAATCGTCATTAAAATCAGTGCTCCCGCCAAATCGGCCATTTTTAAAAACATTTTAGGCATTGACCCATGTCCCCTGGGGCAGGAGCCAGGTCCCTAAACCCTTTTAAGACAATATCTTGCATATTAGCCATTAAAATTAGCACTTTTTATTTTTAACGTTCGAGTCCCATAGACTTCCATGGGGTTCTAAAGTTCACACGAATTTACGGTCCGTTCGAAAGTTCTGGTGCGAGCCGAACCGGGGGGTGTTTGGCTCATCCCTATGTGATACCGACACCCCCCACTCAAAGTTCCTACCAATAAAGTATAGCAACAAATGAACCCTGTCCTCATCGAGAGCGCAGTCCCCCACTTCCCGCATCAATGTACCCCATTCCAACCAAACCTTGCTCGCTCTCCAAGTAGCATCAGAAACCGTTCTACGAATCAACATCTGGGCTGTGGCAACGCGATGTTCCATAACCGATCTGGGCAAGGAATACCATTTACCTTCGCCTACGGAGCCAGTTGACGAAATCTGTCCCACTGGAAATGAAACAACGCATCAGCCACTGAATTATCGATCCCTGGAACATGCACAGCAGTCGCAAAACAATGCATAAACACTTTAGGACCAGGTGCCGCAACAAGCGCACCACAGGGGGAGAAGACGCCGTGTTATTATTGATGGCCCGAACCACCCCCAGATTGTCACAATGAAAACGCACGCGGCAGTGCCGGAACTCCTCACCCCACAGCTCAACTGCTAGCACAATGGGAAACAATTCCAACACCGCTAAATTGTGAGTTAAACCATCCACCTTCCAAGCCTCCGGCCACTCCCCAGCACTCCACCGGCCCTGATAAAAAGCCCCAAAGCCACAGGAACCGGCCGCGTCGGTGAACAATTCCATATCAAAATTCGACACTACCTGCCCTAACCGGAGAGAGTGGCCATTATAAGTCGCGAGGAAGGAGTCTCACACCCTCAAATCCGCTTTTTGCTCCTGCCCCAGCCTGACAAAATGATGCGGGGCCCTAACACCGGCCGTGGCCGCTGCCAGACGCCTGCAAAAAACACGCCCCATTGGCATGATGCGGCAAGCAAAATTCAACTTGCCGAGGAGGGATTGCAAGGCTCGAAGCTGTATCTTCTTCACCCGTACCGCCCCGGCAACCTCCAACTTCAAACCCTCCAGATTTGTCCAAAGGCAAACGGCACTCCACCCTCATGGTATCATTCACTATTCCCAAAAAATGCAATTCCGTGGCTGGACCTTCAGTCTTGTCAGGTGCCAACAGGACCCCAAAGACTTCGAAAAGCTGCTGAACTGTCGCCAACAGGGAAGCACACACCAGGCTATCCGCAGGCCCTATAAACAAAAAATCATCCACGTAATGGATGACGGATGGCAAGCCTGCAACATCCCGAACCACTCATTCTAAAAACGTACTGAACTGCTCGAACAAGGAACAAGAAATAGTGCACCCCATAAGCAAACATTGGTCGACAAAAAACTGGCCCTGCCACCGACAACCCAACAAGCGACAGCAGTCAGGATGAACCGGCAAGAGGCGAAAGGCTGACTCAATATCCGTTTTAGCCAACAACGCCTCCTTGCCAAAACGTTGAACCCATGCGACCGCCGTATCAAAAGACGTATAAGACATCGTGCAAAGACCCGGATCAATGGAGTCATTGACCGACCCCCCGCGTGGGTGAGACAAATGGTGAATGAGCCAAAACTTGTTCGGCTCCTTCTTGGGAACCACACCCAATGGTGATATAACAAGATCGGGTAGTGGTGGCCGATCAAATGGGCCAGCCATACGCCCCAACGCAACTTCCCTGAGTAACTTCTCAGTCACGATGCCAGCATGTTCCCTCACCGACCTCAAATTGTCCGCCAAAGGCGGCACCACCCGGAGTTGACTGTTCAACCGAAAACCCTCAGTAAACCCCAACTCCAGCAACTTGGCAGCATCCTGATTAGGATAGCGCCTTAGGAAGGAAACCATCCTTCCTACCCTGACCGGCGTCTTCCCTTTTCCCAGGATCACCCCCTTTTCCGCGTCCCTGCTTGAAGCACCGAGACTGTGAGCACGAACCCCCACAGGTGGAACATTCATGTCGGAATCGACATTTTGCCCCGAATTTGCAAGAACCTGCATTAAATTGCCAGCAGAAACCCATGCGATTTCTGGCTGGTTGTCCGGCAGCTGCCAGACCACCGGCCCCACCCTGAAAGGGAGACAACGCACTCTGCGGAGACGACATTAGCTTCATCCAAAGACTAATGTCCTTATGATCCCATCGTAAGAACGTACGGACTGCCTTCCTCTGCCTGAATTGCTCATCACAGCGCCACCAAGCGGTACCCCCATATACCCTTTGCGCCTCCCCGATGGAATTGAGGTAGCAAAAAAGGGGGGAGCAGTTTTCCGGCGTCTTTTCACCGATAACACTCGCCAAGATCGCAAACGCCTGCAACCAGTTTGCAAACGTACGCGGTAGCAATCAGTATCGCCGCTTCTCCTCTTCCTCTTTCTTGCTCTCGTCGGGCTTAACTTTATCCAAGTTAAACTTCTCCAAAGGCCACGAGAAAATTTCGAAATACTCCCCTTTCCAAATGCGGTCCTTCACCTCAGTCTTCAAGTAAGCGCCCAAAGGCCCCTCAAAACAGACGTAGACCTCGTATTTAACGGCATCCACCAGACGCACACCGTTTGCCCCTACGGTCGCCTTCACTGTCGCCGAGGCCTCCCCGACTGGCGTCCGCGTCACAGCCACCGCCGGCGATGATGCAGACGTGGCCCCAGGAGCGGCCACCCCCGCAGCAGTAGCGCCCCCTGCTGACCCAGCGGTCCCAACCGCAACGGCCGGGCTTAACCCCGTCAACCCAGAGCCTAGAGCCACGGAAGCATGAGCAGCTGCCCACGCCGCCACCGGAGAAGCGCCCGCCGCCGGCCATGTATCAGCCTCGTAAACGCGCTAGCACCTCCCGTAGACCCGCCAACAATGTTTGCACCATCACCCCATCGTGGGGCCCCGCCACCCCAGGGGATAAGGTGGCCAAACCGGGACGCATCCCGCCAGGGCCAACCCCCTGCTCCACTGGTGCCCCCGCACCCCAAACCCCACCCACAGAAACCTCCCTATCCTGTCCTAGAAAAGGGGAAGAGAGAACAGAAAGGACCTTACCTGGCTGTCGCTGCCCCAACGGACATCCAGCCATATGTCCTGCTCCGCGTGACACCTCCGGCACCTCGTCCTCATCACGCTCGACCAATTCTCCCTCCGACAAACTGTCTTGGGAACTCCCGGCCTCTCTCAGATCCGCTTCCATAGGCCGCCGGTCAGGATTCCCTGCAGCCGCAGGGTGCTCAGCAGTGACGACCTAACTGCGCGCCGTACCGTGCTGTGCCACCCGCTCAGGGTTGTTGCCACGCTGAGCCCTAGGCCGGGCAGGTGAAGCAGCCTGGCCGCTGACCTGGACCGAACCTCGGCTAAGTCCCCCCGATGGCTCTGCGCCATCCCCTCCGATCTCCTCCTTCCTCTCCCATCAGGATTACAGGACCTGGCCGTTCCATGTGCGTGGCCATCACCTGCGGAGGCACCTCTCCCCCACCGAGCCACCCTCGGACGAGGTAGGGAACCCACCAAGGCAGCCGCCTCCCGTCCGTCATCAGACTCAGGGTAGTGGGGTTCAGGCCCCCCGCATCATCGCCCCCCCCCCATGTCCGTCGCCTGTGGGGAGGCCCACCAACCTCCACGCAGGCCACAGCATGCTTGCGCTTGGCCAGCGGGGTCGGCAGGGCCTGTTCCTGGTTCCCAGCCCCATCTCTTACGCTGGCTGCCCCTGGGCTATATCGCTCAGGAGGCCTTGACCTCCTGGCACGTGTCCTAGGTGGAGGAGGGGGGCCAGTGGGCACACTGGACAAGGCCTGGCCGGGTGCCTGTAACAGGCTGGCGACCGAAGCCTGCAGCCAGCCAGCACCTCGCTCCGCAGCCTCCTCCCTGAGCTGAGCAAACAGAGCCTCCACATTTTGTCATGTTACAACCAAAAAACGTAAATGTATTTTATTGGGATTTTTTTGTGATAGACCAACACAAAGTGTCACATAATTGTGAAGTGGAAGGAAAACAATAAGTGGTTTTCAAACCTTTTTTTACCAATAAATATGTGAAAAGCGTGTGTGTGTTTGTGTGGGGCCATACAAATGACCCCCCCCCCCTGAGTCAATACTTTGTAGAACAGGGGTCTCAAACTCAAATTACCTGAGGTCCGACTCACATCCAATGGGGGTCCCGTGCAAACTGTCCTTTCCACCAGCACTGGTGTCACCGGACGCAATATTAACCCCCAGCATTGGTGTCAGCGGACTCAATATTAACCCCCAGCACTGGTGTCACCGGACGCAATATTAAACCACAGCATTGGTGTCACCGGACGCAATATTAAACCACAGCACTGGTGTCACCGGACGCAATATTAAACCACAGCATTGGTGTCACCGGACGCAATATTAAACCACAGCATTGGTGTCACCGGACGCAATATTAAACCACAGCATTGGTGTCAGCGGACGCAATATTAACCCACAGCATTGGTGTCAGCGGACGCAATATTAACCCCCAGCACTGGTGTCAGCGGACGCAATATTAACCCCCAGTACTGGTGTCAGCAGACACATTATTAACCTCTAGCATTGGTGTCAGTGGACGCACTATTAAACTCCAGCATTACCCCCTACACTAAACAAATACCCCCCACCCAACACTCCACTTCACAAATATCCCCCCTTACACTCCACAAATTTTTTTTCCTTTTTTTTTTTCTGTCAGATTGTGCACCATGTTCCCGTGGCGAGTTCTTGTCCATGATGGGCGTATTTCTACACATTGTGGGCAGATTTATGGGCACTTGGGGGACGAAATGAGATGGCCAGTCCTGCAAAAAAATAAAACTTATTGATGGGCGGATTTTTACATTTCTTGTGGGCGGATTTATGGGTACTTTGGGGTGGAATATCACAAAGCTTTATTTTTTTGCAGCACTGGACATCTAATTCTGCCCCAAAGTGCCCATAAATCCGCCAACAACCTGTAGAAATCTGCCCATCATGGACATGAACTCGCCATGGGAACGCAAGGGAGTGCAGGGCACAATCTGACATAAAAACAAAAAAATGTGCGCCTGCGCCGCCTCGCCTTCACAACAGCTGATGGTAAAATCAGCTGTTTTGATATTGCGTACGACGCAAGTGTTGCGCATGCGCCCTTCAGCCCAGGTACTATTCGATGGGGTCATCTCTAGACAGAACAGGTGGGCGGGGCGATGGGCGGATCCTCCCTCCGCTCTGCTCTCCTGTGTTGTGAGCGCTGGGCTGCAGCAGCATGCGGGGGAGAGGAGACAGAGAGAGAAAGCTCCCAGCCGTTGACACCAACCTAGGATTGGCCCTGCCTGCGGGTCGTTTGTAACCGGTCTGTGGGACTGGGTTTGGGGTGAAGGAACTGACCTCAACCCGATTGAACACCTTTGGGATGAATTAGAGCTGAGACTGTGAGCCAGGCCTTCTCTTCCAACAACAGTGCCTGACCTCACGAATGCTCTTCTGGAAGAATGGTCAACCATTCCCATAGACACATCTCCTAAACCTTGTGGACGGCCTTCCCAGAAGAGTTGAAGCTGTTATAGCTGCAAAGGGTGGGCCAACTCAATAGTGCACCTTACGGACTAAGACTGGGGTGTCACCAAATTTCATTTGTATGTAAAGGCAGGTGTCCCAATACTTTTGGTAATATATATTTTTTTCACACAGCATATGTATATCCTGTATGTACACACAAATACAGTACATTCTGTATGTCCCTTTGTTGGGAACTCTGAGGCAAGAGCTGACCCGAAGCCAGGAGACAAACTTCTGGTTTTGTTACAAAACAGGAAGAATGATTTCCTAAGATGTGCGGTTTAACGTACTCTCGGAATTTCCTCTGCACAGGATATATAAACAATGATAAGACTGAGCACTGAGCACACTGACTGTAGCTGGAGGTCCGTCTGCCATGTCTACACTATGGTCCTATCTGCTGATCACCGCCTGTCTCCTCTATGGACTGGGGGCCGACGAAACCTCTGAAACGACTCGAGGTAAGATGATATTCTCATTATTATTATAGGCTGAGCTCCCAATTCTTTATATATTCAGGATGTTTTCTTGTTTATCTTATACATTTTATAGCATGGCTCCCAACTGTCCCTGATTTGTTGGGACTGTCCCTGATTTGTTGGGACTGTCCCTGATTTGGAGCAATGTCCCTCATTCCTCCTCATTTGTCCCTCATTTTGGTCTGATTTATATAGTTGTATACAGGGGCGGACTGACAACTCATGGGGCCCCCGGGCAATAGAAGATTATGAGGCCCCCAGGTAATCAGAGATTATGGGGCCACACAGTATATACGCACACACACACACACAGTATACAATCACACAGTATACACAGACATGTTTCTATTGGCTGAGAAGGTACTAAAGAGGTGGGATTTTTAGACCAAAAGGATGTCGGTAAGGGACATTTCAGAGACAGATGTAAAAAAAAAAACTCTAATTTTTACATACTGTCTCTGGTTTTATTGAGACTGACAACCCTGATGGGGCCCCCTAGTGGTAGGGGGCCCTCGGGCAGTGCCCAAGTGGCCCAATGGTCAGTCCGCCCCTGGAAATGTACCTTTTATCTATTGTGAGAGTGAGAGCCCCTCTCTTGGTGAAAATTTGTGTAAAATGTACACAGGACTCTCAAAGAAGCAGTTTGAGAAGTTCCAGCAGAAGACTGGTGAGCTATGCTTTAAGTCTTCTCTGGATTTTGTAAGTCTGGATTGGGGCTGGAAACGGGAAGACTTCAAAGAGCATTGGGAGGGATGGAGTCTTCAGTCTTGTGTCCAGGTTTTCCAGAAGATCTGCAGGTTGTGTGTGTGTGTCCAGGTGCACACACCCGTTATAACGCAGATCTGAGCATAGCTTAGGGGAGTTGGTGTTGGAGCAGTTGCTGCAGCTTGGAGGGAGGTGCGCTACCGTTTAAGAACCCAGGCAACATCCTTGAGATGGCCCTCCATGTGGGAGAGGTTCCAGGTCAGTGGGCTGAGAGAGTTGGGCCAGCTGAGGGAGTCGGGGAGACCATAGCTGAGATAAATGAAGAAGAGAGTCTTGGGGACCAGAGGGGACCGTGAGTCTTGGAAGAGTGTGGAAGTCTGGAGTGTCAGGAGAACCCCTTCCTAGAGGCCCAGTGTGGGCCTGTGCAGCAAGGAACTGCGCCCAAGGCTGAGCGAGCCTTAAGAGCCAGGTGGACTGGCATTTTTCAGTTGTTGTTTTGGGAGAAGAACCCCTGTGTGGGGGAAACCAAACGCTTGTGTGAACTTTTCATCTTTTTGTTACTTTCAATAAAAGTGAGCTACCATGCCCTTAAAAACCTTAGTTCCTGTTGGCTGTGAACTCACTTAAAACTCCTATATCACTGAGCTAGACATCCCCCAATGTCACACGATCAAAAAGTGTTTCCCAGTGCTAAAACCTTTCATCTGATTTCTAAATTGCAGCATTTGTACATTCCAAAAGCCAATATAAAGGAATAGTAGTGGTAAAAAAAAGCACTTGTGGGTTTAACCAATCTTGTGTGGTGTGTTTTTTTTTTTTTTTTTTGCACAGTTGTGCTTCCTATATAGGGATGAGCTTTGAGTTCGAGTCGAACATTGCCTGTTCAGCGAACAGTGAACAATTTGGGGTGTTCGCGCCAAATTCGATAAGCCGGAACACCCTATACAAGTCTATGGGAGAAATCTAAAGTGCTAATTTTAAAGGCTAATTTGCAAGTTACTGTCCTAAAAAGTGTTTGGGGACCCGGGTCCTGCCCCAGGGGACATGGATCAATGCAAAAAAAAGTTGAATGCTCTAGAAATGTGATGAGGAGGAATATCAACGACAACTAATAAACCTTGATCGGGACATTGGTTTCTCTATTTGTTCAACTGGCCCCATTGAAGACCTGTGAGCAATATAATGAACTTGAAAAAAGTGTGAAAGAACATTTGGAAATTCATAGTAAAGAAATTCTCCAGAAAAAAAAATAGAAAAAGTACTGGAAGGATAAAAGATCTTTCAGTGAAGGTAGAGAATATCAGTGGAATAGCGGACAAACGTTTCAAATAAGGAAACAGCAGATTAGAGATACTACCAGCAGGGCCGTTTTTAAGGCAGGGCAAAAGGGGCAGTTGCCATGGGCCCTGTCATTGTTGTGGGGCCCAAAGCTGCTGCCTCATACTTGCCAACTATCCCAGTTTAAATTCCCTCATCCCTTGAGGTTTTAGTCCTGTGCTGTGTCCCAATATCTCAGTGTGAAGTGCTGCTACTAATGCTGCCCAGCTCTGCCCTATTGTTGCGTACAGATGACTCACCTGCAAACCCTGTGTTTACATGTAAATTACCGGCATTCATATGTAAATAGGGGCAGCCAGCCGCATTGATATGTATATCATGCCCCCCTGAGGTCATATCCACAGTAATCTCTAGCAACCAATCAACAAGCAGAAATCATGTGCTGTAACCTCTAGCAACTAATCAGTGAGTCATAATGTGTGCTGTAACCTCTAGCAACCAGTCAGTGAGTGGTAATGATACTGTAAACTCTGTAAACCAATTGCAATAGCTGCCTGATCTGATTCAGTAAACTGATTTTGAGTCTGGCTGCTATTTATTGTATGTCAGAGCAGGTGGAGAGCAAAACTGTATGGGGGGGGGCCCAAGAAAAGTTTTTTGCCCAGGGTCCAATCAATATTAAAGACGACCCTGACTACCAGCAATGATGCAACGTTGCCATGCATATAATTCTCAGTTTGGTACGGCTCCAATCACACTACAAGAGATTGGTACTATGGGGCCTGACTTCGAGACCATTCTTTAGACAAGGCTTTGTCCAACATTTATAAGCAACTGTTTATGGATATCAGCAGGGTCCTTTCACCTGGCAGAGCAGCTTGGGAGGGGGTATTCCCTCAGTTATATGGGGGTGACTGGGAAGATCTTAGGGAAATTCATTTTTCCAGATTTGGTTTTGGCTAGAGACCATCTTATCCGATACAAATTCCTGCGTTGAATATACCTCACTCCAGCCAGATTGGCTAGACTGGCACCTAAGTGAGTAACATGTACCCTTTTGGCATTGCTATTCTACTATGCTGAGAAAGATGATAGTTCTCTCTTGGAAAAAGCCAACATATCCTGCTGCTCCGGCCTGGAAGGCACTTACAGTATCTCGCAAAAGTGAGTACACCCCTCACATTTCTGTAAATCTTTTCTTCTATCTTTTCATGTGACAACACTGAAGAAATGACACTTGTCTACAATGTAAAGTAGTGAGTGTACAGCTTGTATAACAGTGTCAATTTCCTGTCCCCTCAAAATAATTCAACACACAGCCATTAATGTCTAAACCGCTGCCAACAAAAGTCAGTACACCCCTAAGTGAAAATGTCCAAATTGGGCCAAAAGTGTCAATATTTTGTGTGGCCACCATTATTTTCCAGCACTGCCTTAACCCTCTTGGGCATGGAGGTCACCAGAGCTTCACAGATTGTCACTGGAGTCCTCTTCCACTCCTCCATGACCACATCACGGAGCTGGTGGGTATCGGGGACCTTGTGCTCCTCCATCTTATGTTTGAGGATGCCCCACAGATGATCAATAGGGTTTAGGTTTGGAGATATGCTTGGCCAGTCCCTCACCTTTTACCCTCAGCTTATTTGCAAAGGCAGTGGTCATCTTGGAGGTGTGTTTGGGGTGGTTATCATGTTGGAATACTGCCCAGCGGTCCAGTCCCTGAAGGGAGGGGATCATGCTCTGCTTCAGTATGTCACAGTACATGTTGGCATTCATGGTTCCCTCAATGATCTGTAGCCCCCCAGTGCCGGCAGCACTCATGCAGCTCCAGACCATGACACCCCCACCACCATGTCTGACTGTAGGCAAGACACACTTGTCTTTGTCCTCCTCACCTGGTTGCCGCCACACACGCTTGTCACCATCTCACACCAAATATGTTTATCTTGGTCTCATAAGACCACAGGACATGGTTCCAGTAATCCATGTCCTTAGTCTGCTTGTCTTCAGCAAACAGTTTGCGGGCTTTCTTGTGCACCATCTTTAGAAGAGGCTTCCTTCTGGGATGACAGCCATGCAGACCAATTTGATGCAGTGTGCAGCGTATGGTCTGAGCACTGACAGGCTGACCCCCCCCCACCCCTACAACCTCTGCAGCAATGCTGGCAGCACTCATACGTCTATTTCCCAAAGACAACCTCTGGATATGACGCTGAGCACGTGACCTCAACTTCTTTGGTCGACCATGGCGAGGCCTGTTCTGAGTGGTCTTGGCCTCCGTGCTGCAGCTCAGTTTCAGGGTCTTGGCAATCTTCTTATAGCCTAGGCCAGTGATGGCGAACCTTGGCACCCCAGATGTTTTGGAACTACATTTCCCATGATGCTCAACTACACTGTAGAGTGCATGAGCATCATGGGAAATGTAGTTCCAAAACATCTGGGGTGCCAAGGTTCGCCATCACTGGCCTAGGCCATCTTTATGTAGAGCAACAATTCTTTTTTTTCAGATCCTCAGAGAGTTCTTTGCCACGGGGTGCCATGTTGAACTTCCAGTGACCAGTATGAGAGAGGTGAGAGCGATGACACCAAATTTAACACACCTGCTCCCCATTCACACCTGACACCTTGTAACACTAACGAGTCAGATGACACTGGGGAGGAAAAATGGCTAATTGGGCCCAATTTGGACATTTTCACTTAGGGCTTTACTCACTTTTGTTGCCAGTAGTTTAGACATTAATGGCTGTGTGTTGAGTTATTTTGAGGGGACGGTAAATTTACACTGTTATACAATCTGTACACTCACTACTTTACATTGTAAACAAGTATCATTTCTTCAGTGTTGTCACATGAAAAGATAGAAGAAAATGTGAGGGGTGTACTCACTTCTGTGAGATACTGTATAAATAAAGCCCTTCCCTTCTATAAAGCCATATTTACTAGTATGGGAATACCCAATATATATTGAGTAAGTGTTGGGTGGGTGGACGAATAGTGTATCTATAGGGTCTGGACAAGTTGGTATGCTATAATGGCTCCTGGTAGTTGCCATATTGTATATACTGTATGTAGAGTTTGATATTTTGGGACTATGTATAGTCCCTTAATTTGGGTTAGGTACTTATGTACTATCTCCATGGTTTGTTCTTTATGCCTATAGAACTGTTATCAGAATTGGTAGTCAATATTATAACATTTTAATTTTGGGCTAAAGATGTAGTGGAATTCCTGATATCACTGCTGTATATTAGCCTTGGATCTGTACTGTTGGCCTCGTGGGGAGGACTTGTTTGTAAAGTGTCGCCTGGTTGTCAGGCTGTTCTTAAATGTGTATGTGTTTTCTGTTTTTGTATGGCTATGAAAACTACAAAAAAATAAAAAAAAATTTCAAAAGAAAAAAATAATAATATGAATTACCTATCTGACTCACTCTCTACTTCCTCTTCATCATTTTCTTCATACATAGGGCGTCCATTTCGGAGGAGAAAGGGTCCTTTTCAGAGACGCTATGGAGAAGTGGAAGAGGAACAAGCCGAGAAGAAAGGTACAGTTGAGACCCATCAGAAAGAATCATCACTTGGTGGTAAAGGTGGTGGGCAAAATCATGGCACTAGAATGGGTGGAGGAGACACAATAGACACTAAGAATCCAAATAGATCCCCCCCACGCACTCGCAGACACACCCTTGTGGGACAACCCAGGCTTAAAAGAACTGCTACAGATACCAGACCATAATCTTTGGATTAAAAGGGGTGTGACGAGCCTAACAGATATATTTTGTGGCAATATCCTCAAGTTGTTTCAGAAACTCAAAGATGATTTTGGCCTTCCTATCTCCACGCACTTTCGTTACCTCCAGCTCGCTCCGCCACGCCATACAGACCCAATTTTCGAGACACTCCTCCCAACCTGGAACAGTTGGACATTCTAGACGTAATAACTGGGCCAGACTCTCCAAAAGTAATCTCAATATTTTATAACTCTCTCCTTCGCCCAACCACTATGACTCTTGCCTATCGATTAAAAGACTGTTGGGCTGGGGAAGCGGGGGGGAGGGAGAATGATGAATGGGAGGAAGCATTGGATACATGCAAAAAGGTCTCTCCCAACCTATCGGACCGCCTCACACAACTATATATCATACACAGGTCTTACCTGACCACCCTACACCTAGCTAAGTACAGAACTGACCACAGCCCAGATGCGGTAGCTCCACCAGCAACCTCTTCCATATCATCTGGTCTTGCCCAATAATACAAGACTACCGGTCCCCACATAGTGAAATTTATACATGACAAGATGGGGTTCCCCCCCTTACGTTATGCCCCAAGCAATGCCTACTGGGAGTGTTCCCAGAACCAGACTCGGACAAATTTCATTATATATTTCTACAAGAAACACTATTCACAGCTAGACTGCTCATAGCACATAAATGGTTCAGGGCACTACCACCAACCCTTCAAGAGTGGATATCGGCAGTCAATGGTGTTTCACCCTATAAGAAAGGGCGGCACAGTGGTGCCGCCCTTTCTTATAGGGTAACAGAGGTGTAGCAGCACAGTGGTGTAGTGGTTAGCAGTAAGAAGGCTGGTTCAAATCCCAACCACGACACTACCTGCCTGGAGTTTGCATGTTCTCCCTGTGCCTGCGTGGGTTTCCTCCGGGTACTCCGGTTTCCTCCCACACTCCAAAGACATGCAGGTAGGTTAATTGGCTTCTGTCCAAAATTAGCCCTAGTATATGAACGGGGACCTTGGATTGTGGGCTCATTTAGGGTAGGGAGTCGGGACCAATGTGAGTGTGCAATGTATAGGGATAGGGACAATTGTAGACACTCAGGATGGACTGGTGTCTTTATTCAACCTTACTAACTATGAAACTATGAAAAGAACTCTACGCCGATAGGGGCTCCTGACCAAACATGGGAAGATTTGGGACACTTGGTTAGACACTGCCTCCACATGCAATGAGATAGCAGAATAATCTTCCCTACTTTGGATGCACCGCAAGACGAATAACTTCTCCTTATACTGTACCCAGGGAGTTGGAATACGCACGATTATAGATAGGACTTTTGTGTTTGTGCAATGACAATAGAACCACATATGTTCCCCAGTGTATGTTATCTTCTTCATTTTTGTTTGTGCTTAATGATTGTAGCACCAATGTCAATAACTTGTAAACATATACTCTTCTCAAATAAAAAAACACGTTATTTGTAAAAAAAAAAATCCAAATAGATCCAATGAGAAGAAATGAAAAAAGATGTGGGCACCGCCCCCAAAATACAGAAGGATACTTTTTATTTATTTTTTATTTTTTAGAGAAGCAGAACACAAACCAGACACAAACTCACACATACACGGGAATAGAACCTTATATAGTGAAGACCGTACAGAAGGGGGACCAACCATCATCAACCTGTCATCCCACCAGTCACCAGAGGAGAAGACACGAGTGCTCTCATTGGGGGCTATCATTTTCTCCAAGTAAAAGTATAGACAAACTTGAAACAATCCAAGACATCAATTTATTCACCAGAAAATTGTTATTAAAAAGTATGTATGTTAACCACATACCAGTTTCTGGTTCTCCGAGGGGAGAACAGACAGATCATCTGTTCATGCAGAGTATGAGCAGTGATCCGTCATCTCCCCTACACAGTCCCCTCCCCCCCTTCAGTTAGAACACACACTGAGGGAACACATTTAACCCCATTGATCGCCCCCCCCCCCCTGGTGTTAACCCCTTCACTGCCAATTATACTTTTATAGTAATCAGTGCAATTTTATAGCTCTGATCGCTGTATAATTGTCAATGGTTCCAAAAATGTGTCAAAAGTGTCCGATGTGTCCGCCATAATGTCCTGATAAAAATCACAGATCGCCGCCATTACCAGTAAAAAAAAAAAAAATGTATAATAAAAATGCCATAAATCTATCCTCTATTTTGTAGACACTATAACTTTTGCGCAAACCATTTAACATACGCTTATTGTTTATTCCAAAAATATGTAGAATAAGTATTGGCCTAAACTGAGGGAAAAAAACGTTTTTTTTTTTTAAATATTTTTTGGGGATATTTATTTTGGCAAAAAAAATTTAAATTTTTTCTAAATTGTCGCTCTTTTTTTTGTTTATACCGCAAAAAATAAAAATCGCAGAGGTGATCAAACACCACCGAAAGAAATCACTATTTGTGGGAAAAAAAAGACGTCAATTTTGTTTTGGTCCAACGTTGCAGGACCGCGCAATTGTCAGTTAAAGCGACGCAGTGCCGAATCGCAAAAAGATGCTCTGGTCAGGAAGGGGATAAAATCTTCTGGGGCTGGAGAGGTTGAAAAAAAAATTATGGGCGCTGATGGGCAGCACTGATAGGCGGCACTGATGGGGAGCTAATGACAGGCATTACTGAGTGGCACTTTGATGGGTCACAGACAGGCATTACTGATGGGGCACTAATTGGCACTGTTGAGGGCAGTGCACTGACAGGGGTTTATTATGGGGCAGGCTGGCAGATTTTGGGCACTGATTGGCAGCTGATGGGCACCTTTTGATAGGGACTGTGCTGATAATCAGCACAGACCCCCCCCCTCCCCTCGGACAGGGAGAGCCGCCGATCGGCTCTCCCTGTCAGTGTGAACCGAGGAGAGACATTTACTGGCACTTTCTGGTTCACGCGATGATCAGCTGTGATTGGTCACAGCTGATCACGTGGTAAGAAGCCTCTGTCAGACCACGATCAGGGTTGTGGTGCGTCAGACTGACACACAGCACCTCCCGATTGTTGCGCCGGCTTGTTATCCTGATCACGTCATATGACGTCCAGCCAGGATATCACAACCACTTTGCCGCCGTCATTCTGCTATATGGCGGGCAGCAAGTGGTTAAACTAGACATGTGGAGAACGAAAATAAATTGTTTAGATTCGGAATTCAAATAAATGTATTTAGTTTAATTTGTTTAATTTATTTAATTACATTTTTGAATTCATTTTGTAGGAATCCATTCGAATTGCATTCAAATTCAAAACAAATACCATTCGAATTGCATTGGAATCGAATGCCATTCAAATTCAAATCGAAATTTCATTCATAATCCCCAAAAAATTTTGGAGGATGGTTATTTTCTATTCTATTGTTTTTTTTCTATTCTATTCTTTTATTTCTTGTACTCTTCTTTTCTAATATATCCTATTCAGATTTATTCAATTAAAATTTTCGGAAAACAGTTATATTGTTTCTTTCTAGTCTATTCTATGGGTTTCTATTGTTCTATTCTATTATTTTAGTTTCTGTGCTATTCAAATCTGAATTTATTCTATTTGAAATTCGAATTTCGAAAAAGGTTATATTCTTTTTATTTTATTCTATTCAATTTTTTTTTTAATTTTGTTCTTTTTTTTTTCTATTCTTTTCTTTTGCATTCAAATTTATTCTAGTTCCACAGTAGACTGTAGATATACCATTCCCTCAGCACAGGGGACTTTGGAAAAGTAATCTACAGTAATTCTCGCTCTGCATGTAATATCTCCTTTATCTTATTCTACAGCTCAGTGTAAAAAGCCGACCATAGAACACGTGGAGAGGTTCTCAGAAGACAAGGAGTTTTATGATTCATATGAAGGTATAAAAGTGCACTGTAAATCCGGATATTACCCGTCATCGGACACAATGATGTGTTTCAGCCCCGGAGACCCCAAGGAGTGGATGCCATCCACTGTTACCTGTCTGCGTGAGTACAACAGCACAACAACAACATGTTCAACATATTTTTTTTGTCATGTGCTTGTAGGCAGGTGCAGTCTCTTTTCTCCATTGCAGGTGGCACTCAACTGCAGCGGCACTGTAGAGGGTAAAGGAAGTCAAGAGGAACATATTCCTCTATGGTTTCCTGGGTCACTGGGGAATCGATCCATTTGGATGTTGCCACTCCATCTGACTAGTGGCCATCTTGGGTCAGGCAGAGTCTATTTAAGACTCTCGCTCCCAGATTGGGCGTGCAAGTGGACACGGTAGGGACAGGTTACCCGTCTGTAACAACACCCCGAGTATGAAAGGGGTTAGAGCCGTTTAGGACATTCCATTCCCAAACACAAAGGCAGCTACCAAACACTCCAATCAGCCGAACAAGAAACACATACGAATAACTCTCCCCCAAGTACGAGACGAGGCTCTGTGTTGAGGGTCAAGCAGGAATCTGACTTTATTGAAAAGAATATAAGTCTTATATACTGTAAAAGATGAGGTGCATACCTCCTGCTCATGTTACTCTGAAAATACACCTGTGACCAGAAACCTAGTTAACATGAGCTAATTAACTAATCCCTTTAGACAGCCTAGGTGACTCAGAGACATGACCTTTAGGCCAGACTTGCAATCTTGTAGCTCAGAAGACACCATCAACATTATCACAAATCAACACAGAACTTCTTCACACAATAGCAGAGTTAATTAACACAAACAACAATGACTCTAATGCCTCGTACACCTGATCAAACAATCCAGTGGAAAAGTCCGGCGGACTCAAGTCAATCCCTCCGTGTGTAGGCTCCGGCGGACTTTTTTTAACCAAAAGCCCAGCGGACTTAGAAAGTATTTTTGCACTCCAATCTGTCCGCCGTTCTTTTGAAATAAACAGACTTTTCCCGCCCGGAGAAAAGTCCGCTCATTTTGAGCACGTCTCCGGGTAGCCGGGGCCAGTGAAGGAGGCATCGCTGGCCCCGTCACCTGGTATGGACTTAAAGGGGAACCCCTACGCTGAAAAATCGGCGTGGGGGTCCCCCCCCAGGTCCACATTAGACCCTTATCTGAGCACGCTACCCGGCCGGCCAGGAAAGGGGGTGGGGACGAGCGAGTGCCCCCCCTCCTGAGCCGTACCAGGCCGTGTGCCCTCAACATGGAGGGGTGCCTTGGGGAAAGGGGGACCTCGCGGCCCCCCCACCCCAAAGCACCTTGTCCCCATGTTGATGAGGACAAGGGCCTCTTCCAGACAACCCTGGCCGTTGGTTGTCGAGGTCTGCGGGCGGGGGGCTTATCGGAATCCGGGAGCCCCCTTTAATAAGGGGGCTCCCAGATACCGGCCCCCCACCCTATGTGAATGAGTATGGGGTACAACGTATCCCTACCCATTCACCTGTAAAAAAAAAAAGTAAAAAATAAACACAACACACAAGGGTTAAAATAGTTTATTGCACAGCTCTGGGGGTCTTCTGTCCGTCTTCGGGGGTCTTCTCGCCGGACTCCTCCGCTATCTTCTGCTAGCTCTTTTGCTAGCGGAGGAGCCCGGCTTTCTTCTTCCCGGCTTTCTTCTTCGCCGCCACCGCCCTCTTCTTCCGACTTCGGGGGTCTTGTCCCCCTCTTCAGGGGTCTTGTCCCCCTCTTCGGTTCTTCTTGCCGGGCCACCGCACCTTCTTTTAGCTCTTTTACAGGCGGTGGCCCGGTCTTCTGTCGCCGCTGTCGCTGTCTTCTGTTCTTCTGTTCTTCTCTTCAGATGTTGCCTCGTTGCTGCCTCCCCTCACAATGGCAGGGACACGGCACACGGCGACTTATATAGGGACATCACCGGATGATGTCCCCGCCCATTATGATGTCACAGTCCCAGCAAGACCCCCGAAGTCGGAAGAAGAGGGCGGCGGCGGCGAAGAAGAATGCCGGGCTCCTCAGATAGTAAAAGAGCTAGCAGAAGATAGCGGAGGAGTCCGGCGAGAAGACCCCCGAAGACGGACAGAAGAGCTGTGCAATAAACTATTTTAACCCTTGTGTGTTGTGTTTTTTTTACTTTTTTTCACAGGTGAATAGGTAGGGGTACATTGTACCCCATACTCATTCACATAGGGTGGGGGGCTCCCGGATTCCGATAAGCCCCCCTCCCGCAGACCCCGACAACCAAAGGCCAGGGTTGTCGGGAAGAGGCCCTTGTCCTCATCAACATGGGGACAAGGTGCTTTGGGGTGGGGGGGCCGCGCGGTCCCCCCCTTCCCAAGGCACCCCCCATGTTGAGGGCACGCGGCCTGGTACGGCTCAGGAGGGGGGGCGCTCCCTCGTCCCCACCCCCTTTCCTGGCCGGCCGGGTAGCGTGCTCAGACAAGGGTCTGATGTGGACCTAGGGGGGGACCCCCACACCGATTTTTCGGCGTAGGGATTCCCCTTTAAGTCCATACCAGGTGACGGGGCCAGCGACACCCCCTTCGCTGGCCCCGGCTACCTGGAGACGTGCTCAAAATGAGCTGGCTTTCCTCCGCGTGTGTGGACGAGTCCGTTCATTTCAAAAGTACGGCGGATAGTCCGACGGACTTAGTACGCCGTATTAGTCCGCTGAAAAAGTGCCGTGTGTGGGCAAGTAGCTAGTTCGGAAAGTCCGGTGGACAGTCTGGCGGGAAGTCCGTCAGACTAAGTCCGCCGGATAGTCGGCTACGTGTGTACGTGGCATTAGATGCCATACTAGACTTATTTACAATAAACACATTCTAGCAGACAACAGACAGACAGGTGGCTGGAGTTGATAACATCAGCACCTTCTATGAGCCTCAGCATTATGAAGCCATCACTATAATATGGCATATACAGGGTTCCCAGAGTCTGTGTGTTTTGGGGGGACATGGACTTGAATCCAAAGTAACATTACTTCAAGGGTCCCCAGGCATACACCTCGCAAAGAATATTGTTTCCTTAAAATCCATGGCCCATAATCGGAATGCAAGAGGCTGGCATTCAGTTCTCTCCAAAAGCCTCTGTCCCGGCTATGTCTGTCATACCGTCTGTCAGGGAAAGTGAATAGCGGTAGGCAGGGCTTTTTTTCAGCTGGAACTTGGTGGAACTCTGTTTCACCACCTCTGAATCGGGCTCTCTGCTCCCTGCTCACAACTATCACTTGTAAACACAGGAGTTTGGCTTCTGTGTTTATCAGTGATAGCTTGTCTCCCAATGGCTCCCACAGATCTTACCTCCTGAGCAGCTCCCACTGAGTGCAGAATGGGAACAAGGGAGATGCAGGTGCCCGGGGTGCATGGCGGGTGCAGACACGGTGTGGTTGAGTTCCTGCACCTATTTTCTGAGAATAAAAGTCCAGGCGGTAGGTAAAGGTTCCGGACGAGTAGGGACAGGATAGTGACACACTATCCTTCCTAGGAATCCTTCCCCATTGGGCTCAGACTGGCCAGGCCACATTCCACCCTCGGAGACCGATGGTGTCGGTGCATCAGAACCTTCTTCGCTCTACATTTTGCACAGAACTGTGAGTGTTCCCTGCCAGGAGCCTTTCTGCTGGGCTGGTGTATCTTTGAGCCTTTCATTCAAAAGAAGTTTCTTCAATTCCAACTGTACTTGGTGTGTTTACACTGCACCCACCTCTAGGCTTGTCGTGGGGCTTACCAGTGGACACACAGACAAGACAGAATGAAAAATCCCCCAAAATTAATCTCGTTATTAGGGATGGCCGAACAGTTCGCCCGGCGGTCGTTTCGCAGCGAATTTCGGCTGTTTGCGGTCCGCCCGTTCGGCGGACTATTGGCGCTGTTCGCCCGGCGGACTTGCGTGTTTTTACTGTGTAAAAGAACTTTGACCTGATGACACATACATCATGGGGTACAGGACAGCCAATTGAGACATTACAGCACATGGACACTTGGACATTCCCCCTAACTTATAAATACACCCGATCCGGCTGCCTTTTTACATTCTTTCTTCTGTCACTATAGGGAGAGGTTGCTGTGCGGAGCAGGGAGAGATTACAGTGACCCAAACCACTAGCTATTTGGTACACAAAAGTTCTTTTCAGGACTGGTATAGGTGTTAGGTGTATATAGGTTTGCTGTGCTACTGATTGTTGCAGCAGCCTGAGTGTCTTTTGTTAGTTTAGAGAAAGGGACAGAACGCTGTGTCTGCTGTTGTAGGGACAGCCAGATTAGTCATCATCATTAGCTGTTACTATCAGGTCCACAAAATAGCTATTCCAGTGACCAGTTATTGTTCCAGCAGCCTCTGTTTTGCCAGTTTATATAGGAAAATGCAGGAAGCAGTGTGTCAGGCAGTGAGGGTCAGTTTAATCAGTAGCTGTTACTATTAGTTCCACAAAGGTTCTTTTCAGGACTGGTATCAGTGGTATGGTAATAGGCTTGTACACGTATAATATTCTTTCTTCCAAATATAGAAAGAATATTATACTTGACTGCTGCCCTTCTGCTGCAGTCTGCTAATCATTCACAACTCACTTGTTCCACAAAGCTCTTTATCAGGACTGGTAACTTGGTCTGTCTAGGGTGCTACAGTACATAGGGTTGAGTGAGGTACAGTCTGCCATTCTATAAGGACTGGTAAGGTATAGGGTACTACAGTACATAGGGTTGAGTGAGGTACAGTCTGCTATTCTATAAGGACTGGTATCGGTCCACAATACATAGGGTTGAGGTGCACTACTGCTGACCGCTGCCCTATACTGCAGCAGTCCTTCATCGGTATAGGGACTGAGAGTTTTGTCACAGGGTCATTTAAAAAATGACAGGCAGAGGAAGAGGCAGGCCCTTCCGCAGGGGTGGTATACAGGGGTGGGTCATATTTCTACTGGGGCTACTTATTATGAGGGTCTCACACCATCCCTGTGCTGTGCTGACTTCCTCCTGGGCCTGCTTATTATGAGGGGCTCACACCATCCCTGTGCTATGCTGACATCCTCCTGGGGCTGCTTATTATGAGGGGCTCACACTATCCCTGTGCTATGCTGACATCCTCCTGGGGCTGCTTATTATGAGGGGCTCACACCATCCCTGTGCTATGCTGACATCCTCCTGGGGCTGCTTATTATGAGGGGCTCACACCATCCCTGTGCTATGCTGACTTCCTCCTGGGGCTGCTTACGGTGCAGGTGTCAATGATGTATATCACAGTGCTGATGTCAGTGCTCTCTATCACGGTGCTGCTGTCAGTGCTGTATATCACGGTGCAGGTGTCATTGCTGTATGTCACGCTGCTGATGTCAGTGCTCTCTATCACGGTGCTGGTGTCAGATGACTCTATCACGGTGCAGGTGTCATTGCTGTATGTCACGCTGCTGGTGATCATCTCCTGCACCCTCTTCTTTGCCTACCCTGGTCCCTGACCTTCCCTCTCCTCCATTGCCTTCATGCGCTCCACAGTCCTGAATTGTCACAACAATTTCACATATAAAAAAAGAATGCTTGTAGTTGTCGATCCCAGATTCACCTCATACATGTGTTATGTCATTGGCCATGTGGTGGGACTATGTTTGCACAGCTAATAATTATTTTGTGGCTGCAAATTTGACCTGTAGGTTTGCGAAGTTCGCCTCCCATTGAAGTCAATGGGGCCCGCCGCGAACGTTCCGTCGGAAGTCCGTCCATCACTACTCGTTATCATATATCATGCCATCCAGCGATGTAGATCCTTGTCAATGACAATGAAAAAAGAAAACCCGATGGCCCGAACGTGATGACGACCACTTGTTGAATGACAGCTTCCGGGGCTGTCATTGGCAAAATAAATGAAGGCCCCGGGGGTATTGGTGACAACATTGTTCAAACATGCCCATGTGGCCATATTTAGCTAATCATGTTACCCCCTATTCCCGATTCTTTGCTTACATACTGGGGACTAGGGATGAGCACGTAAGTTCGACTCGCACGTCGGGTGTTCCCTGTTCGCCGAACAGCGAACAATATGCGGTGTTCACGGCAAATTCGAAAGCTGCCGCAACACCGTTAAAGTCTATTGGACAATTGCATGAAAAATCAAAAGTGTTCATTTTAAAAGGCTTATATGCAAATTATTGTCATAAAAAGTGTTTGGGGACCCGGGTCCTGCCCCAGGGGACATGTATCAAAAAACGACCGTTTTTTTGGGGCAGTGATTTTTTTTAATGCTTAAAGTGAAACAATAAAAATTAAATATTCCTTTAAAGTTCGTACCTGGGGGGTTTCTATAGTATGCCTGTAAAGTGGTGCATGTTTCCCGTGTTTAGAACAGTCCCTGCACAAAATGACATTTCTAAAGGAAAAAATGTCATTTAAAACTGATCACGGCTGTAATAAATTGTGGGGTCTCGGCAATATAGATAAAACTCATTGAAAAAAACGGCATGGGATTCTCCCCCAGTCCATTACCAGGCCCTTCGGGTCTGATATGGAAATTAAGGGGAACCCTGTGCCAAATTAGGAAAAAAAAGGCATAGGAGTCCCCCCAAAATCTTTTGTTTTTGCATTGATAAATGTCCCCTGGGACAGGACCCGGGTCCCCAAACAATTTTTATGACAATGACTTGCAGATAAGCCTTTAAAATTAGCACTTTTGATTATTCATGTTTGTGTCCCGTAGACTTTAGCGGTGTTTGTGCGTTCTGCCAAATTATTTGCCTGTTCGCATGTTCTGCTGCGAACTGAACCAGGGGGGTGTTCGGCTCATCCCTGCTGGAGACTCCCAGCCATGTCATCATAAATCACACCCGCCAGCCACATAGATCCTTATCCATGACGCTGAATGACATCACCAAAAGAAAAAACCCAATGCCCTAAACGCGACGATGACCACTTAAATGACGGCTCTCTAAGCGGTCATCAATATAAGGGAAGGGACAGGGGAAGTGGTGACATCATGGCCATATTTGGTTAATACTATGGTGAACCAATGAAAAGCAAGGCACTAACACATACAGTGGAACCTTGGTTAATGAGTAACGTGGTTAACGAGCGTTTTGAAAGACGAGCAACGTATTTTTTTAAATTCAGACTCAGTTTGCGAGTGTTGCCTTGCAAAATGAGCAGAATTCAAGCTAATGGGGTGTGCAGTGCTGCATTTGGCCAAGGGTGTGGGGGTGCTGGTGACACTCGGAAACGGTTCAGCACCGATCGGAAACACTCGGAAGTACTCCATTTCCGAATGTTTCCAAGGCTTTCTGAGTTCAGCTGAGCTGTCCCCATGTATTTCCGAGACTCTCCGGCGCCCCCCCACCTCTAGCTACATGAGGTATTGCATGCAATAGAAGTCAATGCTGAACAAATTATCTTTGTTTCCATTGACTTCTATTGGGGAAACTCGCCTTGATATGCGAGTGTTTTGGATTACAAGCATTCTCCTGGAACGGATTATGCTCGTAAATCCAAGGTTCCACTGTATGTGATAATTGCATGTGAACAAAGGATAAAAAAACAATCCAAATATACTTGAGAGTCCAAAGGTGAAATTTTTTTTATTTATTTGAATTATTAATAAATATTGGAAACTCCAAAAAAAATCCAAAATCTTGCTAAAGAAAGCTCCAATCACCGTACTCCTGGTCTTAAAGGTGCGTCAGATACTCCTCATATAAGTGCTCTACCACAAAGTGTACAAAACACGAGCTTACCAACAGCATCTATGATATGTGTCTTTGGTGTCACATTTATTTTGCACGTTGTCCCACCTTAACCACTTCCCGTCTGGCCTATAGCAGAATGACGGCCGGGCCGTGGTTCAGTTATCCTGACTGGGCGTCATATGCCATCCATCAGGATAACAAGCGCGGGCGCTCAGGGTGGCGATCGGAGGTGCTGTGACATATGATAACGACATTCTTCAATCATCTCATTCCACAGCTCAATGTCGCAGGCCAACCGTTGAAAACATGGAACGTATCTCCGAAGATAAGGAGTATTATGAAAAATACGACACGGCGGAAGTATGGTGTAAGCCGGGATATGATCCGGAATCTTTCACAATGACGTGTATGGAACCACAAACCAGCAAAGAGTGGACCAACATTGGAACCTGTAAAGGTGAGTAAAGCAACCAAAATCTGGATTAAACCCGTCATTGGTATCACTAAGGCCCCATTCTTACTTGTGATAAGCGATTTACATGTGAGTGGCCACGATTAGCTGGAGGAGCTTGGAGACTCCCATTTATTTCATTGGGACTTCCCCCTGCAGCCAATCACCAGGAACCAGCACAAGGGTGGTGGCACACGGCCCCATTCACAAGTGTGGATGGAGCCTTCAGTGGAAAATTTCAAATTTTAAAGGCAAAATTTGCTTTAAATATAAATGTGCTTATTTTTTATATGTGTTTGATAGGTATTTGTGTTCTCTTTACATTTTCTATTTTTTTTTTTGGCCATCTCTTTTTTTCAAACAATAAAATAATGAAACTAATGAGGAGCCTTTTTTTGGCACAAGAAGAGGTCTAAGATAGCTAAAGGAAGTTGCCAATGTTCTCCAAAATATTGAGGGAAATTAAAAAATCTGAATTAGATTATTGAAGATTACATAACCCCCCCCCCCCCCCCCAAACAATTTTATATTTTCTGAAAGCAGAGACCCAAGAGAATATAATAATGGTAGTTCCAATTTTTTATGCCACCTGATTTCAGAGCAACAGTTTAGTAAATGCAAATTTTTAGTAAAAAAATAGACTTAACCACTTCAGCCCCGGACCATTTTTCTGGCCAAAGACCAGAACGCTTTTTTTGCAATTCGGCACTGCGTCGCTATAACTGGCAATTGTGTGACGTGGCTCCCAAACAAAATTGATGCCTTTCCCCGCCTCCCCCCTCCACACACATACACAAATAGAGCTTTATTTTGGTGGTATTTGATCATCTCTGTGGTTTTTATTTTTTACACTATAAACAAAAAAAGAACGACAATTTTGAAAAATAAAGCATTATTTTTTGTTATAATAAATATCCCCAAAAAATATATTTAAAAAAACACCTTTTTTCCTCAGCTTAGGCCGATACTTATTGTTCTACATATTTTTGGTAAAAAAATAAATAAAAATACAATAAGCATTTATTGATTGGTTTGCGCAAAAGTTATAGCGTCTACAAAATAGGGGATAGTTTTATGGCATTTTTATTAATACTATTTTTTTACTAGTAATGGCGGCGATCAGCAATTTATTTTTTATTTATTTTTTTATTTTGACTGCGACATTATGGCAGACACATCGGACACTTTTGGTGCTATATTGGGACCATTCACATTTATACAATGATCAGTGCGATTAAAAATGCATTGATTACTGTGTGAATGTGACTGCCATTGAAGGGGTTAACCACTGGGGGCGATGAAGGGGTTAAGTGTCTCCTAGGGAGTGATACTAACTGTGGGGGGGGAGGGGCTACATGTGACACGACACTGATCACCAATTACAGGGAGCTGTGATCAGTGTCCTGTCACTAGGCCTTGTTTACATCAGCATTTCCCCGTTATTCCTCTCCGTGAGACGATTGCGGGTATCCCCGCGGATATCGAGTTCACACTCACGGAGCGCGTGACCACACGTCTGCAAATTTAAAGGGACGTACTGGGAAAAGTATTTGCTGACATTGGATCAGGCAAAGGCTTTTGATCGTGTTAACCATGAGTACCTGTAGTTGCTGCTTAGTAAGTACAGTCTGCCGGGTGGTTTTGTTGATTGGTTAAAAGTCTTGTATAAGGGGGCAGAAAATTTTCCTCTTGTTAATGGTTGGGTTGGGCAGTCCTTTGAGGTTGGCTTCGGGGTGCGCCAGGGTTGTCCTCTGAGTCCCCTGCTTTATGTGTTTGCAATTGACCCCTTTATCAGGAGGCTAGAGAGAAGCATGTTGTGTGGGGTGCCAGTGGGGCTCCCAGGTGAGCCGCCATTGAGGGTCGTGGCCTATGCGGACGACGTGTTGGTGATTGTGATTGGGGCGGATGAAGCAGAGGAGGTGATCTCTCTGACATCACAGTATTCTGAAGCATCAGATTCCAAGATCAATCAGGATAGAGTGAAGTTTTCTGGATGGGAAGGGAAGGTGAGGGGTTTGATCTACCAGACCCCTTTCCAGTGCCCCAGGAAAGAATTAAGATTCTAGGCATTGAATTTGGCCCCAGCGATTATAGCCTCAAAAACTGGGAAGGCAGACTGGAAATTGCCAATACTAAGGTGGTCAGCTGGAAGAGATGGAAGTTATCTATGAGGGAAAGGGTTGATCTGATTAAGACTTACCTGAGTCCGATCTTCTTGTATGTCAGCATCTATCTGCATCTTGCCAGTGTCTCTCTATGCCAGGGTCAGCAGTGTGTTCTTTCAGATGCTGTGGGGGAACAGACTGAACCTCATCAAGAGGAATGTTACCTATATATCCAGGAGGGAGGGTGGCTTGGGTATGGTCAACCCAGTTCTTTTCACCCCTTTTTCTCAAATGTATTGGTAATATGCTTGCAGTGGAACCTCCTGGATGGGAAGGCATATTTAGATCTTGGTTTAGGCCTTTTCTACGACTTTGGGAAGAAGGTGGCCAAGTGAAGAATCTCAGGGGTCATCGTGGTCAGCTACCAGTCTATGTTGCTCCGTGCCTGAAGTTACTGCGGCAGTGGTGATTGTCGGCTGAAGATCTCAGATCGGTTCCGAGGAAAGTCCTTATGAGTCGAGTCTTGAGTGAAGTCTTTCATGACCCACTGGCCTTAAGCTATTGCCCAGGCCCAGTTTTGAGGGCAGGGTTAAGACTGATTAATTTGCACAGAGTACGCCCTAAATTTAGGGATCTGGCCTTGTTGTGCTTCCATGGGAGACTCTATGGTCGGGGCAATTTGAAATTCCGCAGTGGGGTGGATTGTAGCTGTCCTCGGGAGGAGTGTGCAGGTGAGGAGGAGACTATGGACCATTTTCTGCTTCATTGCCCCTTTAACATAGAAGTGTACAAACAGGTGTCCCTTTCCTCTCCAGGCTGGGTTATGCTGAGTGGGTGTACGGAGCATTCAATACTGGTGGGGTTTTTTGTTTGGATACACTTTTTCTAGTTAGCCTAGTAGTCCGTTATTTCACCTGGAACGCACGGTGTCAGGTCAGCATTCGGCATACAATCCTTCCTGTTGAGGTGGTGGTGTATGACATTCTGCATGAGGTGGAGAAGATTCAGATGCTTGAGAGAGACAAGCGGAGTCAGGGGGCTTGGTTGAAGGCGTGGAGGGGTTTCAAGCCTCCCTGACTGCCAAGAGTCTCTTTCCCAGGTGTGGCTGTCTGTCTCTTGTCACCCTAGATTTTATAATGTATGATTAATGTTTGATAAATGGCTGCATACATAGGTGATGGGTTGTGCCTCTTAGGACCTCTCTGCTGCTTTATGTAAATAGTTTTCTAAGCATGTTTTGGTAATGGACTATGTATACAGTGGTGTGAAAAAGTGTTTGCCCCCTTCCTCATTTCCTGTTCCTTTGCATGTTTGTCACACTTAAGAGTTTCAGAACATCAAACCAATTTAAACAATAGTCAAGGACAACACAAGTAAACACAAAATGCAATTTGTAAATGAAGGTGTTTATTATTAAAGGTGAAAAAAAATCCAAACCATCATGGCCCTGTGTGAAAAAGTGATTGCCCCCCTTGTTAAAACATACTATAACTGTGGTTGTCCACACCTGAGTTCAATTTCTCTAGCCACACCCAGGCCTGATTATTGCCACACCTGTTCACAATCAAGGCATCACTTAAATAGGAGCTGCTTGACACAGTAAGGTCCACCAGAAGATCCTTAAAAGCTACACATCATGCCGAGACCCAAAGAAATTCAGGAACAATTGAGAAAGAAAGTAATTGAGATCTATCAGTCTGGAAAGGGTTATAAAGCCATTTCCAAAGCTTTGGGAATCCAGCGAACCACAGTGAGAGCCATTATCTACAAATTGCGAAGACATGGAACAGTGGTGAACCTTCCCAGGAGTGGCCGGCCGCCCAAAATTACCCCAAGAGCGCAGCGACGACTCATCCAAGAGGTCACAAAAGACCCCACAACAACGTCCAAGGAACTGCAGGCCTCACTTGCCTCAGTTAAGGTCAGCGTTCATGCCTCCACCATCAGGAAAAGACTGGGCAAAAATGGCCTGCATGGCAGAGTTCCAAGGAGAAAACCACTGCTGAGCAAAAAGAACATCAAAGCTCATCTCAATTTCTCCACAACACATCTTGATGATCCCCAAGACTTTTGGGACAACATTCTGTGGACCGATGAGACAAAAGTGGAACTCTTTGGAAGGTGTGTGTCCAAGTATATCTGGCGTAGAAGGAACACTGCATTTCATAAAAAGAACATTATACCAACAGTAAAATATGGTGGTGGTAGTGTGATGGTCTGGGGCTGTTTTGCTGCTTCAGGACCTGGAAGACTTGCCGTGATAAAAGGAACTATGAATTCTGCTGTCTACCAAGAGATCCTGAAGGAGAATGTCCGACCATCTGTTCGTGTACTCAAGCTGAAATGAACTTGGGTTCTGCAGCAGGACAATGATCCTAAACACACCAGCAAGTCCACCACCGAATGGCTGAAGAAAAACAAAATGAAGACTTTGGAGTGGCCTAGCCAAAGTCCTGACCTGAATCCTATTGAGATGTTGTGGTATGACCTTAAAAAGGCCGTTCATGCTCGAAAACCCTCTAATGTAACTGAATTAGGACAATTCTGCAAAGATGAGTGGGCCAAAATTCCTCCAGGACGCTGTAAAAGCCTCATTGCACGTTATCGCAAACGCTTGGTTGCAGTTGTTGCTGCTAAGGGTGGCCCAACCAGTTATTAGGTTTAGGGGGCAATCACTTTTTCACACAGGGCCATGATGGTTTGGATTTTTTTTCACCTTTAATAATAAACACCTTCATTTACAAATTGCATTTTGTGTTTACTTGTGTTGTCCTTGACTATTGTTTAAATTGGTTTGATGTTCCGAAACACTTAAGTGTGACAAACATGCAAAGGAACAGGAAATGAGGAAGGGGGCAAACACTTTTTCACACCACTGTATATTGTATATAGTCTGAACATGGATGTGTATTCCTTTGATTTCTGTTTGTTTTATACTATGGTTTTGTTTTTTACTTTTGTATTAAATTGGTCGCTTGATTCTTTTTCAATAAAAGATCAATACTGCCCCATCATTGGTGTCAGTGGGAGGAATAATGCCCCATTATTGGTATCAGTGGGAAGAATAGTGCCCCATTGTTGGTGTCTGTGGGAGGAATAGTGCCTCATTGTTGGTGTCAGTGGAAGGAATAGTGCCCCAAGGGCCGAACAAAGGCAACCAAAGTACCGCATTCAGCCCCAAGGCCACAGTTTGGAGACCACAGTCCTAGAGTGTCCCTGGGTGTTTTGGTGCTGGTGGCTGGCCCACCATGGCAACTCTTCAATGCTAATACAAAGAAAACTGGGTCCCAGGCTCACAACAGCCCCCGGGGAGCAAACACGGTACCCCAGTTGAGAAACACTGTCCTATGGTATAGATCCAATTCCGTACAGTCCAATCCTAAAATACCGACAGAAATGGGCAAGACCACCTCCTGCTACAGAGCAGCACAGTGGTTTAGTGGTTAGCACTTTCACCTAGCAGCAATAGGGTTGCTGGTTCAAATCCCAACCACGACACTACCTGCCTGGAGTTTGCATGTTCTCCCTGCGCCTGCGTGGGCTTCCTCCCACACCCCAAAGACATGCTGGTAAGTCAATTAGACCCTGTCCAAAAAAATTGGCCATGATATGTGTATGTCAGTGTTGTAAGTGTGTTGGGACTCTACAGGTTAAAGGACCACATAAATAGCTGCAGATGGACACCAGTGGCAAGAAAAGCGCCCATGAGGCAATTCAGTTCATATAGGTAGCACTATACAAGTCATTCATTCATTCACAGGATCAGCACACCTTTCTTGAAATACTTTGCACTGAGGTTCAAATAAGCAGTGCTCCAATCACCAATGCTGCTAAGAGAACATGACCACTGTTGATTGCAGCAATGTGCAGAAACGCGTTGGCCTGCTGAAGACCCAGAACCCAGGGCTCTGTGTGAAAGCAGCAGCCCGGCTCTTCAGTGTGC